>NC_143564.1:91587000-92204000 GCF_054136105.1 Typopeltis vanoorti | reverse complement strand
CATTAATTTAAACTGCGCATGCTTAATACCGCCTTCTTTTAATCCAAATCTACTCTTCACACTTCTAGAACATACTGGCTTTCAGTTTGTTATGAGTCAATACAAGCGAATATTGCCGGCCTGGTTAATTGAGTGGTTAGCATATTTACCCTCCAACCAAAATGTTGCGGGTTCGAATCCGGTAGCGAGCATGGATGTTTGGGATTGTCTTTCGGTGGGATATGAATATAATCTCCCGGTGTGATACTACGGCCCCGCTTATTAGAGGATAGTTCCATCGGTCCCTAGAGCAGGGTTTGAGGACTATGTAAAAATGAATAAAAAATATATCATTAATAATAGGGAAAAAATATTCCTTAGTCCACTTATGGTACAAATGTGCTATTGGTTTTCAATAAACCTTTCATGGATGGAAGTCACATTAAAAAATAATTTAGTATAATACGAGGATAGCAGTTAACTTACCGCTCTTGGACGCACTTTCGTAATACGGCCACAGCGATAGAATCACGTTATGTAGACGTATTGAGTACATGTCACAGTTCATCGCTCTAGGGAGTGCAATCAAAGTCTGTACCAGAAAATCAGCCTCAGATCCGGATAAAATGATCAAACTTCACAGTTAAGATAATGCTGCATGGACATAAAAAGCAAAAGTTGATTATTTAGTTTGATAATTGACTTAGTGCGTAGAACATGGAACTTTCCATGGAACTGGATCTATGCTGTTTTTTACGTTCTGTCCTACTATTGTTTTGAACTGACACTTTTAATTTTTGATTGATCGTTTTGGTATGATTGCCAACATTCCGTGCGGTTTTTCAAAAAAAATAAAAATAAAAATTGTTGCCTACTGTTGTTTTAGAGTGACGAGGTCTATAACCACTGTTATGATCAAAATGGTTGCTGAAATAGCATCCCTCACAGCACGTCAGTTCTTATCTTTGTGCTATTGTATACGGACGAACAGTTGATTCTAGTAATATATCTATATATAGCGCTATTTGGCGATTGTATTAATATACACCATGTGTGGACCCCATGTATTCCTCGGTATCTTATTTTATAAAACAGGGAGTGTTTTGATGTTTATTTCAATAAAGTGGACATAATTGATATAACACATTATATCAACACATAACCTAGAACTACACTTAGTAGTATTATGATTAAGATGCGAAAAAGTAAATGCACACACCTATTTATGAATTAGCACGTTTTTCTTAATTAACGTTTTTATTAGCCATGTTACGTATTAATTATTTAAACAGTAATTTCTGAAGTAAAGGTGTTTAACACCTAATAACAGTTTAGGATAATATCCATTTGCTGCAAACGCATTTGTAAAATGATTTCTAACATGTATACCTGCAATAAGAAAATTCACGTTTTGTTCCAAAACCAACTGTGACTGACGGGATGGTTTCTTTATACCATTTTTATAAAGTCGAGTGGTATAAATGGACAGAGAGTGACAGAAGAGTACTGACAAAGTCTTATGCACACTCCTCCACAGTTGTTCAGCAGGTTTCTTAGATGCGATAACATTGTGAACTGTATTCAACAGCCCAGTTTCCATGCAACTGGGCTATTGTATGTAGATATACATATATATCTACATATATGCCAAACGTTACCCTTAACAATGTCTCGATAACATAAGAAAAGAATTCGTAAATAAAGATGGATGATAACTTAAACGCCTCCGTAGCGTAATTGGTAGAACGACGGTAAGTTACGCCCTTCTGTTAGAAAAGGTCTATGTTCCATTCTCGTCGTGACGGGAGGAATTTTTATATGGACTTTTTCAATCGAAGGTGAGTTAGCCGATCTAAATGGAAGATTCATTAATTTAGTCACTTCCCAAGTGAGTACCGCACGATCACTGTCACCAACCGCAGGCAGAATTGTTACGTCTTTAACTGAAACGCCCTCTGACACTATAATCAAATCTAACACTCATTGACCTCGAGTTCCTTCTGTCACACGCTGCTTGAGGAAGTTGTCCCATAACAGATCAATAAATTCAGTTTCATTCTTCTCATGATATTCTACTGCTACCCAATCAATATTTGGATAATTAAAGTCTACTATTATGTCTATTCTTTTCGCGATCATCTTTTCTATTTGGTGATGCATTTCTTCATCACTAGCAAGCGATCCATCAGGTCTATAACATCTCACTAGGTAATTGATCTTGTTAGATTCCTTCTCACACAAGATGGCTTAAAACTCAATGCCACATGAAAACTTGTTAGTAGTAATAGAATCATAGGTCTCAACTCTAACTGGATTCAAGTCATCCGATATCATTAGCAGCATCCCTCCTCCTCTCCTCTTTATCCTTCCTAAAAATACTGTACCCTTTACGCTTGATAGCAGTTAGTATGTCTGATTCTAATATCCAGGTATCACTAATGCCTACAATCTGAGGTCCCAACGTACTGACTAAGGGAACAAACTCTACCGCTTTGTTTCTGATACTCCTAGCAGTCTTGTACAGAATTAATAATCTACCTTCATGTTCTTTTGTATACTCTTGTCTGCAATGTGCATAACACAGTTGGACAACTTGCAGATCTCTATTCTTCTCTAGTGTCTTATACATGTAGATATCTTTGCACACGTTTGATGGGTCAAAACCGGACGAGCACAATTCGAAATCGTTCTCCCCTCATCAACATTTCCATGACAAAGCCCATTCCCGTTATTAATACAGTTATATTACATTGTCGTTCTTATGCTCACATTCTCACCATTCCTCCCTTTATAATTTAGTTTCACTGACTCTATGTGTTTGATCTAAAACCAGTTATTAATTTTTCCAGATTCCTGATACCAAACGAATTCAGGTGTAGGCCATCCCTCTTATACAAATCCAATCTTCCCTCAAACTCACTCCACACATCCAAAAACTCGCATCCATTCCTTCTACACAGCCTAGAATCGAATCGTTTGCCATCATAGCCCTTCTTCGTAATTCATTTTTATCATATCGAGGTATAATACTAACGATTTTCACTTTCTCACCATTCACTCTCGCCTCTTCCAACAACCCTCTCATGTCCTCTCTCATACTAAACTTATGACTACGTAAGTCTTTAGTACCTCCTACAGCTAATTTTGTTTAATTTTCTTTTCTGTTTTTTAATTGTTCCCTTTATATTCTTAATTTTCGCTCCGCGAAAATTCGAAGTCATAACTCGCTCGTCAATAGCATGTTTAATGATAGAGTCACCATACCAATAACATCTTTCTTTTTACAAGCAACGTCACTTATCTGATTTCCGTAACTTCCTAACTTTCAGTTTCTGTGTTTTGTTGTCTTCCATTTTGCTGCTTAATTTTTTTCTCCCTATGCTCATTTAAACGTATCTCGACCTTTTGTAAATCTCGAATTTTTGTAATTTTATATATATTCTGTAATATACAGGGTGTTCGGGATAAATTTGACATATTTATAATTAATTATATTTTTCCGTAAGTTACGTGTATTAACACACACTTCTCTTCATTTAAAAGTTTGGACCCTTCTTCATTCATATACAAGATGTCAGAAAGGATGGATAGCTGGAACCCACCTGAATCATGGAAGAGAATAACTTGTATCATGATGATTCGTGCCCGCCATCAAAATAAGGATATTACGACTGCTGCCCAATGCTCCCTGAATACAGTAAAAACAATCAGGCATGAACTAGAGACTTGCAATGGTGACTACGAGGATGTAGCAAGAAGAAAGATCCCTAGCAGACGATCTGATTGCGTTCGTACAGCAGAATTCCTCGCAAATCTGCAGGAACAGGTGTTGAAGAACCCTGGCATTGGAATTCGGGCTTTGTTCGTGGAGTTGCTAACTGTAGTCAAGCCCTGGATAACAAGGGTAGCCAATGGTAGGCCGTATGTATGGCAGCAGGATTCGGCCCCTTGCCACACCTCTGGGAAAAGTCAAAAATGGTTGTCTGAAAATTTCTACGACTTCACCAGTCCAAATGTTTGGCCTCCAAACTCCCCAGACCTTAACCCCATGGATTATTTTGTATGGGGCGCAGTTGAAAAAGACACCAATCGCACTTCCAGTAATACAAAAGCCCAGTTAATGGATAAAATTAAAACAGTTTTTGCGGCCCTTCCCAGGGAGACTGTAGCATCAGCTTGTTCGAGGTTCCGAAGCAGAATTGAAGCTGTGATCGATGCTAATGGTGGTTATTTTGAGTAAATCTTGTTGATAGTATTGTAATTAACTCTGCCTGTAATGTTTTTTTGTCAATTCATTAAATTTAATAGATACAAAGAAGATTTTCTTTTTCCTTACGAAACTGTCAAATTTATCCCGAACACCCTGTATAATGAGAATTTAACATCCGTCATAATTATAATGCCAAATGAAACAAACAAAAGTTTCCGAATATTACGAGAACGATTATGAAGATAAACCTTCGGTATAAGAAATGCCTTGGTTTGCACTACTTAAAAGACAATAACTCTTCACATAAACTCTGCACTAATAAAAGGGAAACTATATGGGTTCAGAGTTTGTGTCTTTTAAGTAATGCAAATCAAGCCATTTCCTATTCCAAAGGTTTATTCAAATAAACTCTGTGATAAAATTGAGAAACTTTTATGTTTCAGAAAACAAAAGTCTTTTAGGCTCTATATTTTATTATTATGTGTATTCTCTTCCTGATTTAATACTTCATTTTAATGCACATTTCATAATTTTAGGTCTGAATCACTAAAATACACGATCTATGCCAAACACTTCAAAACTCATGGTGCTCCTAAACACGATAAGTGTGCTATTAGAGTATATTAATAGTAAACTGAATAGTATCATGATCTAATTTCAGACGTAATATATCAGCAACCTCTTTTTTTATTCTAATACTGTATAGCTATAATACTTTCTCTCTCTCTATTTCTCTTTCTCTCTCTTTTATTCTGTGTACAATATAAAAATACGAATTCTTGATAAAGAAACTTTCATCATCAAATCCTTCTTAGAAGGAACGAGAGTGCTAATTTTCCGCTTTTCATAAGCGTAGGAAAAACTGCACGAAACCCTTTGATCGCTTAGTTTCAGCAAGCAAAGACAAATGATTTCATCTTTGGAATTTACTTCTTCTTACTACTGTTATTAATTAGTTGGTCTCAATGTGAGATGTAGAGATTAATTGGAAATTTACTTTTGTTTGCTCAAAGAAGAGCTGAAAATCTTTTACATTCGCCTTTGGGTTGCGGATGTTCTGTGTCGTATGTCCAAGCAATCAATTTAAGACGGTCTTAAAGAATACAATTATAACGGGCGAATTAGCAAAATGAGTCTAGAAATCCATATCTTGTTCCATAGCGTAAGCTTTCGGAACTCGTCTTTAACGATGCACGTAGATTGAAATTATTCAAGGGAAATAAAAAAAGAGAAAAAAATGATAGTAATTAGAACAGAAGATTAGTCTAGCGGTAATTACCTAAACATAAAACTAGCATATAAATCAACGAGTGAAGAGCATAATTGAAGATTCAAACAGCGAGAATACTATGACCTGGAAACTTAACAAGGCGGAAAAACAACCCACTAGGCGGTGGTCATACGTTTTTAAAAAGAAGAAAAACTTTATTTCTTTTTCTAAAAGAAATCGACCATTACATGTTTGTATACGTTTGGGTGTGTATCCATCAGGTACAGTCATAAATGTGACTTATCTAGGCCTATATAATAATCAAAGACATCAGAATCACAAAGAAGAAGAAGAAACTTCAATATTAAATAGCAAATTACCTGTATATAAACTTTTGGGTAATATTTTGCCTAAATATTATTATTTAGTGATATATAAGTTATTTAATAGTATGCAGTTTATTTACAAATTGAATTTATAAGTCGACCACTTCTAAACTGAGGTTTACGTAAAAGTACGGCATATGCATTTCCAAAATTGGATAACTCTGAAAAACCAATTCCCTCCCTTTGGCATTTTGGAAGTTGTGTAGTATCTTAAGGTGGTTAAAACAAATGAAATAACTTTTACAATATTGTTTTCACTGAGGTTTAATTCAGTGTTTCCCAAACTGTGTTCCGCGGAAAGTGAATAAGTGTTCCGTAAAAAATTATCAAAATCGATGAGTCTGGAATGGTTTTAAATGCAGCTACAAGTTCAAACATGTTTGAAAATCAAGCGCTCCTCATTTTGCGTGTGGATTGTGCTATTAACGCCAGCGCGTGCTGGCCTTAATAGCACAACGATAGTGTCGCTTAGCGATAGTGTACGCTTAGCTTTGCATTGAATACGAGACCGATGATACTCGACTCTAACCAAGGTGTTCCGTTAAAATTTCAGGATTTGAAAAGTGTTCCGTCGTAGGAAAAATTTAGGAAACGCTGGTTTAATTTATCAGATGGCATCCTCAAATCTTGTGTTAAATTTATCGGAGTCTGAGGAGGTCATCGGTTGTTTATTGTTTCTTAGTTTTATTGCTGTTGGCAATAAATCTGATATGTGAGTCCTTCGATAGCATCGAAAACCACACACACACACACACACACACACACACACACACACACACACACACACACACACACACACACACACACACACACACACACACACACACACACACACACACACACACACACACACACACACACACACACACACACACACACACAAAGTATAGCTCATCTTATTTAGGTCTGTATGGTATATTAGAATGGTATTTTTTCTTTCATAGTCATACCATTTTACGACATTGTATAGGCTGTCTAGTTTCTCGTGACAAATGATAATTTGTCTAATATATTCGGGATGTTGGAGAGCTATATATATGGCTAGTTTCTTCTTAATGATTGTTGATATTTGTGCCTGATAGTGTTAGCGCGTGTTGTTACACGATACCTATTTCCTCTGTTCTTTCTAGGTAGCATTAAAATAATGCCTTAGCATAACTATGTGGCGATATTGGAAACTGGATGTTGGTATTTGTTTTCCGTCACTGTAGTGCAAATAGTTCATATCTGCATCAAGGTAAGTTCCAAGATATTGTGTTGCTTCAAATTGAGAGATAGTCGTGTATTTACTGAGGTTGGGGTTTTTCTGACGTTTTACTGTTATTAATCAGTATTAACTGATTAACTCAGTGGATTTCAAAATATCATTATAAGAGTTGGCTTATAAGAGTTTAATTAGATAGAAATGGCAAGCCAGTTGTAACTATTTTATGTCATACAGCACAAGTGTATGACAATGCTTACATTACTGGATGGATACTGCAGATCATCGCCCATCTATGGATTGATACTGTAGTCGTGTCACCTACAAACAGGACAATTTTGACTATGAGAGGTTGCTCGCTAATATCATGCTAAAGGTAAGAGAATCTCCTGTAGATCTCCATAGGTTACTGGTGGCTCTTTATTACAAGATATTCAGATACTTGCGATTTGTTTTTGCTTTAAATCTACTGCTATTACTTCTCCTCCTGCTCCTACTACTAATAATAAATTCTATTGGAGTTCTGATTAGATACGAATTATTGCTTGTTGATTATTTACATTATCTTCAAGAATATTCAAGAACATAAATAATAAATCAAATAATTACTTTTTGAATTCAAATAATTATGTTGATCAAGATTTACATCTCAGTTATATATCATCAATTTGATAAGGATATGGCTGTCCACAATCAAAATTTGTTTGGTAAGGTTTTTTGAGATAAAATTAGAAATATTTTTCTAAATTG
Organism: Typopeltis vanoorti; assembly: GCF_054136105.1. Lineage (NCBI taxonomy): Eukaryota > Metazoa > Arthropoda > Arachnida > Uropygi > Thelyphonidae > Typopeltis > Typopeltis vanoorti. The sequence continues at coordinate 92,196,261 of NC_143564.1, read as the reverse complement.
TAATTAATATTAATCTATTTCCACCTACTCACAGATATCAAATTCAGGACTACACCACACTAAAAATACCTAATTCATGATTTCGTGTGCATATGTAATTGGCATGTTATTTATTTCGAACACAAAGCGTAGTTTCATTAGCCAGTCTGTACCAGGTGGTGTCTAATAAGACTTAATTTAAAATTTTTAAAAACATTAGGCATAGCACTTATGAAGTTTGAGAAAATCAATAAAATTAAGCAAATAAAATAAATCTTATAACGGCTTAGGAAGTCGGCAGAACGCTAGTAGCTCTAATTAAAAACTTTTTCAGTCTCTTTCCTTAGTTAACATCATAATCAAACTTACGGATATGATTATTTTTTAGTCCAACGGAGAAGGTCTTTAATATGCAAATGAAAGACAGTGGGTGAAAAAGGCTTGTGTAACACCAGCATTAAATACAAAGTTAGTGAGGGAAAAAGTGCTATCCATCATCATACGAAGTGCACTTTACATTCACAGCATTCAGAGAGAAATCTGGTAACCTTGTTACAAACTAGATAATGGATGCTTGCTTAATAAGTTTTTCCTGAACCGAACCAGCTGGCTTATAAATGTGAAGAGCAACAACATCAATTTCCCGAACTATTCCATGACATTCGTTGAAAAATGCCTGGTATTAGAAGAAGAACCTCTTTTTTTTTATCTCCTCGAAATCCATACTGATAATTATTTAATAGTTGAGAAGAGGGAGGGTAGCATAGAAGTTCAGTGTTAATAGTTTTTTCCATTAACCGAAACAGAAATAAAGTGAATAAAATTGGAGGAACATATATATAATAGTTTACTCTTCTTAGGAATAGGTTGAATATGGGCTAACTTCAGGACTGAAGGATAGACACCACTGGAATAGGAGGAATAAAAAGGCGACATAGAAACGTAGTGAACTCTGGAGTACAAAACTTCAATATTAGTGAAATGCAATCAGAAGACTTTTTGGTGTGCACTTTGGACAAGAATTTTCTGATCTCTATCTCTCTCTCTCTGGCAAAACATTCAAGAGGATATTGAATGTTGTGCACTAGGAATGGTACTAGGACCTTTATCAAGATTGAGTGTACAAAAAAATTAGAAACAATAATTCACGTGTGCAATACAAACGCATCTAAGTGTTCATACGAGTATACATACAAAAGAGGTGGAAGCATGGGCGGACAGAAGTTATGCCCAATAGTTTTGGCAAGAAACTAAAAGGTAACGACTGCTATTTGAACAGGATGCAAGTTGCAGGCTTTTAGCCCGTTCAGAATCAGTTTTGAATATAATGTTAATTTGCTTGCAGCTTTGCAGCTAATTTTGGACATTAGTATAAGCAAAAAAGGAAGATGAATATTTCGATGAAAGCCTATTGCGATATGTAGGGTTCTTTTCTTGTAAAGATTGGTTACGCTTCTTGGAAATGCATGATTTAGATAAAGGGGAGGAGTAATATGTTCATTGTTCGCATTGGTATTCGAAGAGTGAAAATATATTATTAATAAATTGTAAATATCTAAGAATTTATTAGAGACTTTTAAGCATGGTTTAGAGTAAGATAAACTCGTTTTATATTTATTCAGTATTTTTGCGATGAGATCGTTAATCTTATTTCCCGAAATGTTATTTATGTAAGTGGTAACATGTCAGTGAGTTACATGACGCTATTGCTTTTCGACATGAGCTGAGCAATTAATTTTTTAAATTATGTTTTTATAATCCAGAATGCTGGATAAACAGCCACCCATTAAATATCAATTAGTTATTCATAACTTAAATATGCAAACAGCTGCTGTAATTTTTTTATTAGCATTAAACAGTGTCGTGCAAATTAAAGTGCAAGTAGCATAGCTCTTTTAAAAATTAACTCTAAATCGACACCGAAGGAAGAAAAGCTCCGGAGATTATGGTGTAGTTTTGTATCGTTACACTCTTGCTCCTATTTGTCTTAGCACAATTAAAAATAAAAAAAAAGATAAACGAAAGTACGCAAATGCAAATTAATCTGCAAAAACCTCATCTATGATAAAATAATGAAGCAAAAAGAAGTCTTTATATACATTTTTAGTCTATGATGTACTTCTCATTTCAAACACTGTAAAATAATATCATCATGCGTATCAAGGATTTAGGCCTAGCATGGCCTGTTCTGGCCTTAGAAGTCATCGTTGAATCGTTTAAGAAGACGTCCTGGTTTTCTTTTTCCTAATGGCTTGTACTTTAAGGCTTGTTTTGGTAATCTTTCTGTTTTCATTCTTTAAACGTGTTCCATCCATTTATGTTTATATTTTTTAATTTTTTCTATTACTGGTTTTGGTTTAATTCTTTCATAATTTCTTCTTTTCTTTTGTGTAAAATAATATGATAAATTTAAATGTTTTCTATTTTCGTGTTTATGGAGTTTAAAGAAAATCATTTTACAAATTATTATATGAAAACAAAACAAGAACTAGAGGAATTTCTTAAGAAATATTGAAAAATATTAAGAATGGATTTTTTTATTTCATTCATTTCGTTTTCAGTTTTTGTAAATATGTTTAACATTTGATTCTTTTGGATTTAAATGCATCAGATCAAATAATCCTATTTCCATTCCGGCTCAAACTGGAACGGAAATTAAAATTTTGGAACTATTTATTGTCATTGAACTATCACAAACACAATCATTCTTGCAACACTCTGTAGAGACGGTCTTAATCATCTCTTCCTCTAAACACACCATACATATCAGCTCCCTCTTTGCAAATCTGACCGTCCACAGATCGACTTTTGCTGGCCAATTTCTATTTCATGTCCTTCACGTCCTTTTTTTCATTGTCTCGTTACCCTTTGTTACCCTTTTCCTCCTGATTCAAACAACTGTCCTAATCAAATAAATGCAATAATCCATACCGAATAGGGTTCCTATTCCCTCATTCCATTCAAAACCACCACCAGTGGATAGAACGTGTGCCAAGAAATATGCCCGCGTCCAAGATAAACATTTAGCATATTAAATGTTTTAAAACCCTAGTTTCACACTTTGCCTAGATTACAGTTCGCATCATCTGTAAAAAGTCATCAAAAATGTAATGCAGTGAGTTTGTAAGTATCAAATGCACAAATCTTTTTTTCTGCTTAAACGGCAGTCGAACATTTTGGTACCACACTGAGGCTTTAGAGACCCAAGTTTCACCTTTCATGCCTCCACCTCTCATATTAATACCGTATCACGGAGACATCCGTCTTCCGCCAAAACTCTCCCGAAGACGATCACAGAAAATCATCTTCCACTTTATGAGAAATTATTCATGGCATGCCTCCTTACAGTGACCATGCTGTCCTTTCTTGGGAAGTATCTACTTGTATTGAAGCTCCGAATAAAACAAGCTACATGCTGAACTACAAAGCTGGAAATTACGTTCAACTTAGACGAATACTATCTTTGGTCCCATGGTATCAGTTAATGAATGGAAAAAATGTCAGCAATGCATGCGAATCTTTGAAAAAGTGCTTGAATGAGGCGGTATCTCAGTGCATATCTAGTGTTCGAAGAATAAATAGGCTGGGAGTGAAATGGATGTGCAACCTCATTAAGCAAGATATCCACAAGACGAAGATGGTGTGGAAAGAATATCGCGAGAATAAGAGTGAGAGGAGTTATGAAATATATAAAGCTCAGGACAGAAAAGTAACGAGTATTGTGAGAAAAGCTAAAGCGGAGTATGAAAAGAATTTGGACATGCTAGCTAAGGCAATCCAAAAGAATTTTATCGTTATGCTGCAAGCAAAAGAAAGAATGAATGTGGAAGAATAATTTTTTGAATGCAGATGGTATAGGAGTGTTGGATGCTAAGGAGATTGTTCAGTTAATGAGTGCTCACTTTGCTAAGATATATCAACCAGGTGTATGCAGCATGGTGCACGGTACTACTGTTACGTTGGGGGAGAGTTAGAGGTTCATGAAAATGAGGTTGAAGAGCGCTTGCATAATCTGGGTAAGTATTGTCAATAGAACAAATGGAATATCAGCCCGTTTGTTAAAGGAATGTTCAGCTGAATTGGCTAGACCTTTCACACATTTGTATAACTTGAGTCTCAGCTCAGGAATGATATACAGGAATGGAAGGAATGTATGATAGTTTCATTGCACAAAGGTGCTGCAAAAACTAATGTGTCTAACTACCGACCTATTAGTATCTCTGGTGTGGTAGTGAAGATTTTAAAGAAGTTGGTAAGAACTTGCATACAGAAATGAGTAGACAAGCATTCGATACTCTGCAGGCTTATTAGATGGGTTTACTAAAGGAAGGTCATGTTTTAGCAATTTGCTCATATTTTATAACAATGTTACGCCGAGTTGGATAAAGGGAATGGATACACTAGGATAATGTTGGATTTTTCTAAGGCATTTGATAGGATACCACACGAAAGGCTGTTGCGTAAACAGGAGAATATGGGATTGGAATATAATCTATTGACTTGCATCAGGGGATGGTTGACAGACAGATATCAAAAAGTGGTATACAGTGGGTGTGAATATGCCAGATTTGATTAAAAAAAACAGCAGTGTACCTACGGGTTCAGTCCTTTGGTCAATATTGTTCAATCTATACATTAAGGACATCATGCTGGGTCTATCATCGGATGTGCAATTGTTTGCTGATGATGGGAAGATAGGCAGGGCAATCAGGGATGCTACTGATATTCAGCAATTACAAAATGATTTGAATAGACTGGAAATCTGGGAAAACGAAACTGGCTGTCAGTTGAATGTTAGTAAGTGTAAAGTTCTGCACTTTGGCGTGATTAGAGTTCCAGTGGCATATTATATTAGCATGGTTAAGCTACAAGAAACTGAAGAGGCACGCGATCTTGGTGTATTGGTGGATAATAATTTAAAGTTCAAAGGTCGCATTGCAAAAGTTTCAAATACAACTCAGAGGATAATTGCTATGTTGAAGCCAACCATCACATGTAAGGATAAGGAAGTAATTTTGTCTCTTTATAAGGCTTTGATAAGACCACACGTGGATTATTGTGAAACATTTGGTCTCCCTGGTTCCAAGGGGATAAAGAAGCTGTGGAAATGGTGCAAAGAAGAGTTACAAAGATTATATCTGGATTATCGGATTTAGATTATGAGGAGAGATTGCGAGTATGTGGACTGCAAACTCTGGTTAACAGGAGAATGAGGGGTGATATGATAAAGGTCTATAAACTTTGGAATGGGTGTTATAGCATTTCAACTGATGAAAGTTTTCGTTATATGGAAGGCGGGGAGAGACAAGGGGGGGCATCCATGGAAGTTAAGGTTGTTCTCTGTCAAGAAAGAGGTAAGAGCTAGGTTTTTCTCGCAGAGAGCAGTGAGTAAGTGGAATACTTTGCTCTTAAAGGTAGTCTGTGCATTTAGTGTAAATGAATATAAGGGAAGGTATGATAGCTGGTTTGGATAATTTATAGCCTCCCTCCATAAGTCCTTGACTCCGTGGAGGCCTCAGATAATAATAATAATAATATTCGCAAATACATTACGAAATCCTCACTAATTTAAGTACTAATAATTGCTGGCATGGTTGGCCGAGCGGTTAGCTTATCCGCTCTCCAGCCAAAAGGACTCCAGTTCGAATCCCGCCATGGGCATGGATCTTTGTGATTGTCTGTGGAAATACTAGTGGTGGTGGTGAGCAATGGATGGCATTGATGTAGTTGCGGTTAGTTGTAGTTGGTGGATTGAGTGTTGAAGAGAGAGAGATGTAGAGTAGGTGCCCTCCCTCAATACGTCTTTGGACTCCTTGGAGGTGTCACGTAAAAATAATAATTAATTTTTTTTAATTCAATGGTTTTTATTATTAAAATGTACTTGCATATTATGCATTTACAAAAAATATTGTTATATTTTTTTTTCCTTTAACAATGAATTTCATAACCATTTTCCTTTTTTTGTATAATGTGTAATAATAGTTGCTATAGATGATAATTTATAGTTTGCAGTAGAATACGATTACATTTTCACAGCATTTATAGTATAACAATATGTTATATTTTACAATTTTTGTTTTTAATATACAGTATTTTAGCGCTGTAACTACAGCACTTCATTGTAATTGTTTTTTTTTCTTTTCGTTCATCTCTGTTGAGATGTAATGTCTCAGCTTGCATCCTCGAAGCTTTTTAATAAGCTTATTTGAAGATGACACCGGTTAGATAGTTTTTATTGATTTGATTGCTGCGTTGGAAGTAGGCTGATGTTTGAGAGATCAAATTAATGATCTGAAAGGTCTGATCAAAGTGAAATTGTCGACATATTCTGGTGACATTACATCTGTCTTGATGGTTCATATTCATTTTTGTTGTGATCTTCTTTTTGAGCTAATTAGGAGATTTGTTTTTCACTGTGGCAGCCTTTCTATGTCTTCTGGGCTTTTAATTTGTATCGGCTTGAAGTTTGTGACTTTCTCAAGAATATCCTGGCATCTCTGATCCACAAAAATTGGTAATTTTTTTCTGTTTTTGCTTTTCTTGCTTGGTACAACAGATTCTGGTTGAATGGTGTTAAATATTCGAATAAGAAGATTGATGTATTGTCTTGCAATGCGTTGAAGTCCTTGGCAATGTTTGTTTCTGTCTGCTGGCTTTTATGAGATTGTCTCTTGTGGACTTGCTTGTAAGACGAATTATGACTGGTGCAGGTCGTGGCAAGCCTTGTTTTTTGGTTCTTCCTAGGAATACGATTTACGGTCTGAATGTTGTTAAGCTGTAGGGGGATATCAATTGCATGGCCTAATTTTAAAACTACGTCAGTGAAGTTTTTCTGTAGGTGCAGTTTCAGGAAGACCGTTTATGACAAGACCTTCTTTATGTTGTGGCTGATTTAAACGTTCATATTGTAGATTTAGGGAATCAAGTTCTTGACGGAGTGCAGATGTCTCTTTCATCAAATTGTGTTGCCTGTCAGTTAATGCGTAAATGCTCATTTTAATGTTTTTTACCGTTCGCAATACTTCTATCGCTGTTAAATTATTATGTTTGACCAAATCTTCATATTCGCTAGTTTTTTTGTTATTTGTTCATTCTGTTTCTCAAAGAGTTCTTGCACAAGATCTACTAAGATAGCTTTTATTGTCACTAGACCGTTTTCTATTAGTATATTTAAGGAGTTCAAATTATAGGACTCACCTATATTTTTTTGTCTGTTCAGTTCGTCTGATTTTGCCTCCGGTATAATCGGCTGCGTCGCAGGTGGCTGCCTTAGGTGCGTTTCTCTGTTCTCCCTGCAGAGTGGGCACTTCCATTCCTCGCTTGTTGCATTGGATTTACATTGGCAGGTTGTTTCTGAAAGGCCGCACATGTAAAGCATAGAATCCTACTGCATTTCCTGCAGGTTATATGATTTGATACACTTCATGACTCACCTTTCTTCCCTTGATCAACCGTAGTGCGATAGGAAAGATGGCGACGTCCTCTGTTCTTCGCTCGTTGTTGACCACGGCCCTCTCTGTTCACTTTCAGACTTCAAAATTTGGTTTCTTCTTAGCCGATTTCAGTGAATTATAATGTCACTGTCTTCAGTGTGATAAGAAGAATTATTTGAGAACACATTAAAATTAAAAACAGGATTTGGAACCACTTTAAAACTATAAAAAACGGGACCAGCGATACCACCGTGCACCCGCTTGTATGCCTACACAGAGCCCTCACGCTGCGTAGATGCGCTGTATTATGAATAATAATAATAATAATAATAATAATAATAATAATAATAATAATAATTATATATATATATATATATATATATATAAATTAATAATAATAATTTATTACATATAATACATGCATTACATACTTTTGGTTACATATGATACAACATTACATACATCTGTTTACATGTGATACATACATGTATTCTGATAATTAATAATAATAATAATTATGATAATTTATAACATATGATACATACATTACATACTTTTGATTATATCTAATACATATTTTTTATTTATTTATTTATTTATATATTTGCTTTTTTTATCTTGGATGAGATCTTATTTCTCAGTTTTCATCCTCGAAACTTATTTGTGAGCTTGCTTATCTGGGGATGACACCAGTTATTATTTATTGGTTTGTTTGCTGTGTTGGGAAGCTATGAAATCAAATCAATGTTCAATAGGCTTGATTTCCTCTGCAGCCGTTGATTGAGAAATTCTCACGCACGCACGCACGCACGCACATTGTGTTTCATTAAGTTTCTATGGTATTTTGGGTGCATATTTCTTGTTCATAGTATATCCTTAGAGCTCTTTTCAGGCTATTGTAGTTTGTAAGGTTTCTGCATTCAAAAGGTAATTTGTTTTTCATGTCTGGGATGTAGAAGTTTCTCATGGCATTTCCATAGTGATTATTGTATTTATATGTGATGTAATTAGTTGTCTGAGATCTTGTTATACGGTATGTATTTCTGACTGTCGTGTAGTTGACATGGAAATAATGTTTTAGCAAAGCTGCATAGTGGCATAAATGTTCTGATGTCAGTATTTTGTGTTCTGACATTGCAGTGTATGTAAAGTCGTTATTGTCTCTTTCTTCCCAAAAGATCAGTTTCATCATTTTGTACTGTTAAGTTTTTAGGGTGGACAGAAAGCATACGTTGTTATAGCGTATCTTAGTAAATTGTGACATTGTGCTTTGTATATTAGTGTTTTTAGGCGTGTGAGAACTGTCTTTTAACCTGTAAAGTTTGCCAGTTATTGTTCGGAGTTTGTTGTGTAAATGGTTTATGTGGCTATTCCAGTTCATATGCTTATATGTGGTTATATATTTCCTGTTAATGTGGATGGTTATATATTTGTTATCAACTGGTCGAGTCAGGATTTCTGAATATCATTAATTTTGTCTTATCTGAGTTTAGGTGTATGGAGTTTTTCTTAAGCCAATCTGTGATCAGATTTATGTCACTTTGCATATTTGTTTGGGCCGTGCTTGCGTTATTTTGGATTTATATTATAGCCGTATCGTGTGCGTATTGGAATATCTTACCTTTAAGAGGTAGCTGCTTAATATCGTGTGTGTGTGTAAATGTTGAATAGAGTTGGGGAGAGTACAGCTCCCTGTGGTACTCCACATGTTACTGGTAGCTCTCTACTTCGGTTTGACCCGATACGTGTGATATACTTTCTATTTTGGAGGTAGTTTGTCAACCAGCTGTGCAAGGGGGTCGTCTATTCCAACATGTCTCACATTTTTTTAGAAGGTTTGATGTGTGAGTGTGTAAACTGCTTTGCTTAGAACAATACAGACTACCATGGCAATTTTGTTTTTGCCTTAAGCGGTATTAATTACGTCTGTAAAGTCTTCCAAGAGAGATGTTCCCTTATTTTCCTGAAAATCATATTGTGTTTTGGGGATAATATGAAGGGTCTCTGTATATGCTGTGAGTTTCTTCAGTACGATCCTCTCCATAATTTGATTGATAATTGGTAATGTTGCTATGGGTGAGTAATTGCTGATTAAATTTCCTTTCCCATGTTTGAATATGGATGTGATTATGGCAGTCTTTAGCGTACTTGGTATCTGTCCTCTTTTAAATATTTTATTTATTAATTTTAGTAGGATAGTACCTAAGCTAGTTGCATGTTGTTTGATATTCTTAGGTCTTATACCATCAATTCCTGGGCATTTGTTTGGTTTTATTTGTTGTATTACAGAGAGAAGTTCTGCTTCTTTTATGGTTGGGAAGCAAATGTCTGTTTTGTTTGTGATGAAAGTCACTTTTTGTGATTGGGGGAATATTTCTGTGCAGTTCTTGGATGGAGTCTGCAAAGTATTGGTGAAAGTCATTTGCTAGTTGTTGGATAGGTTTTGTGTCTTTCATGAAGCTGTGTTTTATGGTTTCTGAGGCGGTGGTGTTGGGAACACAATCTGGCATCTCATTGATCAGATGTCAGGTTTGTTTCATGTTGTTTTGTGCAGAGGTTAGTTTGCCTCTGTAGTAGCTTCTTTTTGCATTTCTGATTTGTGTTGTAAGGCGATTCCTTGTTATCTTATGTTCAGTTTTTAAAGCTGTGTTATTTGGATATCGCTTTAATTCTTTCCATAGAGCGTCCTTTCTGTGTTTTCTAGGATTACGTTTTGTGTTATCCAAGGATTTTGGGTTATTTTTGAACGAATTCTGACTTTGTTTGCAGCTTTTTTACATATTTTCTCTAGTGTGAGTTTAATGTTGTATAAATTTTCTGCTGAATCTGATGCCAAGTGTTCCCAGTCTGTTTTTCGTATTTCGTGGTTGACTGTTTCTTCGTCTATTATTGCTTTCTGTCGCTTTTCTTCTGTGGGACATTGCATGAGTATTGTCGTAGTGTGCAGGTTTAGAGCGGTGAAGTAATGGTCTGCTACTTTGCACTTTATGACTGATGCAGTGTAACTGTTTGGTGGTGCTCGGACGTTTATATGATCTAGACAGAAAGCAGTGATAGTATTTCCGAATATTTCTTCTCTAGTACATGATGTTATTGTTGGTATTAGATTATACATGGATAGCGTTTCTAGGTATTGTACAGTGTTGTTCTGGGTTTTGTTTGCAGTATTTATGTCCATGTCGCCAATTATCATTAGGTATTCGGTTGATCATATTCTTGGCGTGAAAGCCAGCAATTGAGTTCGTGCAAGGATTTTATCATGTTTACGTTTGGTGGCCTGTAAATAGCATTTAGTATTATGGGATGCTGTCTGTTTGTTGTATTAGTGATTTCGAGGCAACGAGGGTTTAAGCATGCTCAAACTGATATGCAGTTTCTTTTGCTATTAATTTATGTTCGATAAATATTAATATTCCACCCCCTCTTTTTGTTTGGCGACATAATCTATGTTGTTTAAAGCCTGGTATTTGGAAAGCAGTCGCTTCGTTATTAGTTATGGATACTTCTGTTAGAATCAATGTATGAATTCCTCGGATAAGCCTGTAACAATAACCAATGTTTTCGGATGCTTTTGATGTTAATATGCAAGATTGATAGTCCTCTCTGTCTTGTACTATGTGTTGTTTCCATGCATCAAGCGAGTCGAAAGTACAATTGCTGATGTATTCTGGTGTGATTACATCTATCTGATGTTCACATTCATTTTTGTTCTGTTGAGGTCTTCTTTTTTAATTACATCGAAGTCTTTTGTTTCACTTTGGCAACCTATCTCTATCTTCCGAGCTTTTTATTTATATAGACTTTGAAGTTTGTGACTTTCTCAAGAATATTTTTCCTTCTTTCATCCACAAAAATTGATTCTTTTTTCTGTCTTTTCTTTTCTTGCTTGGTTCAAAAGATTCTAATTGAAAGGTGTTAAATACCCAGATAGAAAGATTGGCGCATAGTCTTGTGAGGCATTTAAATCCTTTACTACTGGTTGTTTCAGTCTGCTGGCTTTTATGAGATTGTCTCTTGTAGCCTTGCTTGTCAGACGAACTATAGCTGGTGCGAGTCGTGGCAAGCCTTGTTTTTTGTTCTTCCTGGGAATCCGATTTATGGTCTGAATATCATTATGCTGTAGGGGGATGTCAATTGCATGGGCTAACTTTAAAACTACGTCTCGAGATTGTCTGTGGATTCAGTTTCTGGGAGACCGTTTATGACTAGGTTTTTATGTTGTTTTGATTTAAAACTTCGTATTGTAATTTTAGAGAGTTAAATTCTTGACGGAGTTCGGATGTGTCTTTTATCAATTTGTGTTGCCTGTAAGTTAGAACGTTAATGCTAGTTTTAATGACTTTTACCGTTTGTAAGACTTCTTCGACATTTGAATTATTAAATTTAACAAACTCTTCACATTCGCTAATTTGTTCTGTTATTTGTTTATTCTGTTTGACAAGATCTACTAAACAGACTTTTATATTCTCTAAACCTTTTTAGAATAATAAATTTACGGAATTCAAATTATAAGACTCACCGGTATTTTTTTATCCATTCAGTTCATCGTCCGATTCTTCCTCCGGCGTAATCAGTTGCGTTGTGGATAGCGGCGTTTCTTTGTTCTCTCTGCAGTATACGCATTTCCATTCCTCTCGTTTGGCATTAGATTTGCGTTGCCATGTTGTTTCTGATATTCCGGATCATGTAAAGTGCAGATTCCTAATTCATTTCCTGCAGGTTATATATGACTTCCGTCGAACGATAATTCCTTCAGGCACTTGTTGCACTTCATAACTCACTCACCTTTCTTCCCTTGGACAACTGTAAAGATGGCGATGTCCTTTGTTCTATGATCGTTAGTGACCACGGTGAACTCTGTTCAATTTTCAGCACACTCAAAATTTGGGTTCCACTTGGCCGATTTCGACGAATTATATATCACTGTCTTCAGCGTGACAAGTAGAGTTACTTTGTGACACTTTTAAATTAACAACCACATTAAAGGAATTTGAACCACATTAAAGTATAAAATACGGGACCAGCGATACAACTATGCAACCGTTAGTATGCCTACACAGCGCCCTCTCCGGGTCAACAACGCCTCTCTAATTGTGCTAAAAGCCTGTGCTTCAGAATTAATGCCCAACTTGTATTGCCTATGCAAAGCTTTCATAGTCATCTGGTATATATTCGAAAACACAGAAGCATATTTTTTGAGCCTCATCGTAAAAATTAAGATGAAAGTCAGCCAAAAATGTATCGTTCCACTGACTTCATCTCAGTAATTCAGAAAGTAATAAAAAAGATCATTTCATTTTGGTGATCGTTGGTGATCACTATATGGAATCCGCCAATTTCGCTCCGCAGGTCAACTTTACTGCCTTTAGATATAAGCCATGGGAAAGTTTGGAGAAATTCATGATGTTGCTGTTATATTTCCAAGGTATTTGATCCAGTCTGGTATAGTCTGGCATACAGGCCTATTTGTTAAGATACAATCTAGCCTTGCTGCAGCCTGACTGGGTAGCTGGTTTCATCTGATCATTCTCCTGTACGATAAGGAGCAATGAGTGTGCACCATCCTTTTTTTGCATTCCTTGTATTGATTATATAATCCAACTTTCCGGTTCTTAGACCATCTTTTAAATACTGATCTCCAAACCCCTTCTCAAGTGGAGCGACGATAATTTAGTGAATTTCAAAGTTCCGCTTTCCTTCCGATTTATCGCACTAATTGCTCATCCCCTTCGTTCATTACATTTAACTCTGTTCTTATGAACAGCCTTTCCCATATATTCCATAATGAACTATAACCTTCTACTCTCTAGGAAATGCATTAGCATATTCCCTCTTTATCCCTAATCACTTGCCTTGAGACTCACACTTGAATTATATGTTTGGTGCTGTTTTGTATGCTGCATTCATAACAATAACAACAATCTGATTCTTTAGTATGGTGAAATGCATTGTTAGTTAAGCATTCGTTTTCTTTCCCAAATAATTTTCTTTCTTTCTGGAATTTTAAATATGGTAGATAACTTATCCGTATCTTTAGATATATAATTCTAATTCTAATAATGATTTCATATATAATAAGATAAATAGCACTTAACCTGAAACTTTTAGAGAAGTGATTTATTAGATAAGTGATGTAGTTGCTTCAACTCCTGTTGGCATTCTGAATATATTAATTTAAGTGCATACATATTTAGGTTTAGGTTAATGAAGCATTTATTAGCGTCCTCGTTTCATTCTGTTCGAAATATGAACCATATGACAAGAAACGTAATGATATATGCATTTAAACTAAATAACGCTAAAAGAGAGTAATATGACACTTCCAAGAAATAGCCAACAGAATTGTATGCAGCATTTTTGTATTCTTACGTAATTTCGATTTTTATTAATGACCATTCGAAACCATTAATATCTTCATAAGGATATTAATAGAACTCTTATGAAACAAAGGAAAGAGATTTGGTTCTCTGTAGAATAAAAACAATGGTCAGTTTAGATTACTAGACTAGACGTGTTGGTCATTGTACTATGTGGGTCACTGTGCCGTAATACTCTGTCTGATTGGCTACATAAAAAGCTATAGCAATAAGTGAATGCGCTGCTAAAACCGCACGGGTCAGTTGTCCCTCTGCAACTCTCTGTGATGATAGGAAAAATCATTTAGTTAAGGCTTTGTGAGATTATTACATTATTCTACATCAGAGGAAGAGTACACACACAAAGAGAGAAACATGAAGAGAAAGAAAGGAAGATATGCTTTTGTCTTCATATCACGCCGGAGGAGAATAGCCCAAGATAAAATGTGAACTTTCTAAGTCGCTGACAGCTCGAATTTTACATCAGATATGAAAACGGTAGTCATCCATCTTACTCAACAGAAAAATGGCAGCAGGAAATGGCAGTAAAACTCATCTGAAATGCGACTTGAGAACTTAAAATATTTCCTTCAGTAAAATGATGAGTTCTGAGTTGATGGAGGTTATTCACCGGTTGACATTGGATATGCAGTTTGGGTTTAAAATGATATTTCTCTAATCAGAAGAAATATGATGACCTAAGGAAATTTTAAGGAGCTAAATTTCATATTCAGTTCGACTTAAATTTTGGCAGTAATTATAAATACAGTCAGTAAATTCTCGATTCTGCAAAGTGACTTATTACGATACAAACTCATCCACTATCAGAAATGCTGAATAGGATTACACGGATTCCTTACGTAATAATTGAAGGCACGTGATATGTAGAAGGACTGTATATTTCACGATGAAATCAGTATGAGGAATGCTACAAGGCGAATTCTGAGTCCCCATAATGAACTCTACAGGTTAACAATTAGTTTGCATAATGAAGTATTTTGTAGCTCTGTATTTGCATTTCAGAGGTTGTTATACAATCTCATATGCATGTATAGAATTTATGTTTATAGGAAGATGTATAACTTTCAAGCTGGGTTTATTTTTCAGATTTCTTTTTACTTTGCAAATTTCATAGTCAGATAAAAAGTTCACCATGCAGTTATCATACGCGGATGGAACTGTACAAATACTGACATGAATTCTTGAGTGTTGTTGATCTGTTTCTAAAACTTCGCACGGATGTATTCCTAATTCGGTATACGATTCATTCCTTTGTTGATTAAGGAAAGAAGTTAAGGAAAAAACAAATTCTACTGACAAAGCGTTTTTTTTTTTTATTATCCATCTACATCTTTTCATTTTATCGACAATAAACTCAGAGAAAATTCCACTCTTTTGTTAAATTTTACGTGACCATTAAAACAGTTCATTTTCTGAAATTCACAACTTATGGAAACAGACATTTCACGGGATTTGTAGGAAAACATTTCCTGATTACGGACTTCTCCTAATCGATATCTGTTTCTCGGTCGATGTGGTGGACCGGTAACAACGATCTCATCACATTGTAAAATGATGAATACGGGATCATAAAAGTACACGCTGAGTTCCAATGTTTTCTTCTTAGTTTTCGCAGTCTGTACAAAATCGATTTTTGCTACATCTTTTTGAATGAGAACTAAGCAATCACCATACGCATTGTCATATTAGCAATACTCTCACAGAAAACAAAATGCAGTAATACTAACTACTAAAACTATCTACCATTCACCTTCCTTTATTGTTCATTTACGTCATACTGTCTTAAGTATTATTTGTTAGAGAAAGTCAATGCAGACTTTCTTAATTCCATACCAAAATATGTTAATATTCTTCAGATTTCAGTGAAATAAGTGATGGCGTTGCAATGTTCTGAATCTACTATCTCGCAGAATAGTTATTTTTTACCATGTAAGGTGCTCTGGGCAAATATATAATATAATCATTGTTTATTCTTGATTATATAATAATTTAAATAATGCGAGCTATACACTCCTATAGACTCGTTTTGGTGCAACGGAGCACAAGAGTAAAATAATATTTATTAAGAAAATCTTTTATTTAGATTTTAAACTTCACACAAATTGTTGAGTTACTGAGTGATCATTTTGCAAGGATGTATCTTCTAGGCGGTGATATTGCAATGCTGGATGTGACAATAACTAATGGTACAAGAGAACCTTTATGCAAACAGGGTTATGGGATTAATACATACCGAAGGTGTATTACGAGAATGTGGAAAGGAATTATCCTCTCCTTTTACCTAGCTCTTAAGTCCTATTACTGGGATTGTGTAAATGGGGTGGGAAAAAGGAAAAATAGTTCCACTGTATAAAGGAGGCTTCAAGACAGAAATAGCAAATCGTGAGCCAATCAATATCAATTGTACTTAAGGTATTGGACAAATTATTAAAATCAGAATTCAGGACTGTATGGCGAAGGATATGATCCTTTATAAGAGGCAATGAATTTCTGAAAGCTATTATTTGAATAATTATTTGAATTAGAGGGATGGCTGATTGATAGATATCCAAGGGGGGGGTTACGGAACAGATGAGTCCAGGAGAAGACAGGCGACTATTGGCGTATCATAGGGCTCAGCACTTCGTCCTTTGTTGTTTAATGTTTACATTAATGATTCCGGAAATGATTTGATGGGAAATATTCAGTTGCTTGCTAACAATGCAAAACTGGAAAAAGCGAAAGTCAGTGATGGCGATGTAGACATCCGCATGATGAATTAAATAGACTGGCGTTGTGGGCAAAATTAAATAGTCGGTTTAAGTGGAATGTTAGGTGATGCATTTTGGGAAAAAGATATTACAACGTGTGTACTACATTGATGGAACGGAACTAAAGGAACAGATGAGACCAGCGACTTGGGTGTAACTGTGGACAAGGAGTTGAAATTTAGACGCATATTACAAATATACGCGAAACTGCACATCAGATTACATGGTTGTTGAATAATAAACTAATAAGCAAGGATAGGAAGGTTATTGTTATCCTTTGTAAGACTTTAGTAAGGCCACATCTGAACTACTGCGCACAGATCTGGTAACATGCATTTCATGGAGTTGAAGAAGTGGTGGAAAAGATCCAGAGGCGAGTGACAAACATTTCGGCACATCAATGGAACGCTCCCTATGAGACAGACTAAAGGTCTTTGGGCTTTAAAAAACGAAGTGATACGAGAAAATTAATAGGCATGATAAAAATATATTAAACGGTTTTATAGGGTTAATACTGAAGACTTTTTTTCAGTGCCTATAGAAGGGAGAGAATGAGGGATGAGGATGACCGCTGTAAACGTATAAAACTATTAGCGGATTTAGTACTATATGTTTTGCTTGTATGCATAGGAGGAATGGGTCTTAAGAGATGGTTTTGAGTGTTTCGTCAGTGAATAAATTTAATGGTAGGCATGAAAGGTACTGTGTCAATAATGGACACATCTCTTGCGATGAGTCACCTGACTCCAAGGATATACCCCAAAAATAATAATAACTTATTTAATAAAGGATTAAGATGTCCAGTTATCCATTTCTGAAGCTTCGTCTGATGTTTCACAGAGAAAAGACGTTTCCCTAATTGACTATGATTTGTTGGTAAATTTATCATTTTTCAGAATAACTTTTAATCAACAAGAAATTATTAAGCAACTTTGTTAATAGTATTCATTTCCACTACCAGTCAACTAATCGATTTTCACATATGAGCTTCTGGCTGTCGATTAACTGAGATAAGAAAAATAAACAAATAAAAATAATGCTGTCAACAAAGACTTGAAAAAAGGCACAATATCAAGGCCACACGTGTCAAAGATGATGTAGGCCCGTTTTACTGCTAGTTCAATTTCGAGATTCTTTTACGCTAGATAACAAACCATTATTTGTCTATGTGACTTAAGTGCATAAATGTTATCATCCTTAAATAAAGTAATAATTATTTAGGTGTGATATAGTAAAATTATTTTAGCAAAACAATAAAATACTTCTAATTAGGATTTGCATTTTCCTATTAATCAGCAGTCAGTTATTATAATTATTATTAAAATAAATACGCAAATAAAGACACTGTCAACTGTTTGAAAATTAAATAAATTTTTCAACCACTTTTCAATTAGATGATTGAATCCATCATCCAAGACTGGTTATAACAAGCACTTAAGAGCTCACGAGCTTCCAAGTATTCTTGGATTTCTTAACCATAATTCAAAGATAAGTATATACATATATTCAACATTGTAAGGTGACGAAATACTACCAACATCACAATTCATATTCCTATACTGGAGATATTTATTAATCCTATTGGTGCCAAATCGATATTAAACATATCCTTTAAAGCGTTTTATTTCTCCAAAGGACAGCACTACTTTAGCTTTAATTCCGTAAGAAATTAGCATGTCTGGTTCCATCACGGTCTTTCGATGTGTTAGACAGAAATTTATGTTCTGAAGTCTAAATAGTATTTCTTTGTATGTAGTGATGTGTATTCTATCATCGATCCAGCTCTATGCCTTCGAAAAGCTTAATTCTGGCATCAGCTGATAAAATTCGACATAAAAAGGTTCGTCTAGTCAATGATTAGAAGTTGAAGAGGTATGAAAGTTACATTTAGAATAATTAATTAAAAACGTTTCAATAATAAATATAGAAGGGTTTTTAATTATATACATTTTAATCAGTTGTCAAATGATACGGCAGAATTAGTTACAGTAATGCTGTTGTTCGTGGGGTTCCAGTTGATATTTTGTCTCCGATACTGAATCATTTATGACTCGTAACGCCGCATATGAAATTAGAGTTAGAGAGGTAAGTTTCTTAATTTTTTAAGAAGAGTTAGATAATATGGAAACTCTGCATTATGCCAGGCTATTTCACAACTCCCAATAAGAAAAGTGGAGCGATGTAATACATTCACAAACAACCATGCTTACTGTATGATTCGCGCTCCCAGACTGTTGTCTCTTGAGGGATTATCATAGAATATTATAATCTCTTGTACAACTAAGCCAGCATTTATAATAGCTTCTCAATCCAAGGTGAGTTAAGGACTCATGAGAAAGTTTTCCTTAGAAAAGCAGGAAGTTTCCTCTTCTGCGAAACCTGCAAACAAGTCAAGAATTCTCAGTCTATTTGATACAAAGGCAAGCAGTTTGCATAGGGTTTCCCGAACATTGAAAACAGGTACATTGATCCGTGGGACTGATCACGAAGATGACAAAAGATCAGTAAGTAAATTACTGACGCTGTAGGGCGATATGAAATATTCTTGGTCACGATAAAAAGTGATCTAGTTGCATGTTCACGCGCGAACGTGTACAATCTAAAGGTGTGCGGCTGTTTTAAAGTTAATATTCGTTCATTATTGTTTATTGTTGCTTGTTTTAGACCTTTTATAGAATTTAAAAGCTTTTGGGCATCACACATGGAGAACTACCATTTTATTAAACATCAAGAACATATTTGTTATGTTAGGTTATGATCAAAATAAGTTCAAGTAATATTATAAAAGGTAGACTCCTCCAATAAATAAAGCATTTCTGAGTGGCAATTATCGCAACATTAAAAGCAAACTTAAAATAATCTCGATAATCTTTATTCCTGTAAAAGGCATATCTATTTTCTTTCAGAAATATTTGTATAAATGTAAATAAATTAAGACTGTGTAGCTCAGTGGATGTGGCGTTTGCATACCACGGCGCTTGGCCGCACGAAGGAAGACTTGGTTTCGAGTCTAGTCGGCGACTAGAGGAAATTTTTCTAAGCCTTTTTTCGACCGGTTCCCCAGTTAGTCGATCTCTGGCACGGGCAAGCGGGTTTTTCGTCCCGTAAACTCAAGAAAATCGACCGTAGAACCCACATTATTTTCAGACATTAAATATATTGTGTTAGGGTTAGGGACCACGAGATGGCGGCACATTTGAGCCGTCTCTCTTCACTGTGTGCCGCTTAATTAGTGATAGCCTTGGGCCATCTGTCTCTGATTGGTACCAGAGGAGATTGAACTGCCCACTCAGTCTCCAAAGTTAAATAGGGCTAAATGGCTTCGCCTACTCCCCGTATAGGGGAATAAAAAGGCGTTAGCTGATTTTTTTTTTTTTTGTAAGTAAATTATCTTCTTCTTCGGCCTATCCGCCCTTTAAGATGGGTAGATTCTTCTGATTAGGGGTCACTGCGTACAGGACAGGGCAAGTATTTATGCCTACTATAATAGTTTGTTTTGTGTACCATTACATAGAACATCAATGTTGTTTCTAACAACAACTGGTATTTCAGAGTAACCTCAATTCATCGAGTGTTCATGCAGCACTCAGAACTGAAATTGTTTGCAGATAAGAGTGTTCTATCTGTATATAGCAGCTATTGGACTGAACATGGGAATAATTTTTAGTCTCAGCTATGGAAAACAAACAAAAGAGGATTTTGTTTTACTGGAAGTGGACAGGAACATGAAAAAACGTACTTCATTTGTTATAATAAAATTTCAAAGTTGCTTACGGAGAGAGAGAGAGAGAGAGAGAATAAAGGTAATAGTAACCAAATAAATTATCGTTTAAGTCATCTTTAAAATAAAAATAAACTAAAATTGTATACGCACAATTAATTAATTTTGACCAATTCGTGTTTAATAGATGGTTTATAGATAAAATTTCTCATTTAATCTCTAACAAAAAATCATTTTTAAAATGCATAAATTTCTGCTAACTAACAGAGTTACTGATTTGTTTTTAACACAAACGTATTTGAACTAAAGAGATGAAAACCTGTCTTGCCCCGGCTCTGTGGCACTTGTCTGTGGCTCCATCTCTTGTGAAGATTATAAAGCGTTTCAACAAACAGTTTAGGAATAAATACAATGAAATCCATAATGTAAAGTAATGTATCTGTACAATTATTTCATGAAAATTAGATAAATAACCGAATCAGTTGAAATAATTTTAATAATATAAATCAGTTGAATAAAATGACCTCTGCATATGCCGCAAATACATTTCTTAACAGTGATATTTCTGCTTGTTTCTCGCTAATTAATGTTATTCTGCTTTAGTGTTATTCTGTTTATTATTTTCATTAAAAATAATAATTTTATTGTACATAACACATAAAATGTATAACTATCCAAATATACAAAAAAAAAAAAAGATTTTTTTTCTGATTGTCTGAATGACACAAGGATAATTGTATCATTTAAAATAATTCAGAAAATATCTAGCGTAATAAACATTGCTAAGTAATTAGTTATATGCATTGTTAGGAATGCACGTATGCTACTTTTAATTACATTATTTTTCCTTCAAATAACAGCCATTGACCAATGATGGAATATCTTATGTCTCCATAAACATATAACAAACATGACATATTTATTTCTGCATGGTAAAAAAATCATAATAATGATTTAATAAAATAGGTAATACTTCTGTAATGAAATAAGAAATAATTATTAAATGAACTAATAAGAATAATAAGAAACATTAAAAGAAATAATATTTATTTACTCTACTAATCATGCTTAGCAATAGCAGACGACTTTAATCAGATCATATATTGTTAAAAATTTTCGGTTATTGTTAGCGATTTGTTTTAACCTTTTAATATTGGAATATAGACGTCAGTAAAATATTCTGTTATTTCTTCTTACGTATAACCACAGGTATTTGTACATTATTTGATATTTCATGTTGGTGAAAAATCTACATATTTTTACTGGAAAGCTCTGAACAGTTGAATTGCCCTCTCTGGACACTTTTTGTTAAATTTTAAAACTAAAGTACGAGTGAGTAGCTAATTTCCTATGTTAATACTATGTAAGTGACTGAAAAATCATATTAAGTGCAACATATATGAGCGAAAAATAAAGATTTCAGAATTACGATGTTTATTAAAATACGATTGCAATATTAATTTTTTATAGCTGTCAGAGATAATAAATTAATAAACTTTTTGGTTTATTAATGGCCGCTATCTATTTTTATCAAATATGAAGATTTTCTTTGTCATATTGGATGAAAAGTCACATGCAGGAATAAACAGAGTCATAAAAGTAAGAAATCAAATTTTTTCTGTGGTGGAGTTATGTGGAATATTAATCATGTTTAATGATGAATCTTTCATTGTAATGGATTTAGAAGTAATGAAAATTCAGATCACGAATGCATTACTTTTAACGTTTTAATCATATGAGAATTTGGTGTATTAATCATTAATAATTCCAACAGTAACGCTCAATATCAATAGATGGCAGCACGACTGAACTCAAATCTAACTCTGTGGATTCTCTTCGATAAAACAAATACGGAAATTATACTAAGTAAATAAAACATCTTTATATAAGAAATAAGTGAGTATGTGTCTCCATATCCATATCCTGTGAATTTATTATAACCAAGCGATTTGATAATAAAAATCAATAATAAAATGAGTAATCATACCAATAAATAAATTACGGATGCGCCCTTATGGAAAGTAAAAAATTCAGTTTATCCCTAATTTAAAGCTGAACTTTGAGACGACAAATGAGAAAATTGATTTAATCGTTGAATGTACTCATTGAATATTTAATCTGTGTAATACACACTTACATCCCTAATGATGTTAATCTTGGTTCATAATTTCGATATGTAGAAGAATTATTGCGCATGCGTCAGAAATCTAACTTTTGATCTTATAAGAAGGAAGAAGAATTTTCATCCAGGAAAGTTGTATAGAGAGGATTGCCTACGTCCGTCATAGCATTAATTCGTTTTCTATAAGGCCCAGTTACTTGGCTATTACGGCCCTTTGAGCATAACATGTAACGGAAGACGAAGGTTACTTTTCCTCTGAAATTTGAGAAGTGCCATACTAGCAACAACGACGACACAATTAATTATTTAAAATAATGTCAGTAAATTAGTCCACTTCTAAATTGCTTCCTTCGTCTATCTTTTGCTTCCTCATTAGTTAGCACACACTTTTTTTTAAATGGGAGGTAATATTATGATAATTTAATACCCTGTTTTAAATTTTTGCTTTACTTAAAAGTTGAAAGATGTTTTAGCTGTAATTAATTACACTGGACAACACATAATTTGCATTTGAAACATAAATAGCGATTCTTTGCTAATTTCGATGTGATGAACATGAAAATGATGAAATCTGTCAATTGGCTCTTGTTTAGGAGTGACTCAGTCCGCATCATTGCGTACATAGGTATCATCTGGCAACACTGTATTTCAATCTTCTGATTGCAACATATTGAACCATATTGCATCAGCCAGTCATGCACAACATCCCCAAAAGCTATTGCATCATTGGCTGATGCAATGCAGTTAATTCATGACATCGTACTCGTAAGATATGCAATCATTAGTATAAAATGTGTGCTAGAAATCTTCCTAAGTAGTTTAAAGTGTAAAGTGTTGATTCCGTTTACTGTTCTTGTGGTTTGGAGAAGGCCAAGCAGACATGCAAATGAGTGCTACTTCTACGTGGTACCATCTGTTTCGGGAGGTATCACGAGGAAATAGAAGTGGACAAAAGTGTACCCGAATATACCATCTGTTCTCCGAGTAGTTCCCTAGGGCGAAGGACTTCCCTTCTCACCTTTGAAAGAATTTTACATGGATTCAAAGGACGGAGACGAACCGATGTCGAGTTCTACTGAGCCTTCAGCGTCTAATGATGATCCATATGTCAGTCACGATACGTCATCTGCACCGCACATTCTCACACAAGAAGAACTGAATTGGATCTATCCAAGGCCAAAGCGAAGTTACTGGAAAATTTCGGAGTAACTTCGTTTCGCAATCACTCGTCATGAGCAGTTTGCGCGGTACTTCTGAAAGGAAGATGACCTTGTGTTCTGCTACAATTAGATGGATCGATGAATGCCCTTAGAATAAAACATGACCCGCACGAATGGCGACTATTCATAGACTCGTCGAATTTGAGTCTGAAGGAGGTGTTGCTGCATAATGGAAATCTTCTTCCATCCATTTCTTCCAGTCATGTAGACAGCGTGTATACATCAAAGAAACCTACGACAACTTAAAACAGCTGTTGAACTGTCTTCAATACAGCACGTATGGCTAGCATCTCTGTGGTGACTTGAAGGTAATGCCTATGTTGATGGGTCTGCAGCTAGGATATATGAAGTACTGCTATTTTTGTGTGAATGTGACATAGGGTTTGCATTATGTGAAGAGAGAGTGGTCTGCGAGGAAATCGCTGATGGTCGGAGAAAAGAATTTCCAACAACCAGCACTGGCAGAAACGCACAGAATTCTGCTACCAGACAACCACATCAAACACGGTCTGGTAAAAAATTTCGTAAAAGTCACGCGCCAAACTGGATCACCTTTCAAGTACTTGGCTGACAAATTCCTTCGAGTCAGCAAAGCGAGCATCAGGGAATTTTTGTGTGGGTCCGGAGATCCGAGAGCTGTTCATTGACGAGATGGTCGACAACATGCTACAGGGTGATTAGAAAAAAAGCTTGGGACGCGTTTCGTCTGGTGTCAAGTAACTTCCTCGGAAATGTCAGGGCAGAAAACTACAAGGAACTAGTTAGGATTTGTCTCTGTATCACAAATTAGCTGCAATATGTCCTTTAAAATACACTTGCTACATTCCCATTTGCATTTCTTCCCGACAACTGCGATATGGTCAGTGATAATCACGGTGAACGTTTCCATCAAAAAATTGCAACGATGGGGAAACAATACGAGAGAAAGTTGCCCACTTCCATGTTGCCCACTTCCATGTTACTATTGGACGCTCGCTAGAGATGATCCTGATTAGCTATACAAAGCGACTTCGGACTTAGAAGCGGACATTTACTGGTATATGTGATAATTACGTATTACACTATTTTACAAGAAACTATTGCCGATCTCTCACAAACCGTAGCTAATGCTGCATTTTGATTGTCGTGTTCAACATCTTGAAATCTATAAGAAATGCGTAAATTAATCTTGGGGTGGGGCATGACTCTTGTAAAATTTTGTTCTCCAGTGTTAATGATACTGTAGTGAATAAACAATTTGTAAAAATTTCCTAAATCTTTATACGATATCCTATTAAATACTACTTTTATGTTCAGATGTTTGTTTGCTTTCCAGTTGCTAATCTATTTGCTGCTCATACGCTTACTTCAATGAATAACACTTAGAAAAATTAACTTATTAGAATTTAATGTGTTTGACTTTTTCTGATTGATTTACGTTGATTTTAAAAGCTAAGTGGTGTTCTTTACTTGAAATATCCTATACAGAATTTCCAATAAAATTATTTTAATTAATAATTATGCTGATTTTCCAATGAAAGAGACTTGAATTTTAATGATTCTGAATTTTCGATGATCAGAAATTACGAATGCAATTGATTTGAATTCCTAATGATTCTGAATTTCTAGTAAACTTGATTTCAATTTATAATAATTTTTGTATTTCAAATATATTGATTGGAATTTCTGATGATATTGAATTTCCAGGTACTAAATGTCTAAAGTATAATACAATGAATCAAAAAAATCAGTATTCAAAATGAAGCATTGAATTTTTAATTCTGTTATATTTTGGAATATTTTTATTACAAGGAGCAGTACAGCAAGAGAGCTCATTATATATTTGGAATGGATAGTTTCAAGATTCTTTTTAAACAAATGCATAATTTGTAATTAATTAGGTTAGCATATTCATCTTGTCAGGTTCTGATTAGTTAATTAATTTCTGAATATTTCAATGTTCATACATAAGAATTATTAGAAATATTTATATTTCATTTAAATCATGAATCATGATATTTTTGACAGGCCCCTTTCAAACACTGCATTACAGCAATGTCAAATAGGAGGAGTTAACTTAATTTTTACTTTTCTTTCTATGGTAAGACCACTGTTTTCATTCTTCATCCAGATACTTGTTGTGATCTTGTTAAAGAAATAATCCATACTGGAATGAAATCCTTCATTCTTCACTCTGTTCAAAATCCACACTTTATATCTAAACCATGGTTTTCCAAGAAAACAAACTGCCTATCACAGAAGTGAGGCCAAAACACTAGCTTACTTTACAGTCTGTACCTTGTAAAACCATTCCTTAAAAACTGCGAAGTCTAACTTCAAAAAGGATAAATGTAGACATCTCGCTGTTTGAGCCACTGGCGGTTGTGCCTTAGGGTCACTCCCAAAGTTGTCTCCTAGAACATGTCATGCCTCCAATGACCATCCACCAGGAAGACACTACAAGAATCTAGAACAACTTCGATAGCACAAAGGCAGCCCGTGCTGATGGAATTCTACCCATTTAGCTCAAGATAATGTGCTCCTGAATTCACACCTGTTCTTTATCATCAATAAATTTTACTCAGTTGGCATCCGAAAGCATGGAACCAAACCAATATACAGCGAGTTCCCCAAAAAAGGTGATAAATGTTTACCATCAGGCTATCGACATATTACTTTCACCTCAATTTTGTTGAGAGTAATGGAAAAGATTATCAACAGTCAATTTCTTCAAAACTTGGTGAACTGCCATCTAACTATTAACCACCAGTATGGATTACGCCAATATAAATCCATAGAAGATCTCTTGGCCTACATCACGCACCAATGGACTCATTGCATGGAAAGTTTTGAGAAACCTATTCTGTTGCGCTTTGCTGGAAGATACTTGATAGCACCTGACACTGAGGGTTTCTCAACAAATTACCATCATATTGACTTAGATCTGAGAGAAAACGGTCAATCAAGAAGGAATTCTCACTTCAGATTTTTCTGTTAGCAGGTGACCTTCAGGATTCTGCCATTTTACTCACCCTCTTTCTGATTTATATAAACGTCTTGCTCTAATTGACTGCAAACTCTATTCATAATTTTACTGATGATAACGTTCTCCACTCATCATTACTCATCCGAACAAGCCTTAAAATGCTCAAACATCTCAATGTTCAAGATTATTTGTAATAATTACGCTGAACAGCGATTTCAGAGCATCCTTGACTGGAGCTAAAAATCTGGTCAACTTAAATGTTTCCGAAACACAGTGTTGCTTGTTTTCTTGCAAAAAAAGAAAAAAGAAAAACTCAGGTCGTTTCCACTTACTGATAAAGCTCAATTCAACAGTCAAGACCAAATCTATCTTCTTGGACTAACTCTTACTCCAAACGTTTCCTGGCATAATCACGTAACTTCCAAAACTTGGACCATGATTAGAAGCTACATTTTTGGAAGCTGATATAACTTTCATTATCAGCTTTCGAAAAACTTGGCATCGTTTTCTGCTCAAGACGGTACTTCTGTTTTTGAAAAGAGATTTACTCTGGAATCCGAAAAATCTGGTCACCATTGGAATACTGCAGTCATGTTTGGGGTGGTGCACTTAAGACCTTCCTAAAATTGTTCATTCTGTTCAGAAAAGGGCGGTTAACTCTCTTCACCATCTTTCCCATAGATGATCAGTTTCTGATTTGTGTCCCTTCGATAGATATTTTCATGGATACTGTTCAGCAGAACTAGCATCCATTATGGTTCACATTCCATTTCTTCCAGATATACTGGAACCCAGAAAGAGCTACTAAACACCATTTTACAGTCGGACTGCACACTCACCGAACCTGTTACTACCAGTCATCTTTCATTTCCACCTCAATTCTGTGGAACATCTTTTCCCCGTCTATACCCTCCAGCAGTTTACGAAAATTATCAACAGGTTACTGAGCTCCTCACATCTGTCCACACACGGCATTTATTTGGAATAGGCCCTTTGCAGAGCAGCACAAATGGTTCACTAGACAGTTGACCAAACAATTTTATGTTTGGTCAACTGTCACATGTAAATATTATTTACACCTAAACAAAGTAAATGTAATAATTTATTACAAGGCCATATCTATCATCTCCCGCACTGATGATGGCGCGTCAAAATGAAATATATGGCATTATAATAAATTGTTTTCTTTACCTTGTGTTTACGTGTAAATAATTCAAAAAACTATGGCACAAGTTTCTCTAAATGAATGACTAAACAATATTCTGCGGGTTCGGATCCCGCTGTCTTCATGGAGATATGTGATTCCTTCCAGATATTATATTAATATATGGAGAGAATCATGAGATGAAGCCGCTCATCTGCTTATTGAAAGCCTATAGGAACTTAATTAACTTCCACTTTTGATCTCTAAAACAGTTTCCCTATTAAGTAAAAATTAATTAAAACATTTTAGAAAATAAATAAAAGTAATAAACAATAATACAAAATCATAGCCGAGGGACGGTACTAATATATTACAGGCTTACAGCTTATCATGGTGGGAGTCATTCAAAATACCAATCCGTCTTATATTTATTCTATTGAGAAACGTAAAATAAGTCAAAAGAAGCCGTAGTCTAATTGATGAAAATGAACAACAACAAAATAAGACATACAAAATTTTTATTTGTGCTATTTACACAAGTCGCTCAATTTACACTGATCATCTCAGAAAACATTTTGACCGCCTTGTTATTCTGATTACTAGATATTGGGGAAAAAAATTCCAAAATCTACTGACTGATTTGATTTGATTTCGTTAGAATTCGTAATTCCCAGTAATCTAATAATCAAATCTGATTGACCAGCTTTAAAATATTTTTCAATTAAAAAAGAAAAAACAAACCGCTCTTATGAATGAGTTCAGAAGCCCTACACAAAACTCGAACAAGTTCTTTCCAACCAAACGCGGAAAGTTGGGTGGTTTCATGAGTTTGCTACTTAGGTGTTATGAGAAACGACATAAGTTCTTCGTAGCTTTTTATTTACATAGTGATAAATACCCTTCTTCTTCTTGTTCTTCTCACTTTGGTGAATATCAAGTTGAATGGTTTTATTTAAACTTACTCTAAAAACAGTATAAACGATAATTCATGTAATGTTTATTAAATAGAAATTTCTTGGAAGCTTATATTGTTCTTAATTTTATAAGAGAAACTCCTAGTCCTTTGTAGATTAAATGTAAATTAACATTCTTTTGTTTCCTTGAACGGAAAAGTATTTTTCGGACCATAAGATGAACCTTTTTACATAGAAAAATCGACTTAAAATTGGGGTGCGTCTTATGGTCCGAAGATAACATTAAAATACGAATCTTTACACTGTACAGAAGCTGTTACCGGAGTTCAATTACTGCGCAATATGTTACTAAAATTAGTAAGTACGCCACTGAAGATAGGTACCTAAGTTATCTCGCTGCATGTGGGTGAATCGCCGATTTAGAGCGTCAATAGTCATTAGTGTGTAAACATATGTGCTTTTGTACGGTTCATTTGAATTATTTTTTATAAGTCGTTAAAATTTCTGAATTTTATTGTTCATGGAATTTTAGATTTTAACGGATCACCGTCTTGGTGCTTTAGATTTATGAAAAGACACGGGTTATGCATGCGTACAAAACCCGCTCTAGCCCAGAAAATGCCGGATGACTATGAAGCTAAAATTATAGAATTCCATAGATTTGTCATATCAGGGAGAAGGAAATTTAACATTGAGCTTAATCAAATTGCGAACATGGATGAAGTGCCTCTAACTTTTGATGTCCCTTCAAATCGGACAGTAGATTCAAAAGGCACCAAATCAATAGTGATCAAAACAACAGGTAACGAAAAAACTCACTACACTGTAGTTTTAGCTTGTTACGCGGGGGGGAACAAATTAATCTTCAAGAGAAAAACGTTACTGAGAGATGAAATTCGGCATTATTATCACGTTCAAGATAAATTAACAAGGAATTACTTCAACATCACTTATCGAAACAACAGATACACATATCGTATAACACGACCTGTAGCAACTCTCTACATCCCAACATCCTTCAACAACTCATACGGTTCTTTTGTGAGATCACATCAGATACCCACACAACTCAACAACCTACCAAGAAAGTTAAAACACGTAGATAGCTACAGAACATTAAAAAACGAACTCTGGAAAATATACCAACAAAGTTAAGCAACCATTAACACTAATATACACATCACAAATAACTAGCATCAAATGCCTACATCCCATACATAAACAGTAGCAACAACACAAAGAGTGAAGGCTAAATCCCACTCTCTTCATAAAAGCTAACCCAAGCTTCGAAGTAGGTGGGATTAACTTGCCTCACCCATCTACAAGTAATCCTTATAAGCAAATGCAGAAATTTGTATGTATAATCACTTTTTTCTCAAACTTTAAAAAAATAAAATAAAATAAAATAAAAATATAAAAATCATATAAAAAATTCTGTATAATCTTCATTGTTAACATTAGAAGAACATGTGTTGTAAATACATAATATAAAGCAGAAAAGTATTATCAAAATTTTAATTAAAATCTAATGTAGGAATTGCAGCACTTAGTGCTGAACTCTGTAAAATTATAAGGTGCAATGTCACACAAGATGTTTATTGTATGTATAAATATTTTAACAATCAATAAAATATATTTTTTTATTAAAAAAAAGGCTGGATGGACGAAACAGCAATGAAATTATGGATACAAAAGATATGAGCAAAATGTCCAGGTGCGTTGTTTAAAAAGCCTGCGATGTTAGTGTGGGATCAATTCAGAGCTCATAAAACAGAATCAACCAAGAAGCTTCTAAAAGAAATGAATACAGAATTAGATGTCATTCCTGGAGGCCTTACAAGTCAATTACAACCCTTGGATGGATCTATTAATAAATCATTCAAACATTTTATGTGGGAAGAGTGGAACAAATGGATGGCAAAGCCAAATCACGATGCTACAGCAACAGGACGTATGAAACGGCCAACAATTTCAGAAGTATGTAATTGGGTGAAAAATTCATGCGAAACTGTGAAAGAAGAGACGATTATAAAGTCATTTAAGAAATGCAGGATAAGTAATGCGATGGATGGTACCGAAGATGGCGCAGTTTTTGAAGGGAGTGACAACAATAGTTCAGACGAAAGTAATACGAACGATGCCATTAACGAGACCAGTGATAGTACCGAGAGTGAAGATGAACTGAATAATGCTAATACAGATGATTGTAACAATAAATAAAAATTAAGTAAGAATTTGTAAATATCTTTATATAATAAAATATTTTTTCTAAAAATCTGCTCATAAATTTGCGGTGCGTCTTATCGTCCGAAAAATACGGTATTTGTTATGACTAATAGACTAACATCATCGCTAATGTAATGGACACATACACAACTCTGCATGTATAATTTATCTTCAAATTACTTCACAGTAAAATTCTATTTATGTTTATATATAAACATATTTATTATGAATTAAAATGACGTAATGAAAAGAACGTAGTAATTTTATAATTCATTAAAAACAAAATTTCCAATTTCAATTACTGCGAAGTTACAACAGAAATTATGTTATATCATTATCATAAATCCGTTAGATTTATACCTCATTTGCTTATTTAACTCTCGGGCTTGAAATGTTAAAGTTGAACGCCTTCTATGGAAATTGTGCCTTTAAGATCTAATTTAAGTACTGTTGTATTCATGGAGCAATTAGCGGCGACCTGTCTTGAGGGAAAATGAAGTCTTACATTGCACGGCTATTCTAATGTCATTAATGACGTTGGGGAAATAAAGATGCACACAGTGTGGCGTTAATCTTTTCGGATTATCTCAGTTTTATGACTGATATCCTCTACACGACTGTTGATATTTCATAAATTATTTAATTTAATAACAAAGTTTATCCGATGTAATCTAATAGAGAATCAGTTCGCTGTCTTCCTTTTATACCGAAATGTAAGTATTCATATTAACAACACAAGTGTATTATTACAATTTTAATTTACCATTAAATACTATATTATGTCTTGATTAAGGAAAGGAATACTGTTTGTCTTTAATCATAAACTGATGATGATCCGATATACTTCATGTTTCTGACTTAATTTATAACGTCGTCTAGACTCTGGAAAATTAGCTCTGAGAATATCATCAAAATAATCTACACTTAGACCATATTGCTATCGTGCTGTAATGTTTTATGGAAAACAATGAACCATGTCTTGTATAATGAAGTATAAGTTTCCATGGCATTATATCTAAAAGCAAAGCTTATTTTTTTGCGAGTGATGATACTTCATTGTTAGGTGGAAAAGAAACACCTGGTGTGTAACTGAAGCGTTCATAATTGAGCATAGGAAAATATAATTACTGAAAGCAGCTGACTTGGTGAAATATATATCATTCTCCCTTAATGACTTAATTAGAGTCCTTGTTCAGATTCTATATCTTCACTAGATTTATATTCAAATGGCACAGTAACAGTATTTTAAGCCAAATATGAATAAGTGAACTATATAGTCATATATAAAGTTGTTTTGATATTCGAAATAATAATAATAATAATAATAATAATAATAATAATAATGATAATAATAATAATAATAATTTTCAATGTTGAATCAATATTTATTAATGATCATTTATATATGTAAATAACCATAAATGTACAAATCAGCAAATAGATTAATGGTTAATCCATCTCTCTCTCTCTCTCTCTCTCTCTCTCTCTCTCTCTCTCACACACACACACACACACACACACACACACACACACACACACACACACACACACACACACACACACACACACACACACAAAACCCTATAACAAACTCCTCTCAAAAACACCATTACAAGGATGCAAACATACCATACCCAAATCCAACCCCACTTGCAAAAATGTTAAACCGTGCACAACAGTAGTAGTCGTCTAAGCATCGACCTACAAACAATAAAATCAACACCTGGCTTCCGACGGATATAGAAACAAAACCACGAAACCACCGCTATTATCTTCCTCAGATAAGCTCTGCAAAGCTTCGAGGAAGAAATCAGAAATGCCACCCAAAGAAACAAGCAAATATTATAATCGATTTAAGGATATAATCACGTAATCACATGATGAGATTATGTGAGAAAGATGTGGATCCAAATTTGGATCCACATCTTTCTCACATAGTTCTAAATGTGGCTAAACGTTCTACTCAACGTGCTTATAATAAACTAAGTCAACATCTTAACCGTAAATATGAAGCTCTTTCGTCTAAACAATCCAAGCCATTTATAACTTCAGATAATTGGATTGTAAATATATCCGGACGTCCTTTGACTAAAAGCGAAACCCTCATCCTGTCAAAAGGACATGATTTTTCTATTGTTCCAAATAAAATACCATATCTAGATTTCCTAGTTAATATTGAGAGGAATCTTATTCATCTAACCAGCGATAAAGCTAATGCTCTTCGCCTAGAAGTCGCTTCGTCTCTACTTAAGGCTAAACTTCCTCCTTCCAACATATTTCCTTCTGAAATGAAATCTTTACAGTCCTTGAGAAAAAATAATCACCTCATTATCACTAAAGCTGACAAGGGAAAAGCAACAGTAGTTATGGACTCAGCAAATTACAGAAGAAAACTTTCTCTTTTGCTTCGAGATCGCTCCACATATCAAGAAATTGATTATAATCCAACCAACAGACAACTAAAGAAATTAAATTATCTCCTTGATGAAGTCATCAGTTTGGATAAAGACACAATTGAAAGACACAATTGAAAGAAATAAAATCTAGGAGGTCTTGCAAAACTCATTTTGCAAGACCTCCTAGATTTTATGGCCTTCCAAACATCCATAAGATTGACTATCCTCTTCGTCCAATAGTAGATTGTATTGATTCTCCTACTTACTGTATAGCCAAATATCTAGCTAAATTATTGAAATCTTACATTGGCAACTCGAATTCTTTTTTAAAAAACTCCTCAGATTTCTTACAAAAATTAAAAAAATGTCTCATTACAACCTACAGATCTTATGGTTAGTTTTGATATAGAATCTTTATATACCAATATACCTCTCAAGGAAACTTTAAAATTACTTGCCGACATCTTTCCTCAAGATATTATAAAACTATTAGATTTCGTAATACATTCTGGATATTTCGTATGTCAAAACAAATTTTATAACCAAGTAGAAGGAACGGCCATGGGAAGTCCTCTTTCTCCGGCTTTAGCCAACTTTTATTTAGAACATTTAGAAAAAGTCCTCTTCACATCTATTTTCCCTCAACCATCTTTTTGGGTAAGATATATAGATGACATATTTACTATTTGGCCTCACAGCAAAAACGCTTTACCTTCCTTTTTAAACAGTATTAATTTCTTGCATCATCGCATAAAGTTTACTATGGAATTAGAAGAAAACAACCAGTTATCTTTTTTAAACGTTCTCCTCATCCGATCATCTTCAAATATTCTTACAACTACAGTATACAGGAAACCAACATTCACAGGTCGTTATATTCTTAAAGAATCAGCCCATCATCCACGTCAAAAAACAGGAATTATATAAAATGGCTCATCAGAAGAGCCAAAACTAATTGTTCTACTTTTGATTATCTACAGAAAGAACTTTCTACTATCCAACAACACATGAAACTCAATGGCTTTTCTGAAAAAAAGTACTCAACGTCTTCTCAATTCTTATAATCCTCCACAAAACAACAAGTTTCAATACGTCGAGTGCCTATTCCTTATATCTCCGGTATTTCAGAACCTATCGAAAAAATTTTAAAGAAATACGATTTAACAACTACGTATTCACCTATTAATAAATTGTCTTCTAATTTTCCTTCTCCTAAAGACAAACGCTCAACTTTATCTCTTCCTGGAGTTTATCAAATTCCGTGCAACTGTGATCTCTCCTATTTTGGACAAACTGGACGTTCTCTTGAAAAAAGAATCCAAGAACATCAATCATCCATTCTTCACAACAAACCTGAAAAGTCTGGATTGACTCAACCTGGGATTGAAACTGACCACAGCATCCTTTGGTCCAGGACTCGCCTCTTACATAGATCCCGTTATAGGTTCGAATGTTTGTTCAAGGAAAGCGTGGAGGCCTTGCTCCATCGCCCCAACCTGAATCGTAATGACTGTATATCTATATCAAAAATCTGGGAAAGTATAATCAAGATTACTCATTAATTTTTTTTTAATAGCAAATTCAATTCATGTTTCTACTTCAAAATATTCCGTTTCATACTTAGTGATATAACATCACGCGGCGTGTTCTAATTTTAACGATCTATTGTTAGTATTCTAGCTTGTATTTTTAAACTGTTGTTGTAATACCACTCACGATGGTCTGCTTTTTCCAGACGAAAAAATATTTGGTTAAATAAATATCTTTCTTGTGATTACGTGATTATATCATTCAGTCTTATGTCGCAAGTATCCTTAAAACAACAAATAATCGATTTAATAAAAAGTGAATCATTGTAAATTTAAATGGATCATTGTAAAGATGTATGTGAAAAAAAGAAGTAAAACACATTGTTAAAAAAAACATTGTTAAAAATTTAAATAACATATTTAAAACATATTTAAATATGTTATTTAAATTGCATCATTACCGATGCAATTTAAATAACATATTTTCCTAGCATTCTGTACAGAAAGAAAATTATATAGATAGATAGATAGTCGTGTAATATATCCTGAGTAACTGAACTATAACTGATTGTAAACTATTATAAAAATCGTTATTACTACTAATAACACACAAATTGTTGTGCTATATGACTTGCGCATTGTACAAAGTATGAGATAAATTGGATTCTGAATTGAACCACATGTGAAAAATTGTAGTATCATCTCTTAAATTGTATGTATTATAATACGTATGCGTATTATATGTATTAAATAAATTGTATGTATAATTAAATTGTGTGTATATGTATGTAATTTATTAGACAAATAACAAAGTATTATTTGCATTAAAAAAATTAACATTACTTTTTTTAAATATTACATTGTCCCAATCATAATAATTTTAATAGCATATAACAAAATGTACTCTACGCTCATGTAATTTATTTCAAAGATAATAAACTGCGTTTAAAAATATTAGTATTATTATTATTCAGATTTGAATTAGAATTGTAATACTTCGTAAACTAAATGTTTGACGCTAGTTAATCAGTTTTCTAGATCAAGTATGTAAAATGCATTCAAATTTTCTTCGTCACTGTTCCACTAACTAGTTTGTTTTTCTTCAAGTAGTTCTGCTGCCATTCGCGAAGCATTTCTTGAGCATATCTTAGGTTGATGTCAGGTAGCAATGGTTTATTATTTACAATATGTTGGGTATCGGTGTCGCTGCACATATATGTATTTCTTGCTCAACCTGCAAAAAGGAAGTGTGCAGGTGTGTGTGTGTGTGTGTGTGTGTGTGAGTGTGTGTGTTTGCGTGCGTGCGTGCTGCATGCATGAGCGCCTGTGTACGTGGTTCTTCTTTGTATGACCCACATAGATTTTTACTTAGACACAGTTGATTTAATAGGGGAAAAGTATGCTGATAGCGGTCTTGTTATCTAATATACTGTTCTAGTTATCTGCAATTTTGTTCACTCCTTTCTCGTGCTATCACACGAATTTTAGAAAAGATTTTGCTGCAGTTAGGACTGAAGTAGTGTTTTAACATGTGTGAGTGGCATAAGTATTTTCCCTTAAATCTTTTGGGGTGTCGTACTGCAATGTTATTCTCTCTTTGTTCCCAAAAGATCAGTTTTATCATGTACTGTAGCGACATTAATCTATTTAGTTTGTAGGGTGCACAGAAAGCATACATTTTTATAGCGTATTTTAGTATATTTTGGCATAGTGCTTTGTATATTAGTGTTTTGAAGCGTATGGGAAGTATGTCTTTTAACCTGTAGAGTTTGCCAGTTATTATTCGGAGTTTGTTGTGTGGTTTATGTGGGTATTCCAGTTCATATCTGCATCGAAGTAAATTCCAAGATATCGTATTGTTTCAACCTGAGTTATTGTTGTAGTTTTTACTGTTCTCTGTGTTTTTTATGTTGGAAAGTGGATTTTATGGTTATATATTTGTTATCAACTGGTCGAGTCAGCTGATTTCTGAATATTATTAATTTTGTCTTATCTGAGTTTAGGTGTATGGAGTTTATGGTGAGCCAGTCTATGAGCAGATTTATGTCATGGTGCATATTTGTTTGGGCTATGTTTGCATTATTATGGATGGATATTATTGCTGTATCGTCTGCGTATTGGAAGGTCTTACCTTTGAGAGGTAGCTGATTAATATCTTACGTGTAAATGTTGAATAGAGTTGGGGAGAGTACAGCTCCCTGTGACACTCCTTAGGTTACTGGTAGCTCTCTACTTCGGTTTCACCAGATACGTGTGATATCTTTCTATTTTGAAGGTAGTTTGTAAACCACCTGTGCAGAGGCCCATCTATTCCAACATGTATCGCCTTTTCCAATAAGGTTTCATGTGTGAGTGTATCAAAGGCTTGCAATAATAATAATAATAATAATAATAATAATAATAATAATAATAATAATAATAATAATAATAATAATAATAAAAGATTGAATCGTTCCCGTAGTAATGCAAAAGCATTTCCTTCTCTACATAATCAGTGGACGTTTCCAAAATGGTGATATTATCATAATGCAAACTTAAGATTCCTTGTTTATATTTTTTAATATAAGTTTATAAATTTCAAAAGAAATGTTTGTTATATAATATAAAGGTTTCATAATTTTGACACACTGTCATAGATATCGGAGCAGGGATATCTAGCTAGCAAATTATGTAAATGTTCGGTTGAAGTATTTTGTAATAGATCTCTCAATTTCAACAGTCCATCTTGTATCATAATCCGCATTTTTTTTCTCCGTAACGTAATTTTTCCTAACATATGACATAATCCTAAGGTATAATACTTTTTTTAGACAAGAAAATATGTCTAACAGGACTAGCATTTAGGAAGTCCATCTTCTTCCCTAATGCTAGTCCTGTTAAACAAATTGTTCTTCACTCCCGCTCTGGTAGGGCCCAGACTTCAATCCAAGCGTGGCTTTCCATAAAGTTCTGTGTCACTCCTCAAGATGCTATAATCGGATTCTCTCTCTCTCTCTCTCTCTCTCTCTCTCAACCTGTCTCTGTGTCTGCAGGTACAACCTGTCAGACTAGGCGTCAGCAGGATTATTCTCTAATTGATCTCGAAGTGTTACCAACAAGTTCTCTCCCGTGTACTGGAGTGGAACAGCGGGAACCGCCATACTCCATTTCGAAAGAGTGGGCTTTTCCTCTCTGAGTCCACTATCCTCACTGCATGCTGGTAGAAAGGGAGGGTACAGCAACCCCAGTACCCTACTCTAGAGACAAAACATGGCAATGGCCAGTTCATAGATAAAAAAATTAGAGCAATGGTTTTCCACCAGACAATGAAAGTTATTTACTTCCTAAAAGTCTAGTTGGCATTTCCTTGAACTATGAATGGCATGCGCTTAAAGTGGCAATAACTTCGTTTATGGAAACATACTATGGGGAGAACAGGACTTGACTGTGAGATGCTATGTATTGAGCGATTACCAGGCCATAGTGGTCCGAATGTTGCTAAAATAATAATATGTGGGTTTATTATTAAAGGTTTTATATTGAGTACAGGTACCAGAAAGCCCGCTTTATGGCTGCATAGGAATTGCATGAAAGTTTGATATGGGATAATACCATTTTAAATAAACAATACATTATTGAAAAAGAGTTTAACTTAATAACAATCTTCAAATGTAAACAAAAAAAGCATGATATATTGGGATCTTCAGAATATTGTATTTCACATAGCATTTGTGAAATGCATCAATTCCATAAGAGATGGCGCCACTTGCCACATAGTAGACATCGTAATAAACTGGGAAATATCACGTTGTCTCCATCTCTTCCTGATTCTTCTTCAGTATTTCCGATATATGTGTATCACATTTTCCTGTACGAACAACGTTATTAGTAATACCGAAAAAGAAAAATAAGTGTCAGCTGACATTTACATACAAAAAAAAAAAAAAACTTGAATCCTCCCAAAATTTTACTTACAATGTTTTAATAAAATATCATTTTAATATTTCAGACTTGCATTGTGACAACCAGTTTATATGAGATAAAATACGAAGTTTAATTTTAATTTCCTTCTCTCTTTTTACGATAAAATACACTATCTTTATTATGAGGCATATTAGAAAAAGCTTAATCTAGTGTTCTTTCATTACAGCTTCCACAATCCAAAATAATTGTTGTCTTGAAGTGCTGTGCCCATTTTTTCCTTTACTTTATCTCGAGATGTCAGGATATTGGTTTCATTTGGCAGTATATAAATCATGGTCCAACTACAACTGACATGTGACAGTTTTTTTTTCTAAAAAATACTGATAACCAACTTCGCTTGTGTTAGAGAAAGTTTTGATAAGGCTACCAGACGAGAGTAAAATATACTTTTTTATATCCCTTTAATCGAAGAGTATGTGCAGAAGATAAATGAAAACCTCTTTGAGTGCGTTGTTGTTTTTTTGCTTTACTTTCATACTTTCTGATTGATGTTTGTGAACTATCTTCTCGTTTTGCTAGTTTACTGCATAAACTAAGATATGTTTCAAGATGGAGTATTGGAGACCAATAATCCTTTAAAGGAAATAGACGCCATTTTTTCTGTTTCGAGTTCTGCTATGTGTTTCGCATTTAGACACCACACAACATAATATCTTCTCTGACACTATTTGCCTTGCCATAATCGACATTCTCATTTCTTTTTTCTTTAACAGTAAAGAAAAAAATACTGTTCTTTTTTTTTACTGGTTAAATATTTTCTTAGTATTACGTAAGTAAGAGGAACAGCATTCCTTCAATAATTGATACCAATCATAAATTACAAATACCTTGGAAAAATAATGTTATCATAGAATTACAGTAAATGCTAACACGATACAGCTATTTAACATAATCGATTGTTGATGGCTTCTAGAGGCATTTAACCAATCAGGATACTCTTACGTAAATCCTTCTGTTTCGTATTCATTTGAAACAGTGCTAAATCAAGGATATTTGGGAAGAATGCACTAAAACTTTATTTTATTCAGAAGTAGTTCGTATTTCAGCATAAGCAAAATCTATTTCAAATTGAATGAAACTGCAGTCGATTTATGACGTTCTGTCATATGCACACAAATCGACAACCGTTCTTTACTGGTAATGTTTTATTCCTAAAATAACTAAAATGTATTCTTACTTCGCATTGGAATTTTAATGGATTTTATTAAACTAATTCGCAAAATAATATATTGTTTTATGAAAATGTTTTATGGATATATATATATATATATATATATATATATATATATATATTAAGTGGATTCATAAAATACTACAATAAAAGAAACAGTCTAAGAAGGCTTATAAGTTATTATATAAAGGGAATTATATCCATTTTTTATTATAGCGAGATTCAAATTTTCGAAGTAGGGTAGGTGAATATAACATTTGGCATAGGAGTTGCCTTGGTTTGCACTAAATAAAATATGTGAACTCTGCTTATGAGCCCAAATATTCATCTTTAATTAGTGTTTTCAGGTTTCACTGTCCAGGCATCTGTTTCGAACTGCTGGTTCTCATCAGAGACTCGTCAAAAATTAACTGTTCTTTCCTGGTCTCTGATGAGATATTTTGCGCTTTTGCTTTCCGCCTTGTCTTGGAAAAGAACAGCAGGCCCGTGAACACCTGAGAGCTTTGTCGGTCCCTCAGCTGACATAATGTTTAACACTTGGTGAGTTTTTGCTGCTGCTTGGCGAGGTGCTGCACTTTGCCTGTGGCTGTACCAAGAGAGGTTCTGCTCAGTGCTATATTCGCATAAGCTCCATGCAATTTTTTTTATCTGGCGAGAATAAAAAAAACGGAGATATAATATCCTTATATAATCTTCATCTCAAGTCCTCCAGTTAGTCCTGTCACTTCTTGCAATGTTACCCGTCCATTGCCATTTGGCAATGGACAGGTAACTTTGAACCAATTATTGTGCTTTCTATCTAAAATGGTAATACCGAGTAAATTTCATTTTTCTCAATTTGTTTTTGTCAGATTTCCACGTTTTACTTCTATATGACATGACCGCGAGTATACAACAGTTGCATATTTTTAAGGCAAAATGTACTATTTCCTTGGAGTGTTCACGGTGTTTTCCAAACGCTAATCAAGTTGAATTCTACGTATAATTTCTTCTCCACAGCCTCCACCCAGCTTTGATATTTTGTTCTAGGTAAACATCTGAATATCAATTTCCGCTTTTCCATTTGTATTGGCTTTTGGTGATGTATTTATTAAATCTAGTCTTCCAGTGTTACTGGAGAAAACTTACATTGTCTGCCTGAATGGACCAGTGGTTAGCGTATCTGCTCTCATACCAATAGGATGATGCAGGTTTGAATCCCGCGATGGGCCAGGGATGTTTGTGATTGTCTTAGGTAACAGATAGATTTTATAGTCGGGTGGTTTCTGCAGCGAGGTTTCCTGACTATGTAAAAAGATATAAACTACAAAACATAAATTTACAAAAAATGTCCCTAACCCTGCACGATACAAATGTACTATAGGTGTACGGATAAAGCTGTCGTGGGGTGGGGGTGGGGTTCTTATATGATAAATGAGATGTAATTCCCTTATTTAAAAGACTACTGAAGCAGTTCAAAACTAATTGTGCTGAATATCTTTGAAATAATAGGTGATCTAAATATAAATTAATCCATGGCACTGAATGAGATTTTAGCATGTATTTTAAAAATTTCCGAAGAATTGGTAACATCATTAAAATTCAGTTATTTAGTGAATACCTTGCATGCGGAATCCGAAAAAGTGAAAACTGGTATGAAAATGCCATTGGATAAGAATTAAAATTAACCTAAAGAGAAAAATTACTCATTATGTAAGGATAGTTAAGCTTTAGGATAAGTTTATTCGAATAAGTTATAGTTATAATTACTAGGGAAATGAAAATGAATTAGTAGAAAGCTCTTTGTTTTATTAATATCGTTGCATTTATGGTAAGATGACAGAAATGTCAGATAAGGGGAAGTTATACGCTGTAATATTTGTGTACTTTGCAAAGACATTTCGGCTGATTATCACATATCAAATTATTACTTTTTTTTTCATGGAGAGACAGATAAAATGTTCTTTGTTAATTAGTTAATTTCAAGAATATAAAGGATTTCATTATTATTATTATTTTCATCCAAATTATCTTGCTTATTGCCTAATGATGTGTATAATTATACAAGAGTAATTCACCTAAGCAAATGATGACTGATAACATGGATATGAAGCCGTCTGATGTTAATTACAACACTCATTTACAAGCGTTAGTCTTAATGCCCATGAGATAAAAGGGAACAAAAGCTACACAATCCCTTATTTCGAAATTCTGCCCGTTAATAGAATTCTGTGCTATTATTGTTCGAATGAAAGAATAAGGCAGGATTCCTCTAATCTTTCATTTATTATATCAGTTGTTATTATCAGATGTGTCATACAAATAACTAAATGGCAGATTGTTGTCACTAAAGGCCCTTGTATAAAGAGACATGGAATTTTCCTCATCTCTTAGCTTCTAATAATGTTAATACTGTTTTAATCTGCTGCTTCACTGCATCTAATTATTAAAAATTTGCTAGAAATGTCAGTATACTGAATAATGTAATAGAGTTAATTAAATTTCATAATCATCAGGGTTTATTTTAGTATTCTACGAGAATATTTGTGTTTATAAATCACAAAAGGAAAGGCATTAATTTCTCCTTTTCCACTGTCATATTAATGTGACGTCTGTGATCATCAGAAATATCTGCAAAAATGAGATCTCGAAAACACATAAAAACCAACTGTTCTATTATATTTCAAACTATAATGGCTAACTTCTCTGGCAGCGCGTATCATTTAGGAAAAGCATAAAATTAATTGTGTCTCAGCTATCCTACCTTTTCTGTATGCAATTACCATCATATTTTTAAAGACGCAATACTCGTGTAAAAACTCGTCGGACCATAACTCGAAATTATGGAGTGAAGTTTTGTGTAATAGTTTATATGATTGAATAATGATAATGTGTGTGTGTGTGTGTGTGTTTACAATACAAATAAAATGAACTACGTAATTACACGAGGCTAGGTACTTAACAATGAAGAACTGAAAATGTAGCATATTTTCAGTTTATATGTTCAGTTTATATTTACAGCTTTCATAATTTATTTGCACATTCCTGAAAATGGCAGTTGGTACAATAATTGACTGAAGAAACTGAGAAATTAGTGCCTTTCGTTTTATGATTAATAAGCGCTATTATATTCACTAACGTTTCCATAAAATACTTTGATTGGACATTCATCAAAATATTCGCAGAATTATGGATACGTTAACACAATACCATTATTCAATTTCGATTTTAGAGACGAAAGCTGTTCCTTTGAAAACAACTTTCGTATTACACATAAATATCTGTATATACTTTACTTATACTCATTGTAGGTGAATCAAATTTGTCTGGTTAAAGATCATAACAACAACAACAACAACAACAACAGTTGTGAATGTATATATATAATTCGGATTATGTTGATTTATATTGAAATATTTTGATTATAATGATGAAATTTCTAAACTCATAAAATTAATAGCTCAAATAGATTCGTTAACAGCACTATACACGATGTGCATGAGATTGACAGAGCATGTGAATTGGTAATTTGAAATGCTCCATCAATCTGATGCATAGTGCAGAATATTGAGGTAACCAGAAAGAATTTGAATATGAGTGGAAAGAATGATCAGCTGGAACAGGAAAAAATGATTATATGAAAACTCTTCCTTAGTCAGCAGACCAAAAATTCCTATTATTTTCCCTACATGTTGTAAACATAAATAACTCT
The DNA here is from genome assembly GCF_054136105.1 of Typopeltis vanoorti. Taxonomy (NCBI): domain Eukaryota; kingdom Metazoa; phylum Arthropoda; class Arachnida; order Uropygi; family Thelyphonidae; genus Typopeltis; species Typopeltis vanoorti. Next base: position 92,152,660 of record NC_143564.1, on the reverse strand, counting down.
ATATACACTATCTACCAATAATTGTCCGGATACCCCTGTTATTTGAAGTTATGGAACATTCCAGGTTTACTTATAACATAAAAACCAATATATAGATAGTAGGAAGGTGTATTTCATCGTAGCAGTTGAATACAGGTGGTTTGGCAACACAACGTTAATTTAGTCACTTCGGGAGAGGTATCATCATGGGCTGTCACATTAGTGGCATGTCCATACGTGCCACTGCTGCTCACTAGAGAATAATCCAAAATAAAAGGTTGGCGATGTAGTCAACAAATGGAGATCCTCTAGCATAACTAATGCAGGAAAAAAACACCGAGCGGCTGCAAAGAATGACTGACAGGGACAGGAGGGTGTTAAAATGGGTGACACGCAAAATCCGGCTACACTCGGTACACACCATCCGTGATGAGTTCCAGAACTCCAATAACACCATGGTGAGTACTAATACTGTACAAAAAGACTCGGTTTACTGAGTTTCCATTTACTGGAACTGGGAACTAGATTTACTTGGAAGAGCAGAGAAAGCTGCAGCTGTTATGAAATGCTATGAAGAGATGGGTGTTAAACGACTGCCCTGACCTGCGTAGAGTCCAGACCTCAACCCCATCGAACACGCTTGTGGGTCGAAATGGAGCGTGCTGCTTTGATGGAAGAATGGAGACAAATTCTACCCGATGTCTGCGCACATTGGTGGAAACTCTGCCTCAAAGGGTGCAGGAGGTGATCAAAGCAAAATGTGGACATACCCGATATTAGGGTTCGCCTGTTGGTATCAATTGTAAATTGCTAAAGTCTCTGAACAATTATTGGTATATAGTGTATACGTTACTTATACTCATTGCAGGTGAATAACATTAGTCTGCTTAAAGATCACAACAACAAGAACAACAATAATTTAATGCATATACAGTATATGTAATTTATCATTGTCTATTAGGTCCATTGTCTGCTAAATTCGAGAGGTAAGTTGCTAAAATATGCAATGTCGTATATCAGCATTTAATGACAAATTTCTCAAAGATGACAACAAAAATTCATAAGACTGCCAGAAAGAGGACCAGCCAACTTTTGAGATTACTAAATATGAATATGAAATTAATTTTTTTGAAAGTTTCGAAAAACATTTCATTATATACAAAATATATTTTTCTTGCAAGAAAACCTGTCAGCTGCAATTATAGTTCTCGGGTTTCGATAAAACATTCATGTATTCATGATTAGCATGTGTTACTGTATGAAAGTATATATATTTATATATTACTATATTTATTATGAATATTGGTTCGAGGATACATTGGTCGGTGAATTTAGCGCTGGTGTAAAATTAGCGATTTTTTATTGTGTTTTTTCCTTGGACAATTAGTGTTTTATAATACATTAGTGCAGATTTTCGGGTTTTTAGTGTATTTAGTATTTTATAATATATCTCTGTTAAGATGTTTCAAGAATAAATATAAGTTTAAAATGGCGCCAAAAACGCACAAAAACATAATTCTAAAAGAGCACCCCAGGCGAGAACAAGAAGGCTAGCCCCGTTAACGAGGTTATTGGAGTTGTGTAGGAAGTTAATGAAATTTAATTAACCTCCAAAATAGCAAAATTAAAGCAGATCATCAGAGAAACGACCCGGGAATTACAAAAAGTCAAGAGGCGTTTGAACGAACACAGGTAGAAACAGAAAAGCAGCAAAATAGGAAACAACAAAGCACTGCAACATGTAAGTCAAGAATCAACGGAAATCAGGTAAGTGACGTTGTTTGTAAAAAGAAAGATGTTATTTGGTATGGTGACTCTATAATAAAACATGCTATTGATGAGTGAGTTATAACTTCGAGTTTCCCCGAGCGAAAATTAAGAATAGAAAGGAAGTAATTGAAAAACAGAAAAGAAAAGTAAACGAGATCATAATTTTAGTAGGTTCTAATGACTTAACTAGTGATCTGTTCAGTATGAGAGAGGACATGAAATGGTTGTTGGAAGAGGCGAGAGTGGAGAGTAAGAAAGTGAAAATCGTCAGTATTTTATGTCGATATGATAAAAAAGAATTAAGAAGGGCTGTGATGGCAAACGATTTGATGCGTAGGCTGTGTCGAATGGATGCGAGATTTTGGATGTATGGATTGCGTTTGAGGGAAGATTGGATTTGTATAAGAGGGACGGCCTACGCCTGAATGCATTTGGTGTCAGGAGTCTAGAAACGAATAACTGTTATGAGAATTAATACATAGAGTCGCCAAATAGAAAAGATGAGCGAGAAAAGAGTAATCATAATGGGATAATTTAATCATCCAATTGGGCAGCAGTATATTTTCATGAGAAGAATGAAAATTAATTTATTGAACTGTTGGGGGGGAGGGAACTTTCTCAATTTCAGTTTACGTCAGTGATCATGCGGTACTCACTTGGGACGTGTTTAAGTTTATGGATGTTCCATTCAGAAAAGATTACATGTTGAACTACAAAGAGTAAATTATGAAAACTGAGGAGTATACTAAGTTCAGTGGAATGGGAAAGGTTGATGCATTGGGAAGAATATCGACAGTGCATGGGAAGCATTTAAACAATACTTAAATGATAAGATATCAGAGTGTGTCCCGAGAGTTAGAAGAATAAATAGCGTAGGAGTCAAATGGATACGTAATGTTATTAAGCAAGAGATTTGTAAGAAAAGGATAATGTGCATTATGAAATTTATTAGTAGCAGGCTAATAATTTTCAGATTCACAAGAGAGCCCATTTTGTTAAAAGCTATTAACCTGGTTTTCGCGACATGAAGCTCACAGTTACCTCTTCACTGGACGAAGAAACTCAGGTGTATGCGGACAAGGTATTAGAGTTGTTGCAAAAATTGAATAAGAATTCAGCGATAGGGAGACTGATAGGATATCAGTACGTGTGCCAAATGTGTGTTCAACTGAACTAGATATTCCTTTGACCAGGCTATTTAATATAAATGTCAGAACAGGGAAGATTCCGCAGGAACGGAAAGAATGTATCGCAATTCCATTGCACATGGTTGGTACAAAGACCGATGTGTCGAATTATCGACCAATTAGTTCTCAGAAGTGGTAGTGAAGAATTTGGAAAAGTGATTAGTGCTAGCATTCAGAAATGGGTTGACAGTGAAAATCTGCTTTGCAATGAAGAACATGGGTTTACTAAGGGAAGGTCATGTTTTAGCAACTTGTTCACAAATTTATGACAATGTTACCATTAAAGTAGACAACGGGAATGGATTCACCATGATCCTTTTGGATCATGGTGAATCCATTCCCGTTGCTAAGGCTCTGACAGAATACAGCATGGTCGCATAAATGGAGACATGAGTTTGGGTTATAGAATATTAACCTAGATAAAAGGATGGCTGACTGACGGATATCAAAAGGTGGTATACGGGAGATGAGAGTTTGCAGGATTTAAGGTAACCAGTGTTGTACCACAAGGTTCAGTGCTTGGCCCACTGTTATTCAGTTTGTACATTAATGATATTGGGAAGGATTTGACAAGAGACATACAGCTATTTGCTGATGATGCAAAGATATGTTGGGTAATCAAGAATGCTGCTGATATACAGTAATTGCAGAATGATTTGAACAGGATGGAATTGTGGGCATGGGAAAATGGATATCAGTTCAATATCAGTAAATGTAAAGTCATTCACTTCGGGGTGATTAGATATCCAATATCGTATTATATTGGAGGGATTATGCTTGAAGAAACTGATGAGGCTCGAGATCTTAGAGTGTTAGTACACAGGAAATTGAAGTTCAGGGGCAATGTAGCAAAGACTGAAACTACAACTCAAAAGATAATTGCAATTCTGAAAACGAACTTTCACATGTAAAGATAAGGGTGTCATTTTGCCTCTTTACAAGGCCTTGATAAGACATTATTTGACTATTATTTTCAGGTCTGGTCTGGTGGTTTCCATTGTGATTTTGATATATTGGAGAGAAATCAAAGGAGAGTGCTAAAATGATATCAGGAGTGTGGATTACTGATTATGAAGACAGTTTGAGAATTTGTAGACTGCAGACACTAGAAAACAGGAAAAAGCGGGGTGATATGGTTGAGACTTACAAACTTCTTAAAATGGTATACAGGATTTCAATTAATGGAATTCTTCAATTTATGGAGATTGGGGAAAGGACGAGAGGGCATTCTTGGAAGCTGAGAATAAAGACTGCAAAGAAGGGGTTAAGGGCTATGTTTTTCTCTCATCGGATGTTACGTGATTGTAATGGATTGACGTTTGATGTTGTGACTGCAAGCAGTGTGAATGAATTCAATAATAAGTATGATGACTGGCTTCTCTCCTTGGACGTCTCTCTCTTAGTAATAATAATTTACAAAAATTTCACTTAATATAAATAACAACGAAATGAACAATAATTATTATGATAATAAATAAGATATCAGCGCTTGGTATTCAAGAAAGTTCTCCTGAAGTCCCCGTTGTTATTTATTTATTTTTTATCGATGATATATTTTTAACTAATTCCACCCAACAAAAAAAGTAATAAAACTATACTGCATTTGGTACAATGGGTGGGATAAAACATGCAAATTTCTAGAAATATTTCCGAGTAAATATCAACAGATTTTGTTTTTGTGTTTAGTAGATCGATATAAAACATTCAATAATGCAGAATTACAAGATATTTTAAATATTATAGTGAAAATAAAAAAACACAGTAATGCTTATCAAAGATATCGTACACACAATAAATATATACTAAGGCAGTACATCACAAAACAGATTGACATGAAGAAAGGAACCAGACATTATATATAACATGCTATGCACATGACGTATTATGTTAACAAGATAGCATTTTTAACAGAATTGTCATAAATATAAAAGGGAAATATCAATAAACAATCACTAGTGATTACATAGAGCCAGTTACTTGTGAGTTAGATAAGAAGAAAATAGAATGGAACATCTGATGAATTTTAAATGCTTAGGAATTCACACTAAATCAGAAGAAAAAGATAAAACGAAATAAAAAGTGAGTAAGCACTTAAGAAAAACATTTCTAGATGTTTAAAATGTTAATAATATTATGGAAAAATGAGAATCTCAAAACTACGACTAACACAAGTATATGTACTCGTAAATGTATAATAAGACCGCTTTTAAATTATGAAATAAGATCAGAAATGAAGAAATGCACAAAAATATGCGTTGTAAGCAGTAGATGAATGAATAGCAAACAGGAAAAGGGAGCAACAAAAGCATGTCAACAGAATATAATAAATAAAGAATAATTAGACGAATAGAATAATATCAACCAAGTGGAGACCAGTTGGAATACTGCGAAAACTGTGGAAAGATGGATCATAATAAACATTGTTGCATGTCTAAGACCTAACGCCAGAAGAAGAAGGAAAAAGTATTCGGAATGACTTGGATGATCCCATACGACAACAGTCACGAATGGATCATCATGTTGATTCTTATCACCAGTATGAATAGCAAACGTTCGGTATGCCAGTAAATATCTCCAACCTTACTACAACGAAAATGAAAAATCGCATATCATGGAGATAATTACAACTCAAAAACTTCATTAAAATTCGAATTGATCACTTGCTTCTAATAAGTAATTAACATAAGTTTAAGAACTACAATGAAACAATCAGCATAAATTTCAATTGCCCAGTCATCCATAATTTCATTATTTTAATTATCAGTTGACCATATATTATTAATCTATGCTTACTTAATCTTGCAGAAAGTATTCAAAAAACACTCGAGTGATATTTTTTGAATCTTATACTTTGATTTTCCTTCTCGATAAGGCATTATGTCGTGTATTGTACAAACGTCGCTGCTGTCAGTAATCTTCCTTTTTATTATCTATCGCACAACACGCGGCACATAAATAGAGAAATTCATTTTTGTAATGACAATTTCAATCTTTGAATTCAGAAAACAGTGTCATATGCATGCACAAATATGATACTAAAATGTAACAAATTGTATGAGATTTCTTTGCTTCCCAAAATTTAAAATAATGTTCCAATTTATTCACTTAAAGAGCACAAACTTAAAAACACTTAAAGAGTACAAAGTTGTTCGCAATTTATAAACCATTTGTAAACTAGATTCTCTAAGTTCTAAGTTAGCATAATTGCATTGGAAAGTTGAATTTGAAAGAAATAATTAATCTTAAATTATTACAAAGAGTAGGAAAGCAACACCACTACCCATCTGAACCGCGTCTATGTTGAGAACACTTGTACCTGGTGGCTATTTTCTTCATTTGCTTGGTCTTCTAACAACTCTAGGGAGACGAGAGGAAACTTTATTTGCCTTGATTGTTTATCTTGACTTTTCATTTCTTGAAGGGATACGTTTGAATACAGTTGAATTTAGACTTGTCAATGAACTCCGCAGTAACTTTACAATTAATGGCAAACCATTTCTCCAGAGAATTTGGTATAATGTTTTTCAGACGCTGTGTGTAATCTTATTCTTCGTGTAGGCACAGCGGGACTAATAATAAAACGCTTTCATGAAGTCTTATTTTGTGTTAGAGAGAGAGAGAGAGAGAGAGAGAGAGATCAGTACAATAATGCTGGTATATATTTAGATTTAGATAATTATGATTTATTAATAACATAAATAAATTGTTAAAGAAAACTTTAGAAATTACATTCATTTAAAAGAATTTTATTCATTTATATTTTAAATAATATATGAGTAAATATGGTAAGTATTTCAATAAGTTTTTATAAGATGTTGCTTAAATCTCGCTTTCTTCTTGTTCTTAGATTTTCTGTACATAAAGAATTCCATTTCTTTCTAAAATTCCTTTCAGATAATGTTAATATCACACTACGTTCTTTGTGAATAAGAATAGAAATTATAAAAATGGACTCGCCTTAGCAAGCCAAATGTATATTTTCAGATATCAATAAGTATGACGCATTTTTGCATTGCTATTAATGCTTAACAACAACAAATGCGTCAAAACTGATGCCCATGTAATCGTTTACAAAACAGTACACAAACTATAGATTGAGATCAAGCAAGGAATATAGCATCAGAAGGAACACAATGAATACAAAGACATGCAAAGAACATTAAAAGACAAGGCTTTGTGTGCTTTTTTCTGCTACCCAGATACACATTCACTACAGCACAGACATCTATTCCCTCATCGTCGAAGTTAGATTATTTTGTTTCCTCTACTCTTTTCTCTGTGTCCCAAAAAGGCGATTGCAACGAACAGTGAAATTTCACCATACTACATGGAATACCAACTATTCCATGTAGTTGGTATTGAAATATTTCTCAGATTACACCTTCTACTTCCAATTTCACTGTCTAACAGACACACACACCAATACTAGCGACATTAATTACCTTACCTTACCTTTAACATTATCTTTTTTTCTACGCTAGAATCAAATTACTTGAAAATATCGATGGAAGTGGTTGCTAGGTTATATGTGATCTCACCCAAGGTATTACTGTTATAACTGGTAAGCCCTAATATCCACCTTCACATAAAAAGTTCTTCCTTCGTCTACATACTCAAACTCCTTATAATATTTTTCTCAGCCAACTGATTCCAGTTTCAACTAAAGAAACACCAATGGGACACTGTTTTGAGAATTCATTCTGATATGTCTAAAGTAATCTCTGATCTACTTCTAAAGCAAAACATTCATCACACCTTAATTCTCTTAATTCTCTGCATGGAAACATTGACTTATCGGAAAATGGCTTGAAAGCATCCTCTCTTATATCGATATTACCTTCTCTTCAACAGCGATACAGAGTCATTCCATCTATTCATTAGCGACAACAGCTGTACACATCTCCCAAGTGGGGAAGAAACTCCAAATATACTGCAATCCAACCAATATTACATATGCGCTATATATGTCTGCCTCTCAGAATCAAAAATCAGTCATTAGTGACTACTTCTACAGCGCATTGAAATGCACTATGACGATTTACAAGAATATATGCAGCTCCTCACCATTAAGTTATTATTTTGTGAAAAATCTTCCTCAAGTAAAGAAAAAATCTGCTAAACATTCCTCAAAAATATATGAAAATGTTTCCTTCCTTCCTCTACCCACCAAAAAATTAATTTAACATGTCACATGTCAAATCCCCCAAAATATCTATTACTTTCCTAGGGTGAATTCATTACAACAATTATAATAATTTTCCATTATCATTGTTCAGTTTGCATCGCAAACCAAACAATAATCTCTTTAAAACACACATATATTTCCACTTAAATAATGTATTTCTATTGAATCCATTTATTGAACACAAGAGACATTACTGTACTCAATAATTATGTGTTGTTGAACTAAACTAAACATTTATTTAACAAATTATTTTGAAGTCCTTCAACATTACCTGAAAGGCCTTTGTAGCGCTTTAGAAATGAAACTTTCATCAATACCCATAGTCTTCTCTAACTGAGAACATTTGAGTTCAGTTCTACTCAAGGTTTCTAAGCCTTTCTTCAAGCAGTATCTGAGTTAGTCAACGTCTGGTATGAATTAAGCGTTTAACTCAACGGAACTCTAGGTTTCACAGTATAACTCAGAAAAATCGATCATAGGATTCACACTACATTGCCTGGAAAAAAGGTAAATGGAGACTTCATTGGGCAAGATACATCATGACATATAAGGAGTCATATATTTGGAAGCATCAGAATCCTCCAATTCGGTTTAAATTGGAGGATTATGATGCTCCCAAGAAGTGCAACTGTGTCCATTTGAAATAACTGCCAAAAGCGAACAGACGAGGCGTTGTCGGGAAATTGTTGACAAATTTTACCAACCCAGGTGAACAATCAGTTATGCCATACTGAAGTGGAAGGGCACAGTGTCAGCTGTAAGTGCTACCCGCATTGGGCGACCCACAGTACTCACTAAACGTGACTGTAGGGTGTTACAAAGGATAATATGTAGGACCCTATTCGTTGGAAGACACATTGAATAAAGACTTCCGGGCCAGCCACAGTAACACGAATTTGCACAGAAGATTCAGAAATGAGGCTCACAACAAGTGCTTCCATGGTAGGGCTGCGAAATGCCAGCCGCACGTTAACTGAACCAACATCTGAAGTCGTCTTCAGTGGTGTAAACAGCTAGTATAATGGGACGTGGAAGATTGTGAAATGTGTTATGGAGCGAGGAATCATGCTATACCCTCTACTGAATAGATGAGATGAATGGATGTGGGCGTGGAAGATGCCTGGTGAATATCTCTTACCAAAGTACTTAACTCCAACTATGAAATTCGGAGGTGGCGTTGTAATGGTAAGGTCATTTTTTCCTGGTTTGGCCTCTAAACTATAGAGGTAGTTCAGAGGCCCAAACTCTCATTGAATTACAGAGGTACCAGAGGTAATTCAATGTTCCAACTACCTCTCCAGTTCGAACACTGAACTCTAAGCGGTATCCGAACATTCAGGACAATGCAATGCCTTCTACTTTGTACTTCTGCACCACACGTCTAGGACCTCAATACATGGCTACAGGAAAATGGTCCAAAATTCCCATTGATTGCTATTGTATGCTTGTGGAAAATATGATCCGCAGGATTGCTGCCTTTATCGAACCGAAAGGAGCTCCTACATTTTATTAAGCTGAACGCCATGGCTGTTTTGTTCATCACATTTTGGGGTCCGTTGACGTCTTCCCAATACCTATTTCGGATGACAACACTGCCTGACACAATTAACAAAAAAAAAAAAACGTGTTTCTAGAATGTTTTCTTTTTAACAGTGTCTGTGAAGGCGAATATTTGATATAATAGACATTCTGACATTCAAATCCGAGTATCTCCAATTGTTGTGTGGTCTGATCTGTTGTGTGATTGATAGAACTTTATCAACCACACAACAGATCATCACACAATTAAAATTACTTATGTCTATAAAAACAATGATTTCAACCACTTTATGTCATTCCCGTTCTTTGGGAATTGAGAGTCTGAAGGAGTAACGTCATGTTGAGAGGTTGCAAGAGCAAGTTATCTTGGTTTAGATGATTCTTTGAGACTGACCGTTGGACGAATTTAAGCCCGCCTCTCACTAATGAGATGCGGCGTTCACATGTATCACGAAATGTCTCAGCACTATGCGCTCAGTTTAAGAGAGAGAGAGAGGGGGGGGGGAGATGTAGTACAAGAAGAGCTGGCCAAGGGCTACTTCAACAAGAACATACTGCTATCTACCTTTACCAGAAAGAAAACTTTAAGATGTCCCATTTGCAAAAGTCTGTTGCGGTTGCCTCGACCAGCTGAAAATATTTCAAAGCGGAATTTGCTAAGAAGGTTGAAATCAAATGCACCCTATGCAACAGAAACCAGCAAATTGCATCCCACTAACCAGAAACCATAGCGCAGAGATAATCAAAACTTATGCCAGTAACGTGTGTTTTGAATTCCTGATAAATATGTATTAATCTCTTCTCTGAAGAGTCCCGTTGTAGTCTAAAACGAATTCTTGGAATTGTTTGATCTGTAGAGAAAGAGGAGTGTTCTACCATCCCTCAAACATCAGAGAAAGGGATATATATGGTGGAGACAGTGAACTCTTGTAGGACGGAAAATTTATCAATGGAAGCACCTGTCTTCATGATTTAGAGAGGGATACTGTAACTACCGAGAGATAGCAAATAGCAGGCAGATCTAACCCCATGTATATTTATGTATACATGGGGTTAGGTGATATGCAGGTCCATATATATTTAACACAAGAAAGATAGAAGAGCCTACAGCAGACAGTTGTTGTATGTAGACAACGTCACCAATAGTATTTATTTTAGAAATTATGGACTTTAAAAACGTGTTATAAATAACTCTTTTAACATCCGGACGTTTCGATCTTCATATTAAGATCATCATCTGGAGCATATACAAATATACAGGACAAGCTAAGTTATATTACATACAGTAAGCTAGATAAACAATGAATTGATCACAAGTTATTCTACTGGCATGACCTCTAGTGAAAAAGAATTAAAAAATACGAATGTCCCAATCAATGACACACAATCCATCTTTTACAGAACAAATTCCCTCCAGATATCATGGTGCTCTTTGCACATGTATTGCGTTCTGGTTATTTTTTATGGTAAAATACTTTCTACCTATAAAAAGAAGGCACAGCCATGGGCTCGCCATTATCCCTCCCCCCTATTGTTAACTTTTATATGGAACATTTTGAAAAACTTGCTTTAGGTTCCTGTCCTTTAAAACCCAAAGTCTTGCTTAGATACGTTGACCATGTTTTCGCGATCTGGTCCCATGGCCGCCAGACACCAGACGCATTCCTTAGCCACCTAAACAAACAACACAAACGCATACAGTTCACAATTGAGATCGAAAAACAGAACCCACTTCCGTTTTTAGATAGACTTGTCACACATCTTCTTTCTCGCAATTTTTCCTTCATTGTCTACCGGAAACCGACACATACTGGCCAATATATACACATAAATTCCTACCACCACCCAACACAAAAACTAGGTGTCATTAATACTCTCAAAATCAGGGCTCTGAAGATCTGCTCCAGTGAACATACACTGAAAGACGAATTTAAAATAATCAGCAATACTTTTCAAAAAAATAGTTACAGCCAAAACATTATTAACAAAATTCTCTACGAGACCTCAATAAAAGACTACAATAAAACTATCACCATTCCTTACATGAAAGGGACGTCAGATAAAATAAACAGAATACTACAAAATGCAACCTCAAAGCCACCTTTAAACCTCCTGCAAAATTAAAAAGCTTACTCAACTCATCCAAACACCCACTCCCTCCGCTGTCTCACCCTGGAGTATATCGTATTTATTGCAGCAGTAACATACTATATATAGGAGAAACAGGACGCACAATTCTTATCAGACAAAAAGAATATAAACGACACATTAAATATAATAATTATGGTGAAGCTGGCCTTTCCGAACACCTTACATAGAATTGACTGGAAAAGCACTAGTTGTCTACACCACACCAAAACATGGTATGAACGCAAATTTAAGGAAGCCTGTGAAATTATTACCAACCACCCCAATCTGAACATTAATGATGGTCTCAAAATTCCAAACATATGGAAGGCATATATTTGACCCACGGAACCTTCCTCTCTAAGAGCAACTATAAACAGGACTTCAGATAATCCAGGATCCTAAAATCAAAAATAACAGTGGTAATGCTAAAAATAGGACATCATTGTTACTGAACGAAAACTATCTGTAAGAAAGAATGTTTATTCATGTTATCATAAATAGAATTTAGCTTGATTTAGTTTATAAATAATTATTTTTTTTCACTAGAGGTCATGCCAGTAGAATAACTTGTGATCAATTCATTCTTTCTCTAGCTTACTGTATGTAATGTAACTCAGCTTGTCCTGTATATTTGTATATGCTCCAGATGATAATCTTAATATGAAGATCGAAACGTCGGGATATTAAAATAGTTATTTATAACGTTTGTAAAGTCCATAATTTCTAAAATGAATGCTGATCACCGTAACACTAAAAGAAAGGGTCAAGAATAGTAATTTGTTGATATTCTTCTTGAACTGTTGAAGATTGAAGTCCTTTGGAAATTCTTCATGATGGAGGCTGTTCCACAGAAAATGAGGACGAAGAAATTAAAAACAATGGGTGTAGTAGGTTCCGTGAGTGTAGTTCAACTGTAAAGGGATATTGAGCTGCTGTTTCACGAGTTACTGTATATGTGGAAGAAATTGCAGGCATACCGGATGTAAGTTCTGCTGATCACTGGCCATAGATATATATGTAGAAGACACACACAATGCAGGTAACTCATCTGATATGGGAAAGGCGCTGAAGAGAGTTTGTAAGAGAAGTATCATTTACCAATCGGGTGTCCTTTTCTAGTTGGCGCAGATTTTCTTTTCTTGCATGATAATATCATTTCTTATAGAGCTCAGGTGGTGGATGAGTTGTTGACGACTCTGGGCTCTTTGGAGGCAAGTCAAGTGCAGCGACATTCATATCCACGAACCACACAGTTACAGCAGCAGCCTAATCACACTGTGAATAAGCCTGCTGCTGTAACCTTATGACGGTTCATTGTCTCTCTCTCTCAGCAAGACAATGCCCCGTCATCGAGACAATCGTCAGTTCCGTAGAAACGCCACAAGTAGGAAGCAGTGCATTGTCCAGGATGTTCATGTTCAGACAGCTCTCGGAGTTCAATGTTCGTGGCATCACAAAACGAGGATCAAAGCCAAACCAGTACTATACCATCACTCCGCCGCCACTGAATTTCATAGTTAAGGTAACGCACACTATAAGAGGCATTCACCGGGCATCCGTCCATCTTCTCGGTGGGAAGAGTAGTGTGATTCGTCGCTCCATAACACAGCGTTGAAAGCTTACACGTCCCACTGTACCCGCTCTTTGCAACACTGAAGGCGACTCTGCATGTTGGTTTGGGAAATGTGGGGGATTGCTTTTCGAATTTGCACAAAAACATTCAGAAATTTGCTTCTGAATGTTTTTGTGCAAATTCGTGTTCTAGTTGATCACCCCCCCCCCCAGAACTCCGCAATTAACGTGTGGGCCGACGAATGGCGTTTTTTACATGTCCTTCATGAGTGGTGAATCATGCAATGTGGGTAGCACTTGCAGTTGGCCCCATCTCAGTATGGCATCACTCACTGATTGTTGACCTGGGTTGGCCCCAATTGTCAAAATTTTGCAGGCATCTTATCACTTCACCTTTATCAAACTCGGACAGTTTCCTTCTGGAAGCCATTTCAATCCGACACAGTCGCACTGACTTAGGAGCACCATATTCCTCCAATTTATACCGGCTGCAAACACGTGACTCGTTACAGGACATGATGCGCCTTGCCCTTAGGAGTGTTCGTTGACTTATTTCCATGCAGTGTATACGTATATGTAATATATTCTATACATATCGATGAAATATTTACAAAAGAACAAAATATTTGTTGCTACAAATGCTGCATTAAATCATTTATATGGTATACAGTGATATGTGTATGTATAAAATACGTATATTCTACAGTTGTATAATAAATGGAATATCTGCACTTTTTCACATCGATGGTCTGTAACATTAGTTCTGGCTGATGACAATATCAGCTTGTCCCTCACGCCTACACTGGTGTCCAAAAGCTAAGGAAGAAATACCTTTTTACCTAAATATGAAAATATGTTCATGGCTACAGCCAAATGTGTACATAAATTTATTACCAGCATAGTAATCGTTTATATTACACACAAATGTGTTATAAATTTCGTACAAATTAAATTGCAATATATTTATGGAATATATCTATTCCAAACTATTAGCACCAAATGATTCAGGAGTTCTTGAGAAAAACTAGCCCACTCCTTCAGAGCGAGGATATGGCCTTTGTATTTTCTGGAGTTAAATTTCTAGTCCAGGTATTCGGGAATTTGTCGAGATATCTGCGTACAAGTGCTTGAATGGAACCGACTTCCAAGCTGACCTCCCGTGGTGCGTAGGTTACGTTTGGTGTTATAACCAAATATTTGTTTTTATGCTCCGTGTTAGGGCGAGGGCAACCTCTTAGCAAACGTCTGGAACACATTCCATTGGTTTGAAAAGGTACCCAGAGTCTGGATACAATGCTATGTGAGATTCAAAACGCTATGGCAATATCAGAATTCTATGGCCTTCTTCAAGTTTTCCAATGATTGTAACCACATTAAATCATCTACCTGTTGTCTTTTAGACTTTCAAAGACATCCAACTTGCAGCTATATTCCTTCACGAAAAGAGCTTCCTTCAAACACAATTCGCTCAGCGCAGCCTTTTTTACTTTCATCCTGATGGGTGCTACCAGCTGACCCCCTTTGCGCTCGATTCGAAACTTTGAATGTGTACCTGCTTTCTACTCGAAATCGTCAGTTATACAAATGGCTACAAGCTAAATCGTCTGAATTTCCAGTTGTAATCTTCAGAAATAATGTTAGTCTTCAGGTTTGACATCTCGTTTTACTCTGAACTATGAAAAATGCATATTAGTATTTGTGAAAAACGTTACAATTATTAGATTTTTAACATATAAAATTTACCCAGAAATTTTCCCTCGAGGGTATTAAATATTAAAGTTTACCCAAATGGATACGTCAGTTCTTAAAACATTTTATATAGATGGTAAAGCTATAAGTTGATGTTCGCTTTCGACTACCTTAAAGTCTTCTGTTGCAAATAGCGAATCACTCATTGCAAGAAAACGCCGCTTGTGTTCCGAATAAAACTGCCCATTTCTTTCCAAATGGAATTCATGCAATTTGTAAATGAGCATAAATGCAGCTCAGCGTTTACTAATTAATATTCCTTTGGAAATTTTTTTTATAAAAGCAACGGAATAATTCTGGGTTTTAAGTGATCAAACAAGCAAGAATTTCATGTTTTTCCTCTGTATTGGAGGAGAAGTGCTCGTTAATAGAAGCCATGTATTAAGTGCATGATCATTGGCTATCAATGACAAACATTAAATTGAAACGTTTTATTCTAATCATTAATAATATTGTGATGATAACGGCCGTGAACAAATTTTTACTTTTTCATGTTGTGAAGATTTCTTGTCTGTTGGTGGTAATTAAGTGCTTTCTTTCTTCCTTTTTTCAATTAATTCAATACTCAGTTAGGTTTGTTTTGGTTGCTGAAAAGTTTGTGTGTTAAATTCTCTCTCTTTTCTAATTACAGGTTGTCTTTATCTTTCCGCTATTATTCTTTCCAGTAGTTCTGAATCAAGATCAGGAAATGCAATTCTTTATTTCTATGGTATAAAAAGTCATAAAAGGAACTTATTTGACTTTTTACTACGTATGTTATTCATATTCGCTTGATACTGAATAGAAACTTATCTATGATCATATTTATTGTGAAATAACAAGTACAACTAAAATCACTTAATTAAAAGGGTTGTCTTGATTATTTACTGTATTTGTTCTCATTTTTTGGTGTCAATAAGGTGAAGAATTACAAGGCAGAATATGCTTGTGGTATTCAAAAACAGTGATGCAATGTTTTGCTTGTATCGATCTCCTATCTCTGGTCTGCTTCAACATTATTCATGCCACAACAATTATGTAAATGAGTGTAAGTAACTTGTAATCTACCACATCATAAATACCCTTCCCTTCTCATAAAAGAAGAGTGATTAATCTCTTGTTATCATGATCGTCAGCTGACACTTTCCTCTCTTGGAAATTAATGGTACCTATTAGGTAAACTGCAAAATATACAGGCATGAGCCAGCCATTTATACTCCACTGAGAACAGCCTACTTTTGATGAAAAAGGAAAGGAATATTGTTCATTATTTTTCTCTTCTCTTAACTCTCGTAAACTTTAATGGTTGTTCCATAATGGTAGCTCGTGGTGTGTGTCTGCGATAAAACTATACTTACTCAATAAATTTCCTAAGCATTATGGGAATGATGTTTTTAATTTTCAGTCTTTAACGTTGAGCAGTTGTCTTTAATGCGGCAGCCGTGATAGACACAGATCAGTAAATGAGAAAAAGACATTATAATATCGATTTTCTCTCTTTGTATGCAAATGACATGTAAAATTATGATTGTAAATGCAACTTCACGCTGCTGTGTTAAGTATGCGATAGCTTTAGAGGAATTGTACTAGCTGAATATATTTCCTAGATGAAAGAAAGTGGCTGGTTATGAAAATTAAGACGTCTAATATCTTTCCAA
The DNA here is from genome assembly GCF_054136105.1 of Typopeltis vanoorti. Lineage (NCBI taxonomy): Eukaryota > Metazoa > Arthropoda > Arachnida > Uropygi > Thelyphonidae > Typopeltis > Typopeltis vanoorti. The sequence continues at coordinate 92,135,912 of NC_143564.1, read as the reverse complement.
AGAAAAACAGGTTCATATGTGTTTATATAGATGGCGTTTAATTATTTGATTTTAGTCATTTAAATACGTATTAAAATTGATTGAATTTTTTCATATACTACTAGAAATCTTTTTTAGCTTGACTGGCTTATTTATCGCAGAGCATTTAATCACTAAATAAATTATTATTTTGTCGATTCCTCGTGTTCTTTTCCATTTCTAAGAATGAATCATCTGCAACATTATGTCCAAGACGTATTTTCACCGTCTAGTGTGTGTGAGTGTGTGCTATATTTTGTAAAGAATAAACTATAAAAGAGAATAAAAATGTATGCTTACAAATTGAACAAGGCATACAATTGCTGTTGGTGATGTTATCACAGGATTTATGGTTCATCTAACCTCATTAACTGATACATGACAGTTAATGAGGTTCGATGAATATTGTAAAAATAATGAAAATAACACACTACATTCATAGTATTTTATTCATTTTGTATAGTTATAAAATGGATACATCTCCAAGAAAGCGTTCAAAAATATGTACTTTTTCTCAGCACATATCAATGACTCAAAGACAAATTGCCAATGAGTGCGGTGTTGATCTGGATACTCTAAATGCAATTTTAAAGAGCGTTAGATAGAGATAGGTACCTTTTCTGACGACAGAAAAGGAAAATATGGGTGAAAAAGGAAAACGACAGTTACTCAAGATTGTCTACTAGTTAGGAAAAGCAAAATGAATGTAACATTGTCTGCTATAGACTTAAATAGAGGCTTGGCAGCTAGTGAGATTAACGTTTCTGACATGACACTCCTTCCAAGATTGCTGGAAGCAGAGAGGACCACAGCCCAAATAATAAACAATTGTTGACAAAGGCTATGCAGAAAAAGTGCTCCAATGGGCAAAAGTGTATAAAGATTAGATGTTTAGGAGTGGAAGAAGGTCATATTCTCAGATGAGAGCCATTTCTTTGTCCATTGAGAGCGAGTGCTCTATGTTCGCAGATCAGCCGCTGGGGAGTCTTCTCCTACCCTCCTTCAACAAGCTCGTAAACACCCAGCTGAAAAGATGTTCCGGGTTTGTCTTACTCAAAACGGTCTAGGATCGCTTGTGACCGATGACGGCGTGATGAAAAAGAGATCAATACAAAACTCACAACCTCAAAAATCGCAATATCCAATTGCTTCAAGCCCAAGTAACTCTTATGACATTAACTCAATAGAAAATGTGTGAGCCATACTGAAAAAGAGACTTGTAAAATCAAATTGTGATACAAAGGACAACTTAATACAATCCAGTATAAAAGTGTGGTTTCGAGATGTACAAATAAGACAAATATGTTATACGTTGGTAGAGTCCATGCCTAAGCGAATTAATGAACTTATTAGGAACAGAGGAGATTTAAAAGAATGCGTTTCTGAGAGTACAATCAACTGCACCTTAGAAATAACAGGCTTATTCATCTCCTGATAAAAAACAAGGTTCTTCTGTATACCAACAGAAGTCTTTCCAATCAAAGGAGAAAGGGTCACGTTGAAACCGACTAATCTGCGAATACTCTAAGATATCTTATGAAAAATCATTGTTCTGAGAATTCGAAATCCAATTTCTTTTTAATAGATATAATTAAACAAAATAGGTTGTTTTTCGTCTTTCTAAATCTTGTCTCTAACACACAACAATTCTGTTCGTTTTGAATAATATCAAACTCTCTGCCATTATTTACTCTAAAGAGGAAGCGAATAAGCGTTAATGTATTCATTGATAATGTTCTTTGTATGTGTTCCATTCAATAAAGATAAGCAAACGGTTTTCTAGAAGAGCAAGATACTACATTCCACTGAAATCTACAGTTTCGATGAGGGCATAAAAGACCATTTATCCTTAGTGATGTGCACAGATAAATATAATAGATAGACATACACCCAGCGAGAAAGAGGATAAAAAATCTAGAGTTCCAACAGCAGATATGACAACAACAATTGGATCCTTCATTATAGCTCAAGATAAGACGGAGATGTCAGTGCGCGCTGGAGGCACGTACCTAATCGGGTAAGCGAAGATGGGGTGAAATTGGATGTCATATAATGTGACACGCAAAACGTGACACAGTACACCTAGAAAAGCAGCACCTGACAGTGTGGTACAGGAGTGCTACAAATTCCACATAATAGTTGGAGTTCAAGTCATTCAGGGTGTGCTGTCTTTAGCTTTACGATAAGCGAAAGATATACGAGAAGACTAAAATACAGGCTAGAATAACTGAAAAGTTTTGCGTGCCAAAGAAAGATAATATTGAGATGTTTACGAAAAAAGATGTAACTCTAAACTTGCATGTTTAGTCTCTAAAAGAGCTCTTCAATGCTTTCTTAGCACTGATAACAGACTCTTAAAAAGAAAATTTCTGTCGTCTTAGATCCCATTGAATTTCTTTTGTGAATACACATCTAGTATCGCTGAAAGAACCCGTTTGCCTTTTCCTTATAAATTGCACATTTAAGACGGAAAATAAAGAAGTTTTGAATACTCCGTCATCCACACACAGTGTGTCTAGACTAACCGACACTTACTCTCACTGATTTAGACATTTAAAAATTGTTTTGATTAATTGAATAAGACAACATTGTAAAATAATCCTTATGTGTAATGTAAAATTCCTAAGGTGGCAATTAATTCCAAAATCTCAATGGAAAATGTGATTCCTCATTGAGCGAACTCAGAACTTATAAAAGCCTTTATGCAAGTCTCTTGAGATCTGTATGGGATTACAAGAAAGATATTGCCAACGAACAGCAGACTGCGAAGTCTTGTCATTAGGATAGATAACTGGATTTCAAATGCGGTGGAATAGCTCTTACTTTTTAGGAAACCTCTGCACAACCAAATCTATGCCGCACTTTAAGTTATGATAATGTAAGTTGATAACTTTTGTAAGTTATGATAAGAGGAATTTATAGATGTGTTGTTACCGTCTCTTTACAAAAAAAGGACACTTGATCACGCAGATCAGCCTGCATAACGCAGTTTGTAGGACGACAAGACTTCGCAAGAAGGCTCTATAAGAACGTCTGAAATGAACGTGAGTTCGAGACAGTTGCACAGACGTGGCATGTTTTTTTTCCGTGTAACTTGGATGTCGCATGCCACAAAACAATCAAACCTGCGAAAGATTTATACAATTAATAGACTTACAAACTTCAAGGACTTCTTTGTCTCCAGTAGACAACGAACTCTTAAATATGTAACAGCTAATAATGAAACAAATGTACAGAAAAATGGAAATAGCAAAGCTAAACACAGTTAAACCTTCCAATTTATTATTTTTCTAATTTTTAAAGATACAAAAATTACAAACATATTTAACAATGTAAATGTTTTCAATGCTTATTTTGTTTTATTTATCACAAGCAACAACAACGCATTTATTCTGATAAAGAATAAATAAACGACTTGAAGTAGATTTCTAAAGTTAGCGATAATCAGAAAAATGCCAGCCTGGTTGGCCGGGCGGTTACCGTATCCAGCCAATAGGCTAAGGGTTCGACTCCTGCTGTGGGCATGGATATTTGTGATTGTCTGTGAAAATACAAGTGGTGGTAGGGGGCGGTAGATGACGTTGTTATAAATGATCATGGTAGTTGCTATTCGTTGTAGTTATGGATTGATTTGTGGAGACAGAGAGTGCGTCCTCCCTCGATGAGTAATTTAACTCTCTGGAGGGATCACGTAATAATAATAATAATAATAAATTTGACACACACATTCAAATTTATGCTATGATACTTTTAGGTTAATTTTGTATTGTATTATTTCTGCCTAAAGACGTGCGTTGAATATTGAACTAGTTCAACACATTTTCTTGATCGACTATTCATTTCATTATCAAAATGAGAAACGGGAAGCATTTGTGAGCACATTTCAAAAATGGTTAGTGATGTATGTTTATTTCGATTATGAAAACTCGCCTGTCGATCGAAAACCAAATGATGGTGATTCGGTAACTTAGTTTTCATTAATATGGCAAGTATAATGTTAACGTTTTATAATTACCAGCCGAAATTGTAGTTCAGAAATAGGGGAAAAATCAGTTCGCACAATTATATAATATAATTTCTGCAACACTTTAATTCTATTAATTAAAATAACTATGCAAGGACAGATTTAAACTACATTAATACAATGCATGCAAATGATGAATATGTCTAAAGAAATGACTTAATCGAGTACATTACCCATTACTTCTATTTGAACACACTTCTTGTTTTTTTAAAAAAAGTAAGAAAATTACTCTTTCTGCTTTTGCTTAGAATTACTTAAAAGAACTTTTTTTTTGCATGTCTCCGATTAAATTCAAAAGGACCTGTCAAACATTTCCTTCTTCATTTTGCTTGTATTGTTGTATATTTCTTTTTCATTCACCTGAAAGTTATCGTCGAAATTAACATCGTTAACTCTTTTCAAACGTTCCGGGCGAAGAACTGTTGTTTTGAAAAGATTTCCAATTCCTTCTGTATTTTAGCAGCTGCTTCAATGAATGTGTTCCCTTTGACTCTTACTGACTTTTACCCCTCTCTCCAAATATCACTGGCGTCTGCTGTTTCTTCGATGCCTAGCATGTAAACGCTAGCTGTCGTGAAATGTGATCGATGACTCTTCTTAAAGTTGCATAGAAACTCTTTGTAGATAAGTTTCCTAGCTTCCATTTCTTCAAAGATCTTACACTAGCGGTTCAATCGCTTGATGCTCATTTATTCCAGAATATTACTTCCGAAATTTTAACATTAAAAATCTATTTCCTTCTACTTCCGCCGATAATTACATTTCACTTCACAATTATGGAACAATTCTTCGTGTTTCCTTTGTGATTTAATGACGAAGAAACTTTTCTTTCTTTTTTTTTTTTTCTTTGACCTCGCGTAACAACAATTCTTGTAATGAGGTCTAGAAAGTAACTATTTATAATGTAAGTGGCAATTATTCTGGAAATATACTTAATGAAACTTATGCTAACTTCCTGACAAAGACGTTTCCAAGATATTTGTTATGTATTTCTTTAAAATCTCTCTAATTTGTAGCATTTCTTATTTTTATAGTTTGATGTTTCTATTAATCTATTTTAATGAACTGCAGTAAGCATAAGTGCAAATATAACACAAAAGTAAGGTTCGATGACATTGATGATTCTGTGTTTAATATTTTAATATCAGCGTCCAATTTGTCTAAAGAAAACTATTTATTTGGATAAATTAGGTTCTTAAAATATAAGCCGATAAATATGAATTTTCCAGCATATGTTAAACTTCATAAAGTTGAATTCTAAGAAAAACTTGAAAATATGACGCCTTTTCGCCAATCATTATTTATAAATGCCCGGATTTTAGATGTTTATCTTACAATTAACAATTTAAGTGCATTTTTGAAATGTATAAACCCCCCATTTCATTCCTTTTATCTCACATTTGGAACTTATGAATTTTAATATCCCGTATATTTTATTACAACCTGTTAATTCGAAGCGAAACTAAATTTTTTTAATGCTACACCGATTCATATACAAATTTCCATGATATTTAATAGAGCCTCCTTATTTCAATCGGTATAGACGAAGCCCTTTTGGTCGGAAAGACCTGGGTTCGATTGCCATCCATGATGTTAGGAACCTTAATCTGGTCTCTTTCGACGAAAGGTGAGTTAGCCGGTCTCATACGGAAATAGAGAGTTTTAAAACCGGAAACTCGGGTTTTGCGTCCCTCAAACAGGCAAACCTACCTCTTGAAAACACACTGATTTACAGTCATAAGTATATACTTAACCCCTCATTAGGAGGGCTCAACCAATTCGAAGGACAGTTGAGGAACTGGAGGAACCCCATACGAATAAATTAAATAAATGACATTTAAAGTTTAGCATATTTAAAAAAAGTGTCATCTGCTTTAATTCCAATTTAAAGTGGATCGTTTAAGTTGTAATATTTGACAGAGCCATTTGAAACTAACACAGTTATGCCTTGCAAGTTACAATGAATAAACTTGTTAACATTGTGAAGTAAAAAGTTGCAAGTTCAGTTTTTTTGATAATGAATTACCACACTATAGGAAAATACAACTTAATACATCTTTATATAAATGTATCGGATAATTTTCCACAGTCATTCAAACTGTTTTTAATGAGCCAGAAACGAAGTATATCCTGCATTAAAATAATAATAATAATAATATCATTTCTTATCTGTAATTGCATTTTTGAGGCAGTAATGTGAATCATAAATTACGTACAACAAAAAACACTTTCTTTTTTCTTAAAATGATGTGATTATAAAGAAAAACCAACTGATACAAGTGAAAGAGGCCTAAGGAGTTTCTGAGCGGGAAAAAATAAAAATAAAAACGGTAACTCTCACTGTAAAAAAGGAAATGGCTTTCTCACAGTCTTCTATTCGACGGAAAAAAAGAAGTAGTTTTCGTAGCAAACGATTTAAACTACAGCCATAGCGAACGCAGAAAGAAGCTACTTCTTAAGAATAAAAAATTCCGACACGTCAGCTGCGTTCTAATCCTCGTCGTCTTGTTGTGATGATGTAATTTACAGCATTCTTCTTACAGACGAACGCCTTTTTACACTCACAGCATTTCCCACATACACACACACATAGCCAGAGATAGAGAGAGAGAGAGAGAGAGACAGAGGGAGAGGAAGAGCACGTCTTTTATTTTGCTGACTCCAAATGTTCGATTCAGTGGCGTCTTCTTTTTCCCGCAATTGTCCTAAATTCTAAGAAGCATTTCGGGCTTGCCTATTGTTTTCGATTTCCATTCATAATGAAAATAAACGACTCAACTCTCAGTAGATAAAAAATAAAGATCTCTAAAACTATTTGCAGTTTGCAAAGCAGACTCCACGGTCAAAGAAATGTTGGCAGAGTATGCCAAACGACTCTTTTGAAGTAGACACTCGATTTGTATTGATTTTAAGAACTTAAATATTCCTTGAGACCTACATAGACATTTTATAATAATATAAAAATGAAATTTATTAAGTACATTTTAAATAAATGTAAACACTTTTAATTATCAACGAAGAAATATTGAATTATATATCACAATATTTTTAATAAGATTAGTATAGTTAAAATATTGCTAGGTGCTAGACATTGATTAATCAATATTCTAGTTTTCAACTTAAACAGTAAACTCATTTTAGTAATTATTTCAATTTAAAACATTCAAATTTTACTCTTGTCATGTAAATGTGATTGGTTAAAGTAATCAATCACACTGGTTACTTTTACCAACAAACTGGTTAAAGAAAAGTAACTTTGTTGGCGATCTACGCATGCAGGTAAACCTAAGACTGGTGTATATCAGTCTTAAGTTTACGAAGAGATATTTTTGAAATCATTATATAATGATTTCAAAAATAGAAAGAGTTTATTCAGACATGACGTAATACACTACACATGCCGGGATTACAAATGACATGGACTGTTTTAATCTATGGAAGGTTTCTGGTTAATTAGAAACCCCCAGCCCAGCAGATAATATATTTGCTATGTTGGTGGTTTCGAATTCAATAATAATATTTAATAGAATCTTGTGATTTTGACAAGAGATATATTCATCTGATGTCTATTCTTCAATGAGGAAAGATGCGCATGTGTAGGACTTTAAATTAGTATTTTCTTTTAATGTTATGTGCTTATTAAAATGGGTTTAAATTAATGACAACGTCTAGTCATTAAAAGCTCTAAGACATTATAATCAGAATATTTCACGTTTTAAATTATGCAGTCTTGCAACATGAAACCTTCAAGGTTTTAAACAAGGACATACCTTTCCTATTTCTTCATTAGAATGCGTCATTAGCTGTCTGGAAATATAAAATACTCATATGGCAATATGAATGTGGTAATATGAGAAAAAAATTGCTTTGGTGATCGGGCAAGTAGAGAATATTCTATGAATTCCAGCACAGACTAAACGTGTATATAAATCAATCGAGAAAAAAAATATAATGAATATGCATTGCAACATTCAAGTAGGGATCGAATAGATGAAGATATAATTTGCATATGATTACGAACCTACCTAGAATGCAGCAAACTGATGCACCAGCATTTGCAAGATGGTAGAATAATTTAAACCTAGGAGATCATTAGGTTGAGTGACTAACCTGATAGGATTTCTCGATGTTATGGATATCGTGCCAGCAGAAAGTTTTTAACTACATACTCATCCTTCCACAGCTATCCTCTCTTGCACTTGTGCTTTCCATCTCCTCAAACTCTCGGCGTTGACGGTCTCTGTGAAGTGATTTGCAATCGATGGCAATGCTCGGCATGTCATTTTGCGATTAAAGGCACTGAATATTGAATTATTTTCCATAGAGGATTTCTTATTTTTGAAGTGGGACAACTTCATAAATATTTGATAACTGTGAAATACTGATAAATACCAATATCATCTTTTGTGTCGAGCATGCACCACATGCGGTAATGCAATCCTTCATATAAATGTGCATTATCTTATTTTCTTGAAAACCATTACTGGAAAGTTTGAAAATTATTAAAATGATATGTGACAGTTCTTCCAGTGTATGATCCTCACATCGAAATCATTTCAGATTTCAAAATCTGAAATGATTATTTTTATAAATTTATTAAATCGTGGACATAACTTGTTGAAGATGTTGACAAATTTTCAAAACCAATTTGATGTACTGAATGAGTGCACTGATTGTCTTCCATTACTTGTGTCATGTGAAAAATAATATAAGTATACGAGGATAGTCTGAAAGAGATTGCAACACTATCGGCACGATTTTTTTTCTAAGTTGGTACATCTGTGTTAAGCATCCATGTGAAATTGCAAGTCATTCTATCAAGAAGTTTATTTTATACAGCTGTCTGAAACAAAAGCGTTGTCTGCATCCCTTGAAATGGATAAAATTGAGTATCGTGCGGTTTAAATTCTTTGTAAAATAAGCTTTAACGCCAAACGAAATTCATTCTAAGTTCATAAAAGTTTATAGGCACTCTTCTTCTTCGTTTCGACAATTAAGAAATAGGCTGCCGAGTTTAAACGCGACCGTACCAGCCTAGAAGATGATCCACGTGAAGTACGTCCAAAAGGTGTAACAACACCAGAAATCAATGATCCAGTACACGATATGGTATTGGAAATTGCTGAGACTATAGGCATTTCAAAAGGACGTGCAGAATATATTTTGCATGAAGAATTGCAAATGAAAAAGCAATTATTGAGCAAGATGGGGTGCCGCGCTTGCTCACAGCAGATCAAAAACGCCCTCGCATGAAAATCTCTGAACAGTGCTTGGAAGGTTTTAACAAGAATAAAGATGGTTTTGTGCGTCAATTTATTACAATGGATGACACTTGGATTCACCATTACACACCAGAATCCAAACAACAGTTCAAAACAGTGGACAGAAGTCGATTGCTCAACGCCAAAGAAGACAAAGTCGGTTCCATCAACAGGAAAGGTTATGGCATCGGTGTTTTGGGATGCTAAAGGAATTTTCATTACCTATCTTGAAAAGGGTAAAACAATAACCAGGGCATATTATTCCGATCTTTTAACCAGACTAGACGAAAAAATTCGTGAGAAAATATTTCCAGAAGAAAAAACATCATATTTCATCAGGAGAATGACCCGCACACAAAGGTGTTTTGGCAATGGGAAAATTAAGGGATCTGCACTATGAATTGTTGGAACATCCACCTTATTCCCCATATTTGCTCCTTCTGACTTCTATCTCTTACCAAAAACTAAAGCTCTTCCTCTCTGGTCAGTCGAAGCAAGAGGTGATTGCAGCTGTAGAGGGGTATTTTACAGATCTTACTGAGAACCACTACAAGGACGAGATAATGCTCTGGGGCATCGCTGGAATAAATGCATTAGTCTTATGGGAGATTATGTTGAAAAATAAAAATAACTTTGAAATTATAAATTCGTTTTTATCGTTAAACATAGAACTTTTCAGACCACCCTCGTATACTTAAATACGTATAAACTTTCTGTGTGTGTGTGTGTGTTGTGTGTAAAATATATGCATATGTAGAGAAATGAAAATTTATTTCATTTCTCTACATATTTTTATATTTTAGGCAACTGTTATTAAATAAATATTAATAATAAATTTGGAATTTTTACTGGAAAATAATTAAATGGAATAAAACCAATTAAATATAAAATCCTAATAGCAAGTTACCTTTTCTGGAAAACTTCGAAACCACAATAAATTTAATTATAAAAATAAAACAACAGATTACCATAATGAAAAAGAAAACAAGAATGACATAAAATGTATCATAGTAAAAACACAACGCAACTAAATATATAATTACTTAATATATCGTATTATACGCATAAGAAAAGCGTTGAAAATATCGAAAGTATGTAAATATATCCTTATATTACTCATAGGGCTTTATAACTTTCCGTCATTCATGATATCCTATGATAACATATAACAAATTATGAATAATAATAAAATCAAAATCATTCCATAATATTACAAAGCCAAACCACAAAGAACAATGTTTTAAAGCAATGTCGTTTAATTTTATGAGCATTATGCTCATCCATATTGCTTCAATAAAATCTTTTCAGTATGAGTTGTCCGTTTTCAGCGGAGGTTAAGTTTTGTTGTTGCTTTTTTTTCACGTTTTCATTTCATATTAAATTTAAATCAACCGAGTCCAATTTTATGGAGAACAATCGATTGTAAGGACAGTCGTTCTTTTGAATTGGTATGATACTTTATATCAATCGAAAACTAATAACATCATCAGTTTCCTAGGCAGAGACATCAGCGATCAGAATGTACGAAATTTTCTGTTTCGTAGATTCCTTTGCGGTCTTCCACATTCTTCGGGATGAGAAAAGTCAGCGAAGATAAATATGTCTCCAAGTTTAGAGTAACGACCGCAGTACTAGCAAGAGTTTCGTTAAACTTTAGCGCGCTTCTCATGCTGATAACTAATAATCTATGTGTCAAACATTTCTGCTAATGATTAAAAATTTATTTGTGATATAAGAGCATCGTTTGGCATGTACATTTACCACCAAAATTTCTTTACGCCTTCATCGACACGTGCATTGCAGTATTATATAAGTTATTGAACAGATAAATGATGTCTTTGTAAAGCAAGCAGGCGAAACTTCTAATTGTTATAATTTATTTCTTTTGTAAGGAAGCTAATTTTATTTTCTCTGCTGGTTATAGACAGCAGCGCCATCAGTGTTCGATTCACATTTTGCGCAGGTTAATGCAGCAGTTAGTATTAATTTATGCTGCAGTTGCTATCTTTTTGTTCATTTTATGCAACAAAAAGATATAATATATGTAATCGGATGCATTTCATTATTATTATTACCTTCTAAATATCAAACCAATTTTTTTATCTTATTATTATCAACAAAATGTTTCGAATAACAATCATATGATTTCAGGGTTGGTCTACTTTAACCACCCTCATTCGGTTTCATTTTGTAATTCAGTGAGAGCCATTTCCCCTTCTCTGTTTAATAACTTAAAAATAAAGAAAATATAGTTACTTAAAGTTGCATATATTAATTTATATTGTATCTTGAATATTGCTGTAATTGTTGAAGATAATATAAATATGTAGATTATCTTTATATGCAGCAGTTTTAAAATCATTCCTACTGATTGTAAGAACTTTAAGATGTGTTTCTGATTTAAAATTCTGTAATTTTTTTTCATGTTTTTAAAATGTTTTTTGTGAGAGAAAACACATCATTATTATAAATAAACACCTTATGGCATATGACAGAACTGTCCAAACTACAGCTCGCAGGCCGAATGCGGTCTTGGTTCGATTTTGTGCCTGTGGAGTTTGATTTTCACGAGCGAAAAAATAAAATAATTTGAATCGAATGCGTATTAGATATTTTAATTCTATCACTAATCGATAATCTCGATGTTGGTTATTTTATCTGGTGTTTTTACATCACGATATACTCAAGTGTTTTTCAAATATTAGATGTTTCAAAGAAGCGCTCTTACACTGTTTTGTTCCAACGCGCATGCTCCGGGCGCTCACGGGGGACGTGAGCGCTCAATTGATGTTGTTCGTTTGTTCAGCTATCGAGGTTGTGTCGCTGCCACTCACCAAATTACTAGAATGCAGTGTGATGCGGCTATCGAATAAATCTTTTTTTTTTTTTTTAATGCGGCCCTCGGATTACCTAAGGTTGGGCAGCCTTGGCTTATGAGTTATATTGACACTGAAAAGTTTAAATAGATGTGTGTGTGTGTGTGTGTGTGTGTGTGTGTGTGTGTGTGTGTGTGTGTGTGTGTGTGTGTGTGTGTGTGTGTAGCCTATTTTAATCGTCCTGTCCTACTGCAGACGTCCCTCAATTCTGTCAAAATAATGGAGGAAAATCATCAATAATTAACTTCCACACTACTTAGTAACATACCATTTAATCAGTTACTACTAGTATGGATTACTACTAGAACTTTCATGTCGACTTCACCATTCCCTGAACTACTTATGGAAGGGCTTGCTCAAACTCTTTTGATTCCTCTTCATATTTCCACGATGGTAAAAATGGCCATCTTACCAAATTAAATTCCTATGGTTCAGCATCCACTGTTTGTAAGTGGATTGCCAATTTTCTCTCTGGGTACTAATTCGTATCATCAATCGCTCCTATTCTTCACATTTCGACACCAGTTCATTCCCCCTTTTTAAACTGACTATGTCAGATTTCATATAATCTTCCCTTACATTAGCACTATACCCTCCATTCAGTCCTTCATTTCACAAACTTTCAAGAAACACATGACTCAGCCCTTATTCAGTTTTTTATCAGGTTAGATGAGGCCACAGAGTGAAAACATGTAGTCCGTTATACAGAGTACACCACAATATGGCGAATTTCTAGTCAAAAAGTTTAGCATACACCTCTATCTCTCTTTCTCTTTCCCAAACAACCTTTCGATTCTACCACTGTCCATGTCAGAAATGAACGAATATAAAATGTGGTTAGCAAAAATTGCATTGGAACATTGAAGTCTTAGTATAGAGAGCATCTTGAAATGTATAATTGTGGAATAGGTAAACTATTTTTATTTGAGAAATTTAATACTGAACTTACCACAATTTTGATCATAAAACAATTCCAAAGATGCGGGGGTAAGGGTTAAGCATCTGTTCAGGCATTTCTTTCAATGCTACTTATGTCCGTTGAGTTTAGTATGATAATGCACTTTACTATCAGGTGTGGCTATTATTCAGTGGTCAAACATCCTTACTTTTTTTTTCATAATGACTACATAGTGTTTTCAGGTAGATTTCATTTTTTGAGACATTCTATAATCTTGAAAACATTTACCCACAGATTTTTTCCAAGGAGGTCACAGTATTTTCCCGAAGTGGATATCCTACATTTCCAATATTAGAGGGAGAAAAATCAAATGCGTGTTAAACATCCAGAGAGAAAAAAATGATTTAAAACGTTTTACAGGAGGATCTAATTTATTAGATGATTATTACAGCAATTCCATTGATTGTGCGTCATCCAATGCACAGCATTAATTTATGAAAAGTTAAAGCAAATTCCTTATGTGTTTTATATTATATATGGTGTTGCAGACTAAGTTATTTTTGAAACAACACTACTCTACAACACAATATTAAAAATCTAAATATTTTAATGCAACTTTCTGCATTAAAATTTTAGCTTGTTTGTAGGATACTACGAATATGCATATACATGAAATTTTATCCTACATATTAAGCTATTTAAGTAAGATCGGCCATAGCCTGAGTTTGGAATTTCTGTGCCTTTCGCAGATGGGTTTCCCCGTCTTTCTCTCCCACGTACAGGTGATTTGGTGGGAGAAATTTTTTAATGTATTCTGCAATTAGTGCTAGGATAACTCCATAAATTCATACACTTGTGAGTACGCCATGGAATACGCAGTACGTTATCGTCCTCTCCCTGCCACCCCCTCTCTCTCTCTCTCTAGAAAATTCTACAAAAATCTACCTTTGCAGGTTTGTAGAATTAGAAATGTCTGATTTTAACAGTTTTACCAATTGATTGTTTGTTACATTGTCTGTTTGTTTCGTGTTTGTTACATCAAACACGAAATAATGAGTTCATTTTTTTAGTTTGTTTCTCCACTGCAATCCTTTTAAACATTCTTATATGTTTCCCATGGAGTACAGCTTATGATTTTTAAATTACTGTTAAGAATGTTTTCTTTCTCCTCAAGTGTTGCGTCCACCTATAATAGTGTACTATAGATGAGAAAATCGTACGCTGGAATTATTATGAAAATCCGTAGGACGATTGTACCAGCATATGAAATTCTTTTAACGCATTATAATGTAGTTATCAGCATGACTAAGGTGTCATAATCAGTTAGATTATATTAAATTTTGTTGTTTTATTTCAGTAGTTGAAATCAAATGTAATACTCCTCGGAGCAGAATTTGCAGACCTTCCTTGCGCTGCAATTTTCTATGGAAATCCCCGCTGGAGAATCCTTGCCAACAACATTCTCATACTACAGAAGAAAGAAAACGAGAAAATTATTCTAATCTGCAATCCTACTGATTAGATTAACTACAACGAAATTTTGTCTTATCTTCCTTTAGAAATTTATAGGGAATGTCGGGTAGAAAGAATGCCATACTTTCTCTCTTAATATGTCGCAACCTTCCAGACTATATTGAAATTATTAACTCCTTTCCCAACTCCTCCATGCCTGAGGAAATAGTGTTGTCGGAGCTTCCGTTTTGAGTAGATATTCCTTTGTGTAGTTTTCCGTATTTTGAAACTTTTTACAGATACGTTTTACACCTTATTCATGACTGTATTCCACATATCCTTAATAACTCTTGGCTAGGTATAGAAATGACTGTATTCCATTTCAGCCTACTTTTCAAGTTTATATTGGTCATGAATTGGGGCTCATATCAAGCGTAATTTCAAAAACGGCATTGGTATTACGAAATAGCTGTTATTTCACATGAAAATCTTGTAGAAAATCTTTTTTATATGTGTGATTTTTACAAGTAGGCCTTAGTAATTTGTTTTCTAGGATTTCGTTTTTTTTGCCAATTTTTACTTCATAAAAACAAGTATACAGTTCATTGTTTTGATGAGAAAAGTATTACATATGCCTCCCCAAAATGTGTTTGGAAAATTTGAATAAAAAGAAATTTATTCTAGATAAAGAAAATTCTTAGACAGCAATATTCTAATTCAGTTTCTAATTTGTAGAGGAATCAAAGTTCCTGAAAAGTTCACTGTGTTTCTCTTACAGGCCGATAACAGATAACACGGACAGAGAAGGCATCATAAAGCAAGAAATCATGATTACTGAATCTTACATTGAGAATCAGGACAACATGAGACCTTCTATTCTACATTAATATCAGATTAATTTGTTACGTGTACTAGGTGGTCTGAAGTCTGTTTTAAACAGCCACTGTTAGCTTTAGTGCAGTTTGACAACATTTAATTTTAATTTCACCTAACAGTATGCTTAACTTGCTGAATAACCCCTGAACGGCTTCTCTGTCTATATTATAAGTCTGTTAGAGAAAACAAAGAACTTTTCAGGCATATCTGATCCATGACAAGTGCAAACCTCTTCGTAAGCGAAAATAGACAAAAATTGGTGACAGCCATTTTCCATCTTCCACTAACCTTGGATCGGAGATGAACTTCATCGTCCGGTGTGAAACAACTTCTTCGATTACTGTAGGCCAAAGGTGGCTCAAAAAAGTTTCAAATTCAAAAATGTTATGTCTCTAGAGCATGGTTTCCGGACTATGTGAAAAATAAATAAAAAGTACAAAAATATATAAAATTAATAAAAATAGAGAAAAACATCTTTAGTGCACCCAAGGTACGAATGTACTATGGGTTTTCAAACCTTTCCTGGGCGGAAGACACATAAAAAAATCCGTGCACACAATCGCCCCTGTCAAACTTGCAGGATTTCACTGGCATCCACAGACCAGATTTCTATGGCTCAGTGCTCTCAGTTTTGTGTGTTTATACCAATGACAAGCGACTTGCATGCATTATTGTCGACAATATTGTATCTATGGACCCTCACCGAAAATGTATTACCTTTAAATCTTGTTGAAACACATGGATTGCTCTTCGTTGCTTGAATCTCTAAACATAGCTTATCTGAGAAAAGATGACGAGATGATGAGTATTGTAGTTCATTGCGAACTACTTATATCCTTGTCTTCAACATGCTAATAAAACTATTTAAAAGACTATGAAAATAACTAATGTTAGTATAAAATATGTGAAGTTTTTTCTAACATTAGTACAGTAGAGGAAAGATTTAGCACCCAGAACTGAAATCGCTTCTAAAGAACAATTGATCATTCATTTTGGGTGACCATCCATCACCCATATTATAGCGTCATTTGGACCACAATATCTTATAATATTAAAACAAAAACATTTTGAGCTATTTGTTTTGATCTCTCCTTTTATGGGATCTCCTCAAAGTCTGGTTGCATCAGTAATCATCTGGTGTACTGCTAGAAATTAATTGTATTCTTTTAATGCTGCATATTACTTCCGATCAGCGACACCATCTTTTCAGAATTTTGTTTCAAAGATCTCGTCTTCATTGTTGTTTACAGATTCCGATGTTATCACTCTCAAGAATGAGACCTTATATTTTCTTCGGTTCATCTTGCAGGATATTGAGAATAACGTAGCTGGGGCTATTTATATTTTATGGCATACCAAAGTTTGTACTGTGTTGGTCCATGCATCAGTTAATTATAGAATTCTAAACCCCGCTCCAGACCCTACACTGAAGAAAATATGTTTTCAATCAGTTTAATGGGTTCAATACGATTTGGCAGGCATCTGTGAAATCTTCTAAGACTAAAGAATTACAGATTAATTTTACATATAAAATCTCATATCGTGTATTATAACCCAAATGTTCAATGAATAAAAATAGAAATCATTTTATTTTCCTCAGTCAAATGCGAAAATTACGTTTAATGTTTTACCCTTCTTTGAATTATATTTCATTTTAGTTTACATTTCAATGAAACACTATACAGTTCTAAACTAAAAATTATTTTCCGAAAGAAGATGTTTATGCTGTTTTTGCAGATTCAATAAGCGAAATTTTTACATTTTGTACTAAATTTATTATCGAATGTCAGCTTTTAAATAAACATGATTGAATAATGCATCAAAGGCGTTTTTCTTTGTTTATTATAGCGTAACCTTTATAGGAATGAGGTTATGCGAGTCTCCTATCTCATGCTTGTTTGGGTATTGCTTCAATATTTTTAATGCGTTTTCTTCAAATTTTCTATAGTCAATTATTCCTGTTTGAAATTCAGATTTTTTTAACATTCCAGAAATAAATTATTTTTAAATGATTTAATTAGAATTATTTCTTTAAATGCATCAGTTTCCAAGGTTACACTTAGGAATATACATTGGTTCTCAGCAGATGTTCAGCTCAGCGGAAGCTATTCCAATGAGAACTGCACTGATGACATATTTATCATCAGTGCAGTTCTCAGTTACATATTTTACTCACTAGTGAAAACTATCATTCCATTCATCTTACTAAATCTCAAGACAACAGCTACCAATGAAGCATTACTTGCTGTTCAGAATGTATACTTTCAATTTATTTTTTATGTAACGTTGTAATTTTAAGATGGCAATAAAGTCGTACAAAATTCACTTAATGGATGTATTAACTGTATATTTAAAAATGATATTTAGGAATGGTATTTAACATAGTTTTAAATCTTCTTTCGGAGTGATGCTAGTTTATAATAAAATGTGATTTAAAATGGAAAAATTCCTATCTCATTTGGTTTTGGCTGGAGAAATGAATATAAATTGAATATAAATGAACAAACATTTACAGCCGCTCTCTCTCCATTCAACGCAAGTGAAAAATATTTACTCATTAATTAGGAGCTAACATTTAATGGGTTATCTCTCTTTCCCATTACTGACCATTTAATATCTTTCTGTGAAGTAAACAGCCATTTGAAAAAGGCTATTGTTTTATTCAAATAGGAGACTAAATACAGTAAAGAAGAAAACGGGGATTAGGAATTTAACTCCTTAATATGATAAATAATCGACAAAGTCAAGAAATAAGGATTGTTTATATCATTTTCTTATAATTTTGAATATCCAGACAGCCGTTGAATCTGATACACTGAATTGTGTTATATAGAGAAAGTTAATGCATTTTTTATATTTTTATTTGAAACAAAAAGTTCATTGAACAATACAACACTTACTAGCGAATATAATTATATGACATTACACAAACAGGTGTAGTGAATTATTCTTTTTTTTAATACTTAACTAAAATTGCTTGTGTAAAATGTGCTATTAGAAATGGGAGGTAAACAATCAACAACAACAAAAAAGGAGATACACACTCGAACATGATAATTTTGTTTGTTGAACGTTGTAGGTCAATGAAATGTTGACATTAAAAATAGCAAAACACCCAATCCCTTCTACGGATTTTAATGACTCGAAAGATTTTTAATGTTTAGTATGTTGATAAAACACTATTATTTAGTTTTTCGTATCTGTGACGTATATATCCAAAGAGGATTATTATATAAAAATACTGCATACAGGGAAGAATAAAATTCTTTTTCTTTTATTACTTAAGGAAGAGAGAAAAACACGTAAACCTTCAAAAATCAATGTACAGTGTATATTAGAAAAACAACTTTATTTTCATTCATACGCCATTTATACGAATCCGCGTGTTTTTAAAATTCTACCAAAGTTCTAGGAGCTGCAAAATAGTCCACAGAAGGAAAGTCCTTAAACATTTAAAAATGAGCAACTCCCGTAAAGGCGTTTCGGAGACTGCCATGAATACCAATCAGCTTACTGTCTAAAGGGAAGATAGATGTTTGCGCCTTGCCATCAGGACTTTCTGCTCAGCATAAGAAGATTACGTGACACGAATACAGAAGGCAAAAAAAGTAACGGAGTTTGTTGTTTAGGGCAAGCACGAGGAAGAAATGCGGCATGAGGAAAAGGAGGAAGAAGAGCTTCAACGGTTGCTCTTCTTCGTCACCCACAGTTCTCTAATGGATACAGAATGGCTGACACTGGTGCCATCCTAATTGTTACAAGCTAAACAGTGAGAGAGACTGTGTGTGTGTGTGTAGAAATGTTTTTGTAAGAAAAGTATTTTGCTAATCGGAAAGCAGTATGTGTAAATAAACACATAGACAGTATTGAAAGTACTGTCCTGCACATTCTAATCAATGAAAAAAGGAAGAACCATAGATTTGCATCTGATGAAAATAACATATTCATTATAGATCTTAGTGCAACCCATTTTTATACGCAATGTTTTAATACATTCGGTTGTATTGGTTGTGAATATTATCAGAACTACACGTCATCTCTGTACATATCGGATAGTATTATTATCACAATCAAGTCGCACCACTTGAGTTTCTTTATTATTATTTTATTTTCGGTTTAAATAGGGACACAATTTTGGCAAACAGGGTTTCTAAATTATCCTGACTGTACAAAATATCGTTGTAAACGAAATGAATGTAATAAGCGACGTATGCCAAGAAAATGAGTCGCATTGAATACTATTTTACGCTAGTGGGAAATTTAAGAACCTGGAAGCTCTGAAAGACAAAAACGATTCGGTTGAAGGTAAGTTAACCCCAGTCTAAAACAGGTTTATATACTCCAAAGAGAGAAACAGGGAGAAACGCATATAAATTTAATTAGTTTCATTCATTTTCTCCAAGAGGCAAATGTATATAAATACACTTGTATTTATATACATTTGTATATAAATACAAGTGACAGTTAAGAGAATTGTGACAGTTTATAAATAAATTGTCACAATGCTGTTAATCTAAAAATAGCCCCAACTGGCAAAATTAAATTAGATTTCTTTCAAAAAGAGTTACTATCGTCATCAGCATGAAACAGGATTCTAACTAGAAAGAATTTCACTCTAAATATATTTTATTTAGAGTGAAATTTTATTCAACTGATAGTGAGTTAGCCAGTTTCATACAGCTAATAGAAAGAAGGTTTTTCCCCTATGGAAACTGGGTTGGCTAAACTGTACAGAATACACGCAATTAACAGACACAGAACGATGTCTTCGTAGCTTATTTGTTTTTGCTGTGATTCAAAACAACTGTCAAACCAGCCAGTTGAAAATCTACGCGTGATTTAAATGTATAAAATATTTTTATTTCTTTTAACACGTTCATTGCCAAGTTTAAAATTGGAATTTCGTGTGGTGGCCAAATGTTTTTTATTTTTTTATTTAGTTAGCGACATCCGCGTGATCGACCACCCTGTGAGAACTCCCAACACGCGATATCGCGTGATTTACACTGAACGTGTTACTTCGCATTATTTGTACATGGGATTTATGTATTTCCGACATTTTTAAATTGGAAGTGTCATCGCTATTAAGTTCATGGTCGTTCCATTTTGAAGCTGTGCATTATCTAGGATTTCTGAAACCTGTATGCTTCAGAAATCCTAGATAATGCTTTTAACTCTCAGTTCTAGATCTATCTTCCTAAAGGTAGCATTAAAATTCTGCATAATATACAGTTACGTTATAAGCTTCTTGACAACATCAAATTGGTTGCAAACAGCCTGCTGAAGATAGCCAGCATACCGTCATTTATTCTGCTGTTTCGTCTATAATAGACAGTTTTGTTCTTAGTCTTTTCATACATTTTATGTTCCCTTTTTTCATAATTTGATATATGTGTGTATGTTTTGTTTTGTGTATGCATATACATTTTCCGCTTCAAAAATAAATTTTAATTAGTAACTTTAAGATGCCTGTATAGTCCTGGGCAAATGCCCAGGACTATACAGGTTCTTAGGAAGGTTTAGAGAGTAGTATTTGAAAAATGATTATAGGTTCGATTCTAATCGCAGATCATATGGACTTTCAGGCCTTCTTCCTGTAAGCAAGTTATAAATTTTTGATGTTTGGCCCATACAAATAAGATATTTCCTCATTAAACTTGGGTTTTTAACTCCACAACTCAAAGTTCATCCTAACCTCACACTGTTTCATATATAATATATGATTATTGGGGTTTAGGACCATGATATGACTACCATTGGTAGTCATATCATGGTCCTAAACTCCTAAACTCCTCTACAGTAATATTTCATTTATAGTTGATTCATTTATAGTTGTAGCTGTCAGTTATATCCTTCACTCTTTCAACTGTTAGAAGATGCGTTAGAGGATAAGATTGTTTATTTATTTTTATATAGTAAATATAAACATTTATTTATTACTACGTTGAGGTGATAATAGTGGGATAACATTTCCACTAAGTTTTGTTCTTCATATTATGTGATACTAAATTTTTCGAAGTAAGTTGTGTGGATTTCCAGTTATATATCTAGCAGATGAAATCATTATATACATTGCATATATATTTCAGAGCTTATTTTCATGTGCTACTTATTTCACTATGTTTATGTAATTATCATTTTAATGAAATTCTGAAAATGTGGCTTTATGTCAGTCATTAAAATAATACAAGTAAGTTTATTTGGAATATAGAAACTACATCTATGCATCTTCTCATGAACGTTTAGGCAAATAGAAATCTGGGAGTGTGAGTTGAGGTTTGTATTCCTAAATTTGATGTTAAATTGATTTCAATTAATCGCTAAAGATTATATATAATTCTCCATTCCTTAAAATTAAAATATGATTTTTTTTCGTATACTTAATCTCTTCTATAAATATCAAACAGATGATTTGTGACTTTTTTCTTGCATACTGCAATATAACGTTGATATATTAGGTAACTTTCGTTCTAAAAGGATTACGTTCCTCTGTTTCTGTAGCTGTTCGAAAATTTATTTTCCTTTCATTGTTCTTTCTAATCACATAAACATTCACAACAACAATAAAGGTTTCTTTATTGTTGTGAACCTTTATTATTCAAATGAACACAAAAATTAATATCCCAAACATCGCAACAGCGCTCATTTGACATAAAATAATATTTATTAAGAATTATTCAGAAAGATGATTCAGACGACACTTCATTGAATTCTTTCTAGCATTACTAAGAGTACAGTAGTTCATTACAGCGTAAAATGTGAACTCTTGCAAGAAATGAAAGACACTGGACAAATCTAAAATGTATTTGGGATTATTAATATCGCATGAGAAAAATATGCATTTAAACACTACACTCAAATGAGGATAATTGTACGAGTATAGGACTATAAGCAACACATTACAACATAAAATACTTATAATGCTATGTTTGAGACAAACAGAGGACGTCGTAATAGGTATTGCACAGACATAAAGTCACTGTGTATTATGAATTATAGACGCTGATTCTAAAATGAAGAGACAAACTTGTTACTTTATTGAATCAACATTAGCTTTATTGAATTTATTGAAAATGAATTAAATCTTTATTGATTTTATTGAAAATGAATTAAATCTTTATTGATTTTATTGAAAATGAATTAAATCTTTATTGATTTTATTGAAAATGAATTAAATCTTTATTGCTTTTATTGAAAATGAATTAAATCTTTATTGCTTTTATTGAAAATGAATTAAATCTTTATTGCTTTTATTGAAAATGAATTAAATCTTTATTGAATTTATTGAAAATGAATTAAATCTTTATGAATTTATTGAAAATGAATTAAATCTTTATTGCATTTATTGAAAATGAATTAAATCTTTATTGGATTTATTGAAATTGATTAAATCTTTATTGAATTTATTGAAAATGAATTAAATCTTTATTGGATTTATTGAAAATGAATTAAATCTTTATTGAATTTATTGAAAATGAATTAAATCTTTATTGTATTTTTTAGAGTGTGTTTGAAAATGCAAACCAACAACAACAATAATGAATTTTTATGGGGTTTATAGAGGCTTCAACTATAATCAAACTCTTTCCTATCGATTTATTTATTTATTTACTGAAATATTAAAAGTGCATCGTTTTAATCGCTATGTACAACAAAATAACGTGACTAAGAATTTTTTTTTTTCAATTTTACTTACAATACTTAAAAAAAAGGCTGTAGAGACTTTCTTGAAGTCAGGAAAGTTCAAAAGACGCTTTGCTTGATATACCTAAGGGGCAGGTTAAGATCGATCACCCTTCACTTCGACGATAATACAAGTAGTATAAGTTCTTCTACTAGACAGATATATTGACCAGGTCTCCTTTTAGTCAGAAGGAAGCAAGAAGAAACTAAGAAAGTGAGCACTTCAAACAGGATATTGTAAACATAAGAGAGGCCTTACTTTTATAAATAGAAACAACTCTCGTATAATAATGAGAACTCAACTTTGATTACTAGAAAGCGCCCTCTGTGATCTATAAAGAATATGGAAAAACTGAACAAAACAAGGTGGTGTTTTCGATTGGTGAAATTTCTCTTGTTCACAACAACAGATGAAAAATTAAAATTAGAACATGTTATCAACATTCTTATTATTTGCTTTATTTTGCGCTAATCTGCGCCAGTAATAGTAAAAATAATAATATTAATACGAAGTCATGGAGATTCATTTTATGACGACATTGCCAAATTGCTGAGTACCGCTTTTGTCAACTAATTTTAATTTCAGATGTTTTTTATATGCTTAATTCAAATCAACATTCATGTTAGAAATGCATTTTGTCTATTGTGATCAGATATTTAAGATTGTTAATTATCAAACACTGATCCGTGAGTCGCACTGTTTGCCATAAATAATCAGATAGCAAAATCATTGTAAATAGTAGAATTGGAGTTTGGTTTGTTATCTGGACATAATGGAAATGAAATGATCTAATTGAATTGTATATTTTAATTGGGTATTTCACTTAATTGACTATGGGATATGAAAACGTATGAAACTGGAAAAACAGAGAAGAGAGATATTGTAATTTCATCATATAAAATGGCCTTTGAATGAACTAAACTTATTTTATAATGATTTTATATGATGATATGTTTCGAGAGGTGTATTTCTTGTAATATACTGGAATAGCTTTCCAATGAAAGTTAGCATGCGAAAGAAAAATAAAAATTAAAAATTAAAAATAATATTGAAATTATAAATTAGTTTTTTCATTGTTATGTTATATATGTTATATGGTATTTTATAGTAAATATAGGGCTTCTCCCAACATTTAAACTTATTTTTAAAACATCGCGTATGGCAATATCTCTCTCTCTCTCTCTCTCTCTCTCTCTCTCTCTCTCCCTTCCGCTTCTCTTAATTTTGCTGTTTGTTTTAGTTTTTTCTTCAGGCTTTATACGATATTGCAAACAACTTCCATAGCGATGCACAAAAAATAATGGAGAATTCTAACAAAGGGAAATAATATTACGGAATATCGATTTGCGCTTTATTATACCGTAGAGTAAAATAAGATGGAATAGAGAATTTTAACTTCATATCATAACAAATAACAGAATTAAACAAATGTTGAAAGTTGTGTTTTATTTGATTTTGAGAAAGATAACACACTTATGAAGCGGAATGAACGCTTCGTTACATCGCATCACTCAGATCCTTTCTGGCTTCAGTGCACAAATATTTTCCTCTAGTGTGCAGTGTAGAAGATAGAAATGGAGACTTCTATATGAGGAATCGCTGCAGTTGCTTTCAGGACAAATAAGGATGCCTTCAGAGTCTTACTTGTCTTCATACGACAAAGGATTAGAATATAACCATTACGATCCAATTTTACCTGGTGTATCACCTGTTCTAGATTAAATATTATTGATCACGTTCATTTCTACAACTGAGATATATCGTATCGTAGCTATTACTCAATTGGTTGTTCTAGAGGACAGCTCTCCAACAACCATCAGTGAAGATCTGTGTGAATGTCGTATGTGAAATGTGTTTAGTGGATGTAAAAACGTTGACTACTGATTTTCTTGTTTATTACTTCAAAGGGAAAAGAAATTATTAGAACATACAGTAAATCACTTCTACATTTGCATCTTTCATTTAAAGAAAATGTCGAAGATCAAGAGATGCGAGACAGAAGTGTGCATCGTAGAAAAGAACCAGCCATATTACCACTTGCTGATTTTTTATGATATATTTGCAGCCTTTATTAATTACTATACACAAAAACGTATTATTACAATTGTTTGAGGAACTTTTATCACTTGAAGATGAATTTTTACCAGCGCGATAAATTTTGTGAAAAGCGATGCAAATGGAAGTCGACTGAAGCATCCTCTTATATTATAATTCCACGTTATCTTAAAAATTATATTATATCTGTGATAAAAGTGAAACTTAAACATTGAATTTAAACTGAACTTAACATTGAGAATGATAAAGTCTCCATTGTTATTTGAATCATCATCTTATTGAAGGTACATACAAATGTATGAAGGATATGGCGAGACGCAAAAAAAAATAATTAATTAATTAATGAAAAAAAATTGTATTTTGCAGTAGGAGTGATTTGCTTTTTTTTCAGAGCAAACTGGCACAATGTCATTTTCTAAAGCCTTAAAGGACATTGAAGATGCGATCGGATGGCTCAACGACAGAATGCCAAAACCCCGTGAAAGGAATTCGGTATTTTCTGAGAATCTGATATCACCTAAACTAATGGAAAATAATTATTTTTATACAATTCCACAGATTAAATTTGGCAACCCCCCCCAATGTATGCTGTATGTTGTATTATATTTCGGGATCAACAGGTCAATAGCATTTCTGGTATTAATTGTGGATGATTTTGGATTGGAATATTCGGAAACTGGAAAGATTGTTAAAGAAAGATAAGCAGAGTCTGGTTGCACTCTGCAATGCAGAACGATGCCGTTGGTTTGAGTGAATGAGAGTACGTGATTGATATAAAGAGGAATCGAAGAAGCAGAAGTTTAATACTTCGGATAATGAAGCATAGATAAGAAATTCGAATATCTGAAGGAAAGAAGGCCTTTTGCCTTCAGATATTAATATTTTCAAGATGATTGAGCATTCAGCAAAGAAATTAGTCACTCATGTTTCAAAACGTGAAACGTTTTGAAAAATGAATGAATACTCCAACATCCAGACGTGATTAAATGCAATGTAAATATCCAAAGCAATTTCATGAGTTATTCTGAATATATCGATGATCTAATGTCCATATTTAAAGAATCAAGGGGATTGCTTGCGCTTTAAGAATAACGGAATGTATACTAGTATAATATTAGTATACTACACAATATTTTAAAATTGACTCGTTTAATCTGGAATCGTCCTCAAAGACCCATTTTTACAGATGCACTTTGCAGATGATATAGTTCTTATTGACCCCAACATTACAAATGCCCCAAACCACTTTCACAGCCTTAGGAGAACCGCAGAAATATTTGGACTAAAAATAAACTCCCAAAAAACAAAGATATTAAAAATTCAGATAGATGGGTGCATCTATATAAATCAAAATGATCACAGTGACAAAGTAGAGGACTTTGTATACCTACAATCACATATCTCAGACTCCTTAACAGACATTAAGACAAGAAAACAGAAAACAGTTCAGTTCCACAGAAGTCGTAATAAAGCATGAAAGTCGAGCCCCATCTCAAAGGTGACGAAGATTCGTCTTTACAAGTGCACGGGCCCGTCTGTCTTTCTGTATGGCTCCCAGACCTAAAAATTCTCAACAAAAGCTGCAACCAATATTATAAATAGTTTTTGGAACTACGTGTCTAAATATATCCTGGATTAGTCCTGGCTAGACCACATTTCCAACTCTACTATATTAGATGAAACTCAGCAAGATCCTATAGTCAGCACTCTTCAAAAAAATCAAATAAAATGGCTCGGTCACCAACTCAGATATCCACTCTCTGCACTTTTTGATGCTCTGCTCATCTACGCTTCTACAGATGGAAAAAGAAAAAGAGAAAGATCCCGAACTCAATATTGGAAATACATCAGCAACATTCTCCCTGTTTCCCCCAAATCTCCGCATCAGAGATCCCTCAGTTAGCATATGACAGAGAAGCCTGGTTTTCCTTCACGGCATAAAAAATTCCAAGTCCTATCTTAGTGTACACAGACTATTTATTCGTTTTGATTGGTTTTCCTATTTATAATTGTAAAAGTATAAATAAACGACGATGATGATGATGATATTAGTAGTTACTAATTAGATAAAAAAGAAAGAAGTTGATTACCTATTGTTTTGCAATTATTTGCGAAATGACGTCAAACTGAGTAAGACGTGAAATACATTTTCGTCGGCAACTTTAACCTCTTTTTTTTAAGGAGCATATTGCTTGTAACGAATTACAAAAGTCATAGAGTTGCACAGAGTTTAAGATTGACATTAATTATCACTTTTCAGTATATTTGGAATAATAACATCAGTACTAGATATATTGTATTCATCCTTTAAAAATTCTTCTCATGTTTTCTGAAAACATCGTGAGAGCAAAACTGTGAATTGTTTTTATTATAAATGAATAATTTGTCTGTTTTGCTATTTTAGAAGTTAGACGAAAATGATGGGGAAAGCGAATGTGTCTCAGATAATGAACAAATTGAATTATTCTAATTACATAGAAATGTCCTATATGACATTTCTATATAAATAAATGTCATATAGGACATTTATATAGAAAACAAATTTCCTACTTTTGACTATTCGAAAATAAACTAAGATTTTTTTCTTGTTCTTCGCAATGCCATTATTTAAATACACTTACTGTTCGAGTAGCTCTGAAAAAGTGGTTCAGCAACGAAGAGAAAAATTATCTTCATGAGATGAAAAAATATATTATCAGATTTTATTCAAATTAATTGGATATTGAATCCAACATTATTTCTTATCCGAATAAGAAACTCAAGGATAGAAAATTTATCTAAGAGTTTCATGCCGAATATAGAATAGAAAACTATAAAAGTTCGGCGAGTCCAAGAGTAAACCATCAGGTGGTACATGTTTGGGAAACTCCTAGTAAAGGTAGAGTAAGCCCCGGTCACTCTCCGCAGTATTTTCCCATAATGTAAAACACAACTCCTATGGAGATGTATGCTGTTATACATTATGGGAGAAGGTCACTACCCAGACGGTTTCGACCCTTTTTGGGATCTCGTCAGTGAGTAGGTAGACCTAGATGTAAACACTAAAGTTGCAGTAATACGAAGCTTATTTCTTTGCTGTATGAGTAGCCAAAAGATGCACTAATAAATTACTGATGTGAAGTGCCAATAGGCTTCACATAGGAGAAGTAATTTTATTCAAATTAAGTGGATATTGAATCCAATATTAGAGTAACTCTTATCAACTCTTAGATAACTTTTCTATCCTTGAGTTTCTTATTCGGCTAAGAAATAGTGTTGGATTCAATATCCACTTAATTTGAATAAAATTACTTCGCCAAAGTGAAGCCTATTAGCTCTTTACCTCAGTATTATCAGCTTAATTGAAATAAAAGTTGCTTCTATATATAAGGAAACTTATCTTTTACTGGTCCGCGTGGTTAGCCTAGTGGCTTTGCGCTTCGCAACCATATGCCTGGGGAAGGAGTGTCCTAGGTTCGATTCCCGTCCACGTCATGAGGAGCTTAAGGATCTTCCTCAGCCATAGCCAAGTTAGCGGCTCTTGGGCGTGGGCCGCAGGGTTTTTTCCGCCAGTTTATCTGAGGTTTTTCATCCCGCAAGCAGGCAAACCCGCCCCGTGAACACACAGGTTACAGTCATAAATACTTACGGCAAGGAAGGCAACGGGAAACCACCTTGCTCATAATCATCTCTCCCTAGAATGGTAACATATAGCCACCCTCCCGCGGCAGTATGGCAGATGGGAACCAGAAGAAGATCTTTTACTGAGATTTGATTTCTGGAAATTATTTCCATGTAGCTTGAGGATTATCAATAACAGAAGAAAAGGCCTTTTCAGTTATATCTTTTCAGGTGTATTTTTATTGTCAATATTACATTTAATTTTTAATTTGATCTGCAGGGTAGATTACAATGGGTCAGCTCCTTAGTCATAAATAGCTGGCTTTGTCTTCTATTAACTGTCGCCTCTCATTTTTGTAATGTACATTGATTGGTATCTATGGATGAAGCGGAAACTTATCCTCAGTTTTTCTTACTTACATGAATTAAAATATAAACCATTCTGCTTAAACATTAGAACAAATTATAAGTAATTTCGGTTTTCCTCCAAGTATACCTGTATTCAAGTATTTTAATTATCACTATGCTTATTTTTAATTATCACTTTAATTATTACTTGAATTATCACTTACAGAATCGTAAGGAAAGTTAAGGCATATGGACATTCCTGAAATACTGCAAATGTGTAATATTTTAAACCTACTGGTGAGAAGAACTGTTCCATATGGTGGAATAAATGGATGAATGGTTGATTCGTCTAGTTTAACATCGATCTATATATCACTATCGCTATCATCTGATTCTAGTGATTTTACTTGCTTTGAAAATATTTTAGTAATTATCGAAACCTATTTAGTTTAAGAAAGAATTGTAAATACAAATAATTACAGAAAAAGTCCAACAGTAATAGATGGCATTTGGATCTGCAAAAGAAGATGGCAAAGCAATAAGGAAACAGTCATCTCTTTCAGTTTCTCTATTGAAAAGGAAACAGGAATGTTCAACACAGCTACCTCATGAGATTTACATTGTACGTGAATAATTTTATAATACTAGATAAAACATTGCTATTTATTTAAACATATTATGCATTTATAGTAAGTTCACATATTATGCATTTATAGATATAGAACCTTTATAAATTTATAATACTTCAGAGGTAAAGTGGATACTAGATCCAACATTATTTCAAAGCCGAATGTTTGTAAAAAAACTACGAAAGTTGTGTAAGTTCACCTGAGAGAACTTACGAGAATACAATCCTCGGCATCCATAAGTTGCGCTACATAAAAGAGATGGGCGCTACCCAAGCGTCCATATATTCGTCTCTTATTAGTCATATAATTAAAGGTTTCACTGGCCTGACAGCTGTTTCGAACTGGATCTCTTCAGAGACCAAACAGAAAATTTAATAGAGCGAAAACTCTCGTTCAGTTCTATGGAAATCGAAATATCAGAGAAACCAGCAGGCCTATGCCAGGATTTGAACAGGTATAGTCATGGTATTTGTGACTGTCTTCAGGTTGTAGATGAACAACATCGCTTAGTATGAGACGGCCGCCCCAGGTTATTGGGAGAATGAAATTGCTTGAAAAACTTCCATGTTTGTTTCTAGAGAAGGCATTTCGGATTATGTAAACTATAAATAAAGTATAAAAAAATATACGATTAATTAAAAAGCCCTTTCTCCCTTCCCCAACCGTCTCTAAAGTATTTTCGGTTTATAACCTTTTGTCTAATAAAGATAAAAATTTTCAACACGCCATACCAAAGTATATGAATATTTACAGAAACATGGAAGAGTCAATTTACCGTAATCAGCAGTTTCCTAAAGTTCGCTCTTTGAGTCATTGAGCATATGAGGGGTTTTAGTGGAACGAGATGTTCAGGAGACCATCTTAAAAAATCCGATAGAACTGCCGGAATTGATAATCATAACATTCTGATTTAATACGTGTCGATTGTTTCAGTTACCTAGCTGACTCGACGCTAGGGGGAGAGACTGTGTGTAGAGGTTGTTATGACACCAAACAGCGGTCTAAACACATCATTAGAAGTATCTGTTATAATATTATTGCTGAGTGAAATTCTTTTCTTCTGGAATATTAATAAACGCAATTAAATACATCAGAACTGCGAAAAGTTCATATCTCTGGAGTGTACAAGATTCGCAAATATCGGGAAGGGTAGATATTTGAGAAAGTTCTTCCATCCGGATGATCTGATGATAAGCAATTTGTGGATTTATATAAGGAGTTTGTTACATTTTATTAGTTTTCGTTAGCACCGATATTTCGAAAACGTTTAATCTTACTATTTCTTGTGTCAGCTGGCTAATTTCTCATTGTCATTAGTTTTTTTCAATATCCTTTCGAACTCGTATTAATCTTCAGGATGGTTTTAGATACATTCAACTATTAGCGCATTTTTCCATTTTGTTTGGCGTCACCAACCAGTACACTCATGTGAACTTTATGACCAACCTAGATAAAACAATTAGAAAATGTCGTATTGAGAAGGTAACTCTTATAGTAAAACAGCAGTTATTCTCCAAACCAGCAGATATCAAGATACAGAAAGAAAATTTGAGAGCTCTAGAGAAACTATAAATAATTATAAAATTTTGTTTCTTTCTGGAAACTGGAAGTCGCTTATCATCAGAAAAAGTCCTATTTTCTTTATAAAATTTATTTTCTTTTCCAAGCTTTTCTTATATGCTTATACGATCAAAGTTTTCCGGAGAGTATTTATTTATTTTTTCCCTTTAAGATCAATGTACTAATCAAAGATTATGTTTGTTCCTTTTTCGAACTACTTCCTTTGCTGCTTGATCAACTCGCTGAGCTGATATTGCATTGCATTTTACTCCTTAAGTATAATCAGAGATTTATGAACAATGATTGTGTCATCTTCTCCTGTTATGCTTCTCCTTAGTTAATTTTTAGATTTAAGAAAACAAATAAAAATCACGTAGTGATTCTGGAAATAAGGAAGATGCAAATAAAGTCATGCGGATTTGGACAGAAATTTCTGCACAGATAAAACAAGAGTTAGAAGAGCTATTATCTTGTAAAAATGTTGTGCTACAGATTCTTTGATCTGGTTCCAATTAGATTAAACGGATTAATTATCTCATAAAAAAGACGTAATTACATGTTTTTTCAGGGGATCTTTGATGAACGTTCAAAGTATTCTTCATCAATAGAAATGATGATAATGATGATGAATGATGAATTCTTTTCGCAGATATTCGCAGATATCCTGGACGTTTGCAAATTTTCTGTTTAAGGAAGATGCAAAAATTTAAAAATATAAACAAGCTTTACAGTAACAGTTTCTCATAAACGAAGCTACAACTCTGAAATCAAGGCAAATGACTGTTCTATTTTACTGATTCAAACTCCATTTATCTAATGGAGCAATTTTGTATTAAAACCAACAGCTTCATTTACTAATCTGATTATTATTATTATTATTATTATTACTATTATTATTATTCTTCGTATTATTATAAAGGGGGCGCTGTGTAGGCATACAAACGTGCGCACGGTGATATCGCTGCCCCCGTTTTTTATAGTTTTAAAGTGGTTCCAACTCCTGTTTTTAATTTGAAAGTGTTCCCAAGTAACTCTACCAGTCACACCGAAAACTGCTATAAAATGCACGGAAATCGGCTAAGAAGAAAGCAAGCTGAAAAGTGAACAGAGATGATCGCGGTCAACAACGAGCGAAGAACAAAGGACGTCGCCATCTTTACAATCACGCCACAACTGCTCAAGGGAAGAAAGGAAGTCATGAAGTATATCAAATGCTTGGAGCATTTATCGTCCGACGAAAATCAAATAACCTGTACGAAATGCAGTAGGATTCTACACTTAAAATGTGCCCGCTTTTCAGAAATAACCTGGCACCCTGGCGAGGAATGGAAGTGTGTAATCTGCAGGAGGAACAAAGAAATACACCAAAGGCAGTCACCTACGATGAAGCCAAATATACCGGAGGCAAAATCAGAAGACAAACTGAACAAACAAAAAAAATGCGAACGAGTTTTATAATTTGAACTCTTTAAATATACTAATAGAAAACGGTCTAGAGACTATAAAAGCCAGCTTAGTAGATTTTTGTGCAAGAACTATTCGACAAACAGAACGGACAAATAAAAATATCTAGCGAATATGAAGATTTAGTCAGACATAATAATTTAGCAATGATTTATCAAATGGTATATTTTGCAAATGGTAAAAGACATCAAAATCAGAATTAACGCACTAAATGACAGCCAACACAATTTGATGAAAGAAACATTCAAACTCCATCAAGAACGTCAATCGTTGAAACTACAATACGAACATTTAAATCAGCAACAACATAAAGAAGATCTTATCATAAAGGGTCTTCCCCAAATTGCACCTACAGAAAACATCAGAGACGTAGTATTAAAATTAGGCCATATAATTCCCTTACAGCTTAACGACATTGAGACCGAAAATCGGATTCCTAGGAAGAGCAAAACACAAGGTTCGACACGACCTACACCAGTCATAGTTCGTCTTACAAGCAAGTCCACAAGAGACAATCTCATAAAAGTCAGCAGACAGAAAATAAACAGTTGCTAAGGACTTGAACGCATTTCAAGACCACACACCAATCTACCTATCCGAATATTTAACACCATTCAACCAGAATCTGTTGTACCAAGCAAAAAAACCAAAAACATAAAACAGTTACCAATTTTTGTGAATCAGAGATGCCGAGATATTCATGAGGAAGTCACAAACTTCAAAACTGATACAAATTAAAAGCTCAGAATACATAGAAAGGCTGCCACAGTGAAAAAAGAAAAGCCTCCTAATTACTTCAAAGCGAAGACCACAATAAAAATGAATGTGAACCACTTGACTTGTCAAACATCAGCCTACTCCAACACAGCAAACAAATAAAAAAAATACATATATCTAACTGGTGTCATCCTCAGATAAGCTCATTAAAAAAGAGCTTCGAGGATGCAAGCAGACATTACATCTCAACTGAGATAAAAAAAAATTATTACATTGAAGTGCTGTAGTTATAGCGGTTAAAAACATTAAAAAGCAAAAAAATGTGAAATACAGGGTGTTCGGGATAAATTTGACATATTTATAATTAATTATATTTTTCCGTAAGTTACATGTATTAACACACACTTCTCTTCATTTAAAAGTTTGGACCCTTCTTCATTCATATACAAGATGTCAGAAAGGATGGATAGCTGGAACCCACCTGAATCATGGAAGAGAATAACTTGTATCATGATGATTCGTGCCCGCCATCAAAATAAGGATATTACGACTGCTGCCCAATGCTCCCTGAATACAGTAAAAACAATCAGGCATGAACTAGAGACTTGCAATGGTGACTACGAGGATGTAGCAAGAAGAAAGATCCCTAGCAGACGATCTGATTGCGTTCGTACAGCAGAATTCCTCGCAAATCTGCAGGAACAGGTGTTGAAGAACCCTGGCATTGGAATTCGGGCTTTGTTCGTGGAGTTGCTAACTGTAGTCAAGCCCTGGATAACAAGGGTAGCCAATGGTAGGCCGTATGTATGGCAGCAAGATACGGCCCCTTGCCACACCTCTGGGAAAAGTCAAAAATGGTTGTCTGAAAATTTCTACGACTTCACCAGTCCAAATGTTTGGCCTCCAAACTCCCCAGACCTTAACCCCATGGATTATTTTGTATGGGGCGCAGTTGAAAAAGACACCAATCGCACTTCCAGTAATACAAAAGCCCAGTTAATGGATAAAATTAAAACAGTTTTTGCGGCCCTTCCCAGGGAGACTGTAGCATCAGCTTGTTCGAGGTTCCGAAGCAGAATTGAAGCTGTGATCGATGCTAATGGTGGTTATTTTGAGTAAATCTTGTTGATAGTATTGTAATTAACTCTGCCTGTAATGTTTTTTTGTCAATTCATTAAATTTAATAGATACAAAGAAGATTTTCTTTTTCCTTACGAAACTGTCAAATTTATCCCGAACACCCTGTATATAGAACTTATTGTTATGTAAAATATATATGTATATATAATATGTAAATATGTGGATATATGTAAATACTCACTAAAATAATGATAAAATAAATTATTTTACTTCTCTAAAAAAATATTTTAAAATATTATTAACTTGCGAGTATCTATTATTCACAACTGTAATGTATTATGAATATTATATATATATATATATATATATATATATACACACACACACACACACACACACACACACGTGTATATATAACTAATATTGTATCTATGTATGTAATTTATTTGGGACATAATAAAATGGTAATGTTAAAAATTATTATTATTATTATTATTATTATTATTATTAAATAATAATTAAATTAAATAATATTAAATAATAATAAGAAATAAGAAATCATTAATACCACGAATACACAGCATCCCATAATACTAAATGCTACTTACAGGCTATCAAACCTAAACATGATAAAATTCTTGCACGAACTCAATTGCTGGCTTTCAAGCCAAGAAATATGCTCAACCGAACACCTAATGATAATTGGCGAAACATAAATATTGCAAATGAAAACCAGAACAACACTGTACAATACCTAGACACACTATCCATGTATAATCTAATACCAACAATAACATCATGTACTAGAGAAGAAATATTCGGAAATACTATCACTGCCTCCTGTCCAGATCATATAAACGTCCGAGCACCACCAAACAGTTACACTGCATCAGTCATAAAATGCAAAGTAGCAGACCATTACTTCACCGCTCTAAACCTGCACACCAAGACAATATCCATGCAATACCCCACAGAACAAAAGCGACAGAAAACAATAATAGACGAAGAAACAGTCAACCACGAAATAAGAAAAACAGACTGGGAATACCTGGCATCAGATTCAGCAGATATCTTATACAACAACATTAAACTCACACTGGAGGAAATATATAAGAAAGCTACTACAAATAAAGTCCGAATTCGTTCAAAACCAACACAAAATCCTTGGATAGAACAAAACTTAATCCTAGAAATACACAGAAAGGACGCTTTATGGAAAGAATTAAAGCGATATCAAAATAACACAGCTTTAAAAACTGAATATAAGATAAAGGAATCGCCTTACAACACAAATCAGAAATGCAAAAAGAAACTACTACAGAGACAAACTAATCTCTGCACAAAACAACATGAAACAAAACCCGGCATCTGATCAATGAGATGCTAGATTCTGTTCCC
This sequence comes from Typopeltis vanoorti, assembly GCF_054136105.1. NCBI lineage: Eukaryota > Metazoa > Arthropoda > Arachnida > Uropygi > Thelyphonidae > Typopeltis > Typopeltis vanoorti. The sequence continues at coordinate 92,099,972 of NC_143564.1, read as the reverse complement.
AACACCACCGCCTCCGAAACCATAAAACACAGCTTCATGAAAGATCTATCCAACAACTAGCAAATGACTTTAACCAATACTTTGCAGACTCCATCAAGAACTGCACAGAAATATTCCCCCAATCACAAAACGAGACCCTCCACTTGGACCACAATCAAAACAGACATCATGGTTCCCAACCATAAAAGAAGCAGAACTTCTCTCTGCAATACATCAAATCAAACCAAACAAAGGCCCAGCAATAGATGGTATCAGACCTAAAGATATAAAGCAACGTGCAACAAGTTTAAGTCCAATCCTACTAAAACTAATAAATAAAATATTTAAAACAGGACAGATACCAACTATGCTAAAGACCTCTATAATCACACTCATATACAAAGAAGGAAAAAGAAATTTAATCAGCAATTACAGACCCATAGCAACATTACCAATTATCAATCAAATTATGGAACGGATCATACTGAAGAAACTCACAGCATACACTGAGATCTTTCATATTATCCCCAAAACACAATATGGTTTTCAGAAAAATAAGGAACAACATCTCTCTTGGAAGACTTTACAGACCTAATTAATACCGCCTTAGACAAAAACAAAATTGCCATGGTAGTCTTTATTGATCTGACTAAAGCATTCGATACACTCATACATCAAACCTTGTTAGAAAAGCTGAGGCATGTTGGAATAGACGGGCCTCTTCACAGGTGGTTTAAAAACTACCTCCAAAATAGAAAGCATATCACACGTATCGGATCAAACCGAAGCAGAGAGCTACCAGTAACCTGTGGAGTGCCACAGGGAGCTGTACTCTCCCCAACTCTATTCAACATTTACACGCACGATATTAATCAGTTACCACTCAAAGGTAAGATTTTCCAATATGCAGACAATACAGCAATAATATCCATCCATAATAACGCAAGAATAGCCCAAACAAATATGCAACACGATATAAATCTTATCATAGACTGGCTCACGAAAAACTCCATACACCTAAACTCAGAAAAGAAAAAATTAATGATATTCAGAAATCCACTGACCCGACCAGTTGATAACAAATATATAACCATCCACTTTCCAACATAAAAAACACACAGAACAGCAAAACCACTACAATCATTCAGATTGATACAATACGATACCTTGGAATTTACTTCGATGCAGATATGAACTGGAATAGCCTCATAAACCATCTACACAACAAACTCCGAACAATAAATGGCAAGCTCTATAGGTTAAAAGACATAGTTCCCATACGCCTGAAGACACTAATATACAAAGCACTATGCCAAAATATACTAAGATACGCTATAATAATGTATGCTTTCTGTGCACCCTACAAATTAAATAGATTAATGTCGCTACAGTACAAAATGACAAAATTGATCTTTTGGGAACAAAGAGAAAATAACGACCCTATAAACATTGCAATGTCAGAACACAAAATACTAACAGCAAAACATTTATGTCACTATGCAGCCTTGCTAAAACATTATTTCGATGCCAACTACAGGACAGTTAGAAATACATTCCGTATGACAATACTTCAGACAACTAATTATGTCACATATAAATACAATAATCACTACGGAAAGGCCACGCAAAACTCCTACATCCCAGACATGATAAAAAAATTACCTTTTGAATACAGAAACCTTACAAACTACAATAGCCTGAAAAGAGCTCTAAGGACATACTATGAACAAGAAACACGCACCCAAAATACCATACAAACTTAATGAAACACAATATATTCGTTCAGGCTTCCAGTTCAGCGACGCATCAATACACTCCAAGTTATTGTGTGTGTGTGTGTGTGTGTGTGTGTGTGTGTGTGTGTGTGTGTGTGTGTGTGTGTGTGTGTGTGTGTGTGTGTGTGTGTGTGTGTGCGCGCGCGCGCGCGTGCGTGCGTGCGTGCGTGTGCGTGTGTGTGCATGTGCGTGCGTGCTGCGTGCGTGCGTGTGTGTGTGTGTGTGTGTGTGTGTGTGTGTGTGTGTGTGTGTGTGTGTGTGTGTGTGTGTGTGTGTGTGTGTGTGTGTGTGTGTGTGTGTGTGTGTGTGTGTGTGTGTGTGTGAGTGCGCGCGCGAATTTCTCGATCATAGACTTCGTAGCTTCCCAACACAGCAAAAAAAAAAAAAAAAAATACATAATAACCTGCAGGTGTCATCCTCAGATAAGCTTACATATAAGCTTAGAGGATGAAAGCAAAGAAATTAGTTCTCATCCAAGATGTATCATATGTAACCAAATGCATGTAATGTACGTATCACATGAAAACCAATGTATGTAATGTATGTATTATATGTAAACCAATGTACCTAATGTAAATATCACATGTAAACAAATGTAAGTAATGTATCTTATGTAAACAAATGTATGTAATGTATATAATAACTGTAACAAATGTATGCAATGTAAAAAAAAATCTTTTAAATGTAAATCATGAGTTTACACTGTATGTTTCTGAGAATAAGGAAATATAATATATAGATTGCATATGTGTAAATACTGTTGTATAATCACACCTTTTCAAACTTGAAAAAAAAATAGTAAACTATAACATGTAATATAATACTACTTATGTAACTCTGAACAATATAGTTGTAAATTATTATTATGATTGTTATATATATAAAAAAAACTGTTATCATTATTACTATTTAAATCTCATTATATGTAGCACAAAGAGCTGAACCTGGTAAAATAATATACTGAATAGATGATCATTGTACATATGTAAATATTTGAAAGAACAATAAAATAAATAAAAATTATTATTATTATTATTATTATTATCCTAACAACCCAGATTCGAACGGCAAAAAGAAACTATTACAGCAACAAATTAACAACAGCACAGAATGACATAAAGGAAACCTGGCACCTGATTAATGAAATGCTAGACAATATACACAGAACCACTGCCACAGAAACAATAAAACACAGCTTTGCCTGCGACCCCAAATCCCTCAAACAGTTGGCAAACAACTTTAATCAGCACTTCGTGAACTCTGTCCAAAAGCTAAAAGAAACAACCTTTCCTCACACATACGAACATTGTCCACTAGGTCCACGGGCAACCCAGTCGATGTGGTTCCCCACAGTAACAAAAGAAGAACTATCACTGGCAATTCAACAAATTAATCTTAACAAAGGACCGGGGATAGACGGAATCAGACCAAAAGACATCAAGAAACACTCAACCGACCTACTTCCAGTTATACAAAAACTGTTAAATAAAATCTTCGAAACGGGACACATACCTGAAACATTGAAGACTGCATTAATCACGCCCATACACAAACAGGGAAAAAGAAACATAATAAGTAATTACAGACCTATCGCCACGCTGCCTGTAATCAACCAAATCATGGAGCGCATTGTACATCAGAAACTCTCCACATACGTTGAAAAATTTCAAATCATACCCAAAACACAATATGGCTTTCAAAAAAATAAAGGAACAGCAACACTCCTGGAAGATTTCACAGATCTAATAAACGCTGCATTGGATAAAAACAGAATAACATTAGTGGTATTCATTGACCTAACAAAAGCATTTGACACACTAACACATAAAACCTTGTTAACGAAACTTACCCATATCGGAATTGGAGGTCGTCTACTCCAGTGTTTTAAAGCATACACGAAAAACAGAAAGCACATCACACGTATAGGATCAGCACACAGCAAAGAGGTACATGTAACCTGCGGAGTACCGCAAGGAGCTGTCCTATCTCCCATTCTATTTAACATATACACACACGACATAAGCCAACTCCCCCTAAAAAGTAAAATCTTCCAGTATGCAGACGACAGTGCCACAGTATCCATTCACAACACTGCAAAAATCGCTTACAAAAATATGCAACACGACATCAATCAAATCACTAACTGGTTAACCGAAAACGGCATATATATAAACCCTGGAAAAACAAAGCTAATGATATTCAAAAATCCCCAAACCCTGCCCATAGAAACTAAATATCTCACTATCAAACATTCATCCTCCTATACACAAAATGCAGAACCTAAAATCACAACCATCACACAGGTGAAAACAACACGCTACCTTGGACTTCACTTCGATGCAGATCAAAGTTGGAATAGCCATACAAACTAAATACATACCAAGCTTAGGATAATAGCAAGCAAACTATACAAATTAAAAGACATTGCCCCAACCCACATAAAAATATTAATCTATAAAGCATTATGTGAAAACATTTTAAGATATGCAATCACATCATACGCATTCTGTGCAGACTACAGACTTAACAGGCTACAATGGTTGCAAGATAAAATGATAAAACTGATATTCTGGGAACAACCCACTCTTATGCAGGAAGCATGGACAAAACACAAAATATTTAAGGTGAAACACTTACGCCACTACAAAGTCATGTTAAAACACTACTACAGCCCAACATATAGAGTAACGAGAACAACATATCAAATAACAAGACCACAGTCAACAAACTACATAACATATAAGTACAACAATCACCACGGCAAAGCCACCCGAAACTTCTACGTACCTGACATGATAAACAAACTGCCGTTCGACAACAGAAACCTAGGAACATACAGAGAGCTGAAACAGGCACTATATAAATATTATAGCGAGAATGAAAATTAGAGCAATTCCTGTTTCTCTCTCCCCCACCACACATACACACAGACACAAACCTACGACAACCCCCCCTCTCCAAAAACTACCACTACAAGAACACAAAGAAACAAACACACCATGTCTAAATCCAACCCTATTTGCACAAAAAAAAAAGTTAAACTGTAATAGCAGACGAAGTCTTTCAAGCACGTACCAACAAACAGTAAAATCAACACCTGGCTTATGGCCACTATAGGAACACAACCATGAAACCACCACCCTCTGTCATCTATTATCTTCCTCAGATAAGCTCTGTTAAGCTTCGAGGAAGAAAATTACTAACTTGCAAGTATCTGTTATACACACTTGTAATGCGTTATAAATATTATATACATATAATTACTACAGCAGTTATGTATGCAATTCATCTGAGACATAAAAAAAAAAATTCTGTATAATCCTTATTGTAAATACTGTAAATATTATTATTGTATGTAACTTATACTGAGACATAATAAAATGTAAAAGAAAAAAAAATTATTATTATTATTATTGAATTGTGTGTGTATGCTGCATTACTGCATTGTATCATGAATTGTGTGCACATTGGTGCCAATCCATATTTAGCTAGTTTAAAAAAATGTATATTCATATTTATAAAATGTACTCTGCATTTTGTATATCGAATTTTCGTACTGTACAGAAAAGATAATATGTTTTTCATTGTGTGTGTGCAGATACTCTGTGTGATAGTAAACCTTATCATTTTCATTGTAAAAACAAATAAGTCGTTTATAAAAAAAATAAAAAAAATAAAAAAAAATTATTATTATTATTATTATTATTATTATTATTGTCTGCATATTTGTACTCTTCTCTTAAAAGACGATATGAAAGCGTACGATGAATTCACCAGACTAGATCTGCTGTGATTAGTAAAAGGAGTAATGTTTGATGTTTTGGTATGTGCGATGAAGAAATTAATCACTAGAACTGTGGAGAAAGTGTTGCCATTACCAACTAAAATGCATTCAGAACGCATTACACTATTGATATCGTTGGAGTCAAGCAATGTTTCTTCTTATAAAAATCCTCACTTCGTGAAATCTTCAGAGCCTTCTTAATCCGTTTCCACGCAAATTATGCAAAAATCCAGAAATCATTATTTAGTTTGATTGTAGGCGGTAAATTAATAATCATGACGCCATATTTTTTAAAGATAGTTATATATCAGAGGGGATCAAGGATTGGATTAGCAGTCTACTCAGGAATCAAGAATAAGAACTCGTCACATTTGTATTCATTTTAATTACTAAAGCAGTATAAAACTACAAGTAAAAAACACTGTGCAAGGGAAACAAGGAAGGTGGGATATGTCTGTATATAATTTGCTTATTAAAGCAAACTACAGAACAGATGAGGCTCATCAGGGATTAGAAAAGTAACGACTGATATTTTTTTACTCTACTGGGTTCAATAAATAAACAATGAGATTATAGAAAGTGTATAATGGAAAGAGGAATACAAGACACAACGAAAAACTAGTCCCAACATGTTTCTAGAAGCATTGGGTAGACTATGTAAATCGAAGGATAGAAAGAAGTGAAGAACAAAACTCAGACTGCTTAATTAAAGAGCAAACATTCGATTTTTAACATAACAAAAATTTGTAAATAATAAAATAAGTGACATGCTTTAGACGAATTTTCTATTAGAGATTACGGTTGTTATAGAAATCAAAGATTTATAATGGACATGGTATAAATACTACTTTCTCTACTTTCAGATTCAACTGAATAAAGAAAGTCTTTATTTACTGAACGTGTTACAAAGCAGGAAGCCAGACTCCCAGGCCTCAAAGGCTTCCAGCATAAAATATCATTAAACGACATGTTCTTCTGATCGAAGTAACTGTATGAGAAGCAAAGTAATAGACGAAGCAAACCACAGGGACTATATTTCAGACTCCTGGGGCTCTTCACAATGCCTGAGCTCTGTTTATATTAAGGGAATCGTCAACAGAGGAATGAATAATGACAAATACATAAATTTAAACTGTACCAAAATCGTACCAGTTATATCAATATCAATAACCATCGATGAAATAAAGATTTCGGTAGCATTTCAAATGTCATTATTGCACTGGAGATGGCATAAGAAATTTCTGAATGAGACCATAAGACGAACGGTAATTATGAAACTTAGCATACGTCACGTTGAGGGACCAGATGCACATTATGGTTTCGCTGCAGATTGATACTTTCAAATTCAGATATGATCAACTTTTGTTTCGGTATATGTGAATTTGTTGATTATTACATCAGTAGGCACTAGAGATATGTAGAATTTTTTCATGATCTTGTTCGACACAGTTGAAATAAAAAATGGTTAGATTGTTTGAGCGGAATAGGAGTATTTGGAGAAGCAAAACTTCATTCCTACTAGAATTATTTCTATAAATTTATTCAGAACAAACAGTAATCAGTTTGAAAATACCTGGATTTCACTCTAGTCTAGGATGCGAGGAAAAACATTTTTCAGCAGAAGATAATATATATATATATATATATATATATATATATATATTATCTTTCAGTAACATCTATATATAATACTGATAATACTGATTATGAAGACAAGTTGAGAATTTGTAGATTGCAGACACTAGCTAATAGGAGAAAGAGGAGTGATTATATGATTGAGACTTACAAACTGCTGAAAGGGTCATACAGGATTTCAATCGATGTGATTTTTCAATTTATGGAGGTTGGGAAATACGAGAGGGCATCCTTGGAAGCTGAGAATGAAGGCTGACAAGAAGGGTGTAAGGGCCAGATTTTTCTCTAAGAGGGTGGTGAGTGATTTGAATGGATTGCCGTTGGATGTTGTCAGTGCAAGCAGTGTGAATGAATTCAAGAATAAGTATGATAGCTGGTATGTGTGGTATGTGGTCTCCGTCGATGAGTCTCTGACTCCCTGGAAGGCTCTCTTAATAATAATAATAATAATAATAATAATAATAATAATATATATATATACTGTATATATATATATTATATTATATATATGAAAGTGGAAGTGTTTTAATTTCGTTAAGCTAGAGTTTTGTAATCCCTAAAATAGTGCCGAAGAACACTTTTATAAACATTGGCATCCATAGCTTCATTTGTTTCAACCTTATATCAAAATAATCTTGATCCCATTTGGGAATCTGATCTTCATAATATCCAGCTTCATAGATAAAAGTTCGAAGAACCAGGAGAAAATAGCAACGAATATGTCTAAATAACACAAAGACATTTTGAGCAGATAGGAAGAAAGCTTTACTGTTTATTGTCAGATATTTATCAATATTTGACATAGAATGTCAGGACATACGAATGTGCATGTTACAACTCTTTAGGACAATGTACCAATGACGCTCAAAAAGGAATTGATCCTTTCTAGATATAAAAGGGGATGGACGCTATTTATATTTTAGGGCAATTGTTGTGAATTATGTCTCTCTCTCTCTCTCTCTCTCTCTCTCACACACACACACACACACACACACACACACACACACACACACACACAAAGTTAGAGAGAGAGAGAGAGAACACATTCATGGAATGATTAATGATTAACTTAAATCTAACTTAAATATAAATAGTATCTGTTATTCATGCATTACGATTTATACATTTGTTCAAGCAGATAACTCCTTCCCTCTTTATCATTGACGAAGAAGGCGTGATACATTCGTACTGCGAAATGAAATTATACACTCAGTGGATAAAACACATATAATAAGAGATAAACAGAAACGACTAAATATGATCGATCAACATTTTTTCTTAGAGAAAAGAATAATGACTGCTTTAATTACGTGAGGAGAGAAATTTTAAGCAGGCTTTAGAGTGTCTGTAACAGTTTGTAATGCCTAGGCTATTATTTTCGGCAACTTGCGAGAGTTTTTCTTGTCTTCTACCTGTTTTGTATGATAGAAAACTTTCAGCTTTTGAACAAGGCCGACTAGCTTACCTTCTGACGAAAAATCCATTATAAACGTTATTCGAAGCCTAGACTGGGTTCGAATTCATTTCTTTACAGCCAGAAGTATTGGATACATCCTGAGCTAAGGAGGCAGAGAGGAATTAAGAGAAAACTTACAAAAACTGATAAAACGCTTTTGGTTTTAATATTCAATAAATCACATAATCAAACTAAGAGATACAAATATATTGTGTATGGAGCAAAACTCACACAAATCAGACTAAACATTCCTGTTAATAAAATTTTAGGCATATTCTGAGGAAACTAAAACGTACTCACATTAGTGAGGTAAACATATTGCATGCTTTTTTTAGATACTCCTGCTAAAAACTGACCAAATATTGTGGCAGTAATGAAACTGGAAGGCTGGAGACACAGCAGCCGTTAACTATGTATGGCGAGTACGATTTTCCTAATGTATTTTTTCAAAATAAAAGACAATTTTATCAAACAATTGTTAAGCTTTTATTAGTAAAAGGCTGTTAATCTAATTAATCCTAACACAAGACAGTTTGGATTCTCAACTCATTCCGATGATATTTCATAAATAATCCTTTTTTATCATTTAAGAGGAAGATTTTGTTGAAACACAGTAGTGTATTTAGCAAAAAATTATACCAAGTTGTACGACATGTCTTCAAACACCATTTGAAGTATTTGTGTCTGGGGAGATCTAATGGGATCAGCCTAAGTAGAGAAATCTGATCTTGCTTTAACATTATTATGTATAAGAAGGATATGGTAAGATAATTTTCATTTTCTTTTATTACTATTATCATTATTGGTAGTGGTGGTGATCACTCTAAGTGTCAACATGTGTTGGGCACCTCAGAAAATCAAGGTATTGTTAGTGACATCTGCCACCTAAAGTGTGACGATCATAATCCGTTAGTGCAATTTTTTCTCTTTAATGATATCTTCTATTTATTAACACTCAGCATTAAGAGAACCGTCGCTTCATAATCGTAAACCAGGAGGGTAGGCAGTGGAAATAACTACCACATTGTCATAACGACAACGTGATGTGAACAACAGCAACATAATTCCCTTGCTGATGACTCAACAGAATTCTTCTCCATATGTCCTGAAACAGTCACGGTTAAGATCACGCACGCGCATACCACGTCCTACACAAGTGCCATGAGCCATCGTGGGAAGAAGGGGGACAAGCCATATTGCACAGGTTGTCAATAGCGACTACACTATCAGTGTCTTGGAATTTCCAAAGCACATGGAAGAAAAAAGGGGTAACTAAACGTATCGAATGACGGTTCCAAATTTCCAAGTAAAACTGAGATTTTAAAACTGGGATTTGAATCCCACTTTTCCTTTGCAGTTAAGCGCCGTGGAGTATAAATGCCACTTCCACTAAGCTGCACAGGTTCCTCAAAATATGGACAGGTAAATCAATCCCTGATCTCACTGTTATTGATAATTTAGATTCCTTTAGACACATGGCTAAAGAAATACTTAATTCTCTCTACATGGAGCAAATCAACTAGAAATTTAAAATTATGAGCACTGTTTACAATACAACAATGGTATAATAGAAGAATGCTTGGAACTGCGTGTGCTATCAAATCTAATCTTTATCAGTGATGAAAGAGCAGAAAATTATTAAGCTCAAAAACAAAGAGCTGAGAAAATAAGAGAAACCCTCAAATCTCAAATGGAAAATGTCTTACGGAGAGAATGAAAAAAAAAACCTGCAAATCGATGAGATATTCAAGAGCACAGTCATAAGGTTTGAACTCTCTATTACACTCGATTGGCACAGCAATCGGCATACTGGTCACAACCACAGAAATCGTCTCTGTAAATTGAGGACCACAACGAAATAAAGATACTACCTCTGTAATCGCATGTTTCACCAGTAAAAGCGTAAGTGATTGTATCCTAGCTTCAAGCAAAAAGGCAAAGCCAACAACGTCAGTCCTCAAGAATCACCAACCCTCTATTCCAATCTACATAACAGAACACTGGATCCCATATTATAGGAGCTTATTGCAACAAGCAAGGAGAACAAAAATAGGAAAGCAAAGTTTATATGGACTAAGGATTCCCAGATGACCATGTAATCTCATGTGATTCCGATCTAACCAGTCTCCTTGTACATTTAAGTGCTTCCAATGTAGTGCTTAATCCCCCCCCTTTCCATACCATACATATCAAGTTTTACACATTTTCTCTCACTGATATGCCTATGGCGATAATAAATCCTGTCAAACATATTCAACAGGAAAACGTTAACTGTGTTGTTTTCGAATCTTTAAATAATTGGATAGACAGTTTGTATAAAAATTCTGAACTCACCATACTGCATACTAACATAAGAAGCATTATTATTATTATTATTATTATTATTATTATTATAGTTGCAAAGTAGATCTTTTCTTGTGAATTAAAATTTAAAGCACATCAGTGAACGCCGTTCTTCAAGACGAACATACAGATGCAAAAACTGTAAGTATCTGTTAAGTAATAAGTAAAATATAAGTATTCAAAGTTCGAAGTATACGTTGGTCAACTACGCGAGAAGAGAACAAAGGAGGACGCCATATTAGAAAATACAGCAAGATCGTCAAACAAGAAGTATGAAGTGCTACAAATGCCAAGAAGACCTAACGGGCGAAGAAAACCACGTAACATGTAGGAACTGCCAAAGAAACATGCATTTTTTATGTTCAGGATTGTCCGAGACTACCTGGCAGCGAAAATCAAACAAGAATCGTGACGAGTGGAAGTGTCCCCATTGCAGAGATAACAAAGGAACCTCGCCTTCGACCGCAGGCGGAAAACAGCCAACGCAGAAAACAACCGCAGGCAGTAAACAGCTATCAACAACAGAGGGAATTAAAAACAAAGAAATCAACAACGGAAACCCAGGTGAGCCATCTTTAAATGCATTACTCGAAAATAGATTACAAAACCTAAAAGACTGTTTAATCGATTTTGTTGGAGAACTATTTAAAAAACATACCGCGCAAATTACAGAAAAATTTAACCAATACGAGGCATTTATTAAATTTAATAATAACTCGATAGAAGATATGTTACAGACCGTTAGAGAAATTAAAAACTGCATCAAAGAGCTAACTGAAAGACAGCATAATTTAATTAAAGAAACAACGGACCTACGGCAAGAACTAAACTCTCTAAAGCAACAGTACGAGCTCTTAAACCAACAGCAGCACAAAAATGACCTCCTCATAAATGGTCTCCCAGAAATAGCTACGGAACCTCTAAGAGACACTGTAATACAACTAAGCCAAAAAATCGGCTCCCCCATTGAACCAAGAGACATCCAGTCAGTGCATCGGTTACCACAAAAAAGGAAAAGAGAAAATAATACCCGTCCACCTCCCGTCGTAGTGCGACTCACCAACAGCCTAACAAAAACTACGCTTATAAAAGCTAGCAAGATTAAAAATCCAGTAGTAAAGGATCTGAAAGGAGACCACGACAACACGCCAATATACTTGTCTGAATACCTTACACCACACTATCAGAAAATATTCTACCAAGCAAGGAAAGTAAAAACAGAAAACAATTACCAGTTTATATGGATAAGAGACAGCAAAATATTCCTTAGAAAGACACAAGACTCAAAACCAATCGAAATAAAATCCGTAGATGACCTCAACAGGCTTTCACATTGAAAGGAACATTGACAACTCGTAAAGAAGGACCAGCACCCCAACCAACATGGAAGCACACCATCAAGCAGACGTAATCACCCCGGAACATGATAATTGCCACATTCTGAAATCAATATCAGAATGGAAACAACTGACAATCCCCAAAAAAGGACTATCTATTCTCCACATCAACATCAGAAGCATTCAAAAATACTGGCTGACCCTGCAAGCTTATCTGAAGGAAGATATAGACGAAATAGACATTTTAATACTGACTGAAGTATCTACGACAAACGAAGAGGCATCCTCCTACCAAATGCCACACTTCCAACAACACAAACACTGCAGACAAACAAAACGAGGCGGTGGTATAATAATATTTACCAAACATAAACTAGAAGTAACAGAAATAAACTATAAATTAGAATACGCAGAAAACATATGCATCGAAATTAAAAACATCAAACAAGAAAACTCCGTGATATTAAACGCAATATACAGACCACCCAACCTAAGCACCACAAAATTCCTAGAAGAACTAAACAGATGGCTTTCAGCCACGAAAGTAGGCATCTCAAAATATTTGATAATAATAGGAGACATTAATATAAACATTAGGAACATAAATAACAACACAGAACAATACCTAGACCTATTATCGGCATACAACATAACCCCATCCATACAGTCGTAAACACGAGAAGAGATAGTCGGAAACACAACAACCTCAACCTGCATTGATCATATAAATATAAGGGCCCCTCCAAACAGCCACACAGCAGCCGTCATAACATGCAAACTAGCAGACCATTATTTCACAGCATTGCAGTTACACACTGAACCAGAACCCATAAAAATCACTGAGACTACAAAACAGTATCATAGCATTGTAAACGAAGCAATAGTGAACGATGAAATCAGAAAAACAGACTGGATGCAGATAGCATCTTTAGACTCTGCTGAAGCTGTATATAATAATCTTAAACTTGCATTTAACAAAATATACAACAAAGCATTAACAAAAATAAAAATACGCCCCCAAACGAAACAAAATCCATGGATAACAGACAACATACTAACAGACATACATAGAAAAGATGCCCTATGGAAACAACTTAAGAAGTCACCGAACAATATCGCTTTAAAAACTGAATACAAAAGAAAACGGAATCTCCTAACAACCCAGATTCGAACGGCAAAACGAAACTATTACAGCAACAAATTAACAACAGCACAGAACGACATAAAGGAAACCTGGCACCTGATTAATGAAATGCTGGACAATATACACAGAACCACTGCCACAGAAACAATAAAACACAGCTTTGCCTGCGACACCCCAAATCCCTCAAACAGTTGGCAAACAACTTTAATCAGCACTTCGTGAACTCTGTCCAAAAGCTACAAGAAACAACCTTTCCTCACACACACGAACATTCTCCACTAGGTCCACGAGCAACCCAGTCGATGTGGTTCCCCACAGTAACAAAAGAAGAACTATCACTGGCAATTCAACAAATTAATCCTAACAAAGGACCGGGGATAGACGGAATCAGACCAAAAGACATCAAGAAACACTCAACCGACCTACTCCCAGTTATACAAAAACTGTTAAATAAAATCTTCGAAACGGGACACATACCTGAAACACTGAAGACTGCACTAATCACACCCATACACAAACAGGGAAAAAGAAACATAATGAGTAATTACAGACCTATCGCCACGCTGCCTGTAATCAACCAAATCATGGAGCGCATTGTACATCAGAAACTCTCCACATACGTTGAAAAATTTCAAATCATACCCAAAACACAATATGGCTTTCAAAAAAATAAAGGAACAGCAACACTCCTGGAAGATTTCACAGATCTAATAAACTCTGCATTGGATAAAAACAGAATAACATTAGTGGTATTCATTGACCTAACAAAAGCATTTGACACACTAACACATAAAACCTTGTTAACGAAACTTACCCATATCGGAATTGGAGGTCGTCTACTCCAGTGGTTTAAAGCATACACGAAAAACAGAAAGCACATCACACGTATAGGATCAGCACACAGCAAAGAGGTACAAGTAACCTGTGGAGTACCGCAAGGAGCTGTCCTATCTCCCATTCTATTTAACATATACACACACGACATAAGCCAACTCCCCCTAAAAAGTAAAATCTTCCAGTATGCAGACGACACTGCCATAGTATCCATTCACAACACTGCAAAAATCGCTTACAAAAATATGCAACACGACATCAATCAAATCACTAACTGGTTAACCGAAAACGGCATATATATAAACCCTGGAAAAACAAAGCTAATGATATTCAAAAACCCCCAAACCCTGCCCATAGAAACAAAATATCTCACTATCAAACATTCATCCTCCTATACACAAAGTGCAGAACCTAAAATCACAACCATCACACAGGTGAAAACAACACGCTACCTTGGACTTCACTTCGATGCAGATCAAAGTTGGAATAGCCATACAAACTACCTACATACCAAGCTTAGGATAATAGCAAGCAAACTATACAGATTAAAAGACATTGCCCCAACCCACATAAAAATACTAATCTATAAAGCATTATGTGAAAACATTTTAAGATATGCAATCACATCATACGCATTCTGCGCAGACTACAGACTTAACAGGCTACAATGGTTGCAAGATAAAATGATAAAACTGATATTCTGGGAACAACCCACTCTTATGCACGAAGCACGGACAAAACACAAAATATTTAAGGTGAAACAATTACGCCACTACACAGTCATGTTAAAACACTACTACAGTCCAACATATAGAGTAACCAGAACAACATATCAAATAACAAGACCACAGTCAACAAACTACATAACATATAAGTACAACAATCAGCACGGCAAAGCCACCCGAAACTTCTACGTACCTGACATGATAAACAAACTGCCGTTCGACAACAGAAACCTAGGAACATACAGAGAGCTGAAAGAGGCACTATATAAATATTATAGCGAGAATGAAAATTAGAGCAATTCCTGTTTCTCTCTCCCCCACCACACACACACACACACACACACACACACACAAAAACCTATGACAACCCCCCTCTCCAAAAACTATCACTACAAGAACACAAAGCAACAAACACACCATGTCTAAATCCAACCCTATTTTCACAAAAAAAAAAAAAAAAAAAAAAAGTTAAACTGTAATAGCAGTCGAAGTCTTTCAAGCATGTACCAACAAACAGTAAAATCAACACCTGGCTTGTGACCACTATAGGAACACAACCATAAAACCACCACCCTCTGTCATCTATTATCTTCCTCAGATAAGCTCTGCTAAGCTTCGAGGAAGAAAATTACTAACTTGCAGGTATCTGTTATACACACTTGTAATGCGTTATAAATATTATATACATATAATTACTATAGCAACTATGTATGCAATTCATCTGAGACATGAAAAAAAAAAAAAATGTATATAATCCTTATTGTAAATACTGTAAATATTAGTATTGTATGTAACTTATACTGAGACATAATGAAATGTAAAAAAAAAAAAGTATTATTATTACTATTGAATTGTGAGTGTATGCTGCATTACTGCATTGTATCGTGAATTGTGTGCACATTGATGCCAATCCATATTTAGCTAGTTTAAAAAAAAATCTATACTCATATTTATAAAATGTACACTGCATTTTGTATATCAAATTTTCGTACTGTACAGAAAAGATAATATGTTTTTCATTGTGTGTGTGCAGATACTCTGTGTGATAGTAAACCTTATCATTTTCATTGTAAAAACAAAAACAAATAAGTCGTTTATAAAAAAAAAAAAAATTATTACTATTATATTCTAAATTCAAAAATTCTGTATAAACCTTATTGTAAATATTGTAAATATTATTATTGTATGTAATTTATACTGAGACATAATAAAATGTTATAAAAAAAAAAAAAATTATTATTATTATTATTATTATTATTATTATTATTATTATTATTATTATTATTATTATTATTATTATTATTATTATCTAGAAGTTTCAGATAAATCTTAAAATAAAATAATAAAAATCTACCTCTCACCCCATTTTTCACTACTTTCAAAGTTAACTTCCACGGATGCCCACTTGTCCTCTCCCCACCATCCATATAATGAAAAAAAAATTCATCAGCTGATATCCTCTAACAACTTTTTAGAAGTTTATAGACTTTGACGTACTATCCCACTTTCTGTTCTTTCTATTCTTAATCTGTCTTCTTAAATACATTCCATAATGCTAACATCATTTTTGTTACTCATCTTTGTACCTTTTCCACATTTCTTTATCTCCTCTAGACCGAGGTAACCAAATCTCCGCGCATAAATCCAGATACGGTCCTATCGTGGCCTTGTTGAGAGATAAACTGACTTCCCTAGCCTAACATATCAATAATCACTTCAATATCACAATTATTCTCTGAGTCATATTTGCAGTTTTTCCTCATGTGTCGCTTCAAACTTCAAACTCCTATGCATCATAGATCCCTTGCTTCATGTGTTTCTCGTAACATAATTCCGCCAACATAATATGCATTGAAACTCTCATCACGACAAAGTGCATAACTTTACACATACATACATACAAACTAACACTGAACTGAAACTTTTTATCATTTGCTCAGAGTTTGAGTCTATTGAAAGTTAGAAAAGGCTGAAACTGCGCATTGGAAATAACTGCTGTATATCAGTAGCACACCGTGATTGTCCTGCCTATTTTTGCATCATCACCGAACAGTTGAACATCTTCTGTCATATTCTTCCCAATAATATTAAGATATAGATTAAAGAACAATAATGCTAAGACTTATCCCTGTAATAGACCACTCATCACCTTAAATCTGGCAGATTCACCTTCCCCCCAATATACAGTTTTCTGATACTTGTCCGTCAGCCACCCATAAGTTCAATTCAATAGTGTATATTATAATTTCATAATCTCCAGTTTATGCAACAGCTTTTCATGTAGTATCCATACCCTTTATCCAATTCAGCATTCATATATGACCTCCCTTTGGTAAAGGCACGCTGTTCTTCGCAAAGTACAGACCTGCTCACCATGTTTCATACACCAGAATGATAGATTTTAGAGGAATGAATATCTACTTCTGACGCAAGGGCACTATTTACTTTCACTAAAGTTATTCTTCCACATTAATTTCTTCGTTCTTCTTTTTTTTTCTGTTTACTTGCAGTATAACAATAGAATTCTTTTGGTTTTCCTTTATCTGCATAGTTAATTTTTTTTTCATACTTATTTAACTTTCTGTAAAATACTCCTTTGTTTTCTGGTCTGCACTGTATATATTTTATAACCCTCTCGCTGTTATTCTCACGATATTCCTTTCACATAATCTTCGTGTTTTGGATTTCTTACTTAATAACTTTGCACATACATTTCACTTCCACCCTATTTCTTTTTCAAACTCTAGTGGTATATTTAGATACTGCGTCATTTAAGCACCTTTTCAAAGTTACCCTGCAGTGCTGATATCTCTCCCATTCATTAACTGATACCACTGGACCAAAGATAGTATTCTTTTGAGTTGGTCATAACTTCCAGCTTTTTAGGTCAGCATATAACCTGATTTCACTGGAATATCTCTAGTTATTTATTAGGACAGTATAATATGATCACTGTTATCAAATCATGTAGGATTCGGTTTTGCATGGGAAAATAGTCATATTCGTAACAGACACTCCATCCTTCTGTTGTTGGATCAAATCAAATTTACACTTTTTGACCTCGAGTTCCTCCTTTCACAAACTGTTTGAGAAAGGTGTCGCCAAACAGCTAAATGAATTTTCCTTCATGCTTATCATGAAATTTATCTTTTACCATTCAATGTTACTATTCTCTGCTATCCAAACCATGTTCTTTCTTTTTTGTACAAAAGAAACAGGCAGCGTATTTAAGTAGTATTGAAGTTAATGTGGCTGTACTAATCACCCTGGCAAATGCGAAAGGTTTGTATATTTGTATTTTTGCATAATTAATACCTTATTGTGAGAGATCGTAAAGCTAAGAATGTTGCTGCACTGCAATCTTTGTCAGATAAATGTAGAGAATTGAGTTTCCTATCATCAGTAAAATTATCAGTGGTCGGCTTTACGTTCAATGAAAGTGTCTATACAAGAATATCGATGAAATTACAGACATTGGGAAACTTCAACATTAAAAAAGGAAACTGAAAGACAAGATGTGATATGTAAGAGAAACCCTCTATTTTGCTACACCCTACTGATATACCTTGTTAATGTTAAGAGGATTTTCAAAACCTTTCTGTGGCTTATAGGAAGAGTTGGGCGATGTGAGATGCAATCTCTGTTGTGGATTGAAGGTGCAGGATTCCGTTTTGCTTGCTGTTGGCCTTCAAGTTAAGAAGAATTTTTCAATTCCTTTGCAACTCCCTCATCTTCTCTATTGTTACTGAGAGGACTGAGGTGAACATAAAGGAAGATACTTTGATGTCCGGACGTTATCTCTGTTTATGAAGATACGCTTGCCTTCTTGCTGAGAGGTAGTTGCAGGAAGTACAGGAAAAACTGTGGATCTGACTTAGGATTAGTATAAAAGTTTCTAGCATGTTTGGATACCATCAGAACAAGAAACGTGTTTTCATTGAAGCTATTCAAGATATATGTAGTCGAATAAATGCGACGTACGCTTACTTGCATTTATGTTATGTTAAAATCAATTATTTATAAATATTTGTCCAATCTGTGACTTGAAATATCCTGTTTATGCTTGTTTGGCTTGTTATGTACTGACTTAATTCAAATGAATGTGCTGAAGCTCTCCTTTGATAAAGAATCTGGGGAAGGGAGAAAATTAAATCGAAAGGAAAATTTCGTATAATGACCAGTTACTATTTTAACAAAATATTATTATTACTGTGATTTATTTTACCCTGTTTCTTTAGAATTCAGAAAATTAAATGTTAAAAATGTATTTTAATACACACATTCCATAGTTTGAAGGAAACAGTGAAAAATAGATAGTTACTGTACATACAATATACATAAACATGTGAAATTTTATAAAGCATACGCCAAATAATTTTCAAATGAAATCTTATAAATTTCACACTGAGAAGTACTTTACATCTTTTATTAACAAACTTCTCTATAGATACATATACATTTTTCTTTCTTTTTTTTGAACATAGATGAGAAATAATATCATCTGTAGAAAACAGAAATCTCAATCAAAAGAAAATGGTTTTAGACCAATTTATTAGGTAATAAAAGAAATTATGTGGGCTTACATAAAAATATACCAAAAAAACCCTCTCTTTTTTCCATCAGTGATCGAAGAATGACAGCATCATCTCACTTCCTCTCTTTCTTCTTTGCGCGATCTATCTCATTATCATTCGATCTGCATTTGAATGATAGTCTTGCATCATGGTGTTTTCTTTTAGCCTTTTCTTTTAATTTTCTTGAAAGATATGTTACACCGTGTACTGCTGGAAGATGGTGAAGATCTCTCGTCTATTTTACATCAACATCATTAGTATTCACATCTAAATGAAATATAATAATTAACATAAACCTAATATAGACGGTCTATGAATGTTATAAAGTATCTATTCTTTTATCCACATTTTTATAACGTTTGCAGTTTGTGACGCATTTACAATGAATTGGGCAATGAGCAGTTTAAGTATTTGGTTGGCTTCTGTGGAAAATTTCATGATATATTGGTCAGCATATGCTTATGTGTAGTACTTTATACCTTGTACAATAACAAACACCATATTATATCTACTATGACAGAAAAGAAAAGTGTTTTCCATCATTTCTAGAACACAGTTAATCAAATTTCATGCTAGTTTAGGCTTTTCAAAAAACGTCAGGTAGAAACAACGGGAAGTTGTGACCTCTATCATTTCAAAACCGTTTTCAGAATCATTCGCTTGGGTGGCTTAAATGTTTCGATCTTTTAAGCGTTTGGATTTCACATCATGTCGAAGAAGCAGCAACAGCAATGCCTGGCGTTCAAGATCTTAGGATAAATGCTTCCGATTACATGTTGAATGCTACACAACAGTCGGCCTAAGCTGGTACAAATTATTTGAACACGCGGTGTTCAGGCCGGTAATTTGACGATATCACATCACTTTCTTGGATGTTGTCACTATTCTGTTGGAATTTGTTAATCTTCTCGTAGAATAGGTTATTATGTAGCTCTCATCACTATCCAAGGCACAGCTATCTGTGTATAACATGGAATTTCCAGTGCACTAGGAAAAAAAATAAAATCACTGTACCTAGTTTTGAAGAAAGTGTCCTTTCCGCTAAATTCGTTTGTCGTCCATGCTGCATCGCTGCAGGTTTTTCTCCTGTAAATAGAAATAAACTTGAATGTGGCGTGCTAATTCAAATGAAGTTATTAAGATATTATAAGTATAATATTAATAGGAAATTAGTTCAACTATAAAAGCGAAAGTTGAAAAGAAATTTCCCAGTAATATGGTAAGTATTCAGTTACAAAGAACATAATACAAGTATAAGGATAATACTTTTCTCAGCTTGATGATAAAATAAACCTCTACAGTTTCAGTAATTGGGAAGGCAGATAATATTGCTGATATGCACAGAATAGAAAATCGCTACATTTGTGAGTTTATACTCTGATTATCGCCTTCACTTCTTCTGGTATAAAACTTTTCAGTTGAAAGTCAGTTAGTAGATCTCACGCTGAAGAGCAGTTTTTTATTAACCCTCTGAACTTTTGGTTCTCCCCTCTAAGCAGATAAAAACTTGGCTTAAAACACATAAATAGCCAGTCAGTGCCAAATGGAAAAAATAAGTAATAAACACTGTATTCTGTTAGGTTGACGAGTACTTCTGTTGAATAACAATTCACATTGTAATAGCTAAGATAGTTTAAACCTGTACAGCTATATCAGGAAATTTGAAAAACAATGGCAACACATGATGACTCTTACTTAACTGAGTTTCCACCACATTTCTCACTTTCAGAATAAAGGAAGGGATGTTCCTCAATACGACATAAAACTTTCTTCCTTACTTATATCATTGAATGATTATTTTACTTGGATTATTTTGAATTTCGACCGAAATAATTAATAATATGAATCCACAATTTCACGTTTTCTTCTAATGTGTTCTCAGTCGGTCCGTTTTGTAGGATAAAAAACACCCTAAAAACTTCCATTCTTAAAACATTTGAAAACTGTGCTAAGGAGGTGCTGTGTACTATTAAAAAGTGAACGAAATTAACTTTCTTTCTTCCTTTGATGTACTTAATTAACAATACTTCTAAGGTAAAAGAAAGTTATCTATTTATAAACAGAATAATACGTGAAGAAAATAAGTTTATTTGCAGTCATAATTAATACAAGATTTCGTCCAAATAAATAAAACAAGTAAATCTGGATTAATACTTCCTTATTCTAAACATAGTATTCAACAGGTTCGAGGAGCAAGTCCTAAGTATTAAATATGACAACTTTTCTTATGGCAAAAATGAATTCTTTGAGAATTTTCAGTTATTCTGAATGAAAATATCTCAATTAAATGAATTAATTGAATAGATGTATACTTAGATTTATGCTCATATACAGTTATTCTAAAATAAAAATTGGAAAACGATTATATTTCGATTATGTGAAAATTAAACAAATTTCACACGTCCTAATAGCAAGTAGGTCTCCTCTTTGATTCAATCTCAACTGAGTCAAACTTCGCGTCTTTGTGGATAATATGTTCTCCTCTAGTCTGTCGTAATATAGGTTAGGCATTTTGGACAATTCTTCTTATAGTATGATCTTCGATACACAATTGCTGGAGGTAGTGGTTTGGAGCACTTCCATAGTGTCAAAGCTGATTTTTTTTTCACATAATTTCTTGCATGATGTCGCAATCATAACTGCGATATTACACATTGTATATTGTTGTGCAGGAACAGACAGATCTGTTCTGTAGAAATTGTCATAATATTGAGAACTGCATTATCCAGAAGTGTTTGATGTTTGAAAAACTGATTCATACATTTGAAAAAAAAAAACTTGTTCTTGAGAATTTAAGAACAAATAACCGCAGAAGAGAACACCCAATGCAAAATTCATAGCTATTCTCTTTATTACCCGGATTAACGATATAATACATTCTGATTAAGCATATACTTCATAACAGAGAAGTTTTTAATCTCAAGTAATCCCATAACTGATGAGAGAGAGAGAAAGGAACACTGAAAAGAAATAATTCCGAAAATAAATCCTGTAAAAACATATGAGTATGGAATTCGAAGAAGTGCGAAATTTCAAGATGTTTTGGATAAGAAGGGATATCAATATCTTCGTTCAGAAATAAGAATGAACTCTCTTTTCATTTCAGTTCATAAAATATAATTTTGAAAATATCTTAATTAAAGCGCAGTTTCTGTCAAGATAAAAAAAACATATTGCTGTAGCGAGCACAGAAATTAAAAGTTCGGACAACAATACAGAGTTGAACTCCTCTCTGAATATCATGCACTGTTTGGAGAAGGATCGCATGCCGAAGGGAAGAATGTACCATATGTGGTTAGAAGAGAAAGCTGCGGGAACGTTTTGATCATGTGATTAGCTTTAAAATTCCACATATGTCAGAAAGCCCGAAATAAGGCTATTCCTTATTTACGGCTCTGAAAAACACTTGTAAATGATTTGAGTGGGAAGTTATGAGTAACGTATATATCATTCCCACTTTTCTTTTAAAAACTCAGTAAATTCATTATTTGTTAGTTTAGTGATACTTAAGTTGTGAAAATGAATTTATTCGATACTTAAATGCCACTCTCACTTACGAAGCTTTTAAACCTATGATGTATTTAATGCTGTGGGATAAATACTCCTGATATCCTAATCTAGAGAAGGAACTGGATTTTTTTTGAAGCCACTGCTATCCTCTAAACAGCATTGTGGTGGTTATTTCCCGCCAGACAATGAAATATTATCTCTCACCTCAAAACATTCTCAAACATTGATGCCAAAGTGGATTTAGAATTTGCTATCTGTAAGTTAGAAACCAGAATATGCTATCCACTAAACTCAACAATTGGCTATATTGTGGACTAATGTTAATTTAGGGATCTTGTTATGAAACATTTTATTTCAACAAAATATTGTTAGTAATATTTATGAATAGACTCTTGAAAACTTATCTGGCAATGAAGATATTTCTAAGCAACCTCTTATATTTTCACCACAATATACGTGAAACTTTACACTGATGCTTTCTTCCAAGAAGATGCTCCCCTACTCGTGTGCAGTCAATATAGACCAGTAAAATTCTCACTAAATTTATAGAGCCATAGGCATGAACTATCGGAAGAATTAAACAACGAAAACGTTTTACCTTTTAAGGAATTGAAATATGCAAAATCTCCCAGAGAAATTGAACAGTTAACTGATATTTGTGATGGTTGTCAGCGACACCAGTTTATGATGTACAGCATATGCATCTTTCTTTTTCGTCACCTACGACTGAAAGTCAACAATAAAGTTATAAATTGTTATAAAAAGTAAAACAAGTGAAATACGAATCTAGGAAAAATACTCATTTTCATCCTCTTGATCATCATCAAAATGTTTGCCACACAGCTACTATTTAAGAGGGTCAAACAGATGAAAACAGCCTGAGATCCGGTGGGAGCAATAAGGTGGTTGTTGAAGGAGTACATTGAAGTTCTGGAATTCCCTTCAAGGTGCTTCCTATTCGTGTGAAGTCTCGTGGTGTTATGGAGAAGCAACACTCCTCTTGTCAGTAGGCCTGGACATTGTCAGCAAATTGTACCACAAAGTTTCAATAAAATTTTGCAGTACGATGGGGCATTCGCATTTTTACTATGCGTTTGAAAATGGACGAATAGTTTTTCCCGGGAATCTGAAAAATCCGTACGCATAATATTCCCTGCTGATGGCGTAACCTTGGACTTATTGCTTGTCATTCCAAATATTTCTCGCCATAAACAAGATATATTTCTGTATGAATATCCTTGACAGAAAGTCATTTTTGTTCCTAAGAAACACGTTCAACAGTCATGCACTACTCGAACACGATCTTCATTTTAGATTCCTGGAAACAGGTATAAAAACATGGACATACCCGTGTACTACATGCACTATTATTCCTAGAATTCCTGTGCTACTATATAGTGATACATACTGAGAACCATTCACGTTCAATTTTTTTGTTCTGTTTTTGTTTCTAACTTACTGAGTTTCCCTTGCAAACGGTGAATAGAAGATATGTCTTGGCAAAGTAATTCGGTTCATAATAAAATAAACTGGTAATACTGAGATTTTCTCCGCGGGTATATGCCAAAAATATTTGAGCAGTTTGTCTTGATGGGACAGTTTGTGTATCTATAATTATATCAAAAATGTTTTATAAAAAGAGTCTCTCTCTACGTTACACTGATACTTTTGTCGTTAAAACAATAATTACTGTGCTCGCTAAAGCTGTTATAAGAACTGCATTGTTTGTGGGAAAGAGGGAGCGTTTCTATTTAAATATAGCTCTTGTGGAAATGTCGGGAGTTCATATCACTTAAAACTTGAAAATTTACCTTTCGTATACACATTTATGGTTGCCTTCCTACTTATATGATTATTATATTGCCCTTATATTTAAATAATTATCAAAAATAAGATATTTTGATATATCTTTCTAGAAGAAAATATTTTCGAAGCCAACTTTTAAAATGGATTACTAATAGGATCACTTTATTCTTTTGACGCTATGATGCCAACGTTTTCATTATCAGTTCTATTAGGATTAGTAATAATTTTATAAATTTTGATTCTCAGCAGTGGGATTTGCAATGAAAATTTATAAACTAATATTTGGCAATGCAATTCATTATTTGCATTATATCATCAATATACACATGACAAACTTGTTTTTGATTACAGGGATAATAATGATTCCATAATAATGGGTAAATATATTATCAAATGATGCTCTGTAGTTCAGTCAGCATAGACGAAACCCTTTATTTGAAATATCTGGGTTCGAATGCAGCAAGGACGCGAAGAACATTTATAAGGACTTTTCAACTGAAGGTGAGTTAACAAGTTAACAAGGAAGGTTTGTTCATCCAGGAAACTCGAGAGGAAAACCTTCAAAAAGCAAATCGACCATATGAAAACACATATCTACAGGCATAAAATACTTACCCTTAAAGGGATGTAGCATAGGAATGGCAAGTCAGCTGCATTTAATTGCCTAAAACCCCTTATTAAGGGACGACAATTGGATGGATAGGTGGATATTATCAAAATACACTTAAACGAAATTGGTGTACTACTATTTGCTAGTAGTTCATCATCATCATCGTCGTCATCAAATTCCTGCCATGTACCCTCAAGGGGTATACAGGATATGATAGTACTACATGAAAAAAATTACCTCATTATTAATTTCCTATCTACAATTTTCCTCCAAATCGGTCTGTTACTTGTCAAGACTCCAACATTATCAGATCTTATATTTCTATCGTCTAAGGCATTTTGTACCGTATCAATCCACCTATATCTTGGTCTTCCTCTGGGTCGTTTTGCTGCCAACCTGGCATAGAACACTTGTT
Source organism: Typopeltis vanoorti (assembly GCF_054136105.1). Lineage (NCBI taxonomy): Eukaryota > Metazoa > Arthropoda > Arachnida > Uropygi > Thelyphonidae > Typopeltis > Typopeltis vanoorti. The sequence continues at coordinate 92,074,045 of NC_143564.1, read as the reverse complement.
TTGTTAATCTTTCCACGTCCATTCTGTTTAAGTGACCATACCACCTGAAATTAGCTCTGCTAATGCATTCCTGGATGCTGACAATGTCAAGTTCTTTCCTAATATCCTCGTTTTTAATATGATATTGCCGTTGATGCCATCTGTTCACCCCTCTAATCTTTCTCAGGACTCTCATATCTGTGGTCTCTAGTCTTTGGTCAAGTGTTTTACTTCTGACTCAACTCTCAGATCCATAAGTTAAAACTGGTTTGAACACTGTCTTGTATACAGCTAATTTAGTGTTCCGACTAATTTCTCTCTTATTCCATATGAATTTATTCAATTGACTTCCCACCATACCAGCTTTGCTGATTCTGTTGTCTATTTCTATATTTAATTTACCATCTTCAGTAAAAATCGTGCCTAAATAGCTGAAATGTTTTACTTGTTCCACAGGTTCTCCATTCACAACACAGTTGACATTTTCAATGATTCACCCTATTTTCATTGTCTTTGTCTTTTTATTGCTGACCTTCATACCATATCTATTACAACAGCTATTCGATTTAGTCAGAGAATCTCGCAGACTTGTAGCGGATTTATTTAGAAGTATAACATCATCCGCATAAAGCAAAGAGCTGACATTAACATCTCCAATTTTGATATCATGTTTAATACCACTTTCCTTCATAATGTGATCCATATAGATAATGAATAACAGAGGGGATAATGTACATCCTTGTCTCACACCAGATTTAACATTAAACCATCTTCCTGTACTTCCTTCAATTCTAACTGCTGACTTACCACTCAAATAAAGACTAATTGTTAGTAGTTATCTTTAACTAAGATAAGAAAATTAGTCATTTTAAGGTAATTGGCCACATTATTGTTAGTGCATATATCATTAACGGTTTTAATATAGTTAGGTAAATAACTAACCTTCTGAATATACTGGGTGGCTAGTTGTAACTTTCATGTTTCCCGCTGTCCTTTGAGTCGCGTCACGTTTATCTGTTCGTCCTGCATATTAAATGTTAGGATATAATTAGAATATGAACAACATAAGAGAGTAGTGATGGCAGTTTCCTGCCCAAAAATAGCATTTAAAAGTCATTTATAAATTTGACTTTCATCTTCTAAATTAATTTCAACAGCATTAAAAGTCTTTCCACATAGCAACAGTGCAAAGCTCATTTTATATGTTTAGGGGGAAATAAATTTTATTTGTTATAAATTAAATGGATAACGTACATTTTCACTGCTCAAAATATATACCTAATTATTTCTATTATTAACTTATAATTTTCACGCCTCTTTTCTCCTCTCTGCTCTTTCTCTTTCTTTCTATATTTAGTTAATCTATCTTATTTAATATCAAATGTTCACGAACGCGTATCTTCGTATCTCTCTCTCTCATTTATATATATATATATATATATATATCCATATTAAATTCAATATCTGTAAATGGTACTTTTACTAAATGGATATAACAGATATCTTTCAAGGAAAATCCCATTTAAAAATAATCATCTGATATGTACTTTTCCGGTTTTGCAAGAGATGACTAGTTATCGAGAATTAGAATGAAACTAGTGTCAATAAGGAATCAACGATGTTAAGCATATGTCAACACCCGCATACCATTTTCATTCATACAGATTACTAAATATATCATAGAGAAATGCGTTGAATTCAGCAGAATAATATGTTATCCGAGACAAACAAAACGTTAGTAAGTCAGTCTACCATTTTGAAAGCATTCCATAAGAACAATAAAACCTTTCCCTTTATAATTGGGATGATCTAAGGACGTATTTCGTGTTTGAATAATAAATTAAACATATTCTCAAATATCAGAAGTATGTTCATCGGTCTCTGCTGTATTGTTTGATTAATTTGCAATTTTCTTAAATTTAATTCGAAACAATTTAAATAAATATATATTATGATTTATTTTTTTGAAAAAGATCATTTTTAGTTGATTGATTTTTGTCTTAACTGTGAAGAAACGAAATTGTGCTTATCACAGAAATTAAGTATTGCTTACGCGATAAATAATTCTGATAACTTATTATAATGATAAGTTCATAATAATACTTATTGGAATAAGATATAATAACATTTTAGTACAATTTTTCCTAGATTGTTTTTCGTAAAAATAAATTATTCACATTTTTTCTTGAAATGAAACAAGAGTCACGCCTGCAGCAAAAAACAATCTAAGGTAAAACTGTTCAAATTTATTTTCTCTCTATTGTATATTATATGCTATTACGGATAGGAAACTCAAAACTGGAAAAATGAAGCAATAGGAAAACTGCAGCTTTATTTTACTTTCGATTAGTTGGAATTAATGCCGCCACGATAGCTGAATGGTTAGCGTATCCGTTATCCAACTAACGGACTGCTGGTTCGAATCCCGCCGTAAGCATGGATGTTTGTGATTGTCTCGGGTGACAGATGAATTTCATGACCTGGCGTGTAACCACCGCCCTGCTTACAGGTAGTCTAAAATGGTTTTAAAAAAGTTCCATGTTTGGTCTTTACAGCAGAGTTTCCGAAATATGTAAAAAGTAAATAAAATATAATTAATAAAATACAAAAATTCTTAGCCCACCAACAGCACAATTGTAATTCTATAGATTAATAAAACACCTTTCGTGGTTGGAGTCATATAAAAAAAATACGGTCTAAGCAACTAATGCTGTAAGGTCGGTACATTGCATATGTAGTATGCGTTTATATATTTATTTTATTCATTTTTATTATTTTCGCCAGATGAGGAATACTCGTCTATCCTCGTGTGGGACCATTTACGTCACCTTCAGTTCACTTGAAAGTCCTTTATAAACGTTCATGAGCCTGTATATCTGCGAAGACACTAATTAATATCAACCTATTTCTCAATCCTATATTGTTGCTGTTAATAAACAAACAATTGCCTTAAGAGTGAGATTTTGATTCTGAGTTTGATACAAAGCTGATATTGGCAATAGTTGCATGATGGCTGCAACCTTTAATTAATCTGAGCCAAACAGATGTTGTAACAAAACCAAGTAATTGTGTAGAAATTATATTTACATGAGGTGACATGTAGTTTCATGGGGAATTGGCACGTTTTACAAGCACTTGCTTTATTATTATTACACTACAATAGCTAAAAGACAAAATGTGATAGGTAATAGTTACGGATTCTCTGAAGATATTTGACAACAACCGTGTTATGGTTGAATGCATGCGAAGCTAAACTGAACTTGTTAACACCAAATGAAATAATACAGAGAATGCACACCGTACTGTTAATTATAATATTTGTAATATTTTATCTGTTTGATGTTAATCGTTAACATACATATGCATTCAAATATGGTAATTCGTATTCGCGTATTCGTAATAGATACCTGGGCTAATATAGCGATTTTGCTGGATTACTAGTTGAAAACGATTCTGTTCTTTCGATCTGGTCCGGACCTCAGAAGCTTAAGTGGCCTTCATAATATAGAATACAAAATGCTGTAAATATATAGAGTGTGTTAACTTTCTATCCATCTGTGTCATACATTTAAGAATATAGCAACGAACCATTTCTTCTTTGAAATGTTTACGTTTCAATAATTGTAATTATGTATGAGAATTAATAAGCACTTCAGTCACATAGAACTTATTCTTACTCACTGGCAGAAACATTTTTTTCTGTTGAAACCACATACTTTATATTTCCTTCTTAACACTCGAAATGTTTTGGTAAACTAATGTATTTCACAGATGAAATTAACTATTAAGTATATCACTAATTACCTCTCTAAATTAAGTTTATGTAATTTATTTCACTAACGAAAAATATATTATTAGTTAAAATTTTTAAATACTCACATGATTATGAAATGTTCTTCGGTGTTACACTGTTGGTTAAAATTATAAATACGACTTTTTAAATTAACTTTAAAATAATGAATACTGAAATGTGATTTGTTTTTTCAAAAGATTTCACATAGTAATATATGCTGCTTCAGCACTGATTCTCATCAAAATAGGACAACATACTAAATACAAAGAAAACAACAGGATGAATTCAAAACACGATAATTGTGATTTATGAGCGACAGTAAACTAAACCAATTTGGCATTTTAAGAGAAACAATTCGTGAAAGAATTATAAGACTCGTGGTCATATAGATTTTTTTAAGCATTTTATCAATTCATTTAAAAAGAAAATATGAAAGACAACATCCATTAATTAAGACATTTTTCAACTTTGCCTTTCCATTTAAAATTCCCAGAATAATCTTGAAATTACGTACTTCCAATAAGTAATGCAGTTAGAAGTATGATTCAGTAATTAAGAATGTTGATGTCACCACAACGGTTTTTGTTTGAAAAAATATATAAAAATGCAATGATTTGTCAGAAAAAGCTAGTTGATTTGTTCTTAGTTTTGAGATTTATTTCAGAAAGAAATACCTTCCATAAAGTGTTATTTACTGCTTTAAGCAAAATTCTCAAATTTATTAAACCGTTTTGCTACGTATATCATAGTTTTATTATACAATAGCTACCTACTACTGCTATGAAACTATTGTCATAACATTGACTCTTGATTCCCTTCTAAATAGCGTCTTGTACTACCTTCTGAACAGATAGCGACATGTACTCACACTGGCATTGATTCCATTACACTGACGCCATGGCGGCTTGTTAACGGATAACGTCTCCAGCAACACGTTGTTGGATCAATTCCCACTCTAAGCATGGATATTTGGAAATGCTATTAAATGAGCGATCGTTATTATTAGTATTTTTAAATCGTGTAAGATGACCACACTACTTATAAGGAACCCTCCAGGTAGATTAAAAACAATATCATACCTGACATCTAGCATCACGTTTACAGATTTTATAATCCCTAATCCACCTTAAGCTTTGGTGAGATTCACATGCAAAAATGTTTATATGAATTCAACAAAAGAATAACTTTCGATAAGCAAAACATGTACCTGCTTTCTACTGTTCAGTTCATCTTGAACTTAAATGCTCACCTTGAATATATAGAAATCTATACATATTTCATTGATTTTAGTTGAGTGATAATTTATTGATTTCTACAGTGGTTTTTCGACAAAGATTGAGAACCATTGAAACATGTCATCGAATACATTATCATTATTTTCTCTTAAAATTCTGAGTGCAGTTATTAGTTTACTGAGTTTTTTACTCTCAAATACCAAAACACAAATCAGCTATTGTTTATATTCTCTCTGATTAAACTAACGGAATTGCATTCTGAAGTATGTGCTATCTAAATAATGATAATACTAATTTATTTTCATATATCTTTATTTTTATTTATTATTATTATTATTTTGGAATAACTGAACTCATAAAATTGTTATAAGCTCAGTTATAACAATTCTAAATATTTGAATTGATATTTTATGCTCACTTTAATTCTATTGATAAGACTCATTTGTAATTCTAAGCGATTTTCGATCAGGATTGTTCAGTTGCTGGCTGTTATTTGATTATGCAGCTTGTATATATTTCATGATTTGCAGGACACCAATCATTCTCTTTAGTTAATAAATTTTGAATTTCGTGATCTTATGGTATCATCGCTTTGTTCTCTTTCTGTCCTCAAAAGGATCAAATAGTGTTTATTTTGATCACCTCAAAAAGCTAGAATTTAAATATATATAAAAAAATTGAAATCAAATATAAGATAAGAGACTGTCTTACATCTAATTATTATATACATAGTTTCCACTGTTAATTATTATATGTATATTTGTATGAACTCCTACGAATAAGCAAACCTCACCACATCAGTTTCGTCATTTTATGTTCATATTCTTCACGAATTCTATGAATAAGCAAACTTATTTCACATTACTTTCACAAGTTGGTACAAGTTAGATAATTACGAAATTCTTGCTAGAAACCAAGAAACTACTGCCTTGTTTATTATGAGGATTATTTTTTTTGATGAAGTTTCTATAGAAGAATTTATGGATTACCAGTATGATGGTATGGTCCCTTTTATCCTGATTTGGCCTCGATACTCCTGGTGCGACAAGCATCGAACTACGAGAGCTATCTGAACATTCTGGACAATGCCATGTTTTCTAATTTTTTAGCGTTTCTACAGAATAGACCATTGCCTCATTCAGCAATACATTGTACGGTTTCGCTGCTGTAACTGAGTGTTTATGGACATGACCGTCCCCGTACTTGACTGGTCTGCACAGAGCCTTAATCTTGATCCTACTGAACATCTTTGGGATAAACTAGAGCATCGAGTGAGGTCAAGGGACGTCCTTCCTCAACAGTCCAGTACCTCTTTACAAACATACAGGAAGAATGGTACAAAATTCCCATTGATCGCTATCGTACGCTTGTGAAAAGTAGGCCCCCGTAGGATTTCTGCAGTCATCGGCGAGAAAAGGAGGTCTACATCTTATTAAGGTGGGCGTCATGGCTCTTCTTCCTCACACTATGGCGTCCGTTGATTTCCAGGCAGTGCATATCCAGTGTGGATAGCGTAAAAGATTAATTGTTATCCTTGAAAAATTATTACAGGCCATATTAATACGCTGGTTAATAATTCAGCCAGAATTTACTTAGTAAATTAAAGTCTCATATATTTAGTAATCAACCGCTACCATCTTCGATTCTACTATGCACAGCTCCGTATATACGTGTATAAACAGAAACATTTCAGATTTAAACGAAAATAAGAAACAAAACGTTTCATGTGCATAAAAATAGAAAAATGCTCTCTAAATACTCATTGATGGTAGAAAAATCACCTGGGTTTTCTTAAATGAGATTACTATACCCAGCACTTTAATTACTATACTTTTGGACATTGCAGCCGATTAACACACGATTGATTTTTGTAACATTAATATAGTAAAATTTATAATGATTGTAGCAGATTAGTGTCGATCTCTAAGTTCTATGATAGAGTTTTCCAAAATATTTTGCTCGTGTTTTAAAATAGTGATATCTTAGCATTCACACATATCTTAGCATTCACGGCATGACACTAGACTTGTTCTATTGCACAAAGTTTTTGAGAGCAAGGATTAGTATGGGTACATTAAAAACTGCTATCATAACCGTTCGGGATATCGGTTTGCTCTACAGTGAGTTTCATCCATTATTCATACGGAAACTCTTTCGAAAATACAAGCACTAATCATAATATATTTTCTTTTAAACACTATTTCTTTTATATTTTAGGAAACAGCATTCCACATACAACTGTTTGAATTCTTATTGTATTACCTACCGTCTTGTCCAGAAGAGATATTTTATTTAATTAGAGAAGTAATTAACTATTTAAATATTGTTTAATATCATAATTAAATAGTTTATACATACTTTACTTTCATAGAAATCTAATTAATATTAAAAGGGGGCGTTTTAATCATATTTGCAAAGTCTGTATGTCTGTTAAATGAAAACTCTAGTTGTTTCCGAAGACAAACAAAACCGGTCAGATGAATACGTTTTCCGGAGAAAACTCCACCACCTCCTTCTGAGAACGATCACTTACCTTTAGCTGAAAAGGCCTCCTAAGACGATGAACTCACCTTCAGTTGAAATTCACATTCTAGAAAATTCGATCCTAAGTCTTACCAACCAAAGAACATCGTGGTTAAGGACTGTAGTACGGAGGTTTAAGATGAAAATGATTTATTTAAAGTCAATAATGGATATTATATGATACGGTGAAAGAAATCGTCCATAAAATGAATTGCATAAGACATGCTTTTCATGTCAAGTACAAAATTTGATTTCATTCTCTTAAGTTTTTAATTTAAGGGTATTGTGAAAATGCATAAATTGTAGGTAGATAAGCGCGTTTATCTTAGATTCCATTGAGGGATCATAATATATTCAGCCCTGTTATAATTTGCAATTCATTTAATTTATTTATCAAGATGCTTATGACACTGCTAATTTCAATATTCCTTTTATTTGAATAGTAAATTACACAGATCAATGGAAATTGATTTTGATGAATTTAATGCATTTTGAGTGTATTTTTGATGTAAGGACTTCTTAAATATTCTTTCCTCTAGAATATTTAGACAGTAATAATACTATTTTTATTTAATTATTTTTTCATATTTACTATTTTGTTGCAGTTTAATGTATTGTGAAAATGAATGAAGGCACAGTTTCAACATATTGGAACACGTCTTATCCATCTTACATCAAGAAAAACAGTATTTATCACTAATTCGATTTTTTCGGGTTTTCTATTTGCACACAGACATGCTCAAATCAAACCAAAGTGAAAAAAATGTAAGATCCTCATTAGATAATGACACATCGATAGCTATTGAAGCTACTAATTTGTAAAGAAACAAATACTTCAATAAAATTGACTAAAGCGATCGGATGTTCTATAAAAACAAACATTTAATATAGTACCAAAACACAGAAACTGCCATAAGATCATTGCCTTATTGTGTACCAATGGTGCAGGTACTCCACTATTATCAGAAAGTATAGCAATACTGAGGAATTATGAAGCTTCGGTTTCGGTTGTAGTTAGAAAAGCATCATCATCGGACCAAAATATTTATGAAGTTTTCGGTATACCTCATCTAACTGAAGACGGAGGAATCAAACGCTTATTTAGATATCAACTTTCACCAATGGAACTTTGTTTCTGACTTTATGAAATCCTTTATTGAAATTGTTATTTTATTAGCAGGTAGGTATTAGCATTTTTATTTTTATGCTCATTTTACAAAATATATTTTTGACATTTTTGAAGAATTCGCTCTTATGTCCTACATATTTGTAACAAAAATCCCTGACATGTTTCATTTGAATTTTTAATTGTCCAATTGTCATTATTATACAGAGTAATTAATTCACAAAACATAAATAGATTAACTCACTTACCATTTAGAACATGAATGGTAATATTTGCAGGATCTGCGTATGACGGGATACAAGAATAATTTCCAGAATCTGAAGATTTGGCACTGAAGATTTGTAGCCTACTAATGGTAGTTTGTCCTTTTTCTGTATTCACTCTTATCCCACGTGTCGAGTCATAGTTAATGACACGGTCGTCGTGAAACCAGAAAACGTAAACTGGGGGTGATGTGCTTTCTGTAATGATACAAGTGAGGTTTATGGTACTTCCACTCTGTATATATAAAAATGGTCCTTCAGGAATTGTTGCTTTTGCAACTAGAAAGAAAATGAAAAACAAAACATGTATATAATTAGGTTATTATTTACATTTACTGAATATTTAGATATATACTTCACATATTGCATTAAGACATGAGTTATTACTTTCAAAACACTGTAATCTTTCAATAATAAAGTTTCATTTCAAAACTTTGAAGTTTCAAAGTGAATAGATGTTACGAGGTTACCAATCCTCAGCATAGAATTGCACTATTTAAAAGGCACGATCTCTGAAGAATCTGCATATTTGCTTTCTATTATATATATTCATTAAATTTCGCTTAGTTGAAAAGTGTTTCGATTAGTGACTCTAATTGAAAAGCAAGCAGGAAACTCAAAATAAGACTGCATAATTAATGAAAAACAAAAGAGAGAAAAATCATAGCTAACACTATGATGCAGTATATTATCTCTTTTTTTTCCGCATAAAAGTGGCTGATACCTCTGCATAACACTAAGGTGCATAATATTTCTCTAAAAATCTTTTGTACAGCTTCCTCACTTTTAAGCATTAAAAATAAATTTAAGGACTCTTCAGAAGTCATATCTTTTAAATTGCATGAGGAGCTCGGTTCTCTGCTTAAGCGAAATAGTAAGACAACTGATGCCAGAGGATTGGTTATTAAACCTTATTATCATAAAATTATCACCTCATATGTACTAGTCTTATGAAAATCACTTCACCCACACCTAGTCTATAGTGATCGATGTAGCAAAAAAAAAAAAAAAAAGGATAGTCTTGAAACGTTTCAGCCATTAAAACAAGCAGACAAACCGCTTGATTGATTTGGGTTTGTGTTAAACTTTTTCCTCCGTAACTGTTTTATAAATAAATTATTTATTTAAAATCTTTTAATCATGCAGAAATACTGTTTTATAATTTAACGCTTCTCATGGCGCAGCTACCATTTGAGGGAATATGGATGACTGGAGCTTTATAAAAGATTGCATAGAATTACGTATCTCCACCTCACTTCAAGTCCTCACTAAAATGAAGACATTAAAAATACTCACAAAAAGCTGGGAGAAAATAAATTAAATGTCCACATTTTATCGATGATTTAGATTTCCAGTTATCAAGAACAGTATTACAAATACGCCGTCATATCAACAAGATAGGGAACAAGACATCAGCTTATTGAATAAATAAGAACGGAATAAATAACAAAATCTACTTACATTTCAAATGATACCGATTACAGTTTTGTTAATCTGTGTCCACACAGCATATTATAATGTTATTTAATGGGATTATTTAACAAAATGAGAATTACTAAGGTCAGTGTCATTCATTCGGAGTTTTCCCTTTCTGTTTTTTTTATTTTGTTTGAAGTGAATTAAAAAAATAAGCATAAACATTTTGTTACAAATATCACTACACCATGCTGTCTTTGTACTTACATAACGCTATCAGTACCTCAGATAGTTTATAAAAACAAATCTTTTAATACATAAGCATCTTGTTTTCTGATTCCATATTTCAGAATAAAAAGAAACTTGAGAATGTGCAATATTATTCATGAATTCAAATATCAGTTTGGTAAAATGCATACTTTTTTGGATACGCATGAAGAACAATAAAGTAATTTTCTCCTAAGAGACACGTGCCAACCGTATATATGCTTCGTTGATGATGTACATCACGAAAGTTGACCAGCTCTATTGAATGAATACATGCTTGGATTCGGAGTATGTTATCTATTTCTCTGCAGTAGGTATCGGTTGCAACCCACGAGGATAAACAGTCACGCACATGCTACGTGAACAGCCTTTGCATTCATAAGGAATAGAAGTTATCTGACCTTGCACGTCCTTTATACCTTGTCGGCAAATCTAAGGGTTGAATTCTCACAGGAACAACTGCTGAATACGACCACACATGAAACGCGATTTTCATGTGGAAATGTTTTTATCGGGACCATCGTCTGAATGTTGCTGAAAAATTGAGTGGTAACGTATAGCATTTTATGTAATAAAATAAATATATAATATAGGAAATTATTCATATAAGTTCGTTTTTCCACTCTATAGACTAAAGACGAAAAAACGCAGCATGTGATATTGTTTCATGAAAATTATTTTCATTTTTATAATTATCGCCCCATTTTTAATGCCAAAATATCGCCCCATTTTTAATGACGAAAATAATTTCACCATGACATTAAAAATGCGAGTAGTAATAATAATAATGAAAATAATTTTCATTTTTATCAAAAGGAAGAATTTCTTATTGATCCATTGCCTATCTACTTTAATTTCAACTTTTTCTCAGAGTACTTTTATTTATGTTTTTTCTGCAAGTTCTTAGCATATCGACAGTTTTTTTGATATTTTTTTTTTGATAATCCTCTTAGGGAATATAAACAAATATATTTAATGTCGAAACTTATTTTTCAATGCAAATAAATATAAAATGTTCTTTTAAACTTGTTAATCGGGGTACTTTTCTCAGAGTACTTTTATTTATGTTTTTTCTGCAAGTTCTTAGCATATCGACAGTTTTTTTGATAAATTTTTTTGATAATCCTCTTAGGGAATATAAACAAATATATTTAATGTCGAAACTTATTTTTCAATGCAAATAAATATAAAATGTTCTTTTAAACTTGTTAATCGGGGTACTTTTCTCAGAGTACTTTTATTTATGTTTTTTCTGCAAGTTCTTAGCATATCGACAGTTTTTTTGATAAATTTTTTTGATAATCCTCTTAGGGAATATAAACAAATATATTTAATGTCGAAACTTATTTTTCAATGCAAATAAATATAAAATGTTCTTTTAAACTTGTTAATCGGGGTACTTTTCTCAGAGTACTTTTATTTATGTTTTTTCTGCAAGTTCTTAGCATATCGACAGTTTTTTTGATAAATTTTTTTGATAATCCTCTTAGGGAATATAAACAAATATATTTAATGTCGAAGCTTATTTTTCAATGCAAATAAATATAAAATGTTCTTTTAAACTTGTTAATCGGAACTATGAAAATAGAGCTATATTGACAATCTACATATTAATAACGCGAAATATTTCCAGACAATTGATTTCTAGAGTATTGCAGAGACAACATTATTAGTCATGATTTGAAAAAGAAATATTTACCTGTGTCTGCATTCCATTAAAAGTACTATAAGGTGTATAACATTTGAATCAGTGCAGTATCTGGGAAGAGGTAAGCATGAGCGTACAGTTAAATATGCGAGTAGACTATAATATGATATTACAATTTTGTCATGGCTGCATGAGAAATTTAGGTCTGGTTATTCTTGCAAGTTTAGGGACTAACCATAACATGAGCCCTGAATACACCATGAACTTTCTAATTTCCTGCATTTTATTGAAAACAGATATCGACATATGATTATACATATCCTGATTAATATCTTTGTTGTCAGGGATATTACTAAGCTGAACTACTTTTTAAAGGGAGTGGTGTCATATTAGCTACGAAAAATGAAACACTGCAGGAGAATAGTTTGTGAATACGTCGCGTATATATCTTAACATGAACAGCAGGTTTACAGTGCTCGACAGAATTTCCATACAGCTTAAATTTAAGTGGAATGTTATCCCATAAGCTAACCCAAAAGGTGTGGGAACCTGTAGTCATGCAGGCAAGCATTCTTATATTTAATATCTGGAAAGCAGAGTACAGCGAAGCCTATTACCAGGGATCTTACTTAGATTCACTTCTCTCAGCATAACTGGAAGAAAAAAAAAACTTGCTGATAAGGATTAAAATAAAGCACTGAATCCCCACGTTGGGCACTTCAAAAGAAGAAATTTTAAAAAGGATACCGGATCAGCAATCTTAAAAAGGTTTCTGATCAGGTATCGCGTTTTTTTTTTTAAATGTGTGTCTGATTTCATATAAATCATTCCATATGCGAAAGATTTTAACATTTAGCACACTAATAGCGCGAATAGCCTTGATTTATTTAATCAATTCTGAAGTCCTGCGCTGTACACCAAACACCTGGCACTTTTCTCAGACCAATTCAGCTCCAATAAGCAGATTCGGAATCTCATACCAGACACCCAAACAAGCACGCCTACAGCAGGGATGGGATTCGGTGATATCAACATAAATCAATTTACGCCAATGCCAACTGATCTTAATTGTGGTGGTAGTGGTGACGGTGATTGTTATTGTAATGTGCCTAACGTTATAATTTTGTTTACTTCTGAAAAAAAAATAATTAAACTACAAAACAGCAACCAGTTCTGCTATAGCTCCCGTTTTGTCTAGTAGGAGAGTAACAGTTTTACTGGAGACCTGAATTTACTTGCAAATATTGCCTCGTTTGCTTTCTAGACCTAACAAAGAGCATTTGGTAGTCTAAGCATTGACTCATACAACTCACTATTTTAATTTTCACATACAAAATTAAACAAGCAATACATTACGGTGAGAAACTAAGATCCATATATGTTCTTAAAAATATACAAAACTCTAAAATTTCAACTTGCATTGAAACTATTACAAGAATCAAGAGGCAGTCCAAAATTGTGTCCATTTGACTCAAGAGTTGTATATTAAAATGACTGTTTTTAGTTTGCAATCATAAAAACGGGGGTACAATACCACACAGTATTAATTTATTTTCTTATTTGTGATTAATATCAATTAATATTCCAAAGCAATTAGAATTCCAATCTGCAATAAAAGAATGTTGCGAAATATTAATACACGCAGTCAAACGTGAAAATAAAAAATAAAAAGTTAAAAACCACTGAATCACTATTTTCCGTCCATCTGAAATATTAACTCTTTTCCTTTTTCACTGTCTAAGTGCTTTCTCCATCTTTTTTTAGATGAAGTAAAAGCAAAGTTGTGTAATGTTCGTTTTTTCTGTAAATATTTCTTTTACTGCGTCCCATCATGTAAGATATCTTTAATTCAGGATCACTCTAGACGCTTCAAATAGTGGTTCACATCTTTTAGTGACAAATGAGCCATTGAAATTAGGAAAGAGAAATAAATAAAAGAACAAAAAAACGTCGAAGTTATTTTTATCTTTCTGACTTATTTCAGCTGGAATAACTCTTATTTCAAGCAAATATTAAAGAAGAGGCTGGACATAAATTGCTTCATTCATTGGTTCCTTCAATAGTTTCTTTCTTTCTTTTTTTTATACAAATGAGAAATTCTTTTCAAACTTATACGGCGTGTATGTATGTGTGTGTGTGTGTGTGTGTATATATATATATAAGTAGTACCAGTTTCTATTGTGATTGATCAAGGCAGCTGCTGGAACATTTCCAAAGACTCTCATATACCTTTCTTTCATTTGTGCTGCAAGTATGTATATATCAATCAAAAGACAGTGTCTACCTCGAGAGAAAAAAACAAACAAAAAAAACAACTGAGTTCCATGAAAGGCCGAATTCCAGATCATTCCAGGGCATTCCAGATCACCGCAAATGTTGTTCCCAGAGTGCAAAGCAATAATTGCTTCCTAATATGCAAAGTAGTAATTTCATGTATTCTGAGGATATATTAACATTTATATTAATATTAACATAGTGAATAAGAATAAGATTACAACATTAAAAGTCGACAAACTTTCACATTTGTTTTGTTATCAAAAAGAGGTTTATACTATAGACTGGCAAGCAGTTGAGTGCATGTTTATGCTGCTTCAGCGACTTCACTTTCCAAACAATTAGTGAATATTCTTATAATTTTAGTGTTTATAAGTACTAGATTTCCTAATATAGAATTGAGGCAGTGAGTAAAATTATTGAATATATTGGACTACGTAAGTTTTTTACCTGAAGCACTATTGTACAATACTGTGTTATAGATGTCTCATTATTTTAGAATCCCGGTCGTGTCGGGTTCAGGAGAAACAAGGAGACCAGTGAAAAATTATCTACTAGTACAATCTTAACAGAATTGAGGATAAGCAACATATATGTAAGAAACATCATTGTAAAAGAAATGGTGCAAGCGAAGGAATACAGAAATACTGTTTTGACATAACGGATATTGAGAATAGAGTCGTTCTTAAATTTAGCGGGATGAACACATCGCAGAGAAGTAAATTAAATAACAGATGTCATCGTTCTGACATTTCACCTCTGTCACAGAGTCATCTTAAGTAATACAATATTAAAATTTCAATGAGACAAAGAAAAACGCACACGACGATAAGTAGAAGAAATCAGACTATTTAAAACTAAATTCCTATGGGGGAAACTTCTATGAGTGCTTCCTCCATGACTATTGGAGTGTTTAACACTTTATTTAGATTAGTTTTTTTTTCTTTTCTTTCTTTTGGTAGGAGGATCGGAGATAATCATATTGTTGTAAGCTCTGATGTTAGCTCTTTATTTTGGTTTATATAAATTTTAATTTATATAAACTCACTATTTTAATATTGAGTTTATACGTTTTATAACACTTGAAATTTACTTGACAATGCTTCCCCCTCCCGATATTTTGATTCTCTTTATTCTCTATATTTTATCTCTCCGGTTATTTCTTTTAGAAAGACACTTTATGTGAAAACAGATAGAAGGTATATCTTCCTCCTCCTCCTCCTCCTCCTCTGGCTAATACTGGGTATTTTGAAAAACATTGGTCCTGATACTACCATTCTCAAACCTCCTATTTGGGCGAGATATATTGTTGATGTACTCTCTATTTGACCACATACCATAGTACCCAGAGACATTAGATCCATTACTCCTCCACCTGAATAGCCAACACCCCAGAATCCAGTTTATCCTAATTACTAGTCTGCTTATTGGCACCATATCTTTCTCAATGTACAGAAAACCCACCCACACAGGCAGATACATACACAAACTATTCCAACACCCACTTCCCTCTCAAAGATGTGGTATCACCAATACCCTTGTTAACAATGGGTACAATGCCAAAAATGATCAACAAATTTCTATTCCATATGTAAAGGTACAGAAAAAATAGTCAAATCTTTAAATAAATATATTCTCTGCACTGCTTTCAAAGGTCATTTGAATTAGCCTCCCTTCTATGCTCTGATAAGGATCCCCTTCTTCCCTGTCTATTCTAGATGTTCAAATGGTTCCTTCTTCTTCTTGAAACTTATCACATTATGATGAAACTTGGATATCTGTCAATATCCGCCTTGGTGTATACAAGAAATACATCCATCAACTCAACCATGGTCAGTCAGGCATAGCTGATGCCTTGGGTCATACGGAGAAAACAAAAAACAAACAAACTAGTATGCTTCATCACAGCAAATAACAACTATTACCAACTTAGAATCCGTTGTCAGACTCAGCGATAGATTTAAAAAATCAGCTAAGTTAAAATAAATATGGGTTTTTGAAACTTCCCAAGATTTGAGAACCTTCTACGACGGGAGGTGGCTGAAAGGGAGGTGGCTGATAAACACCTAGAACAAAACTGATGTTAAAGCAACTGATATAACCTCAAGAAAGAACATATCTTAAAACCCTTTAACCCCATGTTTCATCAAATTTTTATAATTTGTTCTTTTTCTATTATGATACATAAGAAGAGTTACGTTAATATAATTTTTGTTCTAGTTGTTTATCAGAATTTTTTCACCTCACTCGTATTCTTCGGCCTCCCCTCCAACAGCTAAGGCTAGCCAACCGCACCCATAAAAGGCACCTCTCACATAACTTTAGACTTGAAATAGTCTACTTTCTTCACTTATTGTTGAATGTGTTTTGTGTGTGTTTTACGATTTTAATATTGTATTCCTGAAGATGTCTTTGTCTGTCATAAGGACATCATCAGGAATGCAATATTAAAATTGTAAAACACACAAAACATATAGAACAATAAGTGAAGAAAGTAGACTATATTGGAGCAATTTCTCTATGCTGAATTTATTCCGTTACATTGATTTCACTGAGTGAAAACCAGCACCAAATCTAAGAAGCGAACCCTTAAAAGGTGAGAACCTTTAAATAATAAATACCACAAAATTAACTCAGACACGCGAGATCAGAGTACGAAAGGAGTCACATGATATTCGGAACTAATAAATGAAAACATTTCTTGGACAGAAATCGGCTTCATTCAGGATGATTTGGGAAAGCTTTAAAATAGAAAATTGGTAAAGCTTTGAATTTAAAAAAAAATAACAATTAAAAGATTTAAAAAATTATACAAAGTAGATAATTTGAGGTAATTACTTTAAAAATTAAATGAGAGAGCAGATGATTGAATGATCGAGGATATATTCTATAAAATGCAATGAGGAGTCCGTCCAATGATTGAGATAAAAAAGGGATCAAATACCTGAAATTCGGGGAAAAGCAATTGTAGAAGACCTGAGATGCTGAAATATGACCATATAAAACTTTTGCAGGGATTGCAACGCACGGTGTGAAAGCCCGCTCACAAGTCGGATTTCAGATAACACAAGTAAA
Source organism: Typopeltis vanoorti (assembly GCF_054136105.1). Taxonomy (NCBI): domain Eukaryota; kingdom Metazoa; phylum Arthropoda; class Arachnida; order Uropygi; family Thelyphonidae; genus Typopeltis; species Typopeltis vanoorti. The sequence goes on along the minus strand of NC_143564.1, from coordinate 92,056,446 downwards.
ACTCTCATTGTAGAGACTTATAAGAAGGAAAATAAAACTGAATACAAGAATTTTAGAGGACTTCCTTATACTGAATTTCTGAGATGGGGGAAGGGAGTGATAGTGTTTTAGAAAAAAAGTAAAAATTAAAGGACAGCTAGAAATAAGCCAAATAGGGATTTTGTCCTATATCCTCTGTTATTTATAATCTGCATAACCATATTATTAGGAAAACAGTATTAAACCTGATATTCAAATTCAATTTATTATGACTACTTTCCTGACTCTATGCTGATGGCATTATTCTCTTAAATCATATACAATCATCAATTGCCATTACCTATATTAAATAAGACTGTGATAAATTTAGTATGAAACTTAACAAGAAAACAGACTCCGTTTCTAGCTTTTTACATACGCAATTTCTGATCAACAATATATGGAAACATGCAATGAGAAAATTAAGTGGAACGGTGTGAAAGCAAGCGAATAATCTGCACATATGGAATATACGAACAGATGAGAAATTAACTAAAGCACCAAACTAGCACTACAAAGCTATTGTTTATAATATATTAATATATGACACTCATAAGTGGTTTAGAAAGACTAATCTCAGTCATTTACTAACAATTACATGTAATGTAATAAAGATCTGATCTGATTGAATTAGAATGCTGCTTAGAAGCAGTTTGGATGAAAATTAAAGAAATCAATAAATGGTCATGATGGCACAACAATATCAGAAGAAAACTTGAGATTTTTAATATTCAAACTTTTCTACATAGTAATATTTTTGGATTGTATGGTCACTTTAACAGAACATAAGAAGAAATGTTAGATAAACAAGTGTGTTCGAAGAAACAAAGGCTGATAAAAGGCTAACGGAATGTCCAAGATTTAGGCGGATTGGTACCGTTAGGAGTACTTTAGAAGAAAGATAACTAAGAAATAATTAATTGCCATTCATTTTGGATTGAAATTCGACGAACAATTCGTGATGACAAAATTAGAGAAAGTATCATGAAAGATCTAAAATTTCCAAGAGATTCCTTAGTTTTACAAAAATACTATCACGTAACAGAGTTCTTTAAACAAAGCAAACTTGTAGCACAAATCAGGAAAATTGTTGCGAAAACAATGTAAATATCGATCGTTGAAATATTAACTCTAACTGTAATAATAATAAATAATAACTGTAATTAATGTTTTATTGAGAAATAAAACATTAATTTTGATAATAATCTTTGATAGTATCAGAAAATAAGGAAGATTTGAGAATGAAGTGAATACTTAATCATGGCCTTTTCAGTTTTTTTGTATGTAAGAAAGAATACAAGATATCTTCAAAAGGTATTTCTGAAATGCGGTAATAACCAAACATATATTTTTTGACAAAAAGTTTTGAAAAGCGTCTTTGTCCACTAGCCATAGTGAGAGCTTCGTTACATTCCGATTTAATATATTTCATATTGTATCCTCCTTTACCATTAATCATTAATAAGCTCTAATCATAAGCAGCTATCTGTTTCGTACTCTTCGTCTATAATCCAGTTCATTGTACTGGTATAAGCCGAGGCAATTCTTTTTATCCACTGATATGGCTCGATGCTCTGGTCTTCAAAAGACGGTTTACCACAATTACTTTGCGATAAAGGGCGTTATTGTGGTGGTAGAAGTTTCTAGCCAGTGCTATAATATTTTCACAGTGTTGGATGGACACAGTTGTCCAAAACGTTGCTGTAGGACGCAATAGTCATGACTGCATACACTGCAATTAGTTGACCTAATCTGTAACACAAGAAATAACTCTGTGCTGTTACTCTGCAACCAAGACAGATCGAGGAAAAAGCACTTAGAAAAGAAAGCAGTCTCTAATCATACTTCATACGAAAGCCGCCGATCAAATGAAATGAAATTTAATTAAAAAAAAAACAAATAAATGTCAAAATGAATGGGATGTAGCATAGAATTTAAATATCCTTCATAAGGAAAAAGTTTCTGCCAGCTTTATCCGTATGCTGGACAAACTGCTTTTATACTGACTACTACAGTTTAGTAATACCTGATCTTTAATAGAATTTTTTTTATCTGTAGTGTATATTTCTCTCGAAAGAAACAGAGTTAACGTGCATTTTTCTAATGCTAATTGTGCTCAAATGTTTACTTTCTGAATCCAAATCATTTAGTTTTAGTACATATTACAGCAGAAAAACTGAGTTCGAAATCACAATTATTGATTTGGATTTTCAACTCTGATTTCACTTTGCTTCATATTGCAAGCAAATCATCGTTGTAGAAGCACAATAGTTAAGTATTAAATGACTGTGTGGAAATGCAAAAGTAACATGCGTTGTTACTTTTGTATGTGTCGATCTGTTTTATGGAATAAAACACTAGTGTTTCTGGGAGGGGAAATCAATCCCATATCCGTAGGGATTGAATATAAGAGCGCAAATCCTTTGTCTTTACCCAATAAAAAGTATCTTTACACACACACACACACACACACACACACACACACACACACACACTAGTCGCAGAGTGTATAATTATATTCAGTGTGGGCAATTAAAAATTTATTTCAAATTAGCATGAAAGAGAACATTGTTTTGTGGATGTTGAAATGCAGCTGCTAGTATTTTATGCTTAGAAAAAGTGGATGAATTAGAGTGGTGGAGCATCTCCCATAAAAACACCCATAGAAAAAACATGATGTAGAAACAAAGCAGCTATGAAAATTGATTAGAGAGTGCCTGTGAGAGAATGAGTCGTTCATTTAGTTGCTTTTGTCTACTGGATAGCATGAATGAAGCACCTAAGGTTTGTGAAATATGCAGGAAAAATGTGTCTCACAAAAAATGCAGTGTATTGCTATTGGCAAAACAATGGCTTAGCGAAAGTATATAATTAATTAATAACGGTGAATAGCATAAGCCAAAGTACCAAACCTTGGTTAAAGTGACATTGGTAGAGATACTCGACGAGAGAAAAACCACAATATTAACTCGTACGAACAACATACGACTAGAAACGCAATGCTAACACATTGGCAAAGAGGGAATGTAGAACATAAATGGAAGCTGGTAAGTAGGATTCTATGCCAGATCCAATCGAATGTTCTGAAAATGTCAAGAGAAATCACATGAGCTTCTTCATACTTTTCCTTGGCTCGTTTCCAAATGTGGGTAAGGTTGGCTGCTCAGAGGCGTGAGTGTTGGAATCAATATTTGATCACCAATTAACCAGTATGTTTCCTTGGTAGAGAAGTTGGCTGTTGACGATTATTTCTATTATTTCCGAAGAGTGAAATAGGGTAGTTTTACGATAGAGCGCAAAAGTGTTCGAAATGCTCAGTCCAGGACTCTATTTAAATTCGAATTCGTTAAAACTGGTTTACTTTAATGGAAAATTAAATAAAAGAAAATTATGTCTACAGTACATGTACACGCAAAAAAATTAAGTTTTAATTTTATGGTAATGAATGGCATCACCATATAAGAATGCAATTATGAAACAATATTATTGTTTAAAAATAAATACGTTTTTATTAAATATTAAACAAATAGTTTAAAGATAGTAGACGGACAGACTTTTTTGGTAACGAACCGGCTTGGAATAAGGATCCGAGAAGAAAATTACCGAAAACAAAAAAAAGCAGAAATACGCTTATTGGAATATAGCCGCCCAGAATGTGAGAAGTATCCACCACAAAATCATAGAACTGGACCAAGCACTAGAAGAAAGAAATGCAAAAATAGCAGTAATTACAGAATCTAAAAAAAAGCAGAGAGGAACAGACGAAACTGAAAATTATATCTATATATATACAGTGGGATAAAAGCAGAAGAGAGAGCTAAATCTGGTGTAATGATCTTTCTACATAAATCTCTTAGAAACAATATAATCCATTCCATCTTTTGGAGCGATAGAATAATAAAAATGAGAATTAAAATAGACAGAGATTATAAGACAGCAATTGGAACTTATGCACCTGAAGAAGGAAAAGAGGACTCAGGTGCATAAGACCTTGGTAATAGGAGATCTCAATGCAAGAATAGGCAATAAACCATATAAACCAATTATAGGACCTATAGGAAAACTTAACTGTAATAGAAATGGAAATAGATTAAGAGATTTTACTATAAGCAATAACCTTAAAATAATGAACACCTTCTTCAAACATAAAGACATCCACAGATACACCTGGGAAGCAAGAGACACAAGAAGCATTATTGATTACATAATCAGCAATATCAAAATGTCAGAAATGATAATAGATACAAGAGTATACAGAGGATCTGAAATAGAAGCAGATCATTATCTTTTAATTGGAAAAATAAAATGGGAACCAAGATGGAAAACAACAAAAAAGCATAAGGAAAATAGAAATTTTGAATCGTTCAAGGTTAGACTTTTGGATGACAGTAGTATTAAAGACTTTTACCAAAAAAGAATAAAGAACTGGATGACAAGTATAAAACAAACTCAGAACATAGAAGAAGAATGGTCAAAACCTAAAAATCATAATGACAAAAGCTGCAAAAGAAAGTTTAGGAACAAAGAAAAAGTGGAAAAGAAAAATAGGCCTTAGGGACTGGGATGATGAAATTAAATGCATTATTGAAGAATTGATAAAAGCAACTAACTCAATTTGAAAACAATAGAATCAAAAATCGCTAAATATTAAGAATCAAAAAATAGAAGCAAAAACACCATGGAGGAGAATAAACAGAAACAGATGGAACAATTTTGTAACAAAATTAGAGAGAGACTGTATGCTCAAAAGAACTAATGCATACAAAATCCTCAAATATCTAAGCAATGAAACTAGAGAAAAAGCAGATATTAATACCATTAAAATAGAAACATGGCAAAATTACTACCAAGATCTATGGTATGATGAAAACATTCAAAACAGAAAACTACCCTTTGTAAACATCTCGGATAACTTGGAAAACATCACTCTAGAAGAATTAACAGAAGCATTAACCCAAAGCAAAACAGGAAAGGCTCCAGGAGAAGACAACATAAACTTGGAACGTATCAAATATGCAGGACTTGAATTCTCACTCAGGTTGCTTAACTGCTTAACTTTTATAATATGATCTGGAAAAAAAGGAAAATGCCCACAAGGTTGGACCAAAGTAATAGTTATTCCCATCTACAGAAAAGGACACAAATCTGATTGTAACAATTATCGTGGAATCAGCTTACTTAGTACCTGTTATAAAGTATATGCAAAAATCTTAGCATATAAACTTAAACGTATAGTAGACCCAAAATTAATAGAAGAACAAAATGGATTCAGAAAAGGAAGGTCTTGCATAGACTCTGCATTTATTTTAATTTTCAATTAAAATTATTAATTGAAAAACACAGAGAAATGAACATAGAAACACACATAGCTTTTATAGATTACACCAAAGCATTTGATAAAATTATCAGAGAAAAATTATGGGAAATCCTAGAAGAATATGAAATACCAAACCAACTCTTTAGAGTCTTATATAATATATATCAAGATAATAAAATATCTGTGAAGTACAATAATTCAACACCAAGCTGGAGACCAATAAATCGAGGAGTATGTCAGGGTTGCCCTCTCTCACCGGTTTTATTTAATATATACATAGATAAAATCATAAAAGAATGGAAGATAACTAATGAAGGAGGATTCAAGATAAACCATAACACCAGATTAGCTACTCTTCTTTTTGCTGATGACCAAATAATCCTTGGAAATAATGAAGATGAACTACAAAAATCATTATGAAGTCTAAATAATCCGATAAAAACATGTATGGTATGGAAATATCAACCGACAAAACAAACGTCATGGCCTTCAAAACTTTTTAGGTTGCACAATGTCATATGAAAATGAAGCTGATATAGAACCAAAGATATCAAACTTTTTAAAAGTAACAGGCATTATAAATAAAATTTTTAAACCCAATTATGTACAAAAACACACACGAATAAGAATCTACAATACAGTAGCTAAACCAACCTTACTTTATGGCAGTGAGATATGGACAATAAAAAAAGCAGATGAAAGAAGAATTGAATCATCCGAAATGAAATTTCTGCGCAGAACTGAAGGAGTCACAATAATAGACAAAATGAAAAGCACCGAATTCAGAAAAAAACTTTTAATTACAACCTCCCTAAATGAAATAGTTATTTGCTATAGATAAAAATGGAAAGAACACATACTAAGAATGAATAGAAGCAGAATACCTAAACAAATTCTAAATTACCACCCAAAAGGTACTCGATGCAGAGGAAGACCCTTAAAAAGATGGAATTGAGTCCGGAACAGGCCACTTGGCCTATAAACCTGGAAAGTAAGAAGAAGAAGAAAAATAAATTACGATTTTGCATCGTCTCTTTAGTCGAGGACTAATTTAACAAACACACACAAGCAAAGAAAAACAATTATATGTATAAGATGTAATTTACGTTACAACAATCGAACAGTCAGTTTAGTGTATTGTTGTAAGTACTTTTCAACAATCGAATAGTCAGTTTAGTGTATTGTTGTAAGTACTTTTCAACAATCGAACAGTCAGTTTAGGGTATTGTTGTAAGTACTTTTCAGAGTTAATATTTCAATGATTGATATTTACATTGTTTTGATAACAATTTTCCTGATTTGTGCTACAAGTTTGCTTTGTTTAAAGAACTTTGTTACGTGATAGTATTTTTGATATAGTATTTTCCGATACAGGTCTTGGAAATTTTAGATCTTTCATGGTACTTTCTCTAATTTTATCATCACGAATTGTTCGTCGAATTTCAATCCAAAATGAATGACAAAACTTAAACAAGACGCGAAATACTAATATTCATTAAATCCCTGCAGGAGAGAGAACGGAATAACTGTAATGCACAATATCACACTTTTTGAATATTACTGTTCATTCAAACAGCCAGATCATCAAGAGTCTCAGAATAACTTGCTTGATAAAGACAAATGAACCAAATAGCTTCTACATTGTTTGCGAAACACACCTAGTCAAGAATCAATAATACTGCAATTAACAATATGTCATGCTAATTGTTTCACTCATGTTCCCATTGGTGAATCAACAAGGAGGGATCGCAGATTCTAATAGGCATGCAGGATTTAAAGAATCCACGATGAATATAAACAATTAAAATAATCATCTATAACTTATCACCGTTATTTTAAATTCTATAATAGAATAAAACGGTTTATGCTCTTCATATTTTCGTTATCATTAAAATATATTGTATTCGCAACGTACTGAATATGAATGAACTGGAAGGTCAGTGCACTCGTGTTACAGTTATTGAAATTCTTGAAGGAGATAAACATAAAGATTTCTTTGTTTACGTATCTCCGCCTTACGACTACCTGCATGTCATATGGAACTCATGTAATGAGAAGACAAGTGCTTGATGTTGAATGACATCAAAGATTTCTTTCCATTACGTTTGTTTGCAGGTATTGTTCTACCCTTTTACTAACTGAAGATACAAAAGCATGTACATACGGTGCTGAAAACAATTAGAGAGAGAGAGAGAGAGAGAAAGAGACACGCTTTGTAAGAATGAATGGCCATTTCCAGAGAAAGGGGAGACAGTGAATATGTCTGAAATAGCAGACCTGCCAGGGTCAAGAATAGAATTTGGAGATGAGCCAACAATTGGAGCATGAAAACACTACCTTTGTGTATGTGTGTGTGTGTGTGTGTGTTGTGAATGAACGAGCTTAGAGCTTGTTACTTTTACAGCTAAGTGAATGGGAGAATTATGTTGGCACCCAATAGGCTCGTAACTTTCAGTTATTGTCCTAGTGGCACAGCGCATTAGGTGGATAACAACATACCGGCTCAGGACTGAAAGTGTTGTAAGACACCGAGAACTGTTTACGTAATTTTACTTTATATTCATATCTACTCTTGAAATAGACAGTGTGTGAATTATTAGTGTAACTAATCACATGCATGTGTAAAATAGAAGACTTTTTGAAATAATGTAATCTTCGGCGATTCTTAACTGCATCGAATACAGCTGAGTTGACAGTTTTAATTACGGGCAATTACAACATATATAATAATAATCTTTCCATGAAAACCTAATATTTGAAACAGAAAAATATATGTGACTGTAACTTTACCATTGTCTGTGATCTGCATTGGTCAAAATTAGCTCAAACAAAATTGCTGTTTAGTTGCAATGACCTGTTAAAATCCTGTTCTACAATGGGAATAACGTAGAACATTTTTATTTTTTATATTTTTTATTTTCTATTTTTTATTACTGCTGCACGAAGCTACTACTACTACTACTACTCAGAGCACAAAACTTTAGACTACCTGACGACTTCGTCGATCTTTAAAAGTTTTTTTTTTCTTTTTTGCAGTATACATAGAAAATAACTACACTGATGGTTATAAAAACCTCATCTCCTGCTGTAACCATGTTTTTTTGTTTTTTGGTAAATAAATTTGAATGCCTATTTTAAAAAGGGATAATAACGCAAAAATTGTCACAAATAATGAAGAAGGTAATATAACATATTTATTTTTGATTTATATATGTGACTCTTTTTAGCGCAAGATATAACATAATTAGGAAATAACAACACCTTTGACAAATTTGCAAATATTTCAAAATGGAGTGAACAGGTATATTTTCACCGGAAAAACAAAACGAATGCCTCTATCAAAATTTAGTTCAACTACACAGTTTTACTAACATTCAAAGTGAAAAATTCACTTTTTGTTTAGAACTTCTTGGGTCCTTCATTTGTCTTTATACAGCTTGACATCGGCGGGGAATTGACAAAATCAGTTTCTGATAGATGCCACTGTCAATTCATGGTTCCGTGCCATTATAATGGCCTTTTGGAGCTCTCGAAGTGTTTTTCGGCATCCTGTGTGTTTCAGTCTCCATTTGGTACCACAAATTCTCAATGGGGGTTGAGATCTGGGCTGATTCTTGGCCACGGTGCTTGCTGAATTGAGTGTTCATTGAGCCATTTATTGACCTGCAACAAAAAGTAAAACTTTTTAAGTACTAAACTCAATTTGTATCGTACATTTTTGAGTTATAATAACATTACTTATACTTTTTTTTGCCCTATGACAAGGGGGAAGAGTCATTCTGAAAGATGCAGTTCATCGTTGCGGTTGAAAGGTCTCTGACAGGAGGCACATTCTTCTTCTTCTAAAAATTTCTGGCACACTTGTACATTCTGAACCTTTTGAGAAATGCAAGCAACCAGCACCATTACACTTTATGCAGCCTCCAGATCATTTGACTGGCTGAGAATTTCACTGTTGAATGGTCAGAGCTAAATTTTTCCCCTGATTGTCTTCTACCTGACCGTCTGCCCTCGACAGTCTGCAGGTTAAATTTTTTCTCATCAGAAAAAAAGGACCCTTTTCCACTGATCAGGGGTCCATTTTTCATGCTCTTTGCACCAATTTGACCGAGCAAATCTCTTTTTTGCTCGGTCAATCAAATAAAAAAACATTTGACAAAGTTAAAAGAAACATATTATTTAACACATTAAAAGAAAGACAAATACCAAATAATATCCTAAAAGCTGTCATAAGTATATATGAAAATAATCAAATATAAATAAGATTAAATCACGAGCTATCATATACAAGAGAGATAAACCAAGGGATCCGACAGGGATTTCCCCTCTCAGCAACTCTTTTTAATATCTACTTAAATGAAATAATAATAAAATGGAGTAAAAATTTACATCAAGGAATTAAACTTTCACCTACAGTTAACTTAAACACTCTCCTCTTTGCAGACGACCAAATAATAATTACAAATTCTGAAGATAACTTACAGAAAGCTATTTTAAATCTAAATGAGATATCCAAAGATTATGGTATGATAATATCAATGGAAATATCAAAAACTATGGCCTTTAAAGGACAAGATCCAGCAAGAACTAAAATAGTAATAGATAACAATATCTTAGAACAGGTGAATTCATTTAACTACCTAGGATCTATGATCACATATGAAAATGAAAAAGATATAAACGTAAAAATTGCAAAATATTTAAAAATAACAGGTGTAATTAGCTCTATATTTAAACCAAACCTAGTTCAAAAACAAACCAGGCTAAAAGTATATAATACATTAGCCTTACCGGTCTTAATGTATGGAAGCGAAATCTGGACAATAAAACAAAAAGACAAACAAAGATTAACAACAGCAGAAATGAAGTTTATGAGAAAAACTGCAAAGTATACCCTATTTGATCACAAAAGAAATGAAGATATTATGAAAGAATTAAACCAAGACCCAGTAATAGAAAAAATGAAAAAATATAAACATAAATGGATGGAACACGTTCAAAGAATGAAAACAGAAAGATTACTAAAACAAACCTTAAAGTACAAGTCATTGGGGGGGGGGGGAACCAGGACGTCCTCTTAAACGATTCAACGATGACTTCTAAGGCCGGAACAGGCCATGCTAGGCCTAAATCCTTGATACCTATGATGATGATGATGATAAAATCTCTTTTTTTTTTTTTTTTTTGTTAACAAGGGCTTCTTTCTAGAGCGCCTGGCTATGAGTCCCTGCCGAATGAATCTTCTCCTGACATTTATCGAGCTTGTTAAAACTCCAATTTGTTCCTACCAGTCCCGTTTCAGTTCTTGGGACGACCCACAGCGATGTTCGAGGCAGAACAGCTTTAGAACTCGATCTTGGCATGGTGCAGACAATGGTTTTCTTCCTGTCTTCTTCTTCCTTTCAGCAGATCCAGTTGACTTCACTTTCGATAGCATCCGTACCCCAATAGATTGACTACAGGACACTCCTTTTAACTATTTGACGATAGGAATAACCTTCTCTCTTAAAAGCTTGAATCAAAGTTTTTATGCGAGATGCTAACTGCACGTAACTAGACATAGCGATCTCAGCACGAAAATGCGAAAACTCTCTTGCTGTCTATTTATAACATAAAAAAATTCTCGGACAATAGCAGGAACTACTATATTATGCAGTAACCGTAGGAATGATAGATGATACAACGAAATATCTAATGATAAACCAATGAAATCGACCATTTCATACTAAAACTATATTCATATCAGGTGATGCGGTTTTTGTGAATATAGGTCTACGTAGGTTCCCCACCTGCGGGGAAACAATTCAATGCATGCCTGGGCAGTTCACTAACTACTTAGCCGTGCACTCGCACATCTTAGAGGGAAAATTGAATGTGAAGAATATTTTCTTGGTATTTTGAAATGATCTGAATATAATCTGATGGAGAAAGACGGCGGGTCCCTTTTTGTAATATAGTTAAACAGGAAACCTTTAAATAATATACCTCTCCTTGTACGATTAGAGGTAGCGGTGAGAGTAATTTCTGTACATGAATATATCTGTCATGATAAAACGAATCTACTGAAATATGCCTTATTCATATATGCTGTAAGAAGTACACAAATATCGTATGCAATCGAAAGAGACGAAGCGAATAAAGAAGTGATCGTAGGCAATCATGAGAGAAAATTTGGTAAATCTTGAACAATATAACACAATTTTCAAGTTAACAAACACAAGCTTTTCTTTCGATAATATGGAAAAGCAAAAAAAAAAGTTCCTTATTATCGTCATGATTTTATGTTTTATACTGCAACGGATCTGTAGAAAGTCGATTTAGGAATAAAGCATAGAAATATGTGAACCACATGATTCTAAATGTGTTGCAATCCTTCGATAACACATATTTCGTTTTAAAAATTGGACATACAATTCAGATTTCGATATCGAAATATCTACTTATATGTGTTGTATGGAGATAGGACCAGCAGATTCTCATTAACAAAATATAAGAAGACGATATTTGCATTTAAATTCTCTTAAACCAGACATGTTTGAAAGTTAGATGAAGCCGTATGAAAACTTTTGGAAGTCTCGTAACATAATTATGATGAGGCAAGGTTTTTCTCATTTAGAATAAAATTTTCCTGATTTTATTCTAAATTTTATGGAGTATCTGTGGAGTTTCTGTGGAGTATCCTTCTAACGTCTGATTAATAAAATTAGGAAAAACTGATCAAGATCTGAATTAAGAGATATGGACCAAGCGTTCAATTCACACGTTTTAAAATCATACCGAGCATTCTTTTGAGTATTTAATTTATTAACAGCAGTTATGTACATTGTTAATAAAGAACATATTTAAACACTGTTATTTTAAATTCTTTAATAGAATGAGACAATTGATGTTCTTCATATTTTCATTACCATTAAAATATATTGTACTCGAAACGTGCAGATAATGTGAATGAACCAGAAGATTAGTGCACTCATGTTAAAGTTATTGAAATTCTTCCAATAGATAAGCATAAGGATTCGTGAAAATGAATAATAGAAGAATAATAGTACCAAAAACAAGTCCAAAGCTATTTAAAAGGTTAAAACTAGTAGAAAGGAACTCTATATTATTAGATTTTTTTTCTACTGAACATGAACAATTGGGAATCCCTAGAAATAAAATACAGGAATGAATACATTGTTATTTAAGTTACACAATTATTTAAAAAAAAACTTACAATTTTATTTCATACGCAAAGAAACAAAATAAATGTCTGGATTTTCTTTTTATTTTTTTTTTCAAACGAATTGTCTTCCATTAAAATTTATTAATTGCGACTAAAATGCATTTTTTGCGCTTCTTTTGGAATTTCTGAAGATATTCTTTTGCTTGCTAATGACATCTGGAAATATGCCAACCGCTTTCATTTTTATCTAACAAACTTTTTCAGATTTTTTTTTATCACACTTCTATCCTTTTGGAATTCTTCTTGTAATCAATCTTTTTTTTTTCATTTCTTTTCACCGGAATATGCTTGTATTAACCGGAGAGTTTCTTACAGAAACTTCTCACAGAAATGTCTCACAGAATTCTCATAATCGTACAAAATGAAGCCTCTGGACACATGAATAGCATATCCAACCAAAGATCCAAAAAGAAATATTCAGTTATCTTGAAATAAATAAAAATAATTGTCGAATTTTCTGTGCTGTTCATCCAGGAGGTTAACTATTATGGATCTATAGCTGAGATCCATAATGTGCAGCAGAAAGATATGATAGTGGGGTTCTAATGTCTTCCATCTCGAAGTTAGTGTCATATGTCTGTAAATATGTGGATTCATGGAGCGGGTTAACCTGCTTTTAGGGATGAAAAACTCGAGTTTCCTGGCGATTAGAATATCTTAGGTGAAGTGTAATCACACAGGCAGCCACATGGATTCATAGTGGGGTTAATTTCTACAGAGTCACTTTTAATGTGAACCTTACAACGAAAGATTGGTCATTATTGTGGACTAGAACTGTAGTTAAGTGCATCACACGCACTTGTATCATCACAGGCTAAATAACTAAATAAAACATGGTTTGGTAAATAGTAGGCAATACAAAAGCTCTGGTCTAGGGACCAAACATGAAGTATTCTGAAACCGTTTCATGCCTCCAAAAAGCAAAGCGAATACTTCACGGCGTGTGATGTAAGAAGTCATCTACCATCTAAAGACATTCACAAAATCTCTATATTCTAAGTAATATGCAAACCTAAAACTTACTCAAGAGGGGAAGATGATTTACACATACTACTGTCCAGGCGCACTAATAGTATCTACTCATTTATCACATTCAATAGTGATACTATTTTATTTGTATATTTATTTTAATAAATCGATCTTTACATTTTTTCTCCTTCTCTAAATAAGACATTTATGGTAGTAGCTTTTCTACTAGGGTTATAATTTTTTCTACTGCCTACAGTAGTGGTCTCAAACGTTTTAGCACATATCGAATACCAAGGTGTTTCGATCCTGTGGATTAAAACTTTGTTATGCGGTTTTACGAAAACCTCATCGCATCATGTATATAATGAAATCCGAAAGAAGAACTGTATAATTGTAGAACTGTATGATGTGTCGTATATACAAGAAAGTTACCCGGAATTTAAGGATTAGAACCAGCAAGATTCACCTCCAAGGCTCAATTATGATGTACTATGTAAAAAACACAATAAAGATCATCTATGGCTTCAGTTCAAAATAAATTCAGTCATAGATCTAATTAGAGTTTAAAAAACAAATAGAAAGAATACAGGAACAAACTCCAATCAGAAATACGTCGAATTAATCATGATTATTGCACCAACAAAATTAAACTAAATGAAGGAAAACTTAAAGGAGCATGTACAATAATGAATAAAACATTGAAAAAACACCACCTCCTGATTATCCAGAACCTTGCCAAATACAGTTTAAGTGACAAGCAACTAGCGGACAAATCTAATGACACGTTCAAGGAAAAAATTACAAACTTAAGGTGAACTGTAACCAACACTATCCAGACACAAAATAAGACTCTTTGGTTCCCCTGGATAACACCAAATGATTTGGATACGGTTATCTCAAAAAATCAACTTTGAAACAGCCTCTGGATATTTTAAAGTTTCTGGCACGACCAACGGATATCAAAACGCACTACTCCACCTTATGGCCAATTATACTCAAATGGATAAATCACATTTTCCAGAAGTGTAAAATACCACTAGATCTAAAAACAGAAGTGAAACTTCACTACATACAAAAAAGAAACTTTAGATTAAATTAACAACTACAGGTCTATATTCTAACTCCCAATTATAGAAAAGATCATGGAAAGAGTAGCTAATGAAAAAATATCCACATATTTAGAGAAATTCAATAATATATCAAGCACTCAATACAGATTTCGTAAAAATAAAGAAACCAATATCTTATTGATGAGCTCTTTGATAACTAACTTATCTCTTGACAAAAACGTATTTGCACTAAATATATGAAATCTAAAGATATATGCAATGTAAATTGCTGGCCTAGTTGGCCGAGTGGTTAGCATATCCTCTCTCCAGCCAAAAGACAGCGGGTTGGAATCCTGCCGAGGGCTTGGATGTTTGTGTTTGTCTGTGAAAATACTAGTGGTGGTGGTGGGCAGTAGATGGCGTTGGTGTAGATGATGCGGTTCGCTGTAGTTGATTGATTTGAGTGTTGGAAATGGAGAGTTGTAGAGTAGGTGCTCTTCCTTGATGAGTGTTTGGACTCCCAGGAAGCGTCAAGTAATAATAAATGTGTGTGTATATATATATATATATATATATATATACACACACATATACACACCTCATACATTTATTACACACACATATCGTATATATATATATATATATTTATAAAGAATTCAATGACTAGAACCGAGATTTAAGTAAAAAGGTTTTAATATAAAAACGCGACTAGTTTCGGCTTGTAACAGCCTTCATCAGGTGACATTATAAAAGAAAGAAAAAAGAAAACACACTAAAACACTGAAGCTTAAATAAACTATGAACATCATAGAGAGTCTCTATACATAATTGACACTAAATCGTTGTGGTTGGTATACAATAAGCAAATCTTATAAGTAAATTTGAAACATTAAAAAGAATACAAATTAATAGGAACTTCTCAAAACCACACATCAATATTGACAAAGTCGTTACAACAAATCTTCTTATATACTTTCAAATGTAGAAAAACGCATCCTTAGTAAAGGTCCAAACTTTATTCCTTTCCCAAAATTAATACCAAAGGAGACACTACTTACAAAAATAGAAAAAGCTACTTCTTTACTCCCTCCATAAGATTCAAAACTTCTACATATTGAATCAATCTTCATTATCAATATCGCAAAACCACCTATAGATAACATTACTTCAACAGAACGTAAAGCTATTAAAAGTTTAAAAAATAACAGAGATATAATTATCCTTCCTGCAGATAAAGACAATGCAACAGTCTTCCTCAACTATGAAGATTACCAGAATAAAATGCTTGAATTACTACATAATGATACCTACTCAATACTCGAGAGAGATCCAACTCGTGAACTTCAAAATCGTACAAACAACTTATTAAAAACAACAACTGAATTATCCTGAAACGTTCGCTTATCTCTACGCTCTCTCCATCCGTTAGTTCCTCGCATATATGGTTTTCCTAAAATCCATAAAGAGAACACCCCATTATGCCCAATTGTAGAAAGTATCAATTCTCTGACGTACAACCTTTCAAAATATCTTGCCAAATACCTAAATGTTTTTCAGGCAAGTCACCATCCTTTATCAAGAACACTACAGAATTTGTTACATACATCAAGGATATTACATTTAATGAAGATGATATCATGGCTAGCTTGGACATAACTTCTTTGTTCACTAATGTCCCAACAGATGAAGTCCTAACATTTCTCAAGGACAAGTTAACAAAAAAAAATGTTAGCCTTGCTTACACATTGCATCAGGTCCGGTTACTTCAAATTTCAAGATAATTATATACAAACAAAATCATGGACTGGCTATGGATAATCCTTTATCCCCTGTACTCGCAAATATTTACTTAGAGGATTTTGAAACCAAGGCTATATCTTCCTTTATTTTAACACCTAAAGTTTGGAAACGCTATGCAGATGATGACTTCATTTTTGGAGCCATGGACATAATTCCCTTATGGTTTTCCTCGAACATCTCAATAGCCGACATCAAAGTATTAAGTTTACTGCCAAGCTTGAAACGGATAATTCCTTGCCTTTTCTTGATGTCAAACTGACTCGCTCTTCTGGTAAACTCAAAATATCGATATATAGAAAGCCCACACATACCAACAGATATCTGCATAGTCAGTCCCATGACTTCCCTCCTCATAAGCGTGGTAATTTCCACCTTGGTACACAGAGCCCGTTCTCTTCTGGATGATCCAAATGAACTTCTTACAGAAATAAACCATCTGAAAACTTCTTTCGAAGTTAATGGCTATTCCAAGAGAATCATTGAAAAATTCCTTCTTAATCCTCCTAGACATCACTCAGAAGAAACAAATAAATTCAAAGGCAACATATCTATTCCTTATACTCAAATGTATAAGGTACAGTTTCACATAAATTAGCAAACGTACTAAGAAAATACAATATCAGAACCTTGTTCACTCCACTTCCAAAGATCCGTTTCTTACCAAGCCACCCAAAACCTTGTCATCATCAACTCAAATACCCTGGTGTATATAAAATATTGTGTAATTGTGATATTCCTTATTTTGGGCAGACAGACAAATCTGTCGAATTGCATATGGAAGAACACATGAGAGACATTACTTACAAGAGACAGCGAGCCAGTGCATTATCAAGTCATATCATTTTCTCGGCTAATCCAAATGATGAAAACCAAAGTCACAAAGTCTTCTGGGAAAAATCTACTAACATCTTCCGTTGCAATGATGAACTAGAGAGAAAAATCGTGATCTAGAGAAATCATCTTCAATCCTGTTCACCTAAATAATAACTTGAGAAATCATCTTCAATCCTCTTCACCTAAATAATAACTTGAGCTACAACACCTCCCAGATTGTCATTCAGCTGTAATCATGTACTGGCGTTCACGAGATGCTACTAGCACGCACTTTCCCAACAACACAACTAACGAAAGAACAGCTTTAAATACAACCACAACGATTTAGTGTCAATTATGTATAGATACTCTCTATGATGTTCATAGTATATTTAAGCTTCAGTGTTTTAGTGTTTTTTCTTTCTTTTATAATGTCACCTATTGAAGGCTGTTACAAGCCTAAAACTAGTCGTGTTTTTATATTAAAACCTTTTTACTTAAATCTCGGTTCTAGTCATTCAATTCTTTATATAATAAGTTTTTTTTACCTTGGGAAAAATGTATATTACGGTTACCAAGTAATTTTATAAACTTGGTTATTTTACTCCTAATACCAAGTAAGCAAACCGTTAAGTTTGCGCCTGAACGTAGTTCAAGTCTAAAGGTGGTGCAACACCAGGGCAACTCATTGTAAAGGTGGATAAAGCTCTGATCGCTATTCTTAGTATTTTCCATAATGTAAAGCACATCTCACTACGAGATGTATACTGCAATACATTATGGGTGGGGTCACTACCCAGACCAGTTTCAACCTTTTTTGAGGTCTCCTCGGTGAGCTAGACCCTAAATACCAAGGTTTTAGTAATACAGAACCTTATTAACTTTACCTCTACAAGTTGCTACAAGGTGTTTTTATTTTGAATAAGAATCTCTGGAGGAGATATAGATGTAAAGAAATTCTGATCTACACACGAAACATCAAAAAAAAGCAACTCAAGGTTCCAATAAGCTGGGTAGAGGTGGGATTCGAGTTCTTAGCAAGTTGGTTGGTTGGTGAGCTGAAATGCTTTACACTTGACAGACGAGGATGAGTTTGTTCTCTTTTATGTTCTCTGTTATCGTTTATGCAAATTTTGACTTTAGATATTTTGGTATCTTTTCCTATTATATCATAAAAATCCGTATAATAGCACGAGCAGTATTATTGTATTAATGAGCAGTATTATTGGTAACTCAGTTTTACCTAGTTCTTAGGAAGGGGAGCTCCAATCTTTCATGAAAATCATGCGTGGGATTGACTTTTTCGGTTAGAAATATCTTATTTCCAATCTCATCTGGGAAACCATTACCCTTTATAAAAGCTTTTCAGCTGAAGGCAAGTTAACAGTCCCGTGCAAGGAGAGTTTAAGATGACAAGATTTTTAACTACGAAAACTCCGGATTTCATCCTACACAACAGGCTAACATTCTGGAGAGCACATGCAGACATAATATATCTCATGACATTAGTGTTGCTACTATTGTGATTACAAAGAAAACTAAATCAAAGTGTGAAGTCATCTTGATGCCATCCTTCTTAAATACTGACTTTCCTACTCAGTGAAATTGCTGTTTCTATATTTCTTTTCGGTATATGCTGTATAAACTCTAATTTACGTATTACATGTTTTAAGCCAACACGTTCAAATATAGTTGTAAAGATGAGAAGCAGTTTTTAATAATATATCTCCTTGATAATACCAGTTTTAGATGAGAGATTATTTACTGAAATAAAATAAAAGCACTCGCGACGCCTTGTAGCAGCATAACCAGTGCCAATGGTTCATTTTAGAGATTAACAACTGATGCATATAGCATAAGTTGTTAAAAAGATCTTAACATATAATCCTGGAGGAACAAGGATAGGGGCTACCAAGAAGAAGATGGACTGAGTCCAGAACAGGCTACTTGGCCTAGAACCTGGATAAGAAGAAGAAGAAGAAAACAACTTATGCACTTGAATAACCACTAATCAACAAACCGTTAACGGAGATACATTCTTCATTGACAAGGAATAATCTTTTTATGTTTTTTCTTAGGTGAATGTCTTATGAGTTGTTCTCTTAGAGAGACGCTGAAATGAAGACCAATTCCATAAGTGAATGTACCAGATACTACAACCTTCTAATTTCTTTTAAAACATTGTTCCAAACAATTTTACACGCACATACTTTAATATTATTTATGAAATTATGCTACGAAAATCTAAGAAAGTGCTGTTTATTCACACGACAAATAAATATACAGACCGTACTGGATGCATATATATTTCGAGATTTATAGCATTTTTCATTAATATGATGACACATTAATTATAATTAAATTAACATTTATTTTATCATTAGGTGAATTTTCAGTCTGTGGAATATCAGCGCAAAGACAAGAACAGATTTTGTCGTTTTCCATAAGCATACATTCTCAAAAATCTGAAACTTTCTATTCACATTTCGTACCATTCGTTATGTTGAACTTGTACATGTCTGTTTTTTATTAACACGGCTTAATTTTTGTAATTTTGTTTCGAAATTTCTAGATTTAGGTATTTTTGTATATTTCAATATAACAAAAAAAACACTATCGTTCAAATTTTTTCTAAATAATGTCGTTTTTTCTCCTACTAAAAATAGTGTGATTTTTGACAAAATATTCGAATTTTCAATATTATTTTTAATCTTTTAAAATCATTTTTTTTAAATAATTTACTTTCCTGGTGTACATGAACTGTATATCACTATATAAAATAGTAAGTCTAATATCAGTATCAATCATAATTCCGAGAAGTCGCAATACTCAATAATTATTATAATTCGCCTTCAGCTAATTGATTGTTAGCGCACTCATCATCCATTCTAGCAATGCACTCACCTCGTTTTCCATTTTCCCATAAAAATCTTCGGAATCCTATATACAAGTCCATTGCATAACTTTCAGTGATGAGCTAATTGCTTTAAAAATATTCTGTTTTCATGATACCTACTGTCTGCTAACCAAAGTTTGGACCTCACTATCCATATGCTCTAAATATTTAGGCATCCAGATCATTGACCTCCAAGTGAGACTTGATCATTGCCTGAAATGATCAAGTCTCATTTGCATTTGTATAATGAAACAATTTCTCTAAGCCAGGTGACAGTTATGCTGATAAATACAATTACAATAAGGAAAACAAGCTAGTCCGTCTTCTACAAATCCACTTACCAACGACATTGAGCATAATACTTAAACTCATTTTTGGTTCCGTGCTGATTTGACATTCGTAGATGCCAGCATCTTTTTTGCGAGTATACTTTATTTCTAGCGTCCAATCGTCAGAATCGTCGAGATGGATGGATGTAAACCTTTGATCACTAGTATATGTGTATCTCCCAACAGTGAGGATATGAAGATCTTTTTGTCGTACCCAAGACACCTAGAAAATATTACAATAATATTAAATATCAAACGTATAGAACAGAGAATATTACAAACAATATAAATGTGAAAATTAAAACTATGAAAAGGATATCATGAAAGAATAAAACCTTTCTCAGGAAATCACCATATTCACACTCATCTAATCATTCGTATAAGGGTATAACTGGATTTTGCTCGATATTTTCCAACGCTCCGCAGATAAGTCAGGGTGCACATTACACCAGTTACACAATTGTAATTGGTGTGGGTTATCATAGTTTATGGTTGACATATAGACGGCTTCCTTTCAATAAAACAACAGTGAAGCTGTATATGCGTAGTATGAACTACTACTAACCTAAGCCTTTAGACTCGAACTAATTGTTGATCGCATTATCAAGAATTTCAGATTACTGCTATGTGCACAGTTTGGTAACCTTAGTGCTGTTTACTTTCTGAATCTTTCTGACATTTCTTAGCTGAGGTGGTTAACCTCACATTTCTATATATGGCAATGTTTCCTAAAATTGATTTTGGATGCTTTCATATTTTACTAATATCAAAAACGGACTGGCCAGAAATATTTGATCACATGATTATACCTCTTCAGGGATCTAAACAGGTTCAGTTATGCATCTGACGGTGTACAGATATGCAATCTAATCTAGGAATATACCTTCGTTGCAACATAGCAGAATAAGAGAATAAGTCACGTTTTTTGTGCAATTTACACACTAGTATGTCTCTTTCTAATAGACAGAGCATAGAATAGTTAGTAATACAGTCCGAATCATAAAACATTTATACAATAACTTAGAGAGATGATTAATTAACTTCATAAATATAAATTTTACACAAACTTTTGAACATTCCGTTAAGAATAAAATTCCTGAATAAATTTTCTGAAATTATACCCTGTGTATATCATTGTATTAATGCATTCTTACTAACAAAAATCCATTGAATAAAAACTGGTGCAAAATTTAGCCTGTCATTAGAAACCTTTTGATATCGTTGCCCTCAAAAATGAAGCTACTTGTTTTTTAAAGGGAACTTAGTACGCCTGATGTAAGTTAGTATAAGTCGCAAACAAAGTTAAATTAAATCAGTTGCAATTTTCTCAATAACTACTGAAATATTAAAGTACGTTCAATTGAACATTCCATTTCTTACATTTAATCTAATTAAATAAATTTAAACAATTAAGCAAACTCAGTTTAATGTTGTCACCTTTTGATATAGCTTGCACCACTTTGATTAGTTTTAGTAACGTCAAGGTTGGGCAGGCGTGAACTTCTCACATATTTTCCTGCTCAGGTAACTAAAAAGAAGTAGACAACCCAGTTCAATGTATTTTTGTATGAAATAAAAAAAAATCATCAACTCCTTTTCATTCCCAAACGTAGTAAGCATCGTCCATCTTTAGCCTAACATTATTGTAAATGACTAGTTTAATGTATTCTGCAGTATTTTAGACAAGAAGCGATGTGTCTAATACTAATGGCATTTATTTATGCGCTTATATCTAGATTGTAGTATATGGATTAGCCAACGAAGATGAAATCTCAATTCGAATAATGCCAGAATTTATGTTATACTTGGATCAATTCTAAAGTAAAATTATATATTACCAAAGAACCGGTAAGGAATGAGCAAATATCTTTCTTCCCTCCTATTTTAGCTTGCAGTTAGAATTTTTCTACATATAACCGCTACCGTATCGAGCATAAGGTCGTTAGCCCTATGCCTCCAAAGAGCAAATATAGAATATTAAAAAATTAAGAGATTCGGATCACGGTTTTTGTCTTACTTTAGGTGAACTGGCAAGACGAGTACTGGAACTAAGATTTTTAGTAGTGTTGTTTATTCATATGACAAAAACTTTTTATTTTAAAAACAGTTAGAATACTACTAAAATATTCCTCAAGTGACATTTAAAATGCCGTTCACTAATGAAGGCAAGAATATTTGAAATAATTTTTGCAAAAGAAATGATTAAAAAATATATGAAAAAAAAAACAAAAAAACATTAACAATTAAACTAAGTAGTACACAGTAAGAGAGAATATTTTCACTGCCTAATTTTATCACTAAAATACGAATCAATTAATTGATGAAGCATTAATATTTTTAAAATCTTCCTTTGTACATGGAAAATTGAAATAAATCATTTTGTATGTTTGCATTCAGAAATTTTTATATTATTATATCGTCATTAAATTTAATTTCATTTTCTTTTAATATATATATGTAATTTTCATTATTAATTTTGTTATATGTAATTAGCAATAAATATTATACTTTGTACTTTTTTTTTTGATTTGTACTTACATTTTTTATTTTTATACATTAATTTTAAATGTCAATTGAAATATCTCATCTTTAATGAATCTTAATAAAATATTTTTTTATGTGTAAGATATGATGTGCAAGACAAATATTTCAGCGCAGATTGGTTACACTCGTTATGATATGGCAATATTCATGAACTTAGGATAACCTAAGCATTTCATCAATATTCCAGTGGTCAACTGTAACATGTTTATGATATCTAATTTAATTCTTTATTATCTACTTCCAATAATTATCAAATTTTAGGCTTAGTCTAGAAATATCAGAGAGGAAAAAAAAGGATCTGACAAGGATTGGTAGAATGATGGCCCACACAAATATGACTCTATAGTCCTGATTTTATATGGATGGAAGAAAACTAAATTGCATGAACGAAAACTTTGTGAATCCTTATGAAACCGACTAAATCATCTTCAGTGGAAATATTCAACTAGAAGCACAGACGGTTTGTCGTTTCGATGAAGGAATTAAAAATCTCAAATATTCTTCGGGTGTGATAATCTTCATAACTCATCAATACTCTGCACAAAATAGATTATTAAAAAAAAATTTTTTTTCTGTTATTGTTTGGAATCGTAAAGAAACGAAAACAAAAATCCATTAAAAACAACATTAGTCTAGGCTATTCCAACAAACCTGATGAAATAAACAAGGGCTAATATATAAAATCAGTGAAAAAGAATCAGAAAAATTGGTATGATAAAGATTTAATGATCATAATGTATTTTAAAAAAATAGAGAACAACATTCATTGATATTCCGAGTAAATTATCGAAAGGGTAAATTATAAATTCACGAAAGTTTCCAATAGATTTATATTCCGGGTAACCAATGTCATAAAATTCTTTTGATTTTTACAAATCTTTCTGTATTTATTTAAAACTGTACTCACATTCCTGAATATTTCTCAATGCAGAAAATCAGTCAGTAGGTAAATTCTCTCCGGAGTGATGTCTTCAAAGGGCAGAGAGTTACATGGATTTCAGCGAAAACAAGAGCGAGAGATCCACCTTACATCCGAAACAAGGTCTGCGACTCCTCCTTTAGATTTATTTCTGTTCAATGAAAGAATCCTATACTAGAGGTACGGGTAGTTTATCAGATGCTCTTGAATAAATTCAAGACCGAATCTCATTGGAGTTCATGCATAGGAAATGAGCTTTTATACAACAGAGCAACATAGAAACTCCAAAATGCTGAAGGGTTAAAAAAAGTAGAAAACGGAATTTCCTAAACATAACAAGACACCATGACATATCTTTTCGTGTTTCATTCGATTTTAGGACTTCTATGCTTTAGAGACACCGGTAAACAACAAAACCTATTGATTAAAAAACATTTCGATGGAAATAAGATAAACTTTTTTCCAAACAAATAAAGTGCAGAAATACAATCATCTATAATTTTGAATTGTTCGTTATCGAAAAATAATTGCATCCTAGATGCAGTGTATTGTTGCGTAATTTAAGGATTCCAAAACAGTTTTAGATAATAAAGACTATTGAAATATCAAAGAAACGTAACAAATTATGTTACGTTACTTTCATTCAACAATTGAAATACAGATTCTAATAGAATTGTAAAATAATAATAATAATAATAATAATATCGCAATGCAATAAATAAAAATAAGATGTAAAAAGATATATACTAATTAAAATACTAATTAGCCAGATTAAAATACATAAAATTGCTTTAGTTAATTTAGTAGTGCGATTTTCAGTTTAATTGATACATTTTAATATTATCGCTTTATATTATTACTGCCAATGTGTTTCAGTCTTAAAATAACAAACAAAAATTGATGTGGACAATGTTTATCGTGGTCAGCATCTTAGCAGTAGTTTTTATGGAAGGACAAATGGAATATCACTCAGATTACATTCAACTTGCACAAACGAATTCACCATATAATTATAAATTATATTAAAAATTATATTTTTAATATAATTTTTTTAAAGTTTTTTAAAATAAAAATTAAATTATTAAAAATCATAAGTGTATAACTACCGAAGTTAACTTAAGTTTTATACTACCCAAGTGTTAAACTTAAGTTATAAATTTTCCAAATTTAAACTTAAGTTTTAAACTACTCAATGACTTTAGCGGACTTTCCTTTTGTTACCGATCTGTCCTTTGAACACTTTAGTGAAACATGAGCACTTTGAACTACAAATGAAAGAAATTTAAATCAATAGTCTCAGTAACAGTATGCATTCTTCAAGCAGAAAAAAATGAATTTAATTCATGCTGAAAATTGGCAAATCTTTTTATTTAAAATTCTGTGCTTGAATTTTCGTGTTTCAAAATTCTATTAAATTGATTAGTTCATCATGTTTATATAACCAATCCTTTAGTTTACTATTTTCAGAATAAATACGCATTCATCATGTTTTCGAAAACTACATTAGGTTTAGCATTTTAATCCGATATTTCAGTGGTAAGTCTCTATTTCCAAAATGAGTATCGATCTTTCACTTTTCTTTTTTCTTTAAAAATTACCATTTGCTTTAGCTTTGTTCCTGAAATATGTTTCCATCATCATCTTTCGTAAGCGAAGAAAGTTACCTCTTTAAAATAGTTTAAGAAACTCGTAAGGCCAGTACACGAATTTATAGACTTGAAAAAAACTCTTAAAATATTATCTGGCAATCTTTCAATAGCTTGGAAACGTTACACCATCCCCTAGTCACACTGATGTGGCGCTCACATCTTAAAATGGCTTTCATTTTCTCTGTTGCAAAGGATAAAAAATGACCCTGTAATAACGACGTTTTGGAAAAGTGATTTACTTTGTTTTCCACGAGCTCGAAATACTGTCTTTACAGAATATCGATAGCCCGCTTTGCCTCTGAATCAAGAGCATACGAACAATAATCATCTCACGCCACTGCACATGTCTTATATTTACACTTAGTTTGTGGTGCACGGCTAACTCTTGCGGCACAGGATCAAACCTATCTTAAACAAATACCTAGGTGAGGAACAAGATAGATGTTACAAAGAAACAATGCACGTAACGGTTTACGATATTTTATTCTTCAATAATATTTCACTGAAGAAAAAGAATTCCGTTTAATGGTGATTCTTATTGAAGTATATTTTATTGAACTATATATATATATATATATGGAGTTAATGTAGGAGAATCTTTTATGTACAATACTACGAAAGAAGTCAAACATTTAACTTACAATGAAGTCTGTGGAAAAGATATATCAATAAAGTGCTTTTTTTTGGATATTTATTTATATCCTGCCATCTTCTACAATTCTTTTAAATCATCCGTAGAAACCACCAATATATATATATATATATATATATATATATATATATATATATATATATATATATATATATATATATATATATATATATATATATATATATATATATATATATAAAATCAAATCAAGTTTGAAGCCGTATTACAGACTTTTCTGGTACTGAGATGTTGTCAGCCAATGAACAGGCTAAACATTTCAAAATACAATATGTATATATATACAGAAACACAAATCGATCGACTCGTTAATGATGATGATGAAGAATTAATTAAATAATTGCTATTTCTTGGTAACACACTCCATTTCTATATGCTTATATTTCACTTATATTTCATCCACAAACACTTTGCAAAACTGATAATAGTTATTACACATAGTACTAATGTACTATACTTTGACGATCTAACCTCTCGTGTATCGGGCCCAACATAAACAAAGCAACATATAAAAGAACACACAGGAACCTCCGGGGGGGGGGGAGGAAGATCAGTGCCTCATACCTAATGAGGCACTGATCTTCCTAGAATTTGAATTTGCACATGCAGACATCTATGCCGCAGTGGACATAGATGTTTGTGATTTTCGTTTGTAATTTCTGATGCATAATGTTCTATTTACTCCAACATACTTATATCATTTTTGAAAACACCGCTGTCCCTTGATATATATATATTTTCAGATCTGCAAGACTTCAATACTCATTCTCGTTTTAGGATGGATATATTAATATAATTTCACAACTATTTTTTTTAAATAAAGATCTGCTCCTGGAAAGCCATTTGTCCTGAACCCAACTTGGTTTTATCCACTTGACTGCTTCACAGTTTTTCTTGCCCTTTTCTAACTACGCTTGCATAAATCTTAAACAAGAACACTAGTTAGATAATTTTGTCAGTCATTCTAAGATTCATATTATTTCTCTTTTAATCGGTGAGTAGTTCAAATCTCTCCTCCAACATCCTTAAGTCAATCTCCTGAACAACATTTCCGAGTTTTGCATTGTAGCCAGACAGTTATGACTCCTTAATACTGTATTTTTATATTCAATATAATATTGATTTTTATCCTGCTCAAAACTAAATGGCGAGCCATTCCTATTTCAAATCTCTGTAACTTTGTATGCTGTACCTGTCTGAAGATACCGCTATGAACAATAACACAACCAGTAGAACATTTTATTTCGCATGGGTTCTATCCATATCAGTTTATGCTCGTCTGGATTTTTATATCATGGTGTTATTAATGACCAATGCATATCCTGAACAGAAATTGTGCAGGTAATTTTCATTATTATTAGCGTTTGCTTTTCTCCAAACTTTTGCCGGATATACGTTCCGGTATTCACTTCCTAAGCTGCTGTTGGAATCTCCCACAACAACCAGATAATTATATGTCAGTTCGCTTTTCTAATAATTCGAAAATTCTTGTTTTTCTCCACTGGAGCCTCTTATAGGATCATTAGGGAAAAATAATATATCATTCTCCAATTTCCTATTCGAAATATTTATTCCCATACTCCATTTGGAAATGGCCACTATTCTGTAATAATATGCGTGTTTTTTTTATTATTATTTCTTCCAGCTGATTGTTGTAAAATATTGCTTTCTTCATCCTGGGCTTCTATATTTTTATTCGTTAAACTTTAACTTTTTCTTTTTCCTTTCATTACTCAGTTAATCTTATTTCCCTTTCTCTACCTTTAGTATTCTTTCCTTATGCCGGAGATCTCTAGAAATTTATTTATTTATTACGAGCTGAGCCACTAAAGTTCACCAATTGGCATAAGAAAATATTAATACTTCCAGTAAAGCTCCTCCTCTATAATTACATACAGTCGTGGCTAACTCTTAACTCAAAAGTCGTACCAAATTCCAATCTCCCCCCGCGCACACGGATCGTTTTTTTTTTCTTTTCAGAACAGTGCAGTTGTGAAAAAGATCAGACGGCACTCCTTTTAAATATAACAAGCATGTTTATTTATATTAAAACAGTAATACAAGGTATGCGCTAAAAGGATGATCTTTCCTTTCCTCTCTAAGCTAAGCACCTCAGAAAAAAAAAAACATCATATAGGACAAATTCTTAGGCAGGCAACAAAATACCACTGACGTAAATTATTAAACAATTAAATTAGATAATATATTAACTATCAGTCTATTTACAGTTTAGGAAATTCCATGCCTTGATTAATTATAATCTCCAATTCCAACCTTCACATAAAATATAACACTCTTTAAGCAAACTACTCTCATAACATTATATTTCTTAATTCTATAATCTTGTCAGTTCTTCTGAACTAGTTCTTTACAATACAATGAAAGTCAAAATTTTCATTAATGTCTTTTACAATTACTTTAAAAACAGCT
The DNA here is from genome assembly GCF_054136105.1 of Typopeltis vanoorti. NCBI lineage: Eukaryota > Metazoa > Arthropoda > Arachnida > Uropygi > Thelyphonidae > Typopeltis > Typopeltis vanoorti. The sequence goes on along the minus strand of NC_143564.1, from coordinate 92,027,818 downwards.
TCTCTCTATGCGAACAAGTTTTCAATCTACTGTATATAGCAGTTCTATAAATTCAGTCTTTCTAAACAGTCCTTCACATCATAAAAATAAAAAAAAGGGTCTGCAACAAAATTCAACTCACATGACTCCTCCATAGGTACAGTGCACTTAGTCGTATTTCCTTTACAGACTTATTCTAGATCCCTCTCTATGTTAGGGCTTGGTCTCTCACTTTAGAGGATTCATGGATACCGTTCTCCTCTGGAATGGCTGGTGGGATTGGTGCGCGATCTTCCGGCATTGTAGGCACCGGGACGTAAGGTCTGACGTTGAAGGATTTGTCATCCTGGTCCTGGGCCGCTATTCGCTCTGTAAGGTTTCGCCTCCAGTTACCCTCCACGACTTCATCCGGATCCAACGTAGTCCATGGATAGACTCCCTCCTCTTTGTCTCCTGGTGTCAACTCTGCCGATTTGCGATAGTCTATCATGATAGTCGATTCTATGATCCTTTTATTTGGCTTCTCGCGGGACCCTGCGCGAAGATTTTTGACCCCAGATATTCCTGCGCAAACTTTGAATTAAGGTCTGAGACCCTCGTACTACCTTTCACGTGCAAACTCTTATCCTTCTAGAAAGTGCAGACGTCTAGATCTCCCTGAAGTGTACGTTTAATCCTTTTTACAGCATAGCATAACAAACCGCGCGGTTAGCCTAGTGGCTTTGCGCTTCGTAACCATATGCCTGGGGAAGGTGTGTCAGGTTTAATTCCCGTTGTAGACGTGAGGAATTTGAGGATCTTCCTCAGGTATAGCCAAGTTAACCATCTAAAGTAACACGCGGACCCTGCATAGGAAGCGGGAATAACGCGTAGAAGAAGAAGACAGCGTAGCGTAACAGCTTCTGATGTATACCGCCCTCTTTGGCTATTGACCTTGAAGGCGGTATAGGACTGCTTGGGTTACAATAGGTTTCTTTTTCACCCAATACTAAGTACATCAAATACATTTCCGAATTCTAAAGTATTTCCCCTGAACTTCTATTTTAAGACATATGTTTACTCTATTTTAGCATGTTTAATTCCTCTGGGTCTCTGTACATGGGCTTTTGGTATTACTTACATAGATAAATTATAACATATTTCTGATTTCTAGGGCATTTTCCCTTGAACTATATATTCATATATCTATCTACACATGCTAATTTTTCTGGGCTAATTTATATCTTAGTATTATTTACATATAAAATTTACAAGTTTACTTTTTGTGAATTTTGGATGTGACTCCTATAAAAGTCGATGCAATAAAATTTTGGAAAAATTATGACGCTGCATCGAATTTTACAATTCCATATTCCGGAAGTTTAATGAAATGAATGAACAAAGAAACAAACAAATAAATAAACTCTGGGTTTATTTATTTGTTTGTTTCTTAGAAACAACAAATAAAACAACAAAGAAAATACAGCATTTGAAAATAAAGCAAAATTGGCTTTATATGAGTTATTATTTTCACTGGTGATTAGTTTCATTGACTAATCGTATATAAATACGTAAATATCCCTTAGGTAACTGTAAATAATAAACTGTCAGTAAAATTCCCTTGAATGATACAACGGTAATATTTTCTAAGGAAGAAAATGGTGAGTAAATAATAAAGAACAAGGGACACGCTGATGAATCAGAATTGGGTTCGCAAGACTTTTCTAAGAACAATTCAACATCAATTTCGTTTAAACTCCTAAAATGATCTGTTTGATTTTAAATGAAATCTAAAAATCCACTTCTTAAACCGTTGCTAAATCCCTGTTATAGAAAAGTTCAGAGAATTGGAAAATGCTTCGTGCTGAAGATATAAAACAGTATGTTTTCCATCACTTCTGTCACTTTCTTCCAGAAAATTCAGTTGACAGTTTTTTGTTTCTTTTTTTTGTTATCCCAATCGTAATAGATAGAGCTGTTCGTATGCCAAGGAATTCCGTATGAGACAACCTTTATAGCACATTCAACAGTAACGGTTGTTTCACAGCACGACACGGATTTTCTAAAGCCATCTATTATTTACGGGAGATAAGAAATAAATACGTTGTCTAAATGCTACCTCGACCCTCTCGGTAGAAAGTAGTAGTTGTGTTTGTTTTCATAAATCTATAAAACGAGAATAGATGTGAATCAAAAATAAATAAATAATTTTAGTGTATATACTAAAAATTATATATTTTATTTTATCATTATTCTTGTGCTTGTAGAGCTTCCCATTGTATCAGAAATAAATTATACATTTCTTTATGAACTTTTCAATTAACCACATGCACTTTGTTATAATATAACATGCATGTAGTATAATAATATACTTAGTTTAATATAATAACCTAAGTACTTTATTTAAAGAACATTTGACCAGTAACTGCAAATATAAACGGGTTATCAAGTAGGGTAAGTTTCCCAATCAAACAGGTTAACAAACAATGCCAGGTCGACAATATAAAGGTATGCATGCCAGTGGAATGCAGGAAAATATTCTATTAAATTGATAAAATATGTTTTCCGCACATTCGCAAAAACAGAAATAAAAATGTAAAAAATTTTGTTTTGCATCGTAGTTATAGTAATGTTACTTCGTGCTCGTTTCGTTATACGAAAAGTACACTTCGTTTTCACATGAGATACTTTGAAACATTCTTTTGGTTATCTTTGTTTGGTTAGCATTTCTAGACGAGAGAAGCATTAATCCTATATATGCGTAGCCTCTCCGTCTATCTTATTCATTACTCTGGTCCCTTTTCAATTTTGGGTTCTCTCTTAATTTGCTTCTTAATCAAGGTTGCTAATTTAACTAGCCCTTTAATCCAAGTTTCTACTTTTACGAACTCTTCAAATCAGGTTCCTATTTTTTATTAGTCCTTCAAACCAGGTTTCTACTTCTACTACCTCTACAAATTAGGACTAGAAGACATTGGACCTTTACCAGACGTAGGATTTGACTAAGTAATAGGAACTTGCTTTTACTAACCCTTGAATCCAGGTTCTTACTTTTACCTGCTCAGGACCGACCTCAGCCAACAAAACTAAACTGCTGCGTACTTCACTTCCTGTGGATCCAAGATGTTCAGGAATATGAGTTTGAAAAGGAATTTCCAAAGGAAAGTTTCTGTCATCTCCTTAAATGAAAATTCTCTTATTTTTTATAAATGTTTCACCTCACTTGAAAGACACGAGTGAGAGTATTTTCATATCTAAAGAAGAAAATTGATAATGAAAAGACAATCTACTTAAAGTAATTAGTTAAGTTAAACAATCTGATGCACTGAAACTGAACTTTTCTTTCAGTCTTTGGCGAAAAAATCGGATTTGATTTACCTCAGCATGAGTTGCTATTTTAAGTTTTTATCTGGTAAACACGAGAAGCAGAAGACATAAGATTACAAATGGCCAGCACGTTCAAGTCCATTAAAGCATAGTAAGAATATCAGTGCGGTAAAACAATTAAGTGGTTGCTTAAAAGTGTCCGGACAATTCATCGCCGAGAAAATTCATCGCCGAGAAAATTCATCGCGGAGAAAATCAATCGCGGAGAAAATTAATCGCATGAAAATTCTTCCCCGATACATATAAAAAAAAAAAAAGAAAAGAAATATTTTAAAAAGTATTTTTTTTTTTTAAGTACGAAATATTTTATGTTATTTAATATTTCGATTATATTTATCTTTCTGAAATTTTTTATTCCGTATAAAATTGTTAATATTCTTTCTTACTACAGGCGCTGTAGATGAAATATCAATTGTTACAGAACTGGGATAGGATGGTTAGGAAGAAAGAGCACCATATTTAAGAATATTTAAGGATGATAATTTTATCCAACTAATATTTATAGTTAACTATTTACATATTCCTATTATTCCTATTAACTATTCTGCTATTAATAGTTATAATAGCTATTAGGGAGAATAAAATATTTAAGAATAGTTAAGGAGAAAGGGCACAATATTTAAGAATATTTATTCCTCTAACCGTTCACTGTTTTACTGTTTTGCTGTGACATAGTAGAGGTATATGTAAGTTTGGTTCACTTAAAACCTTGAGTTTTCCAGGTCTACCTACTCGCTGAGGAGACCTCAAAAAGGGTTGAAACCGGTCTGGGTAGTGACCTCTTCTCATAATGTAAAACAGTAATACATCTCCTAGGAGCGCATTTTACATTATGAGAGAATATTAAGGACAATGACGGATCTTGCTCCACCTTTGCTCCGAGTTCCCCAGGTGTTGTACTAACCAAGTGATTACTTACACTTGGGCTCGCCGATAGATTTTTCGTCATGAAACTCTAGGATTTCGATGGATTTCAATCCGAGTTTCATACCTGGCTGTACAATAATACGGGATTTACCATCTCCCTTAAACTTAACTTATGTCGCCGGTAAAATAGCCTTTTGGCTTGTTATTTCCTTAGATTTGTATTGACCTGCTTATTCAGCGATTAGCAGTTTACTGTATTGTCTCCTTTGGTATGAGAATAAAGATGGTGTAATGAATTTTTGTAACTTTTAATGTTCTTTTCTTTATTCAAGAAGGACAATTCCTTCTTGAATAAAAGATTTCACCCACCTTTTCCGTACAAAACGGTTGCCCAATATTTAAGCCTCTCTTCTCAAAAAGGCATGACAAGACAGTCTAAGCAACATAAGCCACTTACAATATGCAGGATGTTTCCTTCATATAAAATGGTTTAATACAAAAACTTACTTCACAGCATCTTACAGTGAAGTGTGCAAAAGAAGCAAAAAACGATCAAGAAATCCAATTCTTAATTTGAAGCGGATAAAGCCACCCTTATACCCGGACATCAGTCGATAGTTTCTTCTAGTTGGTCTCATTAAATCTACTAACAGCAACGTTCTCCTTTCATGCTATCACACTCCCGGATGGCATCAATACATCACTAAAGGATAAAGCTACCTTCCTGACATCATTATCCCCCAAGTACGCTAACACGCATATGATCGAGGCAAATCTCTTCACTCTAAAAGACAACAGTCTACACTGAATACTTCTCTTTATTATAAAAATATATATAAAAAGGATAGCGATGAAACTGGGAAAAGTTCGAACACGGCTGGCCTTTTAATCGTGATAGTATCTTCCATGTTGCATCCGAAATAGGTGCTCCCCTATAATCTCTGCAATATCTAACACACACGAGGAGTATGAAGGTGTCGTTTTCACACTAGTGTTATCTTTCTCTAATCGTGGAAACAGGCCTGTAGCCAAGCCATCCAAAAACGAAAATAAAAATCTCTAGTGAAACCATCGCGTAGTCATGAAAACATAAATGCGATGGTCTGTGGATATTTCAAAGACATTTAATCGGATCAGATATAGAGGGCATTTTATAAAACTACCATTTTATAAAATGGTAGTTTGCTAAACTGCCCATTACATTTCATCCTTTATAATTCATGCCATGTTTTATCTTCCGTCATTCACTCTGTGGTCATAGTGGATAGTTTCTTATCTTCGTCTTCTCCGACCATTGCCGATGCCAATTCTGAACAGTTTTCCTGTCATAAAAGCCTCATATTCGTGTCAACCCAAGCCTGAAAAAATTTAGTTCTTTTCTACTCTAGACACTTCTCATCATCTGTTCACTTCCTGACTTGAGACAAATTCTCATTTCCTCCAATTTAGAATGCTGTTCGTACTCATGCTTGTGGCAATGCCTCAGAAGAGTTAGCAATCCCACTCATAATATTCCTTCAATTAAAACACTCGAGTTCCTAGGAGGGAAACTCTGCTAACTCCATATGAGACCAGTTAACTTACCTTCAACTAAACCTTTTTTGCGTACTTGACGGGATTTGGATCCAATCAAAGGGCATCTCAAAATAGACTGAGCTATGGAGGATTCGAAATAATGGGTCTTTACCATTTAGCTTAGCTAAAATACCAGAGGTTTAATATAAAATATTGTCTTTTTTTCTCCATAGATATTACATCTAATTTCATTCAAATTTTCTACCTTGAAATATTTAAATCTATACGTCTTCAAATAACGCACGAGATACTATTTGATCTGTAGACCGTTTCATATAACTCGTGTAATAATTACTTCCTTTATAAATTCGTTAAGCTTTTCTAAAGTTTCTTCACAAAAAATACAAAAAGTGTTTGCATTTCAGCATAAACATTTAATGAATTATAATAAGCTAAAATTGGTAAAATGATTCTAAGAAAGGAGGGGGAATTTATTTTCTTAGTGAAAATCCATGAAAGAAGTAACTTCCACGGAAAATCTGCGCTCTCGTAACAGAAACGAAATGTTATTTACTGATAAAGTGGAAATGAATTGTGATTGCAGATATTAACATTATAATAACCAGAAAAGACGTAAATCACGAAGAAAGCATAGTATTGTTAAGATGCCATAAATTATTTTGAAGATAATTCGTTAGTTGGAATTGTTCTATTGAGGATCATTAGTTTTTGAAGAAATACGATCTAAATCGCTGGCTAAATGCAGTATGTCACAAGCTTAAATATATACTAGTTAGTCAGCGTTCAGGTTCATTAACCCAACGAATTGTTAACGTTGATGAGTTTAATTCCACTGATAATTCACTGGATACGAAAATGAGTAAGATTTCACATAATTATCTCTTCCGTAAGCAGAATACACTATTTTGAATAAAGAATAATGGGATAATTGGAGACATGTTTATTTCCATTGACAACTGAGACTGTAAAATTTAATTCATTCTTCTGGAAGAAATTACTGAATAAATCATTCTTAGTAAGATCAGTAATTACTACTATCTGGCTAATTAGAAAGATTATTCAGGAAATAACTTTAAGGTATTATTCCGTAATACAGCATCAAGACAGTATTGATGGAAAAAATCACCTAATCCTTATAAAATGATGAAATAAACATAACGAAAATGTGATAAACATAATTATATATTAATAATTTCATGGAGATCCTTGCTCAACAATTGTAAGAATTATGCATCTTCTCCTCGCTCCTCCACTAGCACTTTGTATAACCGTATGCAGACAACTCATCAAGCTAATCTATCTGTGTTGCTAGATGTTTATTTACTGTGTTTCAAAACAGTTTTGTTGTCAGAGTCATTATTTTTAATATTTAAAAAGGGAATATTTGTGTAATCGAATCTATTATTTCTTCACTATAGATAACGGTAAAAGGTGCAGTCATCAGCAAAGTATTCCAATCATTCCAAAAGAATTTATCACACAGGCAGATTTATTTTTATTTAAAATAAATAAAAATATTTATTTAACCAAAGTCAATCGTCAATACATGTCGGTATTAATGATGGATTTTGATTGAACAGGAATGCTTTCAAATTTCGTCTAGAATATCAAGAACCTTTTTAAAAAGGGTTCCAGTTCAAGTTTTTTTTTACTACTGGTGTCATACTGTGTAGCATTTTTTTTCAACGTAACTTGCATTTTTCTTTCTTCATAAGAGACAAAGTGCTTAGGAAAACACACTCGATAGACATAATACTGGCATCATAGTCTTACTTGCTTCATCATTATCATAATAAAACTGTTGCATAAAAAGCTGATGCTACATCATATTTTTCAATTAAGTTCAATATTCAGGTACAACGAAGCATGAAATGATAATAAAATAAAATAGGGCCTTTTTTTCAGGAACTTAGCCCTGGTTCTCAGTATACTGCGTAGCCCGATAAACGAAGTCCATAATAAAATCTTATATAGACTTTATATTCGGCTTTCTAAAGTGTCGAATATTTCGTGAAGCGGATTTTCTCTCTCCTATGATGCCACACATCGCACATCGACTTCTTCGATATCATGGATTGTAGACTCCTGGATTTTTTTTTTATAATGGATATGGCTCCTTTTGGAAGAATGAAAGCTTTGGTAAATCTTTTGTTGTGGTATGAAGGTGACCTCAACGTCCGTTTCTGGAGAATGACGGCCACTTTTTTATGAAATGTTTTTCCTATCAGGAAGAGCTGCGGCACATCTATATAATATTTCTGTATTTAGATGTTGCACAATCCTCTTTGAATAAATAATCTAGCTAGGGAATGTCGCATTATATTTTATTATCTTATTTTATTATATATAGCCATTTAGAAAGTCAATACTAACTTATTTTTTTAAGTTATAATTTAACAAGTGTTTTGAAAGGTTATTTTCTTAAAAAACTGCTTCGTTGCATTCTGAATGTTCCTTTTCCAATAATCAATATTTTCGCTGAACGAGGACTGTTTATCGCCTTAAATAAAACTGTGAGTTGGAAAGATCTGGATATAAATCCAATTGAGGACCTGATGAATATTGCATATGCATAATGTAGAAAGTTTTTTATCTTGGGTATACTATACGTTAAAGATACCAAGCAATTTTATAAACTTGGTTTTAATCCTTCTTCCCAAGTAAACAAACAGACAAGTAAGTCACATTTGCGCCTGAAATATTTTCACGTCATAGGCAACTCGTGCATAAAGGTGGAATAAGCTCTGATCACTTTCCCTTAGTATCTCCCCTAATGCAAAGCACATCTCCTTGCAAAGATGTATGATGCTATGCATTAAGGGAAAGGCCACTACTCAGACCGGTTTCGACCTTTATTGAGATGCCTTCCCTTAATGCATAGCATCATACATCTCCAAGTATGATGCTATGCTTGTCAAATTTGACAAACATAGCATCGTACTTGTTTGTATTAATTACTTGGGAAAAAGGATTAAAACTAACTTTATAAAATTGCTTGTTATCTTTAACATATATGTATATTCTTTCACATATGATTGAAATTGACGATATTGAGATTGAATATGAAATTGACGCAGTCCTTCACAATTGCAGCGCTAAAATCCACATGCTCTGTTGCATTCTGGATGCCACACAAAGAAAGAAAAATATGAAGTAATAATAATTTAAATGCACATATGTGCAAATGACCAGTTGTGTCAAGTCATTAAAACACACTGAGCCATTATCAAATTGTTACACTCATTCGACTATTTCAATCATTCTAGTATAATATTATAGTGAAACTTTTTCATTAGAAAGACAGCCTGTCTAACTCATTGCGAACAGCAAATTATTTCTTCATAGTATTTTGTGTTTATAATTAGATTTGCATTCCCCTCATCTGGGGAATAGTTTTATCCTTAAAACGAATATTATTTTTAAACTGTATGTCCCCTTTTATTGTTGTTGTTGTTGAGTCCATTGAAGAGCTTCGAGATATGACCATGGATCTGTAGAACTACTTTGGCAATCTGTTGAACTTTGATATAGTAGAGGTTTTCTCCAGGGTTATTGTCAATTTTCTGTAGAGCAACAGCAATTGCTGGACAGGAATATATGGACAAATGTTAATTCAACTCCTGGACAGTTTTTTCACGTTTCATAGCTACTACTACGGTCTGGCTGAATTTTCATGCCTTTAAAATGTTCCTTCCTTAGTCTGCTGATGGTTGTGGTTATTTGTTTAATTGAATTAATTTCACTGATTTCATTCTTCGTCTAGATAGATTCGTTTTACCAATCTTATTTTGGAGACAGTGTTAGCATCAGCGGGTGTAATTTTTGAGGTAAGTATCTTGCTTCTTTGGTTAGTCTGTCTGCTCTTTCATTGTCTTCAATATTTACATAGGCTGGTATCCATTGCAGTGTGCAGTTTTTGTTTTTCAAATTTAAGGTAGTTTGTAGCCATGAATTTCCTGTGTGAGTTTTGTTTTTCCATTTTTAATGCCTCAAGGGCAGATGTTGAGTATTTGTAGATGGTTATTCCTTCCGAAATGTTTATTACTGGATTTGAGAGATAGAATTTGCGAGCTGTTTGTATGGCTGTTAATTTACAAGTGAAGCTTGAAGCTATTTTGCTCCTCCTTGGATGAGTGCTTCATCATATGATCCATCAGTGTAGGAAATGACATGGTTTGGATTGTTTAAGTGGTGTGTAGTGTCAAGTCCTTTTCTTTTATTTTCTTGATGTGAATCCTTTTTTGAACAACGTTCGAGGAGATTTAAATTTTTCATTGTGTTTTTGGTAGACTAGTGGAAAATAATGGCTCTTTGCTTATTTCAATGGATAGGTGCTCAAGTCAATCTGTTTTCTAATTTCATGATCATATTGTAACGTAGTGATCTCTTTAGTCTATATTTTCTTGTCCAGGCATCGAAAGTCCTGAGTGAGATGTGATCCTGTTGGTCTGTTCTTCCTTTGTTTATTGCACACAAAAAAGATACTTTTACGGAATATTAATGAGATCTAACTACCCAACTAAAACAAACAAAAAATATTTTAAAGAATAATTTTGCTAATCTTATAAAATTGTAGTGCCATATCAACCTAAAACTACTTCACAGATTCTTGGAAGGTGGCTGTTTGCAATAACTGCAGAAGCAACAGAGGTTATGAGGGCAGTTGTATTATGTCTGTGTATCCTATGTTTTTTCAAAAGACTAAAGATCCCAGGCCTAATTCTCGTGTCGTACAACTGCCATCGCGAGCATGGCCTGGCAACTTACATCCGGCCAGGCCTCAAGGACATAACCCAAAGTCTACCTGATGCGGAATACTACATAGGTATTAAAGTTCAAACCATTTGCAATGTCTACGAACCACCATCGCAATGCTGGCCTGATCAGATGGACCGGTCACCACCTCACCCTGCTAGCTATGTTGGTGTAACTCTCATCACACCATATTGGGCTGTTCCTCTAACAGCCGGGACAGTAATAATCTAGTTAACTGAAGGGATACGTATAATCTGTATTTGATTTACGATGCCAAGCATAAAGGCATCGTAAATTCTTCATTTACGATGAAGAATTTTACGATGAAGAATTTACTTCATCGCACTCTTCACTCAGATTGTTGGTTCGGTAGACCAACAGTCTACAACAAACTGTTGTGGTTCTGTAGACCAAGGCTCTGAAGACCAGCCTTTGCCAATAAACAGAACCATCTTCAGCAGATTCCCTAACAGCCAGCATTGTCCTACACTAATAGAGACAGGCACATCAATCCCAGTCATCAGAAGAACACCAATCGCTAGATGGAACCTTCGCAGGTCCAACTGGAATGCATTTCAGAAACAAATCGAGCAAACCATTATAGCAATTCCACCCACCCCTAATTGTTATCCAAGATTTGTTAAACCAATCAGAACTGCAGCCAAAGCCTCTATTCCTAGAAGCTACAGAAAACAATACATCCCATGCTGGAGTAGAGAAATTTAGGAACGTTTAGCCAAATATGAAGATACTGAAGACCAAACTATTGCTAAGGCGCTCATATCAAAGCTGGATAAAAACAGAAAGGAAATATGGATCTCAATCATCCATGAACTCGATTTCACCACGTCTAGCCTAGAAAGCTGGTCACTTCTGAGAAAATTAATTAGGTGGGGCAGAACCAACAACACACAAAACAACAAGAGATAACTCCTGATCAAATGACTAATCATTTATTGAAAACCTCCATGATACCTCCATAATTGCTGCCTGGCTGGCCGAGTGGTTAGCGTATCCGCTCTCCATCCAAAAGACTGCGGGTTCGAATCCTGCCATGGGCATGGATGTTTGTGTTGTCTGTGGAAATACTAGTGGTGGTGGTTGGCGGTAGGTGGCGTTGGTGTAGTTGCGGTCAGTTGGCGGATTGAGTGGTTGAGACAGAGTTGTAGAGCAGGTGCCCTCCCTCGATGAGTCTTTGGACTCCCTGGAGGTGTCAAATAATAATAATAACAATAATAATAAATCCTGAAGATGGGCCCCGAGCTTCCTGAACTTGTACTCCCAGTATCTCAGGAAGAAAGGTGAGCCTGGACAGAAGCCTTCCCCTGTCTGGGAAAGAACTGCACACATTAACATTATAGACACCTAGCTGAAGTCTACCATGCGCACAATTTGTGGGACAATGAGAAACACCCCTCTCTCCTGGCTTGTCCTATCTAATATTGCTCCACCAAACATAAGGAGAAGACAAGCCTCGATTAAAGAATTTAATAAAGGAATGAGCAACTCACTCCTGTCCCTACACCAGACTCTCATAAATCGACCTAGTCTTCGCCTAAAATTTAGAAAGCCTTTCTGGACCATGGGTGAACTCTCTTCTCTTCAGATGCCCTGCCATCAACACCTAGTTGATGGAAGGGCACAAGATTCCTGTACTTTGCAGCCTGGTTTTGCTATTCCTAGGAAGATTTGGTCATCAATCAACAGGATCAGAACTAACCAGGTAAATGTGACTACCTACTACATAAATGGAGGCTGTTTGACCATCATTATTGTGATTGTTCTCCAGTGACTCAGACGATTACTCGTATTGTGAAAGGCTTCCCAAGGCGCCAATTTAACCGTGGTGGCCTATAGGACATCCACAAGGTAACGGATGAGAAATTGGATTGGCTTTCTAGATTGGACATTGACCTGTAGCTGTTCTGCATTACTTTTTCCGTAAGAATAAATAAATAAATAAAAGGTTTTCCGGTTTTCATGAATGGCAGTCCGGGTTTCTCACAGAGAGAAAAATGCTGTAACCTCATCATGAGACGGCTAAATCATTTTCAGATGAAAATAGTCTTATAAAAGTTCTATTTTATAAGAATTTTGAATTTTGTTTGAATTTTCGTATAATGTATGGGATTCATACCTAAAGACATTTTCGATTATTTCATAAAGCGGCTTATATTAATGCAATCTTTACAAATTACATTGGTACAATTATAAATGATAATACCGATGAACATTATGTGCAAAATTAGTGAAGAAACAAAGAGATAAAAAGCATTCGTGACCTGTTTTTAACAATATTTGAATATGCTCAATACAGCTTAACTTTTATAACATTAGATGCTATTAATATATCGCAAGATGATTTGATCCTAGACCATTTATTTAAACCGAAGTTTTAGCATTATCACTAGGTGAAAATAAACATTATAGTATATTTATTGTGCATTAGATTGTTGAGAGATTCTTCTAACCAAAACATAGAGGTAACGAACTACTTCAAAAATAAATTGCTGGTTTATCTTGTCGTAATTAGAAATATCTATACAGCTTTACAATTTAACAAAACTGCATATTCAATTCATAGTGCGTGAAGTACAACGTCAATGTAGAATAATTAAATATTTAAAAAAATAATTAAATATTATTTTGTTTGAATTTTCGAACGATTTTAAGAGAAAATATTTCTTCATGAGAGAGCAAAGTACCAGCAAACATATTATGGAGAAAAATAGGCTCCAAATAGCGATATTTAAGAATATTCTTTGAGTACAAAGTTTTTAAATTCGTTTGCAAATGTCCAAAGTATTTTAAAAGGGTCTTTTCAAAGAAACAATAAACGCTTTCAGCCATCTCTCCATTTTCCACATCAGGTTTCAGCAAAGTGTGAAGTGATTGCTCCTAAGGCTGTTTACCGTACGATCAGGAAAAAAACCATTTCAAATATCGACGGCATGTGCGTCATAGACACCTGGTTTTGAAGAAAATAATGCTCCGTATCGAAGAGCTTTAACTGTTCACAAATTGCTTGAATGACATGAGAGTGATGCTCGCCATCCATCCTAAAACGATCAGGTGGAGGATCTGGCATCCATCAATGGAAAGATGCTGGGAACAGTATTGGATGCATTTCGAAGAGACGGAAGTAGGATCAAGTTTTGTGATCCTTACAAGAAATAGAGTTTCATCTTCCTCATGATATACGCTAAAGTATAACCTAGATAGTTTCGCTTTTTCTAGTCATTTCAGTAAAGTATCCACAAATAAATAAAGCACTTAGAGGATTCCGAAAGGAAGCTATACTGAACAAATAGCAGATAACTCGTGTGCGTGTTAAAAGTGGGAGAATATTATGATTGTATGCCTCGCTATATAGCAACAACAATATCAACATTAAAAGAGTCGAAATTATTTTTTGCTTTTAGCATACTTTTATATTTTATACTAAAACAATACTAACTATGCAGCTCGCACAGTGCACTAAAATTTTATATAAATATAATTGTGTCTGTGGGTGGGCGGGTAAGTGGGTATGTGTGATTATAGCGCGATTAAGCAGGGCAGAATTAAGTAGGCCCATAGCGTATTCGGAACGACACATGCACACTATGTCATATGCGTTACAGAGTGTAGAGAGAGAGAAATGAAATCCGAAATAGAGAGGAATTAAGTTTATGAAGGCCAATTATACTTCGCGAAAGGAACACATTCTTCATAATATGTAAATCGAACAGAAGAGATATATGAGATAAGAGTTAGTAAAACTGAAAGGATTTGTTTTTCTTTTTTGTTCTTGTTATTCATATTATATATGATTATTGGCCTGCTAGGGAGAATTTTGTTGTGGGACGAAAAGTCAAACTGAACGAACAAAACATGTTTACCAACAAAACATTTTGTAGGTAAACAAAACATCAAAGCTCTTCACACATTTTCATTTTTTGTTCTTGCTAGTATGATCTTATATGTTCCCATATATTACGTAAATCAACCAAAAGCATAGGAATAGAACCTCCGTAGTTCACTCTTTTTCGAAAATGTCCTTTCGCTTGGAAAGACATCAGAGTCCGAATCCCGTCTAGAACGCAAAGAACCTTTATATGGGATTCTCAACTTAAAGTGAGTCAGCCGGTCTCATAGAGAGGTGGAAGGAATTTTCCAGCAGACAACTTAGGTTTTTCGTTCCACATACAGAAAAACTGGTCAGAAGAACACACACACACCATTTGCATACAAAATAACAACTTATAAGCATAGGGCTAACTATATTATCCTGGAATCACGGTTACGAAATCCAGAGTTACCTTGGAAAGGGGTGCTTAAGGGCCTGCTAAGAATACTAGATGAAGAAATTCCTAGAAATACGAAGAAATAAATTTCCTCCTATCTTTGTACACTACTTTAAACTTTTCTTATTTATTTTATTGAGTATTTTGCAATTTCAAAATTATATGTTTTACATCTTATTTATTTTTTTCGAATGTTTCGTCTTTCAAATAATCTATTTTTCGGTTAAATATTTATCCGTACGTGTTACCAGTTCCATCGTTCCGTACTACTTTTAATGATCATAAGGAAGATGTAAACGCAACATCACAGTTTCCTACTGTTATAATTTTTCTTATGCTTAAGTCACATTTTGAGGTTAACCGTGTTATAAATAATTAGTATTTTTCAGTTACCTAATAAAGTAAATTGTTTAGTTAATAGTAGACAAATTATAGTTTAATTATAGACGCGTTTACGTGAGAAAAAAAATAATATTGGACAAAAATTGTGATGTTACTTTTGTGGAAATACTGTTAAATTGTGAACTGGAATTATTCATTTACATTCAGATAAACAATTAATTCGATGTTTAAAGTTCATTCACTTTCTAATTAAAACTACAAATAAGCAGTTAATCAAAATCGCCCCAAGTATAAAACATTAATTTACAACGTTTTAAGCATTCAATATAAAATAATAAAATAGCGAAGTTTTGTACCAAAAATAATTAGGCAGAACTCTTTTATACCGATGTTTTGGAAATGAATAGGCACATCGTCATCTCCATTACGTGGCGTGACTTCAATGCATTTGTGAGTAGTGTTTGACGATTCGAGCACCACAGTTAATCATAACTTTTTAAGTGCACTCATATTCGTCCTGTAGTTGCTTTAGCTGAGTTATGATTTAGAACTCCAACGAGTTTATTAAAAAAATAATAAATAAAATAATAATAATAATAATAATAATAATAATAATAATAATAATAATAATAATAATAATAATAATAATGGATAACAATTGTGATGTTACTTTTGTGGAAATTCTGTAACTTTTATTTGAAGAAAAATTATGATAGTACATAAAAAGTTTGAACTGGAATTATTCATTTTCTACCAAATAAATTACTAATTTAATGTTTAAAGTTCATTCACCTTCTAATAAAAATTACAAATAACTCTAGTGAAACGAGATTAAATAGTAAATATATCTCTTCGTCCGATTTCTGATTATCACCATACTTAATGGAGATCTGAAAAGCCTAGAAAAATGTCACCTTGGTTTCTTGATTAGGATTATAAATTAGGGTGAAGATCACTTTAACTTCAACTCATCCCTTAGGACGAGTAATATCTCCTGATTAGCGGTCATGACGAATTAATGCATTAATGCACGTCACTCCTCTGTTGCATCCCCTAAAAGTAAGTATTCATTGCTTTAAATGTTTGATTCACGGGACTGGTTTGCCTGATCTTATGGACGAAAAAACCAGACTTTCAGTTAGAAAAGTTCTCTACCTCTATATGGGACACTCTAACCCACCCTCTGATTAAAAAGACCTGATAAAGTTTCGTAACATCGTGGACAGGATTCGAACAGGATCTTTCGAACAAACGGGTCGTATATACCAACTGAACTACGAAACCTGTAGGATATTCACTAACTATGAAATATTTGCGTTTTTGCCCAACTCCTTTTTCCACGCTAGTGTTTTGTATTGCGATCACTAAAGTGTTCTAATAAGTTTTTTATAGATAAATTTCAGCAGCGCATTAATTTTTATAACTTTCAGAAAAACATCCATTATTGTTATTATTACCCAAACTACAAAGTCGAATCAAATACAAGTTAAGATACTGAAAAGAGTGAAGCTTAATATGTAAATTGTAAAATGTAAAATGTAAAAGGAGTGAAGCGTAATATGTAAAATGTGCATGGAGTGCGCATCGTTAAGTGTCAAAAGACTGTTTAAGAGTTTAAAACAATTCAGCCATTAGGAAGATTAAAATGTTTCCCTTAATATACTGACGCAAGGTCATAAGAAACCAGCATAGAAAGAAATATTAAAAGCCAAGTAATTATATAACGTTGCTAACAATTGTCAGCAGGTGAAGTAAACTGATTCTTTTCACAGGCAAAATCGTTATTTAAGGGCCACATGTTTTAACACTGCAGACAAATATTAAGTCTGAGACTTGTGAGTAGTAGTGAAACATTTCCCAGAAGATCTAGAAAAGCCAGTTTGAATATTTCGAAACTAATCCCATTAACGATGGCACTGTATGGTTTCACACATTACTTCATAATAATGAAACTTTATCAAATCCGGTACATATTAGAGAAATTCGATTAGTTTAAAATATCTTATACTGAAAGTTTTGAATTTTTAATTTGCCATGAGAAAACATAGTGAGGCAAGTCCAGCTCAACCTCTGAGATTGTGATTTCTGTTAATTGCGCAGGAAACAACTCAAGACATGTGTTCAGTATATTATATTTTAAGTGTTATATTTTCACTTGATTTGTATGCTAGGGTATCAAACGGAGTTACTAAAGAAAACAAAACTCACTTAAATTTCAAACAGCATAATTAACTTTTATTTCTGAGGTTGTAAACTACTACGTATCTTAGCCAACATTCCAATCGAGATCTTTCCAAGTAAAGGGCACATGTCGGTTATTGTCCACACTGCGCGGACACACTCTGTGAAGGAATGCATTTAAAAGTCAATATAAGATGGATGCTGATCCTTCTGAGCTGTTCTGCACGACATCGCGAAATCCTTAATATTATGATTAAAGTGAATGCACGCTTATAGAAAGAATTATCTGATTATTAGTGAAAAAAATCTAAAGGTTTCTGTTCAAAAATAATAAAATATACATTTATTGTGTAAGTTTAATTACCTTGCACACTAAATGTATAGTTAAATTTCCAAGTTTAACTTGTCTTTAAAGAGAAGTTAATCTTAAAGAAAAGATAGTTTACAGGAAGAAACAATTTAAGGAACGATAGTTCTGATTCTCCATTACTCACATTCTCCGCTAAGAACGAGATGAAGGCATCTGTTTCAGTTCCTGAGGGAAATTATAATTTTAAATCTGTGGTGTGCATAGTGATGCAACTCAAGTCTGTTTAAAGAACCGGTAGAATTCGTACTTTTTTAAATATTTTCATTAAAAAAATTACACACATAAACACACAGAAGAATTAAAAAGAACAATAATTAAGGGAAATGTTTTGGAGTTTGAGGAAGTGAAAATAACTGGAAAGTAGAAATTTTTAATTATAAGATGTAGTCTCACCATCGACTTGATTGATATCTCATATGAGCGGAATAGGTGAAGTGCCTTCATGCTACAGTTGGTTCGATGCCTTCCTCTTGCATGCAGAGATCGGAGTTCGAATTAGGTCAAGTACGGAATGGATTTTAATGAAGCTTTTACATGAGACATTGAGGTAGACGGTGTGGTTGGCCTCAGAGAAACATATATACAGTATATATATATATATATATATATATATATATATATATACTGAGAAATCACTGTTCAGTTATAGTTCTCTAGTAACTTTCCCTATTCGGCTAATATGTGCCCTTCTTTATATATATATATATATATATATATATGCATATATATATATCTTTTTTATATGTATATATATATATATATATATATATATATCATATATATATATATATACTGAGAAATCACTGTTCAGTTATAGTTCTCTGGTAACTTTCCCTATTCTGCTAATATGTGCCCGTCTTTTTACAGTTTCTAATGCCAATTTACCATTTCTTGGTACTGATTAAATTCGTAAGAATCCTAGGTTATTAAATTCCTTTTCTCCGTGGAAAAGTTTTCTTAATTTTACTTTCAGGTGCTACTCAGAAAGTTTTCATTCCAAATAATTTAATTTCTAATCTTCCCTAGACAACACCTAATGAACACCCTGCATTTAATCCATCGATCACAGATCGGTTAATTCATTCTTGTAAAGAGGATAATTTGTTTGTTTGTAAGGCGTAAAACCTGAGATCCCCAAGAACAAAAAACCTCCCACATCTTTGGAGCTGGTTAACTCACCGTAGGTACTCACTAAATTTCTTTTCTAACCATCGAATAAGACAAACTGAATTAGACACTTTTATTTCACGTATAGGCATGCTACTGCCAATCCCGATCCTTTCAGTTCTTCGCTGAGCTATCGGTTGAGAACAACCTTCTTTAAATTCTTCGGTCAATTGCTGTACACAGGAAGTTTTGTTTGTCCGTACAAGGCTTCTCAGACGACGGCGATCTCGTTCCTGATAGACAGTCTCAGAATCGCAGTTACACCTTTTAAACAACCAAAGTGTGTTATATTGGATATCTCAACTTTTGAGAAACCAGTCAGCTCTGCTGTTTTCAATATCAGAGGGAGCACTCACAATAAGCCCTTTATCGAATTCCGTTTATTCCATTGTGATTAACACTACTGAATTACTGATCATCAGTATTCTTAAACAGTTGCCTTAGAATACATGGCGACACACGTGATTGCACATGCTCTGTGTAAATGACTTTTACATATATCTGCATAAAGGCTACTAATTCCGTGACCGTTATGGGTTTTTCCCAAACACTAAAGAAAATACTATGAATGTATACTTGTAAATATTTAAAACAATGTACACTGTTAATAATAATTTACAATTACTTGGTGTGATGAACTGAATCTAATATCGCACAACATTTTAAATCTTTTACAGTAAGCTACGTTAAGGCTGTGTACATATTTTGCCAAATTTACCTCTGAAAATTTTAATACACTTCATTCGTCATTTATAGTAGTAGTTTATTTTATCCCGAATATATTTTAAGAAACACTTCAAAAGAAAGTTGGAAATGTTGTTTATTCTTTCTTTATGTGTTTTTACTATACAAATCTGCATTTCTCACTATAGGAAAACGTCAGAAATCATGTATGCAACGTGCTTCTTCATACATTTTGGTTTGCAAGCTTCGATCATTTATGGCAACCATTCTCATTAAAATGAAACGTGAATGCTCTTTTTGGAATGTCAGCGAATCGAACTAACACCTTTGAACAATTCTGAGAAATTTCTGCGCTTCTGGATTTTTTTTTCCTGAAAACGGATGCGTTTATATATATATGCTAATACTGCCAACATGAAGGTTGGCAGTATTAGCATCGTATTGTTCATCGTAATAATAATAATAATAATAATAATTTTTTTTTAAAATTTAATTAAAATAATAATAATAATTTTTTAATAAAACGTTTTAATAATAATAATAATAATTTTTAATAAAACGTTTTAATAATAATAATAATTATTATTATTGTTATTTCAAAACAGTCAAAACACTATAAATCATGGAATGAAAGAATAATAGAAGCTAGAATAAAAATAGTAGAGGCTATTTAACAATAATTGGTTTATATGCCCAAGAAGAGGAAAGAGAACAGGATAATATTGATTTTTATTATCAGCTACAAAACATATATAATAAAATAAATAAAAATGATTACATAATTTTAGCAGGAGACTTAAATGCAAGAATTGGAAACGACGAGAATTAATAATAATATAGTAATACATGGATAACATACTCTAAACAGGAATGGTAAAAAATTGATTGACTTTGTAGTTTATAATAACCTAAAATAATGAATGCCTTCTATAAACATAAAGACATACATAAATATACTTGGGCAGCAAGAGGATGGAAATCAATATTAGATTATTTTATATTAAATTAAAATTCATCAAAATTTTCACTAGATGTTAGCGTTCACAGAGGATATGAAATAAGCAGTGACCACTTCTTTGTTAAAATAAAATTGAGATTACCAGCTAAATGGCTACAAGTAGCAAGAACAGAAAGAAAATTTGATACATTTGTTTATAAAACTAGACTATTGAATGACACAAATGTACAATGGCCATATGAACAAAAAATTAACCAATATCAAGAAAAAATAAAACAAAATGAAGAAATAGAATGGCTTAATATAAAAACGATACTAAATGCAGAGCAAATGAAATTTGAAGTTTTTGAGAAAAGTCATAATATACCTTATTTGATCCCAAAAGAAACGAAGAAATTATGAAAGAATTAAACCAAGAACCAGTAATAGAAAACTTTTAAAATATAAACATAAATGGATGGAACATGTTCAAAGAATGAAAAATGATTACTAAAAACAAGCCTCAAAGCACAAGCCATTAGGAAAAAGAAAACCAGGACGTCCTCTAAAACGATTCAACGATGACTTCTAAGGCTGAAACAGGCCATGCTAGGCCTAAATCCTTGATACGCATTATTATTATTATTATTATTATTATTATTATTATTATTATTATTATTATAGCACAGAGGGCGCTGTGTAGGCAGACGGATGCACACGTACACTGTATCGCTGCTCCTGGTTTTATAGGTTTAAAGTGTTAACTCATGTTTCTAACTTGAAAGTGCTACTGTTTAATTCTACTAGTCATGCTGAAGACAGGGACGTTCAAATCACCAAAATCAGATAAGTAATATTCAAATTTTCAGTGTTGGAAGTTCATAGAGTGTACTGCAGTCACCAGCCAACGAAGAACAAAGGACGTCGCCATTTTAAAAATCGCACTATAGTCGCTAACGGGAAGAAAGGCCAAAGGTCACCGACACATTGAAGTTCAAGCAAAATGAGCTGTAACAAGTGCAATAAGCCATTAAGCGATGAAGGGGACGGACCACATTGTTCCGATATAACAAAACACAACACTTCCACTGTTCAGGGATCTCAGAAAGCACGTGGAAAGCAAAAGGAGCCGTGAAACGGACCGAATGGCGATGTCAACAGTGCCGTGAGAAAACGAAGAACAAATACCAGACATCAAAGAAAAGTAACGCACATCAAGGTAAGTCGCTTCCGGATCCTAAAATTACAGATAACTTTGATTCATTTAAACTCATGGTGAAAAACTTGTTAAATACGCACATGGAACAAATTAACAAAATATTCTAGGAGTATGAACATTACATACAGTTCAATAACGAGACCTCTGAACAAATGTTAGGAACCGTGCGAGAAATAAAGACGAAATTAACGGAAGCGATAGAAACGCAAGAAACACTCCAACACGAAAATCAAGAATTGCGGAAAGAAGTAAACACACTCAAGTGTCAAATGGAGCACATGCTACAAAAAGAAAGAAAAAAAGAACTTCAAATTGAGGGAATAATGAAAGAAAATACAGAAGACTTAAGCAACATAATGCAACTGATCGGCAGCAAAATTGGAATTCAAATCGCAACCACATATATCACCTCGATTAACCGAGACCCACAAAAAAACAAAGAGAGACCTCCACCAATCATCGCTCGTTTTACCAACAGAAATCTGAGCGACCCCATTCTTACAGCAAGCAAGAAAACAAGGCCGACAACAACGATCCTAACTGATAAGAAACTCCCAACACCAATCTATATAATGGAACACTGGACTCCATACTTCAAAAATCTTTTATACCGAGCAAGGAAGACAAAAACAGAAAAAAACTACAAGTTCCTGTAGACAAAGAATTCCCAGATATTTATGAGAAAGAATGAAAACACTCGAATATACATAATGACAAGTGAATCCGACTTACACAGCCTACCAATATAAAATACTAACTTTTCTAATCTTATTCTTAAGGATGTGAAAAGTTAAAAACTGCATAATGGAGATCTCAAACATAGGCGAACATATCCAGTCAGACAGCATAAATTACAAGGTCTTTTACTCTTTGAAGAAATGGTCAGACAACATTTCCACCAATACCAACTTCACTATCATACACACAAACATAAGAAGTATAAGAAATCAATGTAAGCCAGTGTTTGTTTATACGTCTTATGTTTGTGTGTATGATAGTGAAGTTGGTATTGGTGGAAATGTTGTCTGACCATTTCCTCAAAGAGTAAAAGACCTTGACATTTATGCTGTCTGACTGGATATGTTCGCCTATGTTTGAGATCTCCATTATATAGTTTTTGATCTTATTCTTAAGGATGTTAAAAGTTAGTATTTTGTATTGGTAGGCTGTGTAAGTCTGATTTACTTGTAATTATGTATACTCGAGTATTTTCATTCTTTCTCATAAAATGATTTATGAGAAATGCTGACTAATACTTACCGAAGTTGCAATAAACGACACAGAAATTTACGCATAAAACATAAATAATTATCAAACCTACAACTTATGAGACAAAACAAAAGAGGAGGTGGCATTGTGGCATTTATCAAAGAAAAATACAATGTTACTTAAAAACAAACTCACTTAGAACATGGGAAACACTACTTTTGTAAATCACAAATAGCCACAATAGTATCAAATACACAATAAACACAATATACAGACCCCCAGATAACAATCCACTCAGTTTTCTTCACGAGTTAGAAACATGGCTAAGCGGCATCGAACCTCGAACAACACACACACACACACTCATCCTAATAGTAGACATTAACATGAATACTCTTGACCAGGCTTCTTCAACCACTAACACATATCTAGACATACCAAGTCAGTACAACATAAACCCTACCATTAACTCCCCAACAAGAGAAGAAATACTCAATAACTCACTAACAAAATCAAGAATTTGATCATATCGACATACGGGCTCCCATCCATACATATCTCATCAGTAATTAACGTGAAAATTGCCGATCACTACTTTGTCTCAACTTCGTTTTATTACGTTTCCTACCCCCCCCCCCTTCCACCACTACAAAAGTCGACAAAACTTGATCATATTAAAGAGCATTGTCGATAACCAAGTCAAAAATACAGACTGGAATACCCAACTTAAAATAAATGATCCTGTTACATTATACGAGAATTTTCAACTAAAGTTCACATACTAAATACTATTACTGTAAAGGAAAATCTATGCAAAAAACTTAAAAAGTCACCCAGTATCACACATTTACAAACCTTATACAAAACCACAAGATATCAACTAACAACAAAAATTCATAGGGCAAAAAGACGCTACAACTTCCAAAAATTCATGGAATATAACAACAACATTAAGCAAACATGGGCTACACTCAACGAATTAGTAACTCGAAAAAAGAAAACTTCAACACAAGATTTTATTGCAAAAAGCTTCCGTCAGGACACAAACCAAGAGGAACTAGCAGACTCATTCAACCATGCTTTCACAAACAACATCACACAACTCAAAAAAGACAAACTACCAACGATCAACAAAAAAACTACCGACACAAAATCAACAACAAACGATGTATTTTCCACCCGTAACAAAACAGGAACTGAAAGAAGCAATCCTACAACTAAAACCAAAGAAGACCACTGCAGGAATAGCCAAAATAAGACTCACAGACCTTATAACACACTTTGAACAAATAAATCCAATACTCTTGAAACACGTTAACATAATATTCGACACAGGCATTATTCCACAACTAAAAACTGCAATAATTACGCCAATATAAAAACACGACAAAAGAAACGATACTCAGAACTACAGACCAATAGCTACCCTACCAGTCATCTCAAAAATTCTAGAAAAAGTAACATACACCACACTACAGAACTATTTACAGAAGTACAACATCATCTCACAAAACCAATACGGCTTTCAGAAAACAAAAAGCACCATCACTTTATTAGAAGACATCGCCGACGCAATAAACAAAACTCTCGATAGAAACACGTACGCCGCCCTTATACTGCTTGACTTAACAAAGAATTTGATACACTTGATCATGACATACTACTCACCAAGCTATACTCATTAGGTATAAGAGGAACACTGCATTCCTGGTTCAGGAACTATCTCTCAAACAGAAGAATCTATATCTATATAGATTCCCACCTTAAATGGACAAAACATATAGAATACTTACACACCAAACTCCGGATCATCGCAGCAAAACTCTTCCATGTTAAAGACATTATTCCACCCAACATAAAAAAATTCATATATCACGGTATCCGCGAATCCCTACTCAGACACGGTATAACAATCTATGCAAACAAATCAAACGGCCACCTAACAAAATTAGAAACATTACACAGGAAAATCGTGTCAACAGTGATTGGTTGTTGCGTGTAAGGTGTCCAGACACCTTACACGCAACAACCAATATCCGAGAAGCACATGGCGATACACAGAATTCTGAGCATTAAAAACCTGAAATACTACATGACATTAACAAGGAATTACTTCAACATCATCTATCGAAACAACAGAGACACATATCGTATAACACGACCGACAACAACTCTCTACATCCCCACATCCTTCAACAACTCATCCGGTTCTTTTGTGAGATCACCTCAGATACCCAGGCAACTCAACAACCTACCAAGAAATTTGAAACACGTAGATAACTACAGAACATTAAAAAAACGAACTATGAAAAATATACCAACAAAGTTAAATACCATTAACACTAATATACAGATCACAAATCACTAGCATCCAATGCCTATATCCCATACATAAACAGTAGCAACAACACAAATAGTGAAGGCTAAATCCCACTCTCTTCATAAAAGTTAACCCAAGCTTCGAAGTAGGTGGGATTAACTTGCCTCCCTCATCTACAAGTAATCCTTATAAACAAATGCAGAAATTTGTTTGTATAATCACTCTTTCTCAAAATTTGAAAAAAAAAATACATTTTAAGAGAAGTTAATCAAACAAGAAAACTCCTTGATATTAAACGCAATATACAGCCCACCCAACTTAAGCACCACATATTTCCTAGATGAAATAAACAGATGGCTCTCAGCCACGAAAGAAGGTGCCTCAGAATACTTGACAATAATAAGAGACATGAATATAAACATTAGGAACATAAATAACAACACAGAACAATATCTAGACCTCTTATTAGCATATAACATAATCCCATCAATACAGTCGTACACACGGAAATACAACAATCTCATCCAGTATTAACCACATAAATAAATGGTCCCCTCCAAACAGCCACACATTAGCCATCATAATATACAAACTGGCAGACCACTACTTCACAGCTTTTCAGTTACACACTGAACCAGAACCCATAAAACTCATTGAGACTAAAAAACAGTATTATAGCATTCTAAAGGTAACAATAGTAAACGACGAAATCAGAAAAACAGACTAGATGCAGATAGCATCTTCAGACTCTGCTGAAGCTGTATATAATAATCTTAAACTTGTATTAAAAATATATATATATAACAAAGCATTAACAAAAATAAATATATGCTCCCAAAGAGAACAGAATCCATGGATAACAGACAACATATTAACAGACATACAAAGAAAAGATGCCCTATGGAAACAACTTAAGAAGTTGCCAAACAATATCGCTTTACAAGCTGAATACAAAAGAAAACGGAATCTCCTAACAACACAGATTAGAACGGCAAAAAGAAACTGCTGCAGCAACAAATTCACAACAGCACAGAACGACATAAAGGAAACCTGGCACCTGATTAATGAAATGCTGGACAATATACACAGAACCACTGCCTCAGAAACAATAAAACACAGCTTTGCTTGCGACCCCAAATCCCTCAAACAGTTGACAAACAACTTTAATCAGCAATTCGTGAACTCTGTCCAAAAGCTATAAGAAACAACCTTTTGTCACACAAACGAATATTCTCCACTAGGTCCATGAGCAACCCAGTCGATGTGGTTCCCCACAATAACAAAAGAAGAACTATCACTGGCAATTCAACAAATTAATCCTAACAAAGGACCGGGGATAGACGGAATCAGACTAAAAGACATCAAGAAACACTCAACCAACCTACTTCCAATTATACAAAAACTGTTAAATAAAATCTTTGAAATGGGACATATACCTGAAACATTAAAGACTGCATTAATGACACCCATACACATACATAGAAAAAGAATCATTATAAGTAATTACAGACCCATCTCCACGTTATCTGTAATCAACCAAATCAAGGAGCGCATCGTGCATTGCAAACTCTCCACATACGTTAAAAACTTTCAAATCATACCCAAAACACAATATGGATTTCAAAAAAAAAAAAAAAAAGAGGAAAATCAACACTCCTGGAAGATTTCACAGACCTGATAAACGCTGCATTGGATAAAAACAGAATAACATTAGTCGTATTCATTGACCTAACAAAGGCATTTGACACACTAACACACAAAACCTTATTAACGAAGCTAACGCATATCGGAATTGGAGTCGTCTACTCCAGTGGTTTAAAACAAACATGGAAAACAAGAAGCACATCACACGTATAGGAATTGCGTACAGCAAAGAGGTACCGGTAACTTGTGGAGTACCGCAATGAACTGTCCTATCTCACATTCTATTTAACATATACAGACACGACATAAGTCATCTTTCCTTAAAAAGTAAAATCTGGTTAACCGAAAACGGCACATATATATGAACCCCGGAAAAACAAAACTAATGATATTCAAAAACTCCCAAACCCTGCCCATGGAAACAAAATATCTCACTATCCGACATTCATCCTCCTATACACAAAGCGCTGAACCTGAAACCACAACCATCACAGAGGTGAAAACAACATGCTATCTCGGACTTCACTTCGATGCTGATCAAAGTTGGAATAGCCATATAAACTACCTACACACCAAGCTTAGGATAATAGCAAGCAAACTATACCGATTAAAAGACATAGCTCCGACACACATAAAAATACTGATCTATAAAGCATTATGTGAAAACATTTTAAGATACGCAATCACATCATATGCATTCTGCGCAGACTACAGAGTTAACAGGTTACAACGGTTGCAAGATAAAATGGTAAAACTGATATTCTGGGAACAACCCACACTTATGCAGGCAGCACGGACGCAACAACATATTTAAGGTGAAACACGTATGCCGCTACACAGCATGTTAAAACGTTACTACAGCCCAACCTATAGAGTAACCAGAACTACATATCAGATAATAAGACCATAATCAACAAACTATATAACATATAAGTACAACAATCATCACAATGGCAAAGCCAACCGAAACTTCTATGTGCCTGACATTCTAAACAAACTGCCGACGGCAGAAACCACACACACACACACACACACACACACACACACACACACACACACACACACACACACACACACACACACACACACACACACACACACACACACACACACACACACACACACACACACACACACACACACACACACAAACTATGACAAACCCCTCTCAAAAAATCATCCAACCCATGTCCAACCCTACTTGCTAAAAAAAAAGTTAAACTGTGTAACAGCAGTTAAAGCCTTCCAAGCACGTACCAGCAAACAGTGTAAATCAACAACTGGCTTGCGACCAGTACAGAAACATAACCACCACCATCTATTATCTTCCTCAGATAAGCTCTGCAAAGCTTCGAGGAAGAAATCAGAAATGCCTCCAAAACTATTATTATTATATTAGTTATTCACACAAAAAAATCTGTATAATCATCACTGTTAATATTAGAACAAGCGTGGTAAATGCACAATACAGAGGCAACGAGTGCTATTAAAATTCTTAACTGAAATCCAATGTAGAAAAAATATTATTTATTTTAAAATTATTATATATATATATATATATATATATATATATATATATATATACACACACACTCTTGTATATACAACTATTATTGTATCTATGCATGTAATTTATCTGAGACATAATAAAATGTTTTAAAAAATATATAATAATGATGATGAAGCCTGCTTAGTGCAGTGGAAGTGGTAGTTGCATCATCTGCCCTAAGACACCCAAAGATAGACTTCAGTTCATGTCTAGTCACTGACTAGGAACATTTTTCTATCTTCGACTAGTTCCCGAGTTAGTCGACATCTGGCATCGGCAAGCAGGTTTTTTCTTGCGGAATCTCGGGCTTTTTCGTCCCGTAAACTTAGGAAAATCTACCGTAGAACCCATATTATATCAGACTGTAACATATCCTGTTAGGATTAGGTGCCAACAGATAATAGCACTTGTTTGCCCGTCTCTTTATCGATTGCCGCTTATAATTTGTGATTGTTATGGGCCAGCTATCTCTGATTGGCTACCAGTGGAGAATGAATTGCTTACTCAG
This sequence comes from Typopeltis vanoorti, assembly GCF_054136105.1. NCBI lineage: Eukaryota > Metazoa > Arthropoda > Arachnida > Uropygi > Thelyphonidae > Typopeltis > Typopeltis vanoorti. The sequence goes on along the minus strand of NC_143564.1, from coordinate 91,998,899 downwards.
TCTCCAAAATCTAGATAGGGTTAATAGGTCTCGCCTACTCCCTATGAGAGAATAAAAGGAGTTAGATTCTTATTATTAGACCTACTACTACTACTGTTGACAGTAGTATGCATATATATCTAAAATAAATTTTTCTTGTTACATATAGTACATTCTGTAATGTTCTCTATTTAAGAAACTATAATATGTGATTTGTATAAAGTAAAATACTCATAGTCTGTATAATAACACCTTGTCACCCTTTAATATATGTAAATAAATAAATAAATAAAATATAAAATTCAATATGCATTCATATTATACACTTTGTGAAACGGGAAACAGTATTTGTAGATTATTAATATGAATATTATTCTGTTATATGAATTGCAAATTGTGAAAATTATAACGATATTAAGAGTGAATGCATGAAATGCAAGAAATGCTGGTATTGTTGCCTATACTATACTATAAAATATGTAATTTCTTTTAGAGGTAATAAAAAGTAAAGTAATAAAAAATAAAAATAAATAAAAAATGTGAACCATCATCTTACAAAACCAACACGGCTTTCAGAAAACAAAAAGCACCATCACTTTATTAGAAGACATCGCCGACGCAATAAACAAAACTCTCGATAGACACAGGTACGCCGCCCTTATACTGCTTGACTTAACCAAAGAATTTGATACACTTGATCATGACATACTACTCACCAAACTACACTCATTAGGTATAAGAGCAACACTGCATACCTGGTTCAGGAACTATCTCTCAAACAGAATACAAGTAACAAAAATAAGTACATGTCACAGCTGGGGTACACAAATAAAACACAGTGTCCCTCAAGGTGCCATATTATCACCCACTCTATTCAACATATACATTGACGATGTTCATAACCTGGCCATAAGAAGTCAAATGTTTCAGTACGCAGATGACACTGCACTACTAGCAATCCACACAGACATCAAAACGGCTCTCTCCAAAGCACAGCAAGACCTAAATGAAATCACAACATACTTCTACCAAAACGCAATTGTAATAAAAGGCACCAAAACACATATGTTAATAATACACAACCCGAGAATCATGCGCCCCGCACCACTATTGATACACTGTCACACATACCGCTGCATTAACAACAAAAAAGCCTGTCAATGTCCCGAAATCAAACCTATAACACATGCAAAATACCTTGGTCTTTACATAGATTGCCACCTTAAATGGACAAAATATATAGATTACCTACAATATAAACTCCGTTATCATCGCAGTAAAACTCTTCCAAGTAAAAGACATTATTCCATCTAACATAAAAAACTCCTATATGTCTGCAAATCCGTACTCAGATACGGTATCACAGTCTCTGCAAACACATCAAACGGTCACCTAACAAAATTAGAAATATTAAAGAGGAAAATTGTGTCGACAGTGATTTGGACACCTTATACACAGCAGCCAAACTCCGACCAGCACATGGCGATACACAGAATCCTGAGCATTAAAAATCTGAAACACTACATAATATTACTAAGGAATTACTTCAACATAACCTATCGAAATAACAGAGACACATATCGTATAACACGACACACAACAAATCTCTACATCCCCACTCCCTTCAACAACTGATCCGGTTCTTTTGTGAGATTGCATCAGATAACCACGCAATTCAACAACCCACCAAGAAATTTAAAACCCATAGATAACTACAGAACATTAAAACAGGAACTCTGGAAAATATACCAACAAAGTTAATGTACCATTAACACTAACATAAGCATCACAAATCACCACCAGCATTCAGTGCCTACATCCCATCCATAAACAGTAACAGCAACATAAATAGTAAAGGCTAATCCCACTCTCTTTATGAAAGCTAACCCAAGCTTCGAAGTAGTTGGGATTAACTCGCCTCATTCAACTACACGTAATCCTCATAATCAAAGACTGTAAATTAGGTAATAATTCCGTCAGTACGGTGTATAATAATAAAGCAGATACCGATATAAAAAATTATAGATAATAATAATAATATTATTATATACAGAGTTTCATGTTAAAATCGTATCTCGTACATTAAGAATAGAGGTCCTATAATATTGTTACATAAGATAGTCGGATTAATTACTAGTAGCATTGTGCATAATTAGATGAATTGCAGATCACTGAGTTCCATACTGAGTCCGCCAAAATGTGGCCCAAATATTAGAATGGAATCCATGAAATTGGCTATCATCTATATGCTGCCTCTACAGAATACTCTACGATTTGGACATGGGATGGAAGAAATCTCACAATAGACTAAGTCACTATGCTACCTTGCCTTTTCAATATCGGGTATTATTTTCAAGTGTAACAGTCTGTTGTCTAATATTAATTATTAAGAAGGATAGGGGAGAGTATTCCAGTATTCCAGTATAATTCGAGACTGAAAAAGAAACTCTTGATAACTAAGTTGTAGAATGGTGTTAAACACTTTTGTATGCGCTGTGCAAACGAAAAACAGATGTTGGAATTTATGTAGCTGATTCTGTTGCAAAAATTGATATAATCATTGTGATGAATATTTAGTAGTTGGAATAGCTTTGACAATAATATTTTATCAATTCGTAAAGTATGTGTAGCATATTGTAATTTTCCTATATATAATTCATACTGTACGTAATATTTTTAGATAATAAACGGTACCCCCCTAGCATCAAGGAAAGTTCCGTGAAGCTTCTATAGTTTTCTGGTCTAAGTGGATCGATTCTAGTTATTGACTGTAGTTACAAATCTTAGTTTCCCTTGCTGGGATTAATTGTTACACTCCCCTCCCCTCCCCGAAAAAAACTTTGTTCTATGAAACCTAATTAATGTTCACATAACGCGATTATATTCAGTTGGTAACGACGATGCCCTTCGGTTGAAAAGTCCTGATGAAAGTTCTTGGCTTCCTCGACAGGTTTCGAATCCCAGTCTTTTCAATAAAAGGGCATTGCCGTTACTAACTGAAATACGGAGGCTCAGAACACTATTTCGCAGAACTATGTTTTTTATTAGATGATTCATTACTCCGTTCTCAAGGAAATTAGTGTTTTTTCACTCTCATTAAGTATAAAAGGATAGTTTTACAATCTTTTCATAAACAAATATGGACAGTAAAGTGGGCCGTACTAAAGAGCTCAATGACTTGTGACGTAGCACTATCATAGGATGCTACTACCTTTGCAGCAACTGATTTCAGAAAAATTTCTGCCCTGCTGCAGTTGCTTCGATCAACTGTATCAACTAAAGTGATGTTATTGTAAAGTGGAAACCCTTAGAAGTAATAACAGCACAACTGCGCCCTGGTAGGCAACACAAAATCACAGAGTGGGACTACCGAGTGCTGATATTGTGGCGCAAATCAATCCCTTGTCGTCGGCTGCAACACTCACTAACGACTGGCCGCGCAGCCCTACACTATTAATAACAGGTAGGGCCAACATCATGCGTAGGGAGAAAATGTCGTAAATCTCGCCGCCATTTGACTCTGGAGCAAGAAATGCATTCTTTGTAGTGAGAAAGCACGCTTCACCACCTGATAGTCCCACAGACGAACCCGAAATTAGCAGATGCCAACCTATCAACTCTGAAGTTTGGTAGATGAGGAAATATGGTCTCTGGTTGTTTTGTTTTTCATGGTTCCAGCTGTCCCTGTATTCAACCCTATCGAATACCTATGGAATGAATTGGAATGCGGATGGGGAGCCAAGATGAATCGCTGGACATCAGTGATCAACCTCACTAATGGTCTTCTTTAAGAATTGAAGAGCTTTACCGCAACAAGTACCAAAATCGTCTGGAAGACCTTCCGAGAACACACTGTTATAGCAGCAAAGAGTGGACGAACACCATATTAATATATTCCGTATCATAGTGAGACCATTGGGGTAAGAAGGCATCCATATATATATATATATTTCATCAGATAGTGTATATGTAGTTTCTGTTACTATCATGGTGAACAGCTGCCACGATGATGAAAAGAATGCTAAACATCTCGCAGATAACGATTGGGAAAAAAAAGTGAGAGCCAAAAGAATGTGAATTGTTTCTACGGTAAAGAAAAAGAGCAGAAGATTTATTCTATTTTATAAGTAAAAAACATGAAAACTCTGTCAAATAATGCATGTATTTCATATTTCAAATGAACTATGGATTATGTAATATTTCATATGAACTGCATTACATTATTTTTTGCAGAACTGGATTACGTAATATTCTTTACTCTTCTTGAAATCATCTTCACTATTCTTTGTTTCAGTATGATATGATTTTTATTTTTCTTACTAGTTTATCCCTCATCTTTCATTCTACAAGGTTAGTAAATTTAAAGGGAGCGACACTTAGCTTTCAGGTACAGAACTTCACTTCGATGTTACAGCAGCGAATACATCCCAAGCGTATGCTTTAGATCTTTATCATGCTAAAAGCCAAACTCTTGTTCCGTCAGATAAGGCCGGAATGAAACAGGCGCTTTCCGGCATGACGGCACGAAATAGCTCCTCAGTTAGCTATCCAGTTCTCTAAAACAGGTTATCTCTGAGCTTTCGTTCAAACTCTTCTAATCTATCAGTAAGTTATGGGATGTTTCACAACTAACGTTCTTGTTGCAAACTGCTTGAAAATCGAGTTGGATAATATTTCATTCCATAATAACAATAACGATTGGGATAAAGTATTTGAAAACTTTTTATAGGAATTATTTAGAAATATATTATGCTAGTGAACTGTATTAGTTCTACTAATCATTTTACATTCATTGCGTTTAGTCACTGCACTATATTCCAGGTATTATACAAAACTTAAATGCATAACGTTTCTATATCTGCTCTAAAATTCCTATTAAATGAAATAATCGAGAGAGAGAGAGAGAGAGAGAGAGAGAGAGAGAGAGAGATCTTATATTCAGTTGGAAGTATTTTACTCTCTGTAATGAGCTTCAGGTAAAGTGTGAATATTGCTAATTCCAGAAAACGTATTAAGAAAAATTCATAAGCATTAATATTAAACACGGTCAATAGATAAGAGCTCTTTTTTTCTTGTCATATCGTACATTATTATTTTTTATATATTTCGTTTCAGAACGCGACGGTCGCATATTTACTTTAAATAATCTGGAAAGGTGTTTCTGATTCGCCACTTACTGTTAATGTAACATTAGCACTGGATAATTTTATTTTTCTAATTCTAATTAATTGAATTAGTATTTTTTTTCAATAACTCAATCTGATCTCATTTCTTTTTCCTTCGTTCTATCTTTTTTTAGTTCTCTCACACCGAAATAGATAAAACTAAGCGCCCTCATCACCTAACTCTTTACTTCACTTTCATTGGGATTTATTTAAATTATTTATGCCTTATCTTTATTTGTTTTTAATCGATTTCACGCCTGATGTTTAGTTTTTGCCTAATTTGGTATCGGCAATGCCTTCTTATTAAAAACATCTTGGTTCTAATCTTGTCTATGACACACAGAAACTTTACAAGGGGCTGCTAATAGAAAGCGAGTTAGTTAATCTCATATGACAAACGAAATTCGGATTTCTTATTCCCTAAACAGTCATATCACCAAGAGGAAAGCAGTTACTAACCTTAAAGCCTAAGGTCAATCGGGATATCTCCGAATAATGATGGTTCTCCATCTTTATCAAAGAACGGTAGTATAAAAGAGATGATTCAGTGTACTAGCTGCGAAATGTACGCTTTGTGGAGTGCGGTCGGAGTGTGGTTAGATGATAATAAAGGAGTGAATGTGTGTAGAAAATGTAGGGAGAATGAGAAATTGAAGAGTATTTCGGATCGTGAGTGTGATATTTTTGTCAAACTTCAGAATGAAGAAAATAGGGATATGACACGAAACGGCGAGGTTGTACCAGAGAATTGTGAGAGTGTGAATGTAGAAAGTGTGAATGATAGTATTAATGGTTTTACTGAGAATAAAAAAGATGAGATACATGCATTGAGTGAGATCGCGTTGTTGAATGGTGCGATAGAAAGGGCAAAACAGCAGCTAGAGTGCATGAACAAAAGTCGACTGAATGAACCAGCCAATAATAAAAAGTATGACAGGAAAAATAGACGTATGAGTGTGAACATGAACAAAATGAAGGATAGAGTGCTGTATGGAGACTCGTTAGTACGAGGTGTGCTAGTAGAGGATTTGACAAAATCGTACCAACCTGGTGCGACCATAAAGGATGTAAATGAGTCTATTAGAGAGCAAAAGGAAAGGGTGAAAGAAATGATTGTTGTGGCAGGTACGAAAGATTTGAAAGGAGACAAAATGGAAATGATAGAAGACCTGAATGAATTGTTTGAGGTAGCAAAACAAAAGAGTGAGAGAGTTAGAATGATTAGTCTTTTACGACTGTATGACAGTCAAATATTTAAAAGGAGGGCCATAATTGCGAATGACTTTATGCGTGGGTTATGTATGACGAGTGGTGTGGAATTTGTGGACGTGTGGAGTGAGTTCGATGAGCGAAAGGATCTATATAAGATGGATGGCTTGCATTTGAATGGTTACGGTGTAAGGAGACTTGAGAAAGTGTTGCTGAATGTGATGGATGTGCAAATTCAGGGAAACTAGATTTATTAAGGGGGGGGGAGTAGATATACAGTCCTTAGGGAGGCAGTTGAATGTAAGAATGAATATAATATGCCCGAGCAAATAAGGACAACAAATCAAAGTGGGATAGTTAATATAAGGCATCAAGGTAGGGCTAGGGCTAATGGGGGTCTTAAATTCATGTACACTAATGCTAGGAGTATTAGGAACAAGAAGGAAGAGTTTTTGGCCATGGTTGGCACTTCCAGACCACAGGTTATTGGTATTAGTTGACAGGGAGAATAAAATGGGGGGAGGGGGGAGGAGTATTGTTGATGATAGCTGATGAGCTGCAGTCAAGGAGAATAGAAGTTGAATTGCAGGATAGAGAAAAGCGCACATTTGAGGCCATTTGGTGTGAGATTGTGGCTAGCAGAATTAAATATACAATTGCGTGCTGCTATAGACCAGGTGATGGAAAAGATGGTGGTGACAGTATGCACAAGCAAATAGAAGAAATGAGTGGAAGGAGGGTGATTATTATGGGAGATTTCAACTATGGTCGCATTGATTGGAGTGAGGAGAGGACACACTGGAGGAAGGAATTTTATTTTATGCGGTTATTAAGGGATAACTATCTGCGACAGCATGTAATGGAAAATACTAGGAGTCAGAGAGTGCTTGACCTAGTAATTACATCTGAGGATTTGGCTGTAACAAATATGACCACATTGCCACCAATCGGTGAGAGTGATCATAGAGTCTTGACTTGGGAGGTGGCTGAAGGTGTAGAATTTTCAATTAAAACAGGGTACATGTGGAATTATCGGGCTGGAAAGTATGACAAGCTTAGGAGTTTGATTGGTTCAGTGCCATGGCATGTACAACTGCAAGGGCTAGAGGTCGATAGTGCATAGGAGGAGTTAAGAAGTGTTTCATGAAATGGCCGACTGTATACTTAGAGTCCGAATAATAAATCAACTAGGGGTTGAATGGATGAATAACACCATTAAGCTTGAGCTGAAAAAAAAAGAAACAACTATGGAGGGAATTTAAGGAGAAAGGTGACCGGCAGGCACACGAACGGTATAAAGCGAAGGCCAGAAGGGTAACGAGTGTGGTAAGAAAAGCAAAAAAGGATTACGAAAGAACATTGGCCATGCAGGCTAAAGAGAATCCCAAATAAAAGAGAAAATGTACATGGCAGAATGATTTTGAAGAATGCCGATGGTAGGGAGGTGACTGAATCAGTTGATATAGTTCAGTTACTGAGTGAGCACTTTGCAAGAATATATCATCCAGGTGGTGACATTGCAGAAACGAATGTACCAGTAGATTATACGGGAATTGTGGTGAATGAAGTGGAGGTGAGTAGTCTATTGCATAACCTAAATGTCAATACATTTGTGGGATTGGATGGTATACCAGCTCGTGTTGTACGAGAAGCAGCTAAAGAATTGTCAGTACCCTTGACCATTTTGTTTAATTTGAGTCTCGGGTCTTGGTTAGTCCCGAGGGGATGGAAAGAGGGGAAATAGTTCCACTGCATAAAGGTGGTTCCAAGACTGCTGTTGTAAATTACCGACCGATTAGTATATCAGGAATCATTGTCAAGGTCTTAGAGAAATTAGTCAAGAAAAGAATACAGTTTTGGAGAGATGAAAATGGGATATTGTATGGGGGACAACATGGTTTTGTGAAGGGTAGATCATGCCTCAGTAACTTGCTCACGTTTTATAACACAGTGACGGCTGAACTGGATAGGGGTAATGGATTTACAGTAATACTACTGGACCTTGCCAGGGCTTTTGATAGGATACCACATAGAACCCTAATCAGTAAACTGGAGCAGATGGGGATAGATATAGGGTTGGTGAGATGGATAGGAGGGTGGTTGAAGGAGAGATACCAGAGAGTGGTTTATTCAGGAGTGGAGTCTAAAAGACGGCTTGTGACTAGTGGAGTGCCACAGGGGTCTGTTCTTGGACCACTGCTTTTCAATTTGTTCATCAATGATATAGGCAAGGATTTGAGAGGAAGTGTTCATTTGTTTGCTGATGATGCAAAGTTGGGTAGAGCAATTATGATTGCACAGGATGTCAAAATTTTACAGGATGATTTGGATGGTTTGGAGGACTGGGCTAGGAAAAATGGATGCCAATTTAATGTGCCAAAGTGTAAGGTTATGCACTTTGGGGTGAAAAGAATAGCAGCAGTATATCGCATTGGTGGAACCGTACTCCAGGAGATTGATGAGGCCAGGGATTTGGGATTGTTGGCGGATAGGGAATTGAAGTTTAGGGGGCACATTGCAAAAGTGACTAAAACAACTCACCAAATCACTTGGCTTCTGAAAAATACTTTAACATGCAGAGACAAACAAGTTGTTGTTCCTCTGTATCGAGTCTTGATAAGACCCCATCTGGACTACTGTGCCCAGTTATGGGCACCAGGGTTTCTTCGTGATGGGGAGGAAGTGGAGAGGATCCAGAGACGAGTGACCAAGATGATAGCAGGTCTATGGAATGAACCTTATGAGAATAGGTTGAAGATTTGTGGGTTGCAGAAATTGGTCGATAGGCGAAAGAGGGGTGATATGATTGAGACATTCAAATTACTGAAGGGTTTCTATAAGATTGATCCAGAAGATATTTTTGAAAATATGACTGGTGGTGGGAGGACTAGAGGCAATGAATGGAAGCTGGGCAAAAGCGTGGTTGACAAGGGTGTTAGAGCTAGGTTTTTTACTTGGAGAGTAGTGAATGAGTGGAATAAGCTTCCAGAGTCTGTTGTGAGTGCTACGACCGTGAATGAGTTCAAGGCAGGGTATGATAGATACTGTGTGAATGTCGAATAGTTGTTCTTGACATGATGTTAGCGCCTCCCTAGATGAGTCTATCGACTCCTTGGAGTTGCCCGGAACAATAATAATAATAATAATAAAATATTAACAAAAACAGGCAGCTTAAAGTGTTACTATACTATATATACTGTATTTACATAGAATGTGGGATTATTTTGCAGGAACTAATGCTAAATCAACTAAATATGTTCTTAATTTAAAGCATGTTCTACATATTCTTTGAGATATTTTTTAAAATTACTTAAATGTTCCCTAAAATACTTACATTTAAATCAATATTTACAAATACACGAAATGCGATTGTGGAACATTTTCGTAAGAGTGAAGAGGGTCTATGAAAGGATCTCATTGAAATCGAAGTTAAAAATTATACAGTTGTTCCTAAAATTATACCTAACCTCAAATCCAAGTTGTCTAAAAATGTAATAATTGGCCTAATAATGGTTAATAATGGTTATAATAATATATCAGTATTGTATGTTAAATGGAGGAAATGTTTTAAACTGAAATTAAATGTTTTAAGATTCTAATATATTGGAAGCTTTTACATCTATATTAAATGTTTTTGCAGTTTTAGAAGGACAGGACTATTTATTTAAGAAAAGTCGTTGTGATTCGAATTTCGAAAATAAAAGCAGTGAAGAGCGTAAATAAAATAAGACAGCATGATTACAATTAGATCCATTCTAATCGTTTTGTATTCCATTTCTCATAAATGTATTGTTAGATAAATATGTTATTATAAAGAGTACACATTGGAATATGATTTAAGCTAAACTCTGTAATATCGTTTTCTATCTGGAAATATAAAGATTTATTTAATTTGAATTCTGTCTAAATTGGCAAGTTGAGTTGTTGACAGTAAAGAATAAAATATATTATTCTGCTAATATCTATAATAGACAGAATGAATAGATATAATGAATAATGCGAGTAAGCTCATTATTAGAGTACAACAGTTGTATATAACAGACACTAATGAATATGATAATTACCATATTCATTTCTGCTACAATCAGTTGATTTCGTTCCCAAACCTCAAGTAATATTTGGCAAACAACTCACATAAGCAACGAAATATTTACTCTGTAATTTGTCAACAAGAATATTCATTTCCGATTATCTGATAATAGACATGAAAGGATCTATTAAATTTCTATTATACAGAAAAGTGTCATGTTTTACAATTGATAACTTCATAATCACGATAAAAATCTGAATGTATATTAGAAGGGTAACATTGGTAATAATGGTTGAGCGATATCGTGAAGAGTCGAAATTTATTTTGATCTGTTTGTTATTTGTTATTAGAGAATTAAATCTAAGAGGATACAATAATCGCTCGCTCAACACAATGAAAATAGAAATTTAATCTGCTTGTGTTTAATTTAATGTCAATTTGACAGTAGAAAGATCGATACGCTTCGGAGCCAAAATGATTCACTAAGTCTTGGAAAGTTACCTTTTTATGTGTTCTTAGATACAATCAACAGAAAAGGAAAGAACAAGGAAGCTAAAAGAAACATCGCTTAGTGTAAGCAATATCCTGTCGTTTGCAACATCTTAAAAATATTTAATATCTTTCATTATAAACTTTTCAAATTTGTACCAAAAAAGTTTTGAATTTAAATTACAGATTAGATTGAAGTCGGCAGCTTTTAATACAAATAAACTTTGATTTAAAAATTTTCAATATTTTGATAAATAAAGTTATAAAAAAGAAGAACATTCTTTTGAAAACGTGATGACACAGCGAACTGCTTCAAACTGATGTACTGAATCAAAGGTTCTTGTTGGCTGTTTATTATTATTATTGTTGTTGTTGTTGTTTTTGCTGCAACAGCAGTCTAGAGGCACTAATGAGTGTGGTGCGCGTTGGTAAATCTGATTAATTTATTCATTATCAATTTAGAGGCATTGCTTGCATTTATGCAAGCAATGCTGCATAAATTTATCGCGATGTGAACACAAATTGCGGTAAAAATCAATTTATGTCAGTACGTTTAAGCGAGATTTTTTATGGTACAGTGTAATCGATATCTAATTACACGATTTACCTATAACATAGGCATATCTAATTTACAGCCTATACGAAGTGTACTTTGGGAAACTATTCAGTGAGTAGACCACGAGTTAGATATGCTAGTAATCTTTTGGGAACTAAACATAGTTTATGCCACGTCGTAGGCCGCATGGAGTGATACCAGAAACAGAAAATTATCTACCCCTTTATATATTAAAAATTGAAAACTTTAATTAATTTTAATAGCAGCATAGTTTTTACATTCTAAGTTGAAAACAGCGCTGCTTCTGCTAACAGTTGAAAACCAAGAATATCATTAAAAATAATAATATTAATAATAATGTATACAAAAATAGTTCGATATTGAAGCCAAAATTCATTTGAGCAATAATGTAATTACCCCATTTACTCAAAGAATATAATAAATACCACTTTATGTGGTGATACAGTTTAAAGAAATGGGCACCCAATAATAAAAGCAAATCATGAATTACAGAAATCTGTATTGAAAGAAAATTATACGAGAGTCATTGGGTGAACTCTATCTGTTTATCACAATAACGTGATAAACAAGATTGTATATGGAATATAATTCTTTCATTTCCAACTATTTTGTCTCATAATTTAAAAATTATAAAATCACAGTTATGACTCATAAGAAGAGAAACAAAAACATTTTGGCTAATAAGAAAAAAAATACTATTTTAACATATGCATGTTTTTTCTCTTGCTTATTAAATAAATTAGCAATTAAATATGCATATATGACTATCTAACGAATTTAGAATATAAAAGATAATAGAGCAGCATATACAGTATGTAATTATTGAAGCGAATCTAATATATTCATTTAGATGGATAAGCATGTTGGTTTTATTCGGTGTTCTGTTTACAAACATGGCATACGATGAATAAGTTACAGATTTTAATGTAACTTACTAGCATATAGCTGGTAGCAAGAGTTTCGCGAATAATGAGTGAGCAGGAGAACGACTTCAGATCATAAGTTATGACCAACAGAAGGTTACCATGTATTACATTTTCTACAGTACTCAATACGAGTTGGTACACCATTATGAGTTTAACATACGATGGAACGCATAGTGCGATTCTAGCATGTTCGCGTGCGTGCTATTATTCCATTTAAATGATCAATGATTTTCCATCAGCCAGAAGGATAACACTCTCACTTACTTATTTTAGTACTGAGGTGGAAGAATTCAACGCCAGCAGACCTTCTCCTCCCTTCATGAATATCATTTTGCCATATATAATACTATTACTATATTTTTTTTCCTGGTGTAGATACACGAGATCGAAAAGGACAGTGTTCGAATCCTATTTGGCATCAAGAAGGTTTAGAAGAACTTTTGAAATGAAAATGAGTTAGGGTAAAAACGTTTTTCCTCGCGAAAATAGATGAACTGGTCTGAAGATCGTATCCAACAAACAGAAAGAGATATGCTTCTACGTCATTGTTTCATTTGTCATAATTACAACTTACTGTTGAATTTTTCTTAGATGAGTGACTATAAACAGCAACATCTATCACGAAACAAATATCACTAGCATTTTATTCATTTGGTGTATCAGTAACTGATTATGCAATATCAGTTAATCAGCTATCAGTGAATGCTTAACAATTATCAGTAATTGATTAGCAATTATCAATAATTGATTAGTAATTATAACTAATTGATTACCATCTTTAAATCAAACGACTCTTTTTTGAAATACATAATTTTTAGATCTATATTATATGGAACTGAATCTTCTACTGCAGTACAGTATATACGGATTCATATAGAATTCTCTTTCATCTCTTTCACATGAAAGTTAATCCTGTTTGAGATTAAATCTATCAAAACATATAAGCTCTACAATATCTGTTATATAGGAAAAATAATTTCGTGTTGTGTATTGTAGTTTTATATGTTTTTCTTATAAAATTACACGCCAGTTGAATTTAATGAAATGTCTTTATTTCGAAATCGGTCAATTTAAAATATTTGTAGGAACGAATAGCTTAATCTGAGAGATTTCATTTCTGCACGGTTCACTTTTTATCGCATGGATGGTTTACACTTACTGTTCTGTCTCCAAGTTGACGAATTCGGCAGTGTAGATAGGCGGCTTTTCCTAACTGCGCTGTTACATTCCTGTCTGTGCTGTTGTCAAAGTATGGCCTATAATGGGGATCATCCCAGTAAGAATTTGGCCTAGAGGGAGGCTCAACTTTTGATCCACCGAAACTCCTCTCCGTTCGAGTGAACACTTCAGAGCTCAGTTCGATTTCTAAAAAATGAAAACAAAAAGAAATGAGAATCAGTGAGTTAGAAGATATTTTACGGTAGATTTAACAAAAAACAGAGGATAGAAACTTCTAGCTTTGTTTCAGAAGTTCCGATTCATTCTTTATGTGTTTCGAGAACAAACTAGAAATGATTTCCTCCTTACAGATATAAAATTGTAAGTAGAAAATAAAATCTTGTTTCTTTCTTTCATTGTTTTTTCCAGCCGTAATCATATTCATGACACAGATTTATATCAGTGATATGAATTGACATCCGAAGCTATTCATGATCATTTGAATCTGCAAATATTTATAAAATGTTTATTGGATAACGTATACGTTCTTCCATTATTTGTAGAAAAGTTTATGATAATTCTATTAATATTCGTAATAAATAATTAAAGTGTTATATTCTTTGCAGGCTTTGTACATTTTTCTTTCTCAAAATTAAACGTTCAGTGTCTAAGATGGCTTTTTATTATTTTATTTATATTGCATCACTTAAAGAAAAGAAAAGAAAATGTTCATTGACGGTCGCTAATGAGCAGCGAAGCACAAAACACTCTTCATCCCTATTAGTTTCCAGCATCGCCTTCTCCTATTCCGACCGTTTTTGTTTTTCATGAAATGGCATATGTCGATTCTGCAAGCATTTTCACCGTTGCAAGTTGAAGGAAATGCAAGCAAGATCTGCTATGTGGGAAATGACTTTCATCGGCATGTGAACCCCCCCCCCACACACACACCTCCCGATGTCTACTGCAGACACGAAATGAATGATACCATGTTTGGTCTTCCGAAGCCGATTTACAGTTACAAAATATAAATAAAAAAATATCCATCCAAAGGGGAAAAATTAATTCTCAACTTATTCACTAATATTCACAGTATGAATGCAAAAATTTATGTACGTTATCACTTAGAGATATTTAAGAACCTCAAATATCTACCTCAATAACCACTATACATCTCACGTTGTCCAAACCATACTACTCGTATGCACAACTTTCGTTACAAGGAGATTTATATATTTGTGGCGCTCAGATATTCAATGCCAGGGTATACGAAATCTTAAATCGATTGCTTCTGATTTTTGGGAAAGTTTTCTGTTATCTTATTTCAGGCGCTTTACTGCCCTTCAGAATTCTGCTAAAAATATATTTTCCTTCTTCCACTATAGACGAAGCTTGACTAATCTGAAGTCTAACCAGACAGTGAAATCATCTCCCAGGGCGACATCAAGAAGACAGCTGTAATCGTTTTTTCCCCTCCCATATTTCACAAACTAAGCTGGAAGAGATGTCGAATACCGCATTGCAAGGCATGGTATAACACAAATCATCTATCTACCTGCTATTATATATACCATGTAACTGATTCCTCTCCCCCAACAGCCTTGATATTTACTTAACTACTTCTCCCCTCCATATGCAATGATACCAAGAAGGATTCATCTTTGGGATTTTTATTTTTCCTCTCCGTAGACAGAATGCTACTTCCATTATACTGATCTAAACAGTTACTCCGATCAAGTATGAAATAATGCATCCAACAATGAAGGTCTACGTTTCATATTCTATTCCAACTTCCGCTTGGTAGTCATGCCATGTTTTAAATAAAAAAAATGCTTAAGTACACCTTAAGTTTAAATCAGCATACCACAAGTCGCTGAATACAAGGACTCCATCCTCTGCTTATTACGTGCTTCAGACTGACCAAAGTTGGTATCAAACGCAAGATTAAAATCTGACTTTGACAGAGTGAAATGCAGAAATAAAGAGTTAATTATATATATATATATATATATATATATATATACTAGGGGGATCCGATCCCCTGACGCCTACGGCGCCCAACCCCCCCGAGTTCTGGGCTGCCTGTTCTCCTTCAATTCTGATGACTTGAGACATGAGACAACAATAATATGTTTGTCTCATGAAGGCAAACACATTGTTGGACGTTTCAAAACAATGAAGAGACAAAAAACGTTTCAAATTTCGGTTCATCTTTATATATATATATAGAGAGAGAGAAAAAAGTATTTTACCTTGGATATAATAAATGTTAAAGATACCAAGCTATTTTAAACCTGGTTTTACTCCATTTCCCAAGTAAGCAAACAGACAAACAAGTAAAGTTTGCGCTTGCAACACTTGCAGCGCAAATATATATATATATATATATATATATATATATATATATATATATATATAT
The DNA here is from genome assembly GCF_054136105.1 of Typopeltis vanoorti. NCBI lineage: Eukaryota > Metazoa > Arthropoda > Arachnida > Uropygi > Thelyphonidae > Typopeltis > Typopeltis vanoorti. The sequence goes on along the minus strand of NC_143564.1, from coordinate 91,982,947 downwards.
ATATATATATATATATATATATATATGTGATTCCAGTCTAGGACATTTTCCGTACTCATATTAAAGCACACAGCATAAATAATAACGATAGATCTATTATTTTATTTTGACTTATATACATTTGTAAGGTTATTTGTCACTGGAATTCAACGAAATGATGATAGTTTATTAAATCAATGCACGATCAGAGAACCGGTAGGGCAATATCATTTCTCTCTCTCTCGCATTTCCGCTATAAATTTTGGTGCAGCTAAAGCTTCGGGATTACAAACAATTACAATTACTGCTTGGCTATCTATCTGAATAGATCAATTGTAAATTACTTAACCCATTATAAGGAAGGATGGAGTGCAATAGACTACCTTTATGATGCTGACGCGTTAAGAGACATGTTAATGAAAGCTGGTATATTACATACTGGTAGTTCCAACTCAGTTGCGCTAATATGTCTTCTGACATATATAGGAACCCCTGCTTATACTTGGATATTGCGAACTGATAATCATTTTACTCTGAAATTGAAGTGCATGAAGGGAGATAGCACTGCGGTACAAACCTAACGCAACGCTATTGCTTGTCCTGAATGCAAACTGAAGACACCGTGTACTCATGTTAGCAGTGTGTATAGCAAACAATAAAGGAGGACGAATTCAATGAAGAATTTTAAAAAATGTTGAATGAAAATATTTGTTTTGGACCAATTCCTTTTTAAAAATTGTATTGCATTGCATATTTAATTATAGTTTTATGCCGGTTATTTTAATTCATTTTATCCCATACGCTTAATTTTTTGAAAAAACACACATATTATTTATAAAAAAAGAAGGTTCTCAAAATTTATCTCAAGACATTATTTTTATTTATCACATGTTTTCACCAAATTCATTTAATGCGACAGTAGTATAATCATGGATGTTATGCATTAATACACTGATTAAAAAAAAAAAAAAAACATTTGTAGACTTTAATAAATGCCTGTTGTTCGTATTAATGTTAGAGACCGAAGACTGATATGGGGCGAAACAATTTACAAGAAAAACGGAAATATTAGGTCATTTTTTTTATAATTTTACAGAATGTTTATTTTAGTCCCTATAACATTCAAAGGAGTGTACGAAGGAGCTTGTACTCTACTATGTGTTAAAAACCAGTTGCTTATACTATAGTAATATCCAAATATATGCAATTGAAGAAGTCTATTATTATCCAAATTAAATGATTGTTTCTTTTGTGAAGTGTATTTTAGGCACAATTAATCATGTATCAGTATATTATTGTTTCATTGTTTACATAGTTCTTCAGTATGTATTAATACACTGATAGAAACAGAGGCTATAACAAAAAAGGAAGCAGAATTTATTATCAGATTTACGCGCAACCCAATTTGTACTATTACATATACGGTTTCTATGGTTTCTTTCTCAAAACATTAGTAATTCATTCATAAAAAAGTGACCATTATTTTTCTAGGTTGAGACGAGGATAGCATTTTTATATGATATACTTTTTACAAGCATTTTATTTGTACACATGCAATTTTTTTTTAAAATAAAGATTAGATGGTAATTATTTTTTTCCAAAGAAGGTGTGTTCTTCAAAAGACTTGGATTTGCTACCAATTTCTGAGTTAATGCATTACGAAAAAGGGAAATGTTTGTGTAAACTGCTATAGCAGCTCATTATGACGCATATAATCATGAAGACGAAATAAAATGGGAAAAAAATAGGCGGGGAGACGTGAGGCTTGTTACGAGAATGTCGTCGAAAATTGAGGATGAACAATCACCTTATTATAGAACATAATCACTTCTGTCTGGCGCTGCATTCTCGCCTTCAAAAGAAATGTGAGTATAACAACGTAATTAAGTACAACACGTGACGGACAGCATTAAACTTAGTCTCTTTTGCATTCAGATCTCAAGAATTAACAACTTAATCTGGATTAGAATGTATGTTTCTTTACACGTCAGTTTATATTACTGGTGCTTATGTTCCTTTAGATTACTATCCAGGAACTCTGTAATGACTTCTTTCATTGGTAGCAACATCCATTCATATTGTATATCTTGATACACTAGATGTAGCCTTCCTTACTAACTCGGTCAACTGTTATTCAGCAGATCGCTGTCCTATCGTATTCAGAAGGAAATTGGCAGTAAATCTGAAATTCCCGCTGAGGTAGTTACACGACTGGTCATTTTGTCCTAATGGATTGAATATTTGTGATTGGTTGCTTTATGAGTGCTAAACGGCATTGGATTCCATGTTTATCTTTTATTAGCGTATAGAAATTTAAGCAGAAATAAAAATAATTAAAAATAAACTTCACAGCTTTCATCTCTTAGAAATGAAACTTGGAAATGTTAGTTATTTCTACTAAGAAATAACTAACATGTCTTGAGACTTGTTTGAATTTCATATGGAGGTGGAAAAATGAAAGAAGTTCTCTTTCAAACAGATTAGCGGATATAAAATACGTCAACATACAAAACATACACACTTCCCTAATCTGGTTTTCTTTGTCGCAGCGTGAGTTCAATCAATCAACCAGCACATTCAACTCCACATTAATATTATACCACAGGAAAATAATATGTAAGTTCGACCTTGATGGTTTATCCATCCCTTAGATTTAGAACGGTTTAAGCTTCCTAACGTTTTGGCCGCGGAACGACATAAAAAAAAAAAAAAAAGGTGGAATAATAAAGCTCCTCTTAATCACCCACTAGGTTTACATATCCTCTTAGAAAATAAAGGGATCAATTCTCTAGATAAATTAATTCCCCTCATGCATTTTACCCTCACTTTTACAAAATAAACATTACTACATAAATGAACTTAACACAAGAGTTGTCGGATTATTTTGGAGTACTTTTAATTTATTTTTATGTTTTATTAAAAATTAAAAATGTAATTATAAAGTTAAAATAACAACATATCAATACCATTTCTTGAATATAAATATCACAGTATTTGGATTATTATCACTAGTTAATTAACTTACAAAACCAGTAAATAAATAACAAAAATGATATATTATTATACTATGAATAGTGGTCAGATTACTGATCTATCGTATTTACGAAGAGGAAATAGCCTGAATAAATTATTTTTTTTTTACTCGTGATATTTTAAAGAAGAAAAGGCTGACGTCGAGCATTGCCGTAAGAATACCATTGCTATTCTTTCTATACATTCTTTTCCTCCTAGCAGTTTATATCTGTCATAGACGTTATATACTATAAAGAAACAAAAGGAATTCAACGAACAAACAGTCAAGTCTGAGCTGCATTATAAAAAGTGATAAACGAAGGCCAGAGGAATTCGCAAACACATATAGTCACGATGCACAGGGAACAAAGATTATTGTACAGATGAGAGTTCATAGTACGGACGAGCACAAATAATATCAAGTTGTATTTTAGAAAAAAAGGAGAACAAAGTTTTGGGACATACACATCAGAACACTCATGCGTACTTTATTTAAAAATCGCCTTTTTCTCGATACTGTATGCACTCTATAATTTTTCTTTGTCAGTCTCTAAGAGCAAACTTCCAAAAATGAGAAATGTAGATCGACTGCCAAAACCTTATATCATGTTTCTTGATAGGTCCTCATTCAAACCTTTAATAGACTACGGAGTGTGGCAGGGATTTGATAGTTCCCTTAGAAATAAGAAAAATGGCGTTTGCCTTTCCTTCTTCGCTACAGAGTACAGAAGGAGACAACCCTTAACAAATTATTTTACTTTGCGGTCATTAGTTAAGACACGCGCGGTAAGGCAGACACGCTAGCGCATGAATTTTGGGAGGAAAATAAAATTTATACTTGTGATAGAGCGAGCTCGTAAACTTTGGCCCCTCTTTCTTCGCTCTTTTTTTTTTTTTTTTTTTTGAGACAACCGAGAAAGCCGCTTACAGAGGTAGGACGGTAAAAGGAGGAATGAGAGGTTTCAGCTTCAAAGGAATTGATGCGTACAACCATTACGACGTAGCACGTACTATGCCGTTGGCGTTCTGTGCTTTGTCATAGACATCCCCCCCCCTTCAGCTCTACCTGACTCATCCATGAAAGGTTTTGTTATAACAGTGTCATTAAGTCGACACATGGGCCTTCCTCTCGGGGCTAGGCCTTCTGGGAACACATGTCATATTCTCTGAAATATCTCACCAGCTGAGACGTGCCCGGCACGTTTGTTGCTCGATGTTGTATGCTGTCGTAAAGTTTGGGAGCAAGAGGAAGTAAATTTCTTCGCTGCTCATTACATCCATCTGGTGAAAGACATGTCCCAAACAGCCTTACCTTCTAATAATGGATTTGCTGTGTTTAGTTACGTTTATAGGCAAATGAACTACTTTATGCTATTATATTTACCAGAAAAGTGGTTGTTTTAAATATCAGCTAACTTACAATGTAATGATATCCTACTTATATGCAATATTTATATGGCTTTAACTATTGCTTTTTTTGATCATTAGGAGTGCGTGGTGCTCTTTTCTCCTTCTTGTGTAATTCCTTTTATCTGTTGTGGAACTAGTACAAGGGTAAAGAAAAAAAATATATTAAAATATCTTTACAGGTTTTAATCTTAAAAGATTTAATACGATTATTTTTCTTTTATTGACCTTGCGTTACTTTGCATTGTTCTGGAATCTGAACTAAAGCACATTTCATTTCATCTATGACTGTCGAAAAATTTTCATTATTATCTTTTTCTTCGGCTATAATTTTACTGGAAAAATTCGTTTCCAATAAAAACGCTAGTCCTAAACAAATTTAGGAATAATTTAGAAAAGTTCAGGATATGTCTAATTTTCTTCTTTTTTTTTTAACAGTATTGAAACCCATGCCATTATAAACAATGGATAAATTATTCTTGCTTCAGAAAGAAGTACAAATATATTTTGTGGTGTCTGTTATCCACACACATCATGAAAAATTTTTATCCGTTATCTAAAATTTCTTCATTTTATAATAATAATTTAACACAAAATTAAATGTATCTAATTTGCATTTGCCCTATATCTAGAACTCAACGCTATCTCTGAATACATGATGAATATAACAATATGATATTAGATCTCTGCATGCCCAAATAAAGTCTTCAAATTGATAGACTGCTGTACTTTATATAAATGGAGAAAGTTCATCGTTCCTTATAGGTTCGATATATCTACGAACATCTTTAATATTCTTAACAAAATACAAGATATACAATGAATGATGCTCACTTGTTTAATAATTCTCTCATGATCTGGATTTCTGCTCTACTAAGTAAGCAAGGGTATGCAAGGTCACCTATATATTACCTGATAAATCTCATACTGGCCGAAAAGGTCATTCTTTAAATGTCAGACAAGGAGAAAGAACATGAAAAAGACATCTGCTCATTAAGAATGGCGTGCCTCTCTAGTCTATATTTTTCTTGCTTCTCCAAACGATGTTTCTTTGATGTACTATCCCCTTTTCTCACTAAAGAAATGAGATATTTCCTGAGGGATATTCATCCTATGCGTTATACAATAGGTTCAAACTGGCAATGGGAATAAAAAAAAAATAATTATCTACATAAACTACTGCATAATTTATAAAATGATCAATAGTATCTGATAAGAAGTGTTAAATAGTTATTTGTTAAGTGGTTAAATAAATAGTTAATCATTTTGAGCATATACTTTTAATACACATTCTCCCATTGATTTTGTTGAACAGCGTAGTTCAGTTCTAATATATTCAGTTCTTTCCACAAATAATAAAATCGAATACAGTATTGTTATGGAAACAGAGATTACTCTTTATTTCCAGAGGATGTAATATAAAATATATTGAATATTACATAACCGAGTAATTTATATTATGGAGAATTCTGTCCGTATAACTTAGAAAAGTCAATAAAAAGTTCCGTTCAAACAACTCAGCCAAACCAAAGTTTTAACGAGATGAGCTACATTTTTCTAGTTCGCACGTGGAATTTCAACATCATCTAGATGTCGATCATCAACCTCAAGCCCAAGAAACGCAACAATCTTATAATATGAAGTTCGAGTGTTCTTCCACTCGCTACAAAAAATCGAAATGTGTTCTTCAGGCGAGAATTTTCGGAATTCTTACAGCTGTTTGGTTAATCTTTAGAAGCCAAGCAAAGACAAAGAATCAAAACTACCGAGTGCAAAAGTTCAAGCATTATTTCGAAATTTTGAATTTTAAATAATCTGTCATGGATTAATTTTAAATGCAGAACTAAAAGTTTTATTTTATATTTAGTAGGGTATGGCGAGCTCATTTATAACATAAGCTGCTAACTACCAAACAGTGTGTCCTAATATCTGTAAAGATAAATAAAAGATCGGCAAGTTAAAAATGTCAATGAATTTAAACTTCACAATTACATTAACTTAATAGTACTAAACGATCACTGAAATATCAAGAACAAACTTCTATTGAATACGAATTTCTAATTAAGTGATTCCCTATAACACACAGGAATCAAACGCATTCATTTTTGTTCTTTTACCAAGCATATAATAACCACACTTATTTTCTATTTAAATTAAATTTCAGATTACAGACCATTTATCCACTCTGCTTTTATTTTACTTCAACATGTTCGCTATATAAACTGGCGATGCTTATTTTATCGAAAAGCGAATGGCAAAATCTAGAAAACTCTTTGCTATTCATACAAGGATCATTTCATTCCTTTTTACCTTTCGTATCGGAGCTCTTTTCAAACATGTCAGCTATCGCAAACAAAAATTAACTTTTATTCTATCATCAGCAGCGAACATTGCATTTTGCTGTAGCCCTGAGAAGAACATGGATGGCTCGTGTAAAAATTTTATTTTCTCAATGACCTTTTGTAAAAGAAAAGATATTTTAAGCATCAATATGTTATCATATCCGGATGTTGGGTAGCCTAAAAGTCACCCTCTCTGCCTCTCTCAATGTCTTTTATGTGTCAACCACAGCTCCTAGAAATAAATTCTCTGCTTGCTGTTTACCATTCATGCCACTGCATCATGGATCACTAGGGCGGGATCGAAGACCATGTTCAGCTTGAGATATACGTCTCATCTTAGCAGGAGCCTTCCCTTTTCCAGAGAGAGCAGAAAAATGTGATCGTAGTGTCCCGCTTCCTGCTGACCGGCGAAAGAGGCTATCGACTATAGACGGCAGAAGATAAAGTACGCTTTCGCTGAGAAACATTTCTTAAGGTATGTCAAATATGAAGAAAGAAAAAACCTTATACAGCATTTATTTTTGTGATATTTTCTGAATATTTTAGTACTATTTTCGAAAAGATAATATTGTTTACTTCAGATTATCTAAACGTAGTTATTATAATCGTTCCATTACTTCCAATTCTAACAAAAAAACAGCAAGATTTTAAGCTTTAAAAATTGGATTTTTTTTTTAGAAAAAAACAATGGCATTTTATTACTTTAATGTATGGCTGCGTGATTTTGTGCAGTAGTGATTCATGGTGCCATTTTATGCCTTCCATTCTTTTTATGTCTAAAATGTCGGAGCATATGATTACTGGTTTTTATTTATGCTTTTGTTATTGCTATTGATAATCACTCTAAGACAGTTAAGGTTAGATTTTTTTTTCACTAATTGCGTGTGGTCTAGGGCTAGGTTGTCAGTTTTTTTAAGAATCTCGAGTTCTGGGAGGAAAACCATGCCACCAAACTAGAACAAGTGATTCGCATTGAATAGAAATAATATAAATGCTTTTATCAAGATATCGCGAACACTAGACAGCTATACAAAGCCTGGTATACATCACAGAGAATTTTAAAAATAATATATTTATTTCAAAAATAAATAAAATTTGTTTTCGCTAAACAAGTAAAATTCTTTTTAATTACAAATTTTTAACTGATTTGAAAACTTTTATTGTTTATAAGTGTGCATTAATTTGATCACAACTCAAGAGAATCATTTTAAAAAGGGCATCAGAAAATACACGATGACAATGACCATTTCAATGAAATGAAAACTGAGTAAATAAAAGAGCCAAAGAAAGTACTTTTCATGATGAAATATTTTGATAATTTCCGATTAAATGCATTTCATAAAATAGTGCTGACCTATATTCAGAATTTTTATGTGTTACCATATAAAAGTATGCGTTTAAAAGATAGAATACTCATTCTGGGAGCCATAAACATTATTTTCACATGTTTTGAAGTTTTTTCCCCTTCCTTCTTTTGGATTAATTTAGTTTGATTTATTTATGATTATTTTTTGAGTTAATGATAGTTAGTGCAATTAGCATTAGCATCTTTCTACAACAATTCTAAACTTCAAAGTAAAAGTTAATCGTTTTAATATTCTTTAACTACTGTTTTTTTGTGATTATAATGACGTGTACAGTTTCTTTTATTTAGCGAAAAAGAAAATGTGTCATAATACAAATAAACTAATAATCTTGTAGGAGAAACTAAAGGGTAACGTGAAAAAAAAACTAAACTAATAATAAATCAAAGAAGAGATGAAGTCGTCTTGAGACGCTATCACTACACGTGTATGGCAGAAATCTACTTTGAACCACATTGCAGTGCGTGTATGTCATTCTATCACGGGATTTTAGTTTTCAGATGTCTTAGATCACCGTTACAGATGCTAGAAAGTATTCAATAGATGGTTCAGACTACCAGGAACTGCTTCTTGTCACGTTAGCTGTCATGTTACTTGTCATAGCTTGTGCCGACCAAGAACGTCACCATTAGAGAGAGAGAGAGAGAGAGAGAGAGAGAGAGAGAGAGAGAGAGAGAGAGAGAGAGAGAGCACTACCTCATATTTTGAAGAATACAAGTGTCAAGCATGAACGGTTTTTTCATACCTTCTACTGGAATAAATTTCTCGAAGTAGTATAAAAATTCAAGAAAAAAACACGAACATTTTTCTATGTGAAGTTCGTGTTTCAAGTCGAGATCTAGATTTAATTAAATCTGCAATTCGAAAGCATATAGAAGTAAAATTGCATTTAAATTATTTAAGTAAAAAAAGGACATAAGTGGGTATACACACATATGCAGAGGAAATTTTAAGGTCTGAATAAAACACAACAGCGATAAATGAAAACGTCAGAAAACTATAGGAGCGAAATGCATACCTTATAATTAAATCACAGGTGACGCATGCGCGAATTATGTGAGGTTAAAGAAAAGTCCATAACAAGAAAATTAAATAAGAGAATTTAAAGAAGGCGAAAAACATCCCGCATAATTCTAAGATGCTTCAAGAATATTAAACCTATTAAGATAAGATTTTTATGAATTATGATTAAATGCAAAATCTATAGTTAAGTAACTTGGATTTCCTTCAGTAAGGTAAAACTAGGAAAAGATTTCCATTAAAATAGTGTATTTTTTGCGTATTCTTAATGTTTGAAATCTCAGTCCTTACTAATTAAAATCTAATGGAAATGAAGTGCTTTTTTTTGTAAAACTGGAGAATAAAAACTCATTTGAATAACGTCGTTTATATTTTTAAAAAGAAGGATCTGATATAGAACACTGGCAATTAAAATATCGGAATGAAGACACAAAGAAGACTAGTTTGCAGATCTACATTAATGATAATAATAATAAATAATAATAATCTGAGGCAATTGGAGATCCTTAAAGCCGACGAACTGCAGTAGTATCCTTGGCTCTTGGAACCATAATTTTAGAATAAGATAACTTATCTTATATCTAAATATACATTTATGTATGTAAACTATGTAAATTCAACTATTCTCCTAGCAGGCTTGCCTGGTTGAGTCGAGCTTCCGATCCCTGCCACTTCGCAATGAGACCAACTTACTCAATTTCAATTGAAAAGTATGATCAATGTTCTTTGCATCCTAGATGGATTTGAAACAGAGCACGTGGAATCGGATAGCCTTCGTATAAGATGGTGGGCAACTTGGAGTGGAAGATATTTCATTACGAGATATCTTCCACTATCTTCATTCCGAGAAAATAATCCACAAATGAAACATTCCATTAGGAAATGACTACCAAGTACCATTAACCCTATTTTTGATTTTAATTTCATTCATAAATAGAAAATTTATAAATCCTTAAACATACACACAATTACTTGACTCTACCTCCAATGAAATACTTAATACAATTTTTCTGTATTTTATTCCTATAAAATTTATTTCTGTTAAAGTAGAATAGTTTACTAAACGTTGCCCTAACTTTGTTCATTTATCACCGAAGATTTCAATATGAATAGTAAATATGGTGCCTTGATAAATTACGTATGTTTTACAATATACCCTCCATTGTGCATTCTAATGAATGCTTAGAAAAAGACGTAGTGAAAATAACTGCTCTTGAACTACTATGACACCAAAATGCAATCTTTACCTCCTTATGTTTTATTATCTCCAGGCAAGATTACATTTTTATTATATTTTTCTAAATATTTATTTTATACGTTGATAAGGAAAAATTTAGAGAGATCGTTTTATTTATTTGTTTCTTCCTCCCCACCCACCTCAGATTTTGTTATTCTGTCCTCTAAATATTTTAATTTTGTTGCTCTGTTTGTTGTACGGTCAGAAAAGAAACAAGCTAACGAAAAGCTAACGCATCATACAACAGCTGTATTTACTTGTTTGTTTTTTTTACTGAGCGCATTCTTCGGATAAAGACAGAGACAAACTTGCAGAAAACTAAATCCTAATGACTGAGTAGACCTTTCTTTATTAGGGTCTATTCCTTCTTAATGAGGGAGAATTCTTGATAAATGATCACCCTAATGGAAAGCTAGGTAAAGCTGAGGGCCTTCCACTGAAAACAGGTATGTCGGCGAGATTACTTTCTTTACTTATCTATCTATCTCTTTCGTAGGAAAACCAAGTTCTTTTCTTATTACATGGGGGATGTAGGATTAGAGTATTGAGCTGGTGTGTCGTGTACGAACCTTTTGTTCTTAATTTATCATGATGGCGGATTTTTGCCAAATAGCATCGCAGAAGTGTCAGATCATATTAACAAGCAAGAAAAGGATAATCCGCAACGGTTGTTCAAGGGAAAAATAAAGAAAAAGAAAAGTTATACAGAAAACTTATATTATACACTATAAAAATCAATGCTTCTCGCTGAAAGAAATATGTTTGTAAAGGCATAGCGTCATTATGTTGAAATGTAACTTTTTTTTAACTTCCTGTTGCAAGATGAAACAAGATCGAATACTTATAAAACAGAATATATTAATTAACTCCATCTCATCATCGTGTATTATGGATGCTGTGATACAGATTTAATTATTTACTTTTTTTTATCTCAATAATATGTTTGATCAAGAAAGCTGGCTTTTATAACCATAAGATGTCGATACGATGCAGATTAATCCCTCGATGAGTCCAAGACTCATCGAGGGAGAGCATCTACTCTACAGCTCTCTGTTTCCACAACTCAGTTCACCAACTATAACGGACCGCAACTGCACAAAGCCATCTAACGTCCACCACCACCACCACTTTCACAGATAATCACAAACATCCATGTCCACAGCGAAATTTGAACGCGCAGCCTTTTGGATGGAGAGCGGATACGCTAACCACTAGGCCAGACATGCCGGCACATTAATAATATAGTATTCTCTAAATGAAGAATGATGGAATTCATTTGGATAATCTACATGAATGAAGTGAGTTTATAATTCTTTTACAAAGCGTTTCCCAAATGGTGGGTCACGGCCCTGTACCACGTCCCGAAAGCTAAATAAGTGTTTTTTTTTTCACGAAACTCTAAAATACAACTAAATAATGGTTAATCGGGAATAATGAATAAATAATTTAATTAATAGAGACGAAAAAACTCGCTCCGTCCGCATCCGTGTCGCCATTTCAAGGAACATATGCTAGGACTGCAGGTAAGTTGAAGGAATATTCACCCTCAATCAAAAGCAACAAAGCATGAATAAGGAACCCTTTTACAGTGAACGCAGAATCTGAGACAGAATTTCTGGATTCAGATATTGAATCTATAATTGAACTGTCGTGTGATACGGCACTCAAAGACATCTTCAACACAATACCACTGGTGGATTTTTGGCTGTCTTGCCGTCAGGAGTACCCAGTGTTAGCAAAAAAAGTGATAAAATTTCAAATGCCTTTTGGCACAACCTATAAGTGTGAAACAGTCTTTACAACACTGGTTTTTCTAAAAAATAAATATAGAAACCGATTGGAAATCGAACCGGATTAAGAATAAAGTTATCATCTTTTCCTCCAAACCCGAAGTTTCTAGCCAACAAACAACAGCATCACACTTCTCATTAATAAATTACTTGGCTTTAATTTAATTTCTTTATATTTTTGTAAGAGTAAATGCTTCTTTATTATAATAATAATAAATGAAAACTCTATGAACATTTAAATCTGTTTTATTTAACTATTGGCCATAAAAATTGTAGTGGGTCACGAAGATGAAATCAATACTTCATCTTCGTGAAGATGAAGTTAATCTTCACGAATAACCACACTCTGACAACTGGAATTCTCCAATTGTCAGAGTGTGAATAACAAATAATATTTAGATCGCAAAAGATTGAATCTTCATTTTTGAACCGACTAGGAATGAAATGATTTCCTGGCTAAAGTAAATGATAAAAGGGGCATAAATATGAATAAGTTGTGGAGGTTTTCGCAGATAGTATCAGCATCAAATGAATGCTGTTGTACGAATAATTTCTATTTTTTTCTTGGAATAATTGCTTTGATAATTAATGTAGAAACTGGAATAGTAGTAAATGGCAGTAGGTTAGTTAATGTTACAGTAGAATCTCAATAAACCAAAAATAGAGAGAATTAAAAGAAAACAAAACCTCTGGATATTTTTAAAGAAGGGTATTATTCTTCCTTTTCACTGATAAATAATTTATATTTAAATAAAGAAAGATGAAGTTCAAACTTATGCTCGCTAGAAAATAAAACTCAATGAAATTATCTCGTATATGTTCCAGGAGTGCGTAAAATTACGTAGTCTTTGTATGCAGTGAAACAACTAACAGGCAAAAAAATAAAGAGAAAACTTTTTCCAAGCAATGTGTGCTTGCTACTTAAATATCGCATTCAGGAACACCATAGTTGGGTTATGGGAGGAAAGTCTGGCTTCGAGAATTACGGAAATGGATAGAATAGACGAGCGAATAGCTCCTACTTAGAGGCAGAAATAGAGCGACACAGTAAGGGAGCCTTCATTACTGCTTGTGTTTACTGCGATCGGACAACATAGAAGCGAACTGCAAGGGAAACAATGGGCTTTTATGGCAAATGTCTGGACGAATACGAACAGGATCCTGTAATAGAAAAGCTGTCGACGATTGTTAGTATATTCTGCAAGATAAGAGGCTGCCGCTAGTCCATTAATGGAAAGAATAGCGTGTGTGACATATGGATTTATGCTAAAGAAACTTTCAGAAAAATGACAATTACTATGTCATCTATGTAGGCAAGAGAGTTCGCCATTTGTGAAATGGACTGCAAATATTGCGGCCTATAAATGAATGGTTAAGTTTTACAAAGAAACAACAAAAATAAACACTTAAATATATTGTGAACTATGGACAATAGAAATAATTTATCTGAAGTTCTGAACTTCTAAATAGCTAATGATGATTTGCTTGCAGTAGGCTGAAATGGCTGAAAGTGAGAAATTAAGCGTGTGTTGTGTGTGTCCTCGAGATACGTTACCAGAATTATTACCTATTTACCGATTATTAGTGATAATTTATAGGTTTATAAGCCATTGTACGCAGTATTATCATGAAACTGTACTTAGCGGCCAATTTTGGTGCTTCTTCCCCTTAATTATTAGAACAGGTTAAAACTAACCGCCACATATATTTCAAGAGGTGTCAAAAATTATCCTCAGAAAAGTTATAATGTTGTTCTAATTTTGACTGTAATGGATGCCAATCAAGATACATTCGTACTACAGATTTGTATTTCATTAGAATTCCAATGTGTGGAAATCTAATGATAAAAATCTGATAACATCGAATGACTTTTATAAAGGCTTTCGGTGGAACTTAAATAAATCGCTCTTATGATCCTAAATTCCGAAAATGATATACCTTGTGACAGGGAGCATTCCCCTGCAGGAAGGTGGGAGTGATAATCTGTGAATATATGAATATGAACAGGTGTGTTTCAGCAACATTATTCAAGTAGGCTGCAGTACTCGGTCGTAGCTCAATCGGTGTTAAGGGTCCTAAAATATACCAAGAAAAGCATTTCCTACTCTGTGACAGCACTAAGTGGAAGTAATGATTGCCTTCTGGGAGTGGATCCATTTATTTTCCTCTGTGATCGTATTTTGGTATCTCCGTCAAAGTAATATGAAAAAAAAAATTGTTGCACAAGCAGAGTTTTTGCACGTCTTAAATGTCTGCCATCAGTCCTCTGTGCACTGAATTAGTAACTACTTATTTCTATGATTTATCAGCTAGACTGCAAATTCTTTTAACTTTTCTTTAATCTTTCACGATAGCAAGTTTTATACGGGCAGGACACCAGCAGGGTAGCTGTCTCAATGATACTTGGATTGTCAGGTTGGCGCCTTATATCATACTATGTTGAAAGTCAACGAGGTAGTTATGATTAAAATATTTATATAAATTAAAAAATCTATTTCGTGAGGCTGTGCGCCTCTCCAATGAAATAGCAACGAAGCCCTTAGTTTCGACTGAAATGGGTTTTATTTTCATTTATTATGCAAGTTACCAGTTTTCCAGAGAGTAGTTTAACTTGTTTTTCACTCACTTAAAGTTATTTTTCTGTTAACCAGATTTCTAATTTAGGTGATAATCCACTGGTCTAACGTGCGAAGGAAACTTGCATGGGATGGGATGAGACAAGATGAGTTTACTACTTTGAATTAAAGGCAGAGCTTACGATGCAAGGAATGTAATAACGTCTAATTTTTCACTTGTATCACAAGCATAGTATCACTCGGTGACATGAATTTTTCCATTGGTCATCGATTTCATTCTCGTACATAGAGATATAATTGTGCAAATATCATAACTGGTATTATGATACCAGTTATGATATTTATTTATTGTCAATAGGATCATAATAAAAATGACTGTTACTGTTGTATTTGCTTTAAATATCTACATAACGTGCGTGAAAATATTTTATTAACTAGTTAGTCATTGAAATTGTAACCTAAAAATCCGAAGATTTTCGAACGTCATCCTACTTTCAAAATAAATAAATAAATAAATAAATAAATAAGTAAATAAATTTTTTATTTAAAATTGAAAATATTCTTGACACTCTTCTTCTATTAGGAATAGAAGAAGAGTGCCAAGAATCACTCAAATGATTTTCATCAAACAGCTCTGCCATATCTATAAAGAAATATGCTCCCTTTAAATTGTAAAGACCTGAGTTCAATTCTTGGTATACACAAAAGCATTTTCTTAAGAATAAAATTCCTTTCTCATCGGAAAATTTAACTATCTGTTTTTGTATGGCGATGTCGTGATTTTTCATTGCCCAAACATCCAAACCAGCCTTAGGACACAAAGTGAAGCTAGTTAAAATAAAATAAAATAAAATAATAAAATTAATAATAATAAATACTTGGATTGTATATAATGGATGTGCTATAAGTAGCTTGAACGCAGGACACTATTCAGACAGCTAAAAGACCAGGATCTGGACTTACATTGTGTGTTAGTCTAAATATCAGTGTGTGATACCTAGCACTTGAATGAGGGATTGAAATCGGAAGCCTGACCCAGCAGTTGAAGAAACATAGGGAACTTCGATAAGGACTATAATGGGAATCCAAGTGAAGTGGTTAGATAACCAATTAAACCTGTAGTCTAAGGGCTGCTTTTTCCATGAAAGCCATGAAATTTCGAAATCATCGTCTTTATCTGTTGATAAAGATTATGAAGAAAGATAAATCTAAATTTATTTCCAGGAAATTCCACTGATCTGATCATTTGAATAATATAACTAGATTATATCTATTCATTGAAAGTCTGCACACTTATTTAACAATTCTCAAAATAAATACATTAATAAATGATTTTATTAATGTATTTATTAATAAATACACTAACCTCAGAAAAATTATAATAACTGAAGACCATATAGTTTATTGGAAACGTTATAACACGAAAGGCGGAAAATTGAAAACTGTTATAAAGTAACACATTCCTTTTTATGATCATCACTGATAACATAATAAACACTATTTTTTTTATCCGTGTAAATTTAAATTTATAAAATATTAATAGCCTTATGAATATTCAAAATAGCTGTTTAAAGGTGCCCAGAATTTCGTTTTCTTTAAAATCCATCATTAAAAAGCGACGAGCAATCACTTTCAAGAATACATTTAATATTCTTAACGTTATAGTACAGAATACTAATTGAAAACAGCCAAGGAACGAAAATTACTCAGCGAAGACGGACTAATTCATCATGACGCATAATAATGAATGATGACATTTATTTTTCCAGTTTACTTCCATAATAAATGGATAAACGAGGCTTTCCTTCTTGTTTCCTAGTGGTTAATAAATTGAGAAACTTATAATGTTAAATTATCTTATAATGAATATAACGGCCCTTTTGGTAATTTATATCCTAAATAAATGAATGAGGTTTAGCATACAAATTATATTTCCAAAGAAAATTCAGCCTCCGTTATAAATTAAGAAATAAATGGATGGGCGTTTGCTTAAATCTTGGTTAATAAATTATTCATGTTATTCCCATAACACTTGTAATAACACATTTTATGTGTAGTTATATATTCGGTTCGGAATTTTTATCTTACGAAAACTATAATAATGTCGCTGAGAATATCACAATAAAGAAAATATTTCCAAGAATTTATTCTGACAAACTCTTATTCATTGAAATTTTAAATCTCCAGTTGTAAGAATGGTCTTCTCCTTATTAAATGTCATAACCTTTGTTTTATATTGATTTTGGAGTACTTTATGCATATGATTAGAATTGTTTAACCCTAATACCGAATCACTAGCATAGTAATTGAATTAAAATTGGGACCCTTATTATCACATTTCTGTTTGATTCGTTTGTTCTAAGTTTTCCTAAAAATATTGTACGATTACTCACAATATTGTACTTTGTTTACAGTCTGTGCCTAACTCATGCATGAGAGAAGGCTAAATTGATGCAGTACTTATTACACCGTTTCATACTATTGAATGATATTTAGAAAGCTAACAAAAACAAATATGCTCGTTTTCTTTCACTTAAGCAAAAGCACAGAGGTTATTTGTAGAATGTCTGTTATGATGATCGTGTAATAACGGAGATTATAAAATATTCTTCTGGAATGTTTAGCGGTACGTTTATAATAATATTAAACTAGATTTTTTTTTTCATATGAACACATAAACAAAGATCCAACTTACAGGAGCGATCCATGTAAACTGCGATGAACTATACCTGACTAAAAATGTCAGCAGGAGTTTATTTCAATAAAAGGATTATAACTATTGGCGTGTTGCAGCCAAAAGCTATACTCAAAGAGCTTCCACATAAAACTTCACTGCTGACTTTTATCTATATATAATGTCCATACCTTTCAAATAGATCATGACCAGTTGGCAGTAGCAAATGAATTAAAATCTTTTGCCGTGTACATTTGCGTTGCCACAAGTATCAGTATCTAACACATTCTAAACGCTATGTGTTAGATACTGGTAGATTATTAGTTCGAAATATCCCCCATCTAGATCACACACGGAGCGGAGTACAATATCCTCTCTAGAAGAGTGCTTGAATTCTTGGATATGTGATATAATAGGAATAGTGATAATACACACGAAGAATGTACTTTCAAAAAAAAAAAAGAGTCGTATTCTTAACTACCTCCTTATGCACTTATTCCAAGTGTGAATGTAAATATTAATGATGAAAGAGCACCACTAATATTTCAATTATTTCAACGCGTCTTTCAACTTTTCGAATCCAAAATCTATAAGGAATAAAAAAGATTTATGAAAAAAAGATATAAAAAAGATCTAGATCACACACGGAGCGGAGTACAATATCCTCTCTAGAAGAGTGCTTGAATTCTTGGATATGTGATATAATAGGAATAGTGATAATACACACGAAGAATGTACTTTCAAAAAAAAAAAAGAGTCGTATTCTTAACTACCTCCTTATGCACTTATTCCAAGTGTGAATGTAAATATTAATGATGAAAGAGCACCACTAATATTTCAATTATTTCAACGCGTCTTTCAACTTTTCGAATCCAAAATCTATAAGGAATAAAAAAGATTTACCATCATTTCGTGAAGAGATCTGCCTTATAAATAAATCGAATATGTCATGCCTTATAGAAGTCCAACGTACATCTTCTTTAATTAACTGAGTATAGAAATCTTGATGATATTAGTTTAATTCTCTTTCAGGAATAAAATTTATTCACCATTATTGATCAAAAATAAACATTATTAATAATATTCTTCTTTGTGAAATAAATATTCTAATGATTTTAATAAATAAATACACAACAGTCACAATTTATTTCAATTCAAATATTTCTGTCAAGTTCGACTAGAACATAGAATTTGCATTCTAGTCCAACGTACATCACGTGCATCATTCATTCAGCTACTAAAAGCAAAATTCAACTGTTGTCGACTATCAGATCCGACTATTTAGTTTCAAGCGAAACTTTTAATTATAGGAGGTGCACTGAATCACCTTTACGTAAGTTCAAGGCCAATTATCGCTTAAAAGAATTCGACAATTAACTTACACTCATGAACTATACCAACCGAAAACATATATATAACGTAATTATTAATATGACTTCTATATTTTTATGTAACACTAGTATTGGGGGTAAGCTAAGTTTTTTATTACTTTTCAGATAATTTTATTTATTTTTTGCATAATCCGGAAATTCTGCTGTAAAAACGAAATATGGAACTTTTCTTCTTGATATTCTCAGCATCATCTGATCATTCTCATTTCTCTATTGCAAAAGCATTTCTTTCTCCCCATATGTAATTCAGATCTCTATATGTTTGAATACTAAGATGTCAGCATTCCATTTTCTATTATATTTTCTTTTTTATTCCGCACATTTATCAGTACCGATCGAAATTTGCACACATACATGAAGGAAAAAAATTCCTCAGCCGCCAATGCTCTAGTCCCAATGCATATTAAGTATACTCCTCAGCAAGATTAGTAATTTGTTCTGTTTGGTTAAGTTCATAAGTGTATTATTCTTTCGCTAGCATTTTGTTAATTGATGATTAACAAATGCATGATATTTGATTGATGATTTTACGATGATGATGATTTTAGTAATCATTTCATGATGATGATTTCTATGATGATTGTATTAAATTGCATTGCTCATGGTCATTTATTGTCAAATGTCGATGGCAGAAAGGATAATAACTTCATTTTGAAATATGCAATCCTTCATGGGCATATAAAACGCCGTCCGCTTGTACGACTTTTATTGTTCAGCTGGGAAAATAAAATCCAAGATCTTGACACGAAATAGCGATGAATATATTTAATAGCTCTTCATCCACAGAGAGAGAATATTCTTTGTTATCCTGTGTTTCTGTGTATTTCTTTGTACAATCGTAACCAAAAAGAACGAGTGAGGTTGAATTGCCTTTTAGTTTAATCTTAGATAGTCTAAGATATATATTTGAAGACAAAATTTTGACCATCACCATTAGCTTTTACTCCGATTCTACAGAATGCCAAAATGAACATATATATATCTATTCATACCTATTCATACCGTATTAATTTCTTTTAAATTAAGTAAGAATCAGATTTTAAAATTCATGATTACAACTATCTGATTCAAAAAGCAGTTAAAAGTATCGTTCACGTTAGTTCTAAGATCACTGAGTGGTTTGCAGGAAACGTGAGTTCTCATTGTGTGCCACTCAGTAATCTTGACTCTACAAGATAATCGAGCATCCTGTAGGAAACACGTGATGTAGTTGCACTATGTCGTGGTGTGCTTAGTCTATCACAAAATTGGTGTGTCAAAATACACTTCGTCTGTAATAACGTTTAGGTAAGGTATTGTTCAAAGAGAATGGAGCTGGAATCTATTATCTAAAAATGTATTATGTACATCTAAGAGACATGAAGGGTTCTCATTGTACAAGTTAGTTAGATAGATTTATGCAAGAAAATCCATAATCTTCTTACTAATTAGCATTGCACAACTGTAATATAAAGTTGTCCGAGTAGAAGATAATTTCTGGTCTCTATTTACCAGCTTAACTAGTAAATGAAGACCGCAAACCGGTTAAGTCCTTCATCTGCATTGGGACTAGAGCATTAAAGGCTAAGGAATTTTTTTTCCTTGAAGTATACGTGTTGTGTCTCTTGTCAGTTATTTCCTTCGTAAGCCGTTGAAACTGTAGTATTGTAAGTACCTTAAAAGCACGGTTATGCTTTCTATTACGCCTACAATTATAACTTTTCAGAAACTAAAAATATTTTTGCTAATTCTTGCGTTAATAATCATTATCAACATCATCATCATCATCAGAGCCATTTTCTCTCCACTGCTGGACAAAAGCCCTCCCCCCCCCAAAGTCCTCCACTCAGTCCTATCTTGAGCGCTTTACTGTGCTACTGAGTTCCAGCTATCTCTTAAATCTCATGCTTCCCATCTTTCTGGTCTTCCTACATCTCTCATTACATCTCTGGATTACTATTCAAATATCAACTTTGTTTTTTTTTATTTTTATTTTGAGTGTTATTACTTTTTGGAATTTCATTTCTGAAATGATAAATAGCAAAAGTCGCTTTTTTGCTATGCTATTTATACCTCAAAAAGTTTCACTATTACTTGTTATAGTGGCACGTCATAATGTTTAGTAGCTGAATATTAAAGTCCATAATGTCCAGTAAGTTTCTTAACAACATAAAGTATACCTGTGCCTATTGATAAGCTGAAAGGTTCCATGAAAATCGTCGATAGATGATTTATCGAATATCAGTCCATCAAATAATTGACCGATACTAAAGCCTCCATAGTCCAGTTTATTTAGATAAGGCCTTTGGTTGGAAAAACTCGGGTTAGAATTTCGTCTGTTATGCGAGAAATTATCTTTTGATTTACAATCAAATAACGAGTTATCTGGTCTCGAGTAATTTCTTGAAATATTTTGGTGTTTCAAATTTTGGACATAATTAATATGCATTACCTAAGGCACAAAAACATAAGTAAACGAACATCTAGACATTTGTAACTATTTTGGTATTTTAAATTATTGCTTTATAATATGCACGAATCATCTACTGCTACTTCATAATAATAAGTGATTTACTCTGTAAAAGAGGCTAGATTTTACGTTCATGCATTCCAGACGAAATTTTGTTGTTTCCCTGAATTTTTAACATTTTATTTTCATTTTTTGTGATTAAAAATCAAGGAAACGTTCAAATGAATTGCTCAATCGTTTTAAAAAAAGCAGCTTAAAACGCTAAAAAAGAAAATTCAGGTTGCTCCATTAATGCATCTACTCGCACACAGTATTGAAAAAAAATCTAAGGCTTTTTGCAATAAAAAGAACTAAATATCTTGGCTGCTTCTTGAATTAAATGACACTTTAGTTAAAGATAACGACCAAACGAAAATCCATACAAATTAAATAATGCTGTTATTCTTACGCTTCTTGCATTGAAGGTGATAATAATGATAAGAAAGGTAGTACATGTGATTGTCCAAAGAAATGTCATCTTTCAAAACTTAAGTTGGTTATTCATCTTTTTTGTATTACTTATATGTATATTAAAGTACGAGATTAAAAAAGTGTTCGCACTGTAAAATGGAAAATGTTTGTTATGCAGTTAGTAACTTGCTGTCTATCTATATTTTATTTCCATATATAAATGAAACCGTAGCGATCAATGATCGTTTTTTTTTTCTTTTAATTCTGTGACCTCTAATTTTATTTTCCTCGTGATATACAAGTACCAAAGGGTTTGGTAATACAAAATGTTTTCAAACTATTTAGATAACGTTGTCATAAAAATTTGAAGTTTGTGTGTGTGTGCGTATGTGTGTGTGTGTGTGTGTGTGTGTGTGTGTTTACTGCTATTTCAATAATAGTATTACAGAATCAGAATCCACTATATTCAAACTATTCATCAGATTTTTTTAGGCTTCAGTGGTCGAGTAGAGAAAGTTATCTCGTATAGCACCAAAAGACAGTTGTCTGAAATTTCATGGTCATTAATATCCAGCTGCAGAACTCTTTCCAGATAAGTGGATATTTTGGAAAGTGGTTTAAAACTGATCTATATCAGAATATAAAAACTCCAATTTTATTCTACCCGTAATATACAAGTACCAAAGTTTTTCCATATAAGACATTTTCAAATTTATTTAGATAACGTTGTCATAAAAATTAAAAAAATTGAATAATTTTTTTCTTTTTATTTTAACATGATGTTCATTTATGATATAAAAATTCTGATGGGACTTTCGAAACCTCTATCAAAATTTGACCAAATTTCAGTGAGCTTTGGTTTTCAATATTATGTTGTAATTTTTAAAACATAATGAATATATTTTAAGATATTTTAAAAATATAACCAGGGCACTGACTTCTAAAAAAATATCCAATGTTTAATTTCATCGCAGTCTACAATTTTAATTATAATTTCTACCTTCCTGTAAACATTTATTAGCAACCTCTCTTTCAAAACAATCCGGTAATATTTACGTATAAATCTTTCACTTAATTGGAATGTTTATGACTGAATACCTCTCAGTTTTATTCTGATCAAGATATTGTAATAACGTCAATGATTATCAAGCGAAACTACTCTATAATTTCCAGATCACATAAACATGATTTATAAATGGTAGTTTGATCATTTTATGACAGATCAGCTCAAGTACCAATAGAATCACTACTGAAGAAAATTTTTAAAACTTCTGAAATTTAAAAAAAAAAAAAACTTATTGAAAAAATAGTGCTACCTTACTTTTTTCAAACTTTTGTTTGCAATTAATCCCACGTAAGTAAACCACATCCTGACTGGCCATTCAAGAATAACTTGCTCTCATCATCTCGCACTAAAAACAGTCCGATTTGTAGTATGAGCTAATGATAAGTTAATGAGTTACATAATATCGTGTTATTTACTGAATTCAAAACTAAATTTCTAGAATAACGAGGTAAATTATTATATTTTGATTTGTATTATATTATTGTTTATTAGCTACAAGACTGTAACGAACAAGATTTATTATACCAAGTTTATCGAAGTATTAGAAAAGTGATAAAATGAGACAAAATCGATGTGCCTGCCTGGTAGTTGGGAGAATGATTAGTGTAACTGTACTCCTACCAACCGGCATCAGGTTCAAATCTAACCATGGGTATTGTTTATAAAATGCCATTAGATGGATGAATTTCATTAAACTGTGTGGGATCACTAGCCGGCTTATTGGAGGCCAGAAAATGTATTCATTTTTGAAATGGCTTGAAAATTTTCAAGGTTTGATTTGTAATCATGGTATCTAAACTATGTAAAAATAATAAAAATGCAAAAAATATATTAAATAAAAACATAAATACAAAATCTGCTATCTTTATAGATTCACTGGAAGAAGAGTGAATAAAAAATAATGAGACAATCCCGGCATATTACCTGCAGACTGGGGAGATTCGAACCTTGGTCCTTTCAATCAAACGTAAATGTCTTTTTACAGACCAGTATTGTGGTGCGACAGGAGGTAAAGATATTGTTATTGTTCTTGAAGGAGTGTTATAAAGAATAATTACTGAAAATATTATGAGTTAAATAAAGGATCTATTTTCATGAATTATTGCTTCGTAATATTGCTTAATATTTTTAAGTTGTTCTTCTTTATACTTTCTCATTTGCAAGAAAAATATTGAATATATGATCAATATATATCAAATACATAAACTTTGTCGTTATTAAATATTTAGATATTGCGTTAGGGAAGCTGAACAGGTTATTTAAAAAACTGTTTTGTATATTAAGCTATTTACATAAATATCGCGTAAATTGTCCTGATTCTTAAAGAAATGTAACTGGCAGAAATATTTTATTCATAACTCACAATTGCTAATCCTCTGTAATATCCGCTAGACGAGTCGTAGTTAGTAGTTGTTGTTCCATTTAATAGGAATCTACAGTCTAGTTCGTTGAAGTGAGAACCAAATGCGAGAATGCATAAAATATCAAATCATTTTGTGCTTAAATTCGAATTACTCTTCAGAAATGGCCGACTATCAAATAAATACTACCTCTTAACTGTGATAAGGTGCTTTCCAAGCCATAAAAGTAGATAAGGAGCAAGTTTTAAGGACCGTCGAGTCATAAATTATGCAATGCAAATTTATACAGATGGCGTTTCTTTTTTTTTTTTTCCTTTTTTTCCCCGCATTTATTTTAACCAAGCCTTAAAGTGGTGTTATATGTATAAGCTGAACTTTATTAGCTAGAGGCTCACAGCATGCATATTTCCACCATTTGAAGGAAATCGCATCTAAAAGATCCATTAATTTTCCTTCCAGAATTGAAATGATGCATTGGTAAGTATGTCAACACCTCAGAATTTATGCAACACAGCTTGAAAGAAAATGGAAAAGGAGGGGGATGCCTCTTGTCAGACTATTAAAATGAGAATGCCCTAAAACGATTTGATATTTACATATTTAAGCAAACTATTTTGGCTGATGCATTTTGATTTTAAAAGCTTCTGGAATCTTAGAACTGAATACGGTTCTTACCGTGTGATGCAGAATATTCAAATTAATCAAACTGATCACTATATTCATGATTTTTATCTCACTTACTTTAGAACATTTAGCGCGTATATTATATATAACTGAGCGATCATCAGTTCCATTGCAAAATTTGGAATCTTTTTCTTAAAGTTAAAAACGAAACAGCATACATTGCCATCTGTACGAGAAGCTCAAATTAATGAAATACTGCTTAAATTTAAGCAACTACGTTTTTTGCTAAGCCTCCAACACGCACCTGTTCTATGCCCACTCCAGTTGCTATTATTTTAATCCACGTGCTTACCATGAACATGAATTTACGGTTGTCTTTGAGAAAGCAGTGTGAATAAGACTGTTGTAGAGGGCAGCCTTGAAAGCAATTAGAGTGAATCTGGCGGGGGGCAAACCATCCTCTTCTGTATACCATCAAGCAGTTTAAGGACCACAGCTCATGAGATAAAAAATAAACTCTACTAAGGTTGTATGTTCAGAATTTGTGCATGTTTAGTAGCTGTATAGATAAGTAGCATGAATGTTTTTCCTCAGAAGAAAAAATGCTGACTGAATTCAAATTGTAAACTGAATATATAGTGGCTGTAACATTTCCAAAAATGTCTTTCCATTAAATACATTTTTGGAATTTCCATTTATTCTTGTCCGTATGTTTCCAAACATACGGACAAAGATATATGTTTTCAGTATAATGAGAAACGTTAGCAAATGATATATGGCTCATATATCCTGTCATATTTCTGCAGAATAACAGTCCACTTTCAAACAGCTTTTGAAATAGCATAACTACTAGAGTAGACTAAAATAAGACTTTTTAGCAAATAGACATATTATAACTCTTCTTCCACTCATTATAACTGGGTCGTCAGTTTTCTCTCGAATCGTTCGCTGCATCCACTGGGTGGATGATCGTGTTCTCTCTTCGTGTTTCTCTACGAATGCAGGAGATCTCGGGCTTTATTATAAAACCCACCCCTGTCTATAGTATTGCTCGTGATAGCACTCGCATTTTATCCTACTTAAAAGAAAAACTTATTAAGGATCAACACAGGATTATCCTGTGTTGTGCAGTCATTCTCAATAATAATATTCACCTTCACCGAAATATCTCCATGGAGTGTTTCGTTGGTAGATCACCAAGCGTTAAGTTGAATATAATTTACGATTCATTTTTTCTTATCAGATTTGAAGTTTTTCTCTTCTATTTCGCTGCTAATATTACTCGTAAGTAATGTTTCCATTTTTATACATGCGAGAATAGTTAATATGGTTAATTTCCAGTAATTCCTCTGACATGACTGTCTTAAAGGGTATCAGAATAGCAAATAGTTCAAGTTTCTAAGATAAACGGTCCCTGCTAAATGGTGCTGTTTCTAATACTCAATCGATAATGAATGGCGAGCTTTACATCGGATGTCACGAATAACGATGAGCTGTATAGTTTTCTAATTAACCAGAAATTATCAGACGATCTGAATTTATCTTTCTTGATTCACAGGAATACGAATTCGGAAACGGCTCGGCTTTCAAATAGAGTCATTTAAGAAACACTTCACGATATAAAATCAAAACCCTATTTCCTCTTAAACCAAATGTTTTGTTGGTATTAATAAAAAAGCGAAAATGCAAACACTAACACAATAATCCTTTTTTTTTTCAGTTTTTCTCTGATGGAGAAATTAATTGCCAAGGCGAGCGAAAGTGCAGCGATCAGCCTCTTATCTCAGCAAAGACAATTACTCTTAAGAACGTACCTTTAATCTCTAAAGAACTTCCGACAATTAATTAAAAATACTTAATTACTCATTTTTGTTATACACTACGTTTATATAATTACATTCAACCTCTTATTCAAGTTATAATTAAAAACAAAAAAGAAAGAAAATATAAGTAAAGCTATATACCGAGAATTTTATGTTAATTAGACCAGCGCTGCTCCCTTATTAAAACTTCGGAGACATTGCCCGCATTCTCTTCCACTTTTGCCGATATCTCCGAATAGGATCGCAAATAATTAATAATGGTACTTCTGTTTTAATACCATTAAGTGCTTCATTTGGGAATTTTCTTCATAAGCAGCACCTCTTTCTCTAATGGACATGTTTCTTTTTATAATTTTTGCATTCTTCAGATGTTTCAAATGTCTAGTTACGTACCGTAATGGAAATGGGATGTACGACCTCTTAAGAATACAAGAACAAGGAGGTGGTGTTATCAGAAATAAACCACCTGCTTGTCTGCATAGTCATAGTTGTTCGTTACAGACTGCAGAGGAGTATTCTTGCCTGACTTATTTGATTAAAGATGCGTAGACTATGTTTTGTTCTCTTCTAAATGCTATTATACACAATTAATAAATTAATCCTTAGAAGTGTTGCCATTGAAAAATCCATAAATTTGTTTTGTAGATGAGAAGTGCTTTTAATTAGGAAATTGTATTAAAAAGCAAATAATTCATTTCAGAAACGTACTTGGAAATTGCAATCGTGTATATGAAACAAGAAAAGGAAAATAAACCATTGCCCGTTTAAGAATTGAACTTGGACCATTATCAGGCTAAAAGCATCGTCCAACTGAGCAATTGCGGCAACTGTAATTTGTAAATAAGAAACTTTATCTGTAATAAAAATTATATTGTAAACGTTATTTTGGAATGATATTGCTGTGACGATTCCTTCAGTTTTTCAGTACATACATACTATCAGAAGCCAGGTGGTATTAGTCCTTGAAAGAAAGATATTTGAACTTCGTTCAGAGAAGATATCGCGTATGTGTAAAACATAAAGAAGACTGTTTTGTGCATGGGCGAATAACAAACAGTGCAATTATTTTTTGAGCCTAATTTTATGGAATATACGCTATACATAACAAAACAAATTCCACTATAAAAATGAATTCATGATAAAGCAATGCGATGATTATAAAATAAAACCCTTCCATAATATAAGGTCCTGAAATGTATTTTATTATGCTTATACTTAATAGCTATTAATTAAATGCCTGATTCTCTTCAATCAACCGCATAGCATGAAATCCAGTTTTACTCCACCTTCAAAAACTACTGTTTACTCAAAAATCGATACATCAAGAAGATGACATGACCCCTATTTATATTATACATATTCTTATTAAATAAATTGTTCGGTTTCGTATCCAAATACGCATTATTTATTCTCTGACTAAAGGGCTGAAAAGGTAAAGTGGAAAATATATAACTTTATATTTAAGGTGCTAATATATATGTTTAAACTAACAGCAGTTCCGCAACGGTGTTAGGTTCTGGTTAATTTTCCGTAACAAAATTATATTACTCAAATGTGTAACAGTCTGATAGAAAATTAAAAATGCATGCCTTTTTAACTGATAAAACAGATGTGATTTTGATGTGTACTTACATAACTGAATCAATGAAGCTCCATCCGTTTTCAGTTATGCTTTTAAATTTTTAATTTTTAATTAAAAGTTAGCTAGCGGGAAGAATGGACACATAGGGAAGTTGAGATGCTATTTTACTGTAAATTTGTTTCTTTTTTTTTCTTTCTTGCTTTTTTTTTTGCATCCTGAAAGGGTTAAAAGGAACAGACGCAATTACACCCAAAATATAATGCATAATTAGGCGTAAAACTCTCACACTTTTATCATAATACTTTGATTACGAAGTGTAATATTTAGATTACTGTGCAGCTTGTGGGCTTTAAGTGCATGAACCAATACAGATTATTATTATATAACAGCTCCAGAGAGTCCAAGGACTCATCGAGGGAGGGCACCTACTCTACAGCTCTCCGTCTCCACCGCTCCACTAATTGCAACTACCTTCATATACACTAGCGCCATCTAGCGCCGACCACCACTATTTTCACACACAATCACAAACATCCATGCCCACCGCGGGATTCGAACCCAGAGCCTTTTGGTTGGAGAGCGGATAATCTAACCACTCAGCCAACCAGGCTGGGTGGTTTAATAATAATAATTATTATTATTAATTATTTTTATTATATTTTTCCAATTCATATTAATTACATCTACGGTTCTGTTTAGCAAAATGATGCACGATATTAACCTATCCTGTCAAATATCATCTCCATTCAGGCATTGAGTATTATTGTTCTCTATTTGAGATAATATGCAGTATAAAGATAAGCCGGTGAGGCTCTAATCTCTTCCATCTCGCAGTTATTATCCTATATCTGTAAATATGTATTCATGGGATGTTTTGAGAGAAGAAAAACCCAAGTTTCCGGGAGAAAAAATCCGAGACCAGCTAAGTCACCATTTGATTGAAAACACCCGAGAAAAGTTCCTTGCATCATACACATTTTTTTAACTGGGTATTTCCAACCAGTGTTGTCCCTCTTTTTACCAGCTGAGCTACAGAGGCTCAAAGACTTTAACCACTTTCGCTTAAGAAAGATTACAGATCTTCCAATACGCAGATCATACGGCCATAACGTCCATCATTACGATGTTAACACTGCCTACACAAATATGCAACAAGATATTAATCTGATCATCAGCTAGCTAAATGAAAAGGGAAACTGAAAATAAAAATAAAAAAAAAGCTAGCGATGTTCAAAAATCCACACACTCAGCCCATCCAGATATCGAAATATCTGACATCCATTTGCCTATACACAAAGCACCAATTCTATTTAAAGGAAGTGTCACACAAGTGGCATATATATAAACAGAAAAATTGACACCTGACTTAATGTGGACCAGAATCAAAACCAGAAAGCAGAAGGTCATCCTATATTTTCCTCAGATAAACTTAGCACAAATTTTGAGGATCTGAGAAGAAACATCATTAGAACAAATAACGAAATAAATAGAATGCAGCATTGAGAAAAATAATGGATGGTTATCAAAAATAACTGTTCTCAGCGAATAGTAAATATAATAAAATGTTTAAAATGTACATATGAAAACACTTTATAAGATAATAAATAATAAATATATTATTATACACTATTACCTATAAAATTATGATTTCTTTATTTACATATCTGTACTTCGTTTAACTCGATATCCTGTAATTCGTTTCCAAACTAATGCTGTGATAAAGTAATGTCTGCTCGTGCACCCAGTTCAACTTATATGCGCTTTTCACTTTTATTTATTTTTATGCGCTGATTCGCAGACAGTCTCCGTCTATTTCGATTTTCCTAAGGTGGATAAAAGCTGCAGTGCAAACTGAATAGACTACACAGAGAGCGAGAAAACGCAGATGCCAGGCTTAATTTAATTTTAGGAACGAACCAATTGCAGCAAAAGTATCATCAGTATGCAGAAGTGGAATAATCAGAAAATTCCCTGAAATCTACAAGTGCACGAACATTTCAAATGCAACGAACTATCTCGCTGGATTATAGGACAATGAAGCGATGTCTTCATACTTTCGTGTGAAATTCTTCTTATCGTGGGTAAATTAACATAGTCAGTTTATTAACAATTGCAATAGTAGCAGTTGTAGTACTGTGCACAAACCAACATGTTATTATTATACACACTTGATTGAGATATTTGTATATTAGCACATATTTCTCATGCTTCGATTATGAGGAATACAGCTGAGTTGGAAGTGCTCAGTTACGATGGGGCTAGAATAATTATTATAATCATTATTGCCGAGCTTAATATACCCATAGCCTCCCACACACCCATCCCCTTCTCCTCCTATATATATATATATATATATATATATATATATATATATATATATATATATATATATATATATATATATATATATATATATATATATATATATATATATATGACAGAATGATCATTGACTCGGTTAACATACATAGTTTTATGAAAAAAATTGAATGACTAGAACCGAGATTTAATTAAAAAGGTTTTAATATAAACACACTACTAGTTTCGGCGTGTAACAGCCTTCTTCAGGTGACATTATAAAAGAAAAAACACTAAACATTGAGGGTTAAAAGACTATGAACATCATAGACAGTCTTTATACATAATTAGCATTAAAACGTTGTAGTTGTATTTGAAGCTGTTCTTTCATTTGTTGCATTGTTGGGAGAGTGCGTGCTAGCTGCATCACGTGAACGCCAGTACATGATTACAGCTGAATGACTATCAGGGAGGTTGTAGCTTAAGTTGTTATTTAGATGAACAGGATTGAAGATGATTTCTCTCGATTCCACAATTTTTCTCTCTATTTCGTCACTGCAACGGAAGATGTTTGTAGATTTTTCCCAGCAGACTTTGTGACTTTGGTTATCATCATTAGGATTAGCCGATAAGAGGATATGACTTGATAATGCACTTGCTCGCTGTCTCTTGTAAGTAATGTCTCTCATGTGTTCTTCCATACGCATTTCGACAGATTTGTCTGTCTGCCCGAAATAAGGAATATCGCAGTCACATAATATTTTATATACGCCAGGGTATTTGAGTTGATGATGACAAGGTTTTGGGTGGCTAATTAAGGAACGGATCTTTGGAAGTGGAGTGAACAAGGTTCTGATATTGTATTTTTTTAGAACGTTTGCTAATTTATGTGAAACAGTACTTATGTAAGGAATAGATATATTGCCTTTGAATCTATTTGTTTCTTCTGAGTGATGTCTGGGAGGATTAAGAAGGAATTTGTTAATCATTTTCTTGGAATATCCATTAACTTCGAAAGAAGTTTTCAGATGGTTTATTTCTGTAAGAAATTCATTCACAGTCAATCCCATCATTTCCCTCCTCATAAGCTTGGAATAATTTCCACCTTGGGACATAGAGCCCGTTCTCTTCTTGATGATCCAAATGAATTGCTTACAGAAATAAACCATCTGAAAACTTCTTTCGAAGTTAATGGATATTCCAAGAAAATCATTAACAAATTCCTTCTTAATCCTCCTAGACATCACTCAGAAGAAACAAATAGATTCAAAGGCAATATATCTATTCCTTACATAAGTACTGTTTCACATAAATTAGCAAAAGTTCTAAAAAAATACAATATCAGAACCTTGTTCACTCCACTTCCAAAGATCCGTTCCTTAATTAGCCACCCAAAACCTTGTCATCATCAACTCAAATACCCTGGCGTATATAAAATATTATGTGACTGCGATATTCCTTATTTCGGGCAGACAGACAAATCTGTCGAAATGCGTATGGAAGAACACATGAGAGACATTACTTACAAGAGACAGCGAGCAAGTGCATTATCAAGTCATATCCTCTTCTCGGCTAATCCTAATGATGATAACCAAAGTCACAAAGTCTGCTGGGAAAAATCTACAAACATCTTCCGTTGCAGTGACGAAATAGAGAGAAAAATTGTGGAATCGAGAGAAATCATCTTCAATCCTGTTCATCTAAATAACAACTTAAGCTACAACCTCCCTGATAGTCATTCAGCTGTAATCATGTACTGGCGTTCACGTGATGCAGCAAGCACGCACTCTCCCAACAATGCAACAAATGAAAGAACAGCTTCAAATACAACTACAACGTTTTAATGCTAATTATGTTCATAGTCTTTTAACCCTCAATGTTTAGTGTTTTTTCTTTTATAATGTCACCTGAAGAAGGCTGTTACACGCCGAAACTAGTAGTGTGTTTATATTAAAACCTTTTTAATTAAATCTCGGTTCTAGTCATTCAATTTTTTTCATAAAATATATATATATATACTGTATATATATATATATATATATATATATATATATATATATATATATATATATATATATATATATATATATATATATATATATATATATATATATATATATATATATATATATATATATATATATATGTTTTTTCAAATATGTTTTTTTCAGAAAATACTGTATATTTTTCTTTTAGGATATATAAGAAGACATAAATTTAATTAATTTTTGTTCTAAGAACTTTTCAGACCCCCTCGTATATATATATATATATATATACACACAAATCTAAGGACTAGAAGCCGAGAGATACAAAATAGAAAAATACTGTTTATTATATAAACATTACATGAGATCATTGACCATATTTTTGTAATTTTGTATATATATTTTTTTATATTTCAAAAAAATTCTCCTTCCTATTTATTTTGAAGTGGAGTGTGTGTGTGAAAATGATCTTGTCTTTTGTTCTCTCTGCTCTTAGAATATGTACATGAATTTCCCTTCCCACTTAGAATCTGGGAGTAATTTTATTAGATTACCAGTTTCCGAATTCTTCGCATATATATATATATATATATATATATATATATATATATATATATATATATATGCGAATATATATATATATATATATATATATATATATATATATATATATATATATATATATATATATATATATATATATATATGGCCTGAGCACGATGAGGGCTTTCAAAATCCATCTAGTGTTTTGCCCTGAATGTAGCATTCAGCTATCAGTCCATGGATTTTCGTGGTATTTTAAGTGTAAATGAGCGAATTTCAAATAATTCCTTCTTGGCTCTATTGATACTCTTCCTATCTGTTTTTCATGTGAGTTGGAGCATTTTGGAGTTGAAGCATGTTGGAGGCATACTAAGTAGCTTCCACAGTCACACGTGTGACTGAAGACTGAATGTAGGACAGTTTTTACCAGGTATAAACAGGTAAAAGATTGAGTCCTGAAGGAATAATTACATTTCACTAGTGGGTAACGGTTGTTCAGACAGTAAAAGCTTATAAGAGTATTTTATAAATCATTGCTTTAATATGATTTCTAAAGACGCCTTTGGCTCGCTTGGTTGAAAATTTTCTGATAAACAGAAAATGGCTGGAAATATTTAATCGGTGCAAAGGAAAGAGAGAGAGAGAGAGAGATACGTCACACTCCCTGTCTAACCAGGGAATGTGACAGAAAGTTTATCCGAATTTGTCGGACACTGTTTGGGATGAAGCTAACACCAAATGACTAGTTAGAACATCACCCTGTCCAAAAAACTACTTGGCTATGGCTGCATTAGAGAAAACCAAGAACATCAGCATTTGATACAGATGACTTGAGAAAGGTTAGATGAACTAACGAATCCCAGTTTCCATTAATTCGTATTATTGCAGGAACAGGGATATATTGCAAAGGAAGTCTTCTGATCTTATCAAATTGGTCACAAGATTGCTTGGTCTTCTTCACATTATAAGGATTCAGGCAGGTTTAGCAACTGAGCGTTTGCACAGTGACAAGACTAACTGAATATGCTTGCCGATCAGTTATGGTCGATGTAATGTAATACATACTACAAGATGATAGTGTATCGTGACATAAGCAGGTGTCGACAAGGAATGTTAGAGAAACACAGCAGTGGCTTTACTTTAAAGGATCGATCCCCATCACTGGCTTAATCTCAATATCTTAATGAGCAATTTTGGATGAAGTAGAACAAGATGTTCGTGGCAACAGTCTATCTAGTAAATCTAATGGAACTGCAACCGTAGGAATTTATCTTGTTTTCGAGGAGTTGGATACCTATAGAAAGTTTCCAGAACTTCATGACGTCAACTGCCGGCTTATCCAGGCACTTCTAAATGTTCCTTAAATGGATGCGGTAGTGTTTTTGTTTTTTTAAGTGAGCCAGATTTTCATCCTAATAAGCAAGAAGGTAGCCTGAGACTCGCAATTAATGGACATAATTGACCTCATCTTATTTGCATCGACCATAATTCAAAGAAATCCAACTCAAATTCTCAAGACTAATGGTGATGTAAGAGAGTAGTTATCACCAATGATACCTACTGTAATAAGGATACCTACTATACTGAACGTCTCCAATGGCTCTTGAAAGACAATTGCAGACGTTCCTTACCGTAAATGCACTCCATTGGAATCTCTATCGTTAGAACATCTATCAACAGGGGAAAAAGTAAAGCATTCCCATTGTGTGGATAAAATATGGTGTTACTCTTTTCGGAACATTACAAAACAAAGCATATAGTTTTATAACATTCAGAACTTATGTAAATACTTCAAATTTACATCTTCACAGTGTAACAGTTTTGTAATGTAAGCGTCACGATATCAGGTGGCATGGGTCACGAGTACTTTCATTGTTTAATTTAAACAATATTCTTACTGTTAGGTATAAATGCGATGATGTTTAGGTAAAAAGAACAGTTAAAACATGAATTTTATGTAATAATATAAACAGTTTTGAATATAGCACTGCCAATAATGTAGCTCATGACATTTAAATCAAGAATTCATGATATATGTTAGGCTATAATTTCTGGAACTTTAGAATGAAGTATTAACCAAATTCACTTTTGTAAACGCTTTGCGATTTCTCACACTACAAAACTTTCTTTTATCCTGAAATTCAAAGATTTAATTAATGAGTTCAAAGCTTGTCTAATTCAGTTAATATGTAAAGCATTCTTTACGTATTAAGCTGATTCTTGATTCAATAACCTTTTCCACAGATCCGTATTTTCTTTTATGTACTCTCTGAATAAACTTTCCGTTTTCCAATTTACTTAAGATTGACTTCGTTGTCATGGGAAAAAAAAAGGTTCTAGCTAAAGATATCTTAAAGAATGAGCACTCTTTTCCTTTAACTTCTGTACGCTGCGAACCGTTTTAAAGTAGAAAGAACCTGCACATTTTCCAATATTGAAGAGAAATGACTGTGGCAATTTGTCAGCAGGCAATAAAAGAACTCCTTCAATAGAATGAAAGAAAGTAATTACAGTTGTTTCATTTGTCTCATGTAACAAATCAGTAGAGATGTACTAGCAGCAGGAAGTGAATTGGTCTGTCCATTGAGCAAATAAGAATCAAATAGAAGAAGGAACCATATCAATTAGAGATGTTATTTTTACCAGTCATTGTATGAGAGGTTGTATCTGGCTGTTTTTCTTCTTTATCTCTGTCGTTTTTAGACATCCAACTGTTTGAGGTTTAATTTTGTTTTTCTTCTAGATAAAGGCACATGCGTAACAACGATTTTTTTTTATTCTAGGTTTTCTAGATCAGTCGTCAGAATTACGGACAAACCTGCCACACCATGATTGATGAGACTTCCTGGAACTGTATTTCACAAACATTACATACATACTTTGGTCTCTAGGATGCTATCGACATGCTCTTCTTTCTTGTAGCTCATTTGTTAGCCAGCTGGTTACTATGTAAAAATACCAGCCTCTTTGATGTTACGTGAAACTCTAATATGCAGCCAACGCCTTCATTGGTGGATTCCTTAATTTCTTATGCAATCCATAAATATCTTTATGAAAAACAACATCGTATATTTATTAAATTTTATAAGGGTAGCTGTAGAAAGAATACTTTATTAAAACAGGATCATCCATTTCGGAATAGGACATATTCTGTATGATCAAATTAGTACGCAAAATTAGTATACAAAGATAACTTTGTAGGGATATTTATTAATAATTAAAGCAAAAAGTTATTAATAACCACAGGGAGAATGTTTAAAAAATAGACTTTAAAATAGATTTTAAACGTGCTATAGTACGTCTGTATTATCTTCTTTTTTTTTGTTGTTTCATTGGATGAAACATAAAAAAGTGAATTTATGAAGATATAATAATTTCATTGGACTATTCGCTTTTTTTGGGAAAGTATATATATATATACGAAAAGTATTATAATTTCACTTATCTTTTTTTAAAAAAATAGCAAATATTCATGTTTATTGTTCCTTCTTTACACTTCACACATCCCTAAAAGAGTTTTACAGTGGAAACTGGAAAATGCCTTTAATGGTACCTTGACCTTTCGTTTTCGGCAGCTTCTAATGCACATTACCGCAAATCCCTTTAACATACGGGAGTTATAAATAGATTTTCTGGGGAAACTGGCTGCGAGTTGCTTGAACTATTTTGTGTATCTTTTGTAAAATATGTATGCACAACAAGAAGTGGATTCCTTTGAAAGAAGTCTTTCATCGAAAAATTCAATGTAATTTGTTTTACGTTTTAAATATTTCGAATAATTCGGATATTTAATAAATATATAGAATAATTTGAAATTTGAATTTTTGAATTGAGTTTTTTATATTTTCAAAAATTATGCAACGATGCAACCTTTTCTAGCAAATTTTAGATTCTTGATTACAAAATTAAGTTTCGTAATCAAGAATATAAATATTTTGACAAAAAAACTAATATGTCAAAGCCAAATTAGTTTTTTGGATTATTCACTACAAGTATATACACACGAGTGAGTATAAACTTGTAGTGCATGAAACATTGGTGTGTGAATTTAAAGAGTTTCAGATAACAATGTCCACAGTGGAATTTGAACCAGCATGTTCGAATTCCACTGTTGGAGAGCGATGTATTATCCTCCAGGCTCTCTCATCTATTAGGAAGAAAACATGTCTAACTATTAAGAAAATAAGGACATTTCTGTGCGATTATTAACTGTATGATTAAAGCTATCTCCCCTGGAATTATTTATCATTTTTTCTTGAGTATTCTTAAGCGAACACTGAGTTCTTCGCTTAAGACTATTGCATAAGATGTAGATCGTTTTACATTGCAGTTTTCAACAAAATTATCCGAGAATGTATCTAAATTTAGGTATCACGTTACCCTTTTTTGTTATCCGAAAAGTTTTAGATTACAATTCCAAGATAATTTTATTTGTGAGCGTTTAATGTTTCCAGGTGACCGTTCAACATTAATGAAATATAAAAAAGAAGAATAAAAATAAGAAGGAACAGACCGTAATGAAGAAGCAGTAAGGTCACAATAATCGATTCGTTGCTTCCACTGCTGTAACTATCAGGCACACTGCATGTAGAAGCTTAGCAGAAAGTTTTTTTGTCTTACTTTCGCCAATCCTTTTTTTTTTCACTGCTTGAGTGATGAGTGTCTTGAAGGCCAAAACGAAACCGTATAAGGAGTGTAGTTTAACTCCCAAAACATTATTCTCTTGATAATATCTTTCCCACTCGAGCTAAGGAACGTTTTAGTCTTTGTTTTGCTAGTTCCGTTTATCTTAGTTACCTTGTTATTCAGCTTCCGAGCATCCATGTATTTAAGAGAAATGGTAACGGTGATGTAGAATGTAATCACATAATTCTGTCTTTAGTCACTATAATATTTTCTGTTCTCTATGATATTCTGTTTACTCTAATACGGTAAGGTAGAGAAAATATATGATTATTTTTCTACCTCTACCAGTATAACTACAACCTTGTAAACGAAGCAGACTGCAGCTCCCGTTTGACCTAAAATAAATGTCTGTTACTTAATTAGAAAGTTACTTAATTTTCTCTAACGGCATACCAGTAGAACAGTCGTGCAGGTTGCTAAGCACATATGTAAAACCACAGAAGTAAACATTCTCTGATTGTGGATTAGCACCGCAAAATTTACTACTCTAACTTCTTAAACATATTTCAGTATGTTAAGCTACAAACGTGTCTGCTACTCCGTGCTCTTATAATAGCTTCTTATAATAATCACGGTAAGAGTCACGGAAAACTCTTACCGAGCTATACTAGGAGAAAAGGAGAGAACGAGAAAACTTGAAATGTTTGATGTGTATGATTTTAAAAGCGATCCACGAATAGTTGTAAATATATAGTGCATCAACACCGTTTGAGGACTAAGGATTTTTATAATAAATCATATGTCATGTAAGTTTGTCATCTATAGTTCGAATTTCATGCAATCGACTTTTTCCCTTCTCGTTCTTTCACACAAATTTCCTCCACATTAATCGGCCATGTCTCACTGATTCTAAGATCAAAGCATTTATTTATACTTTATGCTCCTTTTTAATATAATTTCAAATTATTTGATTCTCAATGAAATATTAATTGTAAATTATAATATGGCGAGGATTCTATATTAAATGTTATCCTAAATATAGAAAAATATTACATTTGAGAAGCATTTACTTAATCTATCAGGAGGAACGCTATTATTTTACCTATGTAGTAGTTAAAATTGACTTATTTATTAGTGGTGAATGCATTTGTGCTGAACACCTTCTGGATTTGTGAACTTCAAATTAGATTTACTTAGAATGGACACAAAACGACTATGCTCTTATAGGATGATATCCATATACCCTGCGTGAATTCTCTGCTGTGTTTTTGGCGATAAAATTTCAGATTCCTAGAAGTGACCTAAACCTGAGTGTAAGATATTCTTTAGTGGAAATTCTCTTATGAATGTTTTGGCTGGGAAGACCTCACTTTGTCTCCAGGAAGCTCGGGTGTTTTATTCTTCCAAACACGAAATCATCCCATACCTAACTTACAGGCATAATACACTAGCTTCATAGCCTTATTTTCTTCGACACTAATTCCAAAACGACAAGCTCGTAAATGTTCTTCTCATACTACAGGCATCGAACGGATAAATGGAGATATTAACAGCGAGAATACCCGGATGATAATATCCATGCAAGACGTCCCACCATTTCAGATGAACATGTTGAGCTTGTTCGGAGAACTCCTCCCGGTTGATCGGCTATGGACTGTACGCCAATTGGGGTACAGTCCATAGCTCTTCCAGTACAATCCGACCAGGAAATTTGGATAAACCACCAAAGTGTTTGGCACATCCTAAAAGAGAGGCTCGTTTTCCGCACAATTTTAGCTCGGTGATTCCACATCACAATTTGAATGAGATGTAAATATGGCACTGGTACGCTATTTCTGGCCTCAAATTGTAACGACACGTAAATGAAGAAATGCATTCCTGAATCTTATGATGTAACTTGGGCAAGGGCTTGTGAGCCTGAACTCAAGAGACAATCCAACGGATTGCGCCATTCGGAATCACCGTCATGCCGATAGTCTCTTACGACGTTCTAGGTTTCATTCTTCATCATGCTGTGACCTAACGACAGTGCAAACTTTTAACGCACAATACTCTCGACGATTTCTGGAGAACCATTTGCGTCCGGCATTAAGGAGAAAGCGACCACATTTTTTTTTCAAGGGTTCTCCATCGTGTTTGTTGCACGATGTCATGCGTTGTAATTGGTAATATTGGACATTTGGCAATATGAAGTTTGGATTATCCTCGGTATTCACCAGATATGAGTCCTTTCTACTTCTACGTGTTCGCCAAAATGAAAAAAAAAAAAAACCTCGGCGTAATTTATTTAGGAAAGCATTTGGCGACAGTAAATTTATATATATATGTGCAAGAGGTTTTTCGGGGTATGTCGCACTATCACTGATATCAACAGGGAACACTTTTCCGATGATATCCAGCGGCTCCCAAAAACTGGGAAACAGCTGCAGAATATGTTAGGAGATTATACTGAAGAGATGTAATTGTATTGACTTGATAAATAAACTATTTGACAATTCGTGCACATGTTGCCACTACTTTATTTACAATCGTCGTATATCGATTAAGTAGTGAGTTTAAGTAGTGCAATATCGACGCAACCCATACTGAAGGTTATGCATCAGAGAAAACCAAGAAAGTGAATCAATTTCGATCCTTTTGAAAATTCAAAAGGCATATATTGCTTGCCTAATTGTTATAAAATAAAACGGCTATTTACCGTTTTCCTTTTAAATAATAATCAGAGTAATGTTGAAGATTTTTGGTTTATTTTCTTTCTTAAATTGTGCTTTGCTAGACTCAAGTTTCTAAAATCGCCAGTGCACATTAGATTTAATATTTTTATTTTTACAGTATAACAGAAATGATTGTGAAAATCCTTTCTGCGGAGCTCTAAACTTTTTCTCTGGGATACTTTCTGCTAATTCTTAATCTAAAGCGATTTAATCGCTGTTATAAGAATCCTTCGAAAAATAAACTGTGTACTTGAGCCATTCGGTAACTAATGGATACCTCCAATAAAAGGTACCCAGGGGCACATTTTAATGTTTTGCACCTTTTGGATGTCAAATGAATAAACAACTCCTATTACAAGTACTGCTGCAAGAACAGTATTGTTTAATTGTGGTTATGGGATCATTAATGATAACTCTTGGCTGCCTGAAATGTTTTGTGAAACCATATATGGACTATCGCCGACTCAAGCCAAAATTAAAACGAGTTTTTTGTATATATTTCGAAATGCGTAAAGAATACCGCTAACTTGCTGAATATATTTAATCTGGAAATACATATCTACATTTTCTACTTAAAATGTCATGTAAATTAATAAATTATCTTTAAATATCAAATTTCGTTTATTTAACTCACTGATAGTTTACTCTTCTACACAGAAAACAAATTAATGCTTTAAACTGTTCAGCATAAGTACATCTGAGGTATATTTATCTCCAAGCATTTATGTTTTCAATATTAATAACCAGAACTCATATAATATAATATATTTATCATTGCCTTCAAACCTTTTCAAAAATAGGAAATCTAATTTGAAATTTTCTTTCCCAGGAGTACTATTCTTTAAGATCCCACCTTCGTTCATTAATAGATCGTACTTTTTTTTTCTTTTTTTAGAAAATGTAATTACTTTCTTATAGGCAACACTTCATTTCAGCTTAATTTGAATTCACTAGATACCCGCACTGCAAAAAAAAATCATCCTTTAATTCTATCAGCTTACAGCAATTCCTGTAAATTCTAGTCACTTCTTTACTTAGCAAGCAAAGAGGGAAAGATTCTACTTCCCATAATTCATTTATTACTTTTTTATAGGAAAATGATTTTATCATGTTCTTTAAAGCATCTGGAATGATTAACGCTAGAACTAATTCATTTCTATTAATGTAGTGTAATCAGTTTTTCAGATGAAAGCTATAATCGTATTCAGATGCAGAGAGAGAGAGAGAGAGAGAGAGAGAGATTGAGAGAGAGAGAGTAATAACTAGTAAATCTCTGAACTCTTAATAAAAAACACATTCCTCTTCTTTACTTCTTTCATTTATCCGGAGCATAAATAAACTCCATTATCTTATTAATGTCTGCGGAACCACTAAGTCAATGTGCCTGCTAGCGAAAGCAACCAGCAGTCTTTAATCATTTCGATCTGAAAGCCACGCCAAGTAGATAAATTATTACCTCATCCTCCCTACCTCCTTTCCCCAAAAAC
This sequence comes from Typopeltis vanoorti, assembly GCF_054136105.1. Lineage (NCBI taxonomy): Eukaryota > Metazoa > Arthropoda > Arachnida > Uropygi > Thelyphonidae > Typopeltis > Typopeltis vanoorti. The sequence continues at coordinate 91,941,144 of NC_143564.1, read as the reverse complement.
GTGTCTTTCCAAGCGAGAAGTTCGGTACTATTTACCGGTAAATGGTTTTACTTGTGCTCACTAAAGGAAATCAACTTTCTCAAGATAAATTTACTTTCTTTTACAGAACATCTTGAAGACTAAACATACCTGAGTGATTTTCTTATCTCACTGCAAATAAAAAGAAGGGAACTGTAAACTGATAATAGAATTCTCTAGGAATCTGATATATATATATATATATATATATATATATATATATATATATATATATATATATATATATATATATATATATATATATATATATATATATATATATATATATATATATATATATATATATATATATATTATCTAAGACTCAATTTTGTTTTGTTAAATTTAAGAAACACCTTTTTTTTTTTATTAATCTTATCTATATCAGAAAATAATGTTTACATAGACAAGTCCTTGATCGAAGCATTTTGGGAAATCTGAAAATATTTTTATGTTGATCAACTTTCGAATGAAGTAAATGTTCATCATCATCACGAACCATGGGCTCACTGCTCGTTGGTGTCAGATGCCTCCTTCAATATCTTCTTCCACTTTTCTTTGTCCAGTGCACAGTGTCGCGGTTTCGGTAAACCCATTCCACACCAGTCCTTTATGTCATTATCCATTCTCTGTATGGTCTGCCTCTTCTGTTTGCACCATCCATAAACATGAATCTTCCAGTCCTCACTCATTCTGCAGATGTGTCCAAATAATTGCAGCTTCCGTTGTATAATCGTCTGCATTAGATTCTCTTTTAGATGTATCTTCCGATAGCACTATTCATTTGTGATTTTCTGTACCCATCCTATTCTTAGAATCTTCCTGTAACAAGTTCTTTCAAAAGCCAAAATTCTTTTTCTTGATTCCTTATTTATTACCCACGTTTCAGATCCATACAGTACATCGCTAAAGATGCATGTTTCTAGTACTCTTAGTTTCATTTGCAGGATGCTCGCTTTACATTTCCAGATGTTATCCTTGGCCTTCAGATTTATTCTTCTCTTACATTTATTCTTCAATAAATGTAACTTAACATCAAATAAAATCATTTGAGAAAAAGAAAAATATTGTAAGCCGAACATTCCCAAAATATGCATCAAATTATGGGCTCTTAGCGACAAATGTAAAAAAAAAAAAAAAGATGGTCTCACTTCAGAAAATAAATAAAGTGTAATGGAGTGAGCAAACTGTACCCACTTTTCTTCTGAAATTTCGTTCCGAAGAGAATAAATAAATAAATAAAGTAATTGATGATTTAAAAGTTAAAAACAGAATTCTTCAGAAACCAGTTTATAGATTTTGGTCTCAAGTAATATGCATAATGTTGCTGTTGACTTTTCTGCGATAAGCAAAAATACAATAATATGGATATTGGTGGGAATGTAAAAGAATACAAAATATTATAGCCATACATTTAAATAAACGTATTTACGAAAAATGATGTGTTTACTGCATATGTTTAGCCCCAACAAGAAGAAGTAAAGGCTGAATTTCCATAACTTTTTTTTTATTTTAATTGCATTGAACTTCATTGAACTTCAAATTCTCATCATTCTCAAAAGATGTTCCGGAAGCCCTGGTTTTTAGGAAGTTTCGGGCAGGGAAACATCTTTCGTCCCGTATGCAGAAACTAATTCAGCTACAGGTTAAGAAGAAGAAAAAATACGTTATACTAGCTCTTTTTCCTAATCGTGAATTGAATATAGCTCTTTAGAAACAATCGGAATTATCAAACTGAGTGAGCTATGGAAACCCTTTCACTTCTGCCATTCACTATTACTTTTGTTATGATAACTGCATCCACTACAATTTGCAAAGCTAGGCTGGCTAAGTAGAGTGTCTTATAAAACACTTTCCTTAAGCAAAATGATAAACAAATGATAGAGGTGAAATGAAAACTGAAGATAATGATATTCTAGATGTCTGGAATGATAGAAAACTCTGAGCAGGAATGCAGTCAGGAATACATGTCCATACTTGAAGTAGAAAAAGTTATCAAAAACCTGAAATGTGGAAAGGCAGTCGAGTAGAGGATATTCGACGATAAAAGTTTAACAGTAGCTGCCTTGCATAATTCAGAAGGCCTGGTCAGAGAGTGGAATTCCAAATGACTGAAGCAGAGCTCTCATAGTACTCATTTATAAAAAGGGAAACAAAACTGAATGTGAGAATTAGAGAGGTATTTCCCTACCGAGTGTTCCTGGTAAGACTTACGCAAATATACTTGAGAAACGGCTAAGAAAAATTGTGGAAGGTAAGCATAGTGAAGAACAAGCTGGATGCAGACCATATAAAGGTTGTCAGGATCACATTTTCACTTAAGAAAAATAGTTGAGAAATCTTGGGAATATAACAAGGGTTGTATTTAAGTTTTGTTGTTCTGGAAAAGATGCCAATATGACAAGGTGCCAAGAGGAAAGCCCTTTAAAACACTACAGTTATATGGTGTAAATGGAACATTATTTCATACACTACATAGTCTCTATTTAAACTGTAATTCAGCAGTTATAATTTAAGGAGATGCAGGAAGATGGCTTGAAGTAAAATTAGGTGTGCATCAAGGGTGCACATTATTTCCATTGTTATTCATATTTATCTATATGGATCACATTATGAAGGAAAGTAATATTAAATCTGATATCAAAATTGGTGATGTTAATCTTTGCTCTTTACTTTATGCAGTTGATGTTATACTTCTGAATAAATTCAGTATACGTCTGTAAGATTCCCTAGCTAAAACGATTAATGTAGTAATAAATGCGGTATGAGAATCAGCAATAAAAAGACAAAGACAATGAAAATAGGCATAAACAATGATGAATCATTGTTTCACCTACTACATTTCACCTATTTAGGCATAGTATTTAGTGAAGATAGTTACTTAAATATGGAAACACACAACAGAATCAACAACGCTAGTATGGGTGGGAAGTCAGCTGAATAAATGTATATAGAATAAGATAGAAATTAGTCAAAACACTAAATTAGCTGTATACAGGACAGCGTTCAATCCAATTTTAACTTACTGATCTGAGAACGTGGTCAGAAATAAAACATTTGATCAAATCGGTCGATGAATAAGAGATTTTGTTCTCTTAAAGTTTCTGCCTGATCTCTGAAGAGAATCAACCAGTTCGAAACAGCTGTCAGGCCAGTGAAACCTTAAAAATGCACAAATCCGATGCCTTGGATTGTATTCTCGTAAGCTTTCCTGCCTACTGCAAATAACATAACATAATTGATGCAAAACTACAATTTCAATCTGCAATCACATTAAAACATCACCTCACTTTTAAAATAATAAATATTTTTAGAAACATCACTTAAAAAGAATTCATTTGCTGAGAAACGACAGTTGTTTACATCCTATGATGAAATTAAAAATTAATTTCCTTGTTTTATTTTTAACTATTCTATCAAATCGAAGTCATATTTAGCAAGTTGTTCTTATTTCTTTACAAGTAGAAATATCTCAAAATTAAAATGAATTTCCTATTAACTATGCAACTTTTCTGTTTTGTCGTCTTGATAAATCATACAATAATGACAATAATTTAATTTTTATTTCACAAATTTTTTCCTCTGTTATTTATTTTATTTTTTTACTTAATTTATTTTAATAAGAGCGGTATATCTTCCTGAGAGCAGCACATTTTTTCATGTAAACATTCGCTATCCCATTCTTTGTGTTACCACATGATAAACATTATTATGTTCAAATTAATGTGCTTCGCACTTGACGATGAAGTCGATAGCTTATCTAAGTAGTTCTGCTAAAGGAAAGAGATAATGTATTACAATTGGAAAATGTCCTTTACTGAAATTAAATATTAATCTATCTACTTATTTACAGAAGATTTTTTTTCTAAATTTACTTAGTAAAATGCTTATTTAATTAGTTTATTTCTTTTATTTATTGTTTAATTAAATATTGTGTTAAATGACAAAAAAGAAAAACCTTAATGAAGATTAAAAGAGCAGGTGAATTAAATGCTATTTTTCTAAACACGGATGTCATCAGTTCTTCAACTCACATCCTACTTGATAAAAAAACATGAGTTACTGACTGTTGTGAAATAATAATAAGAACGATCAATGACGTCAAACAAAAATTTGCTATTGAAATGGGAACATTTCAATACCCAATCCTTTTGATGCACATCCAGGGAAAAAAGTAGCATTTTAGTACAATTATATATACAAAACTTATTATTGAACTTTCTTCAAAAAAAAAAAAAGAATGAAAAGAAAAGAAAAAAATTATTCTAGGCCTATCCTATTTATATGCTTCTGAGAGTTAGGATGTTTGCTCTTCTTTAACTGTTAATGCTATGAAAAACAAACAAGGAATTGTTATTCCCATTTGAAAATCCAAGTGCTCAATTGTTAAGTACGCATTGTACAAAAAAATTCAGCTAGAATGTAAACATAACAGATTTTTAACGTATAAATAAAAATATAAATATTCGCTATTACTAATTTTTCTGACCATCAATTATAAGCTTCTGAAACTTAATCATTTGAACGATGTTATTTACATAATTCCAGAGCTCCTTTATTGATTGAAATCCTATTAAAGTTATCCCTTAAAGAAGACAATGTATTACCTCGATGATCTAGTTTAATATTTATTAAGTTTCCTACATTTTGCTATAATATAAAAGTCAACTGATTCTAGAATTTAATTCCAAAATAAAACATAAATGTATGTAATATAAAATGAACGTCTGCTTCTACAAAAAAATAATTGCAAAAGATCAGGAAAATCTCTTTATGTTTTCGTTATTCTTGTGACTAAAATTCATGAATATCAACCTGAAAATACATCGATAAATTAAAAAATTAAACTTCACACCAAATTAATTATAAGTCGAGGTTAAATAAATTAAAATAATGATCCTATTATATGTTAACTTTATATTTAAGCTGGATAGTAAAGTGTTTATTATTTTTTTCATCTGGTATAACGAATTTCATCACAACATATGGTAGCTTTGATTGTCTCACTCGACCAAAGGTTGCAGCTCATGCGCAAATAACGCGACCTACTTTTGTATCAGCTAACAGAGAAAAACAGAAGCCACACTTCACATGTTATAGGTTATCTCATCTATGTCATACTTTTAAAAACAATATCCAAAACAGTAACCCTGATCCGTTTCAAAAATAAAAGCACAGTTTTAAATATTTGTTATTTTAAACAACGTTCCATAAAAAAAATATGTGATATGAAATTTTAGACAAAGATTAAGATAGATATTTATTCCCGATGATCAGGTTTCTCTTATTAAAAAATCCTCAAATATTTCATATCGCCTTACAAAGTCATAACTAAAAATAATGTAAAATTTACATTATATATATATATATATATATATATATATATATATATATATATATATATATATATATATATATATCCTTCTGCACTCTTTGAAAGAGGCTTTCCACCAATGTGAGGCAGACATCAGGTGGAATTTGTCTCCATTCCTCCAACAAAGCAGCACTGAGATCAGCGGCAGATCAAGGACGTGCTGTTCTGGACTTCAATCATCGCTCCAATTCGTTCCACAGGTGTTCGATGAGGTTTAGGTTAGAATTCTGCGCAGGCCAGGGCACAATCGTTTAATACCCATGTCATCATAACATTAAACAACAGCTGCAGCTTTTGGCATGGAACATTGAACTCCACAATGTAGGCAGCACCTAGTTATCCAGAATATCAAGATACTGAGATGCTTTCATGGAAAGAGATAAACCTTGATTCATCGCTCCAGAGTACCGTTTTCCACTGATCAATTGTCCAGTGCACCTGGCCAGGCGAGTGGCCTTGACTGTTATGATGATTGGCTTGTGTGCCGCTGCTCTGCTCTTCCATGGAAACCCAGTAAATTAAGTTCTTTTTGTACAGTATTAGGGCTCACCATGGTGTTATTGGCGTTCTGGAACTCATGACTGATGGTCTGTGCCGAGTGTAGCCGTTTTTACCCTGGCACCCGTTTTAACACCCTCCTGTCCATGTCAATCATTCTCGGCGGCCGCCCTAGGTGTTTTTCCTGCATTAGTGATGCTAGAAGGTCTCCATTTGTTGATCATATCACCAACTGATGATTTTGGATGCTCCAGTTGAGAGGTTATGCTCGTATATGGACATGCCATTAATGTAACAGCCCACGATGACACCTCTCTCGAAGTCGCTGAGTTCACGTTGTGTTGCCATACAACCTGTATTCAACTGCTATGTTGAAATACACCTTCCTACTACCTGTATACTGGTTTTTATGTTATTAACAAACCTGGAATGTTCCATAACTTCAAATAACCGGACATTTATTGGTAGACAGTATACTTGTAGTTGGTACCATAATCATAATAGTACATTTAACATTTTGTTCGCATCTTTCGAGCTGACGAATTTAATTGTTATTATTTATTTGGTATGTGACTATTTTAATGTTAGGCATTGTTATTGCTGGGCGTTGAGTATAGGGACCACAATCCGCTCTATAGGACAGCATATGAAGTTAGGTTTTTCATACTATATGAAAGCCTATTTAATAGATCTGGTACACAGAATTCAAGAGTTGCTTTTTCATATGCATTATTTTAATTACTTGTAATGTATGCTGAGGTTTGATTTCATATGGATATGTCTGTTGTTAGATATTTTCTGGAAAATTATCCCTCTAGGGTAGTTTATATCTGTCAAGTGTTGTGTGTTAACGGGACCGGTTTACCTGTTCTGAGCAAAGACAAACGTGAGTTAACGGAAGGAAGGTATGAGACTGACTAACGCACTATTTAATTGAAAGACTTCATAAAGATTCGTAGTAGACGGGTTCCATCTCATCATTTCGACTAAAGGGCTCGTCTATACCAACTGAGCAACAGATATACGCTGTGGAATTCAACAACGGTTAAAAATAAATAAATAAAAAGATTTTATGAAATTTTCAGCTCACCAGTAAGCAATAAATAGCAATCAATTCTTTATTTTTAAAATTTAGGAAGTGGAAGGTCAAATGTCAGCTTATTATTAAATGGGTTTTAAAGAGTAAAACTTAAAATAAAGTAGGTTACAAAAGGAAATAAAACGGAAAAACTTAAGTCTATGAAATATGAAATGTGTACGAATATGAAATGCGTATACTAATGAATGTGTAAATGAATATGTGTATACGAATACGAATATGAAACTCTTTGAGTTTCTTATTCGGCTAAGAAACAATATGGGATGTAATATCCCTTAACTTAAATAAGTTCATGTCGCCGAATTGAAGCCTTTGGCTCTTCATATAATTAGTAATTAAGTCTTTAGTTTTTAAAAATACAAAATATTTGAAGAACGTCAATTTACACAAAGAAGAGCATTTAAAAAATACACTCAACAAAATGGCCGATTTTAGGAAAATTAAAAATCTTTGAATTAACGAAGTTAGATATTTTAGAATACTACCAATATTATTCTCTTCAAAGATGGGAAAGTAAAAATAACAGCACAACTAGCGGTATATTGGGCATCATATTATAACGAAGCGCACTTAACTTCAAAGAGCAAAGAAAAAACTAAAATGAAAGAAATAGAAATTGAAAAGAAAAACGGAAGGAGAAAGTATCATAGAAACGAACGAAATATAAAGTCAAAGCCACAAAGATCTATTCCGCGTTTGCGAGAGAGAGAGAGAGAGAAGGAAGCCTTCCCGATAGCAATAGAGCTAAGGAACACAACTTGACGCTATAAAAACAGAATAAAAGATGAAACTTCCAGCACGGGTGGAATTGCCTGAAAAAAAAATACAGCATTCCCAGAAGAAGAAAAAAAAACTATTCTTTAAACGTCGTTGAGCTATGAAATATTCATAGAAAGTTCGTTCATAGAAAGACTGTAAAGAAATTTAAAGAAGTATTTCGCACTAAAATTTGGGATTTATCAAAAACATACACAAAGCAGTACAATTAACAAAAATCAGAACACAGAATGGAAACAAACGTGGGTTACCTAAAAATATAATAAAGAAATTCAGCCTATCACAGTGCAGTTTAAAAATAAATACAAAAAACTTGTTTTGAAAGTTCCTACTCCCCCGCAAAAAAAGAAAAAATAAATATATAAAATAAAAGAAATACATTGATTTAAGTTAATTAAAAGTATAATGAATGACCAAAAATAATCTAACCTTAAAACAAACTAATAGTACTAATACGTAAAGGAGCCAAAAAGAGGTACTATTTCATTGGAGCGTATTAACATCATACTCCTAGCAGGCGAAAATAATCAGATTGATGATGATAATGATCATTTATAATAATAATTATTATTTATAATAGTTATTAGAAACTATTTAATTGGACTAATAGCTTTTACTAACTACTTCCATTGGTTTCATGCGCCTGAAGCAAGATCGACAAAATGCTAAAGAAAAATTCTTGGCTTTGTGGAAAAGAAAATCGATGTAAAAATATCTAGGTTTCAGAGAGGAGATGATATTTGGCAATACATAAAAATGCCGTATGTTTGAAATGTTTTCTTTTAAGGATGATGAAAAAAAGTATTTCACTGTTGCATTCACCTGAATGCAATGTCATGCATCAGTGACATCAAATAATGTTTAATTTTAATTTTTGATTTGTATTCACAACTCTGGTGGAGAACATGAATTCAGTTTATTTGATTTATTGGTAAATAAATAGTAAATAAATTGAAAATAAAGTTATTTGTAAATTTTGATTACATGCGAACATCAAGTTATAGAGAGCTATTTATTATTTACTCGCTAATTATTAATAAGTATTTTCATTAAGAGGGATTGGCTTGCAAACTGATCTTTTACCTCTCTGTTACCTTTGAAGAAACTGTATTGTTTAACACAGTGTAGTCTGCAATGCAAAGTATGTATGGATGAGTGAAGTAGACATACGTGTACATCGGAAACCAAGTTATATGTATACCGTTAGGTATTTCTGCATTTTTCTGATAATAATAATACAGCAGCACACTAAGAAGAAATAAAATAATAAATATGTAAAGAGTAACATAGTGGAAGCAAAGATTAATTCTTCCCACCACGTTACATTAGAATCATTCGACCATAGAAACTATCCCTTACAAATGATTTATGTAGCGTGTTGGGAAAAGACATTCACTCGAGCTCAATAAAAATCTCATAGCTCTAGATAAAAAGAAAACGACTGTGGAAATAATGGCCGAACATTCCATATAAAGTAAGGGAATTATTTTAGGAAAATAAACTGAAATAAAGTCAATTTTAACTACTGTGAATAACCGTTCACCAAATGACTTAATACACTTGCTCCAGATGTGGATTTTCAAACAGAGACCATTGTTATGGCAAAAAAGAAGTCATTCTATTCTGGAAACATTTCCTGATTCCTGTAATATCAGACAGTATACAAGAATGCATACTTTTCTCTACTAGCAAATTTATTTTCTTAAAGCAAACGATAATGGCCTGAAAATAATCAGTACAGAATTCTTTTAGGACATGTGATTGTTGTGGCTCTTATAGTCTATGTATGTGTAATTGATTAAAGTTTAAAGCAGTAGCTCTTGTAAAGGACATTGTATTAATTGTATTTAAACAATGGCTGTCATTTATGACATCACGAAAGTAATCAGCGAGCAACTCAAACCAGATTCCTATAATACATACAGATGGGTATAGTTGAGTGATGATACTTATAGCAAGAATTAAAAAATATTACATAACAATGGAAAGAAATCTCGCATATAATAATAATAATAATAATAATAATAATAATAATAATAATAATAATAATAATAATAATAATAGGTTATTATCTTTCAAAGAAATTAAATGAGTGTAAGATACATTTGTTACATTTGATTAAAATTATTGTGATTAGCACAATCTAATACCATAATTAATGTTAAATTATGGTATTAGTAATTCTAACAAAAACAATTTACAGTTACAGTTTTACATTAAAACAATTAAATAGCTATTTTTGCATTTTGTCATTTACATTTTAATACATTTTATAGTGCAAACTCTAACTCTGCGATCGGTAGAAGAACCTCAAAAAATTCTGAAGAGCAATTTTTATTTGGTTGAAACTAAAGTCTTTTCCATTTGATAACAATAAAGCATTGCGTTTGAATAAAACTGCATTTTTCAATATTTATGTCTCTCACGAGATAGTTATCCCTTATCCCCATCTCCTATTCACAGGAAGAATTTCTTATTTAGAAATAAAATGGTAGATCCAATAATTGATCCGATACTTAAGGTTTTTCTCTCACTCTACCATTATAAAAAACGTCGCTTCCTGTGTCATCTTTAAAAAGAATTCAAGCTTTCATAGATCCGAGTGACAGAACTGGTTTACTTCTCAATAAAAAAAATGTATTTTGACATTGACTAAATGACGTCTAAGAAAAGAGCAAAAAAAAAGTTTCGGCTTTTACTCTAATTATAGGTTTGTTGTTTCATAAGGAAAACTTGTCAAGAAATATTGTACTTCTCTTGATATTTCCTTTTGATTTTATATGTGTGTGTGTGTGTGTGTGTGTGTGTGTGCAAGTGAATTCAAAAACAAGAACAGGGCGAAAGTAAAAGGAATATTGGCGTAATCTTGGCAACCGGAATAAGTATCGACTGAAGGAAATTCAATTATGAATTCAGACAGCCGACAACCCCTTACGGTTGAACTACTTTTTATCAGATAAGGCAGTTATTGAATGAAAAGTTAGTAAGAAGCAGAGCTGGTGGCTTCCTCTGATAAAGAGCCTACTTAAACTCCCCACTACTTTAAGGTTCTGATTATAAAAACATTTTCTTTTTAAACTTCCCGAGAGAAATTCAATATTTTATTTATCTTCGCTATCCCCGTCCTTCTTCGCAAAGAAGGTCCAGTATTGAATAATTAATATTTTTCTATAATATCTTTCTTTTTCGTTGCTAACTACTACTAAAATGTAATCAGTTATTATGACTTTGGTATTTCTGTTGACTTTAACGTATTGAGCGTTCACGTTTAATCAACTTTGATGTTTGGCTTTGTAATTAAGTTTATGCGAGTAAAATACAAACCTCAGACCAATATAAATGGAGAAAATATGTACAGAGAAAGATAAGAGGGAAATGCGGTATGAAGCGATGGTTAAATATATATAAAGAAAGAATGTAAAATTAATGCAGAGGAATATTTGAATGAAGAGGTGCAACTGTAAAAGAAAGAAGATCAAGTAGTCAGATTAGGTAGTTAAAATAAAGAATAACAGAATGCCACTGAAGAGTTGTCTAAATATAAAATGCGAAGAAAAGCTCATGCCTATTATTAATCAACACCGTACGATTCACTGATTGTTCATGTTCAATAGCATATTTGGAATTTTTTTGTACTTGAAGTAACCAGAATAATTTGTCTCTTATATTCTCCATCTCTTCTTTTTGTTTAAAAATGATAATACACTTAATGGTGTGATTTCAAAGAAAGTAACGATTGATTTTTTCCGACATTACAGACAAATTACAGAATAAAAATGGTATGCTAAACTACAGACCCATTACCAATTTATCTGTCATCTCAAAAATTATGGAAAAAAATAACACACACTAGACTACAAAACCACTTACAAATATGCAAGATGATCTCACAAAAACAATGAGCATTCCAAAAGCACTGCTACATTAGTAGACGGTATTATGAACGACATATACAAAGCCCTGGATAGAAAGAAATTCGCCATAATTATACTACTTGCTTTAATATACCATTAGTTTTATACAAGCATTCGACACTCTCGACCACAAATATTAATGGAAAAATTACATTCCATGTAGTCCGCAGAAGGCTTACACTACTGGTTGAGGAAATACCTGTCAAACAGAATTCAAGTAAATAAAATACGTGCCAATCATGGTATAGGTATTCACACCAAACATGGAGACCTTGAAAGTACAATACTCTCACCTACCCTTTCTAATATATACATAAATGACATTATCAACCTTCATATACAGAGCCAGATATATCAGTACAAACGACACTAATCTACTAACAATCCACAAAGACATTAATATCGTATGTAGACACTAATACAAATAAATTAGTACCTACAACTGAAAGATCTTAGGAAACGATTCTTTACGGACATAATTATTTGAACAATAATGAAAACTGACCAACTATCATAGTAGAGGATAAGCGAACATCTGTAAACATTTTAAGGCTATATTCTGCATATCAAAACTAATAAAAAAGTTTTCACTAAATCCAGGTGTGTGTAAATCTCACAGTACGGTGAAAATGCTTTTTGTTTGTTCATGAAAAGCTGACAACCTAAAGAGCATTAGAAGAAAAAAGTGTCAAGAAACAAGCATAAATTCACTGTAAATAGGAAAAGAAATGAAATGTTTCTCTGTAGTTGTTCAAATTGACCTCAGCTCTTAACCAAGCAGTCTTTGAGACGTTTCGTGATTGACAAACTAACGCGCTAAAAGTTCCTGGTTGGTGTTCTGATGGCAATGCAGTTTTAATGAGTTGCTACAGTTTCTCAATATATTCCTTATTGGGATAGATACTGCAATGATTTCAAATCCTTCAACAGGATTTGAGTCAGGTGACCAAATATGCTATGTAACTGGTCTAGCTTAAGCAATCCCTCTTTCTGTAATGTTTTGCGATACGTTCCTGTCTCACGACTGAAGAATGGAGGCTCTCCGTCTTGCATGAAACAAATATTTCTCCTCCACGCCAACGAACACACCATTGAACACATCATGGAAATATTTGCCAGATGTCACGGTACAAATATCATGTACCCGTATTTGACAAAACAAAGGTCTTCTTAATCTGTCTTTAAAGACACCTTATTCATATGTTCATGGAGAATTTTTACTGATGTTTTCATGAATGTTATGGCAATAGTTAACGTGATAATCTTATGATAATCGCCTCTTCTGCAAAAAATACACAAGATAATTTAGGAGTTGAGTGAAAATGTCAAAATAAAGTTGAGTTGTTTGCAGTGGCTAAACAGTGACTGTTACATAATTCAGAATAGTTGAAAATAAATAAGAAACTAATGGTTTTTTTAATTCAACCAAAAGCAGTGCATATAGGATTGGAATTGAAGAAACTGCAAAAGCATAACACGGTTATGTTATTGAATGAGGAGTAGTTAATATTTGTATTTTGAACATTGTGAACGAAAGAGCTATAATAAATGGCTTATAGTATTCTTCAACAGAGCATCTGTAACTCAATTGGTTTCAACTAAGCTCTTTCGTTGAAACCAACCTAGTTTCAGTCCCGCCTAGGACAGGAAGAAGCTTCTTCAGAACTTTTCAATTTAGGCATCTGAACATATTTCACAAAAAGGTGAAAAGCTCATTCCTCCTAGAATCTGGCATCCGTCCAGAAAAACATACTCGATTTACCTATAAGTTTATATATTTAGGCACAAGCCTAAACATCATGTCCTAAAATTATGATTAGTACAGCCAGTCTGGGCCTGTTATATATTATTATTTATTATTGCAACTATTCAAGGTGTACACAGAATAGCACATGTAACAAGATGAAGGAATGTCAGGTAAATGATAGAAAATGCAAGTTTAATTATTATTATGAATAATATGTGAAAATTTCAGAGATAATATTGTAGAGATAATACAGAATGTGCTCCAGCGGTTAGTTTTGGAATTTGATGAAGGTATCTGATAATATTAAAAAATAAAAAATAAATAAATAAGAAAAAGAAGAAAAAAAATAACCATAAAGAAAATCCATCAAAATCGAAGAAACCGATTTCCGAAAATAACTCTAAGTTACTTTTGGAAATCGGTAGGCAACCAATATTCACCTTTGGTGGTCACCGAAAGCTGAGTTCATTAAAATCGATGAATTTAGAGTCATCAAGTTAACTGAACATATTAATGTGTGAAAGAGTACGAAATTAAGGAAGAGTTTCCTGAAATGTGGAAATAGAAATCAAGTTATCTTCCGTACTGTTTTGAGCTTGTTATTTGATTATTTGTAAGGCAGTTGTGAGACCTGTTATTGATGATTCTTTTCGTTATGTTATGCATTTTAGGAAAATTGGAGATGGGACAGTTGTTGTTTATGTTCTTTTATAAATTTAGTATTGATTTCCATTTCGACATAACATTGATTAGATCGTAAAGGATGTTTTCAGAAGTCTAAAGCTGTTCTTTATATTGGTTGATCTTATTCCATGAATTCATCAATATCGCCTTTACTGATTTAAAATAAGCGTTGTAGTAGAATCTTTGGCTGTTCTTGCCGCAAATATTCAGCACTGTTTCAGAACTGTTTTTAATCATTATCAAATTAGGCGTTTCGGCGTGAGTTTTTGAACTTTTTTTCTCCCAAAATTCATCTTCTGTTGGGTTTAAGAGAATTTTATTGTTAATCAGGATAAATATCATATATCTGCTTTTGCTTCGTATCGGTATGGCTGCTTTGATGAACGTTTTGGAATATTTGACTGATATCAACGTAAACCACCACCGCAGACGTTTCATGGATTAAGCTGTCCCAGTCAGTGTTTGTTCTGGATTTATTGCTTTACGTTTTGCATTATAGACTAAAAGACGACTAACGCATGTGACAGTGTGTTAAATAATAAATGAACGATGCTATATTCAGCCAATATTACTTAAAGTAACTGAGTAGCATTCACCTTAATTAGCACGAATTTTCCAATAGAATATATGTGCGCACTTTAAAATGGGAGAATTGAAGAAAAATCTTATTTTGATCTATAGTTCTACAGAAGTTCTACGAAGGAAAAAGCGGAGAAATATTTTTAGTCATTATAGAAGGCAGTTGATGTGTGGAGCAGCCTGTGTGGCTCAGTGGATGTGGCGCTTGCACACCACGCCGCTTGGCCGCACGAAGGAAGACGTGGTTTCGAGTCCAGTCGGCGACTAGAGGAAATTTTTCTAAGCCTTTTTTCGACCAGTTCCCGAGTTAGTCGATCTCTGGCACGGGAAAGCGGGTTTTTCGTCCTGTAAACTCAAGAAAATCGACCGTAGAACCCACATTATTTTCAGACATTAAATATATTGTGTTAGGGTTAGGGACCACGAGATGGCGGCACATTTGAGCCGTTTCTCTTCACTGCGTACCGCTTAATTAGTGATAGCCTTGGGCCATCTATCTCTGATTGGGTACCAGTGGAGATTGAACTGCCCACTCAGTCTCCAAAAGAGATAGGGCTAAATGGCCTCGCCTACTCCGGTATACGGGAATAAAAAGGCGTTAGCTGAGCTGTTGATGTGAAAAAGGGAGATCTGGTTCTTGTTAGAGATTTAGACAGCAGACTAGGAAATGAACCCTAGAGATACAGAAATGTACAGAGAATATTTGGAGAAAGGGTTTACGTAAAGCTAATAATAATAATAATAAATGCCAGCTGAATTTCTGTTAAGGACACGGATTTATCTGATGCAGAGACGTGTACAAATTCGCATTAAGTAAAGATATAAAAATAGTAAAAGTACCACAAACTTCATACTGCTTCAGGGCACAAGATTCTACAAGAGTTTGAGATTTAAAGTATCACGTCTAGTTCTGAGCAGGATAAAAATGAACATACCATAAAATTTTTAAAAATATGTACGAAAGTTTAAGAAAGTCCAAATCCTTTCAGAGGTGAACTGTATACTCAAATATGCAAATAATATTAGATAAAAAAATAAAAGAGTTTCAAAACAAGAACCTGCCCTTGTAGTCTCAGGCAAACTCTGAAGAAAACATTGATTGTTTCAACCAGCGAGGCATGTGGTGAAGTTGTTTGCAAGGATAGAAAAATCCAAACTTTATGGGAGACTAGAGAAGTTAAAAAGGCATTCTTGGAAAAGAAATACAAGTACGTAAGCAGACCCTTAGAGAATACAACGAAAAATGTAAGAAAGCTAAGCTTGTGTAACAATAACTGAACAAAATTCACGTGAATATTTCGGCTAGGGTAAACCAGATAAATATCACGAAGCTGGTAAAATGCTTTGGAGGCTCTTGATTAACCTAACAGGAAGGACTCCTTTAAAAGAAATAAAAGATTATAGCTGAAATTTAAATTAAAAGGATTCAAGTTTTCCTGGATATCTCGAAAAATTATATTCAAAGATTGTTGAATAAAACAATCTTTGAATATAATTTTTTTTTCAAATGCCACAACTGTAGGAGAAAATATTCAATGGAAGTACAATAAGGAAGACGCCTCAATACTTGAGGTAGAAATAACCATCAATAACCATCTTTAAATAATGGGAAGTCAGCTGAAGTAAATTATATTTGACAAAAAATGTTCAAATATGAGCGGATCAAACCTTTACATTGACTCTATTGAATAGTTCAAAAGCTCCTGGCCTGAAGGTTGAATTCCGGATGACTGGATTAAAGCTCTACTAGCACTTATCTATAAAAAGGGAAATAAAACTGAATGTGAGCGTTACGGTTAACCTATTCAGTATTCCAGGCATGATGTATACAAACATAATCTCAGAAGAGACCAAGAAATATTGCGGAAGATAAACACTTGGAAAAGAACAGGCTGGGTACAGGGCAAATAGGATTTTTTAAACATAGAACAAGTAAAATATTTCAGCTATTTAGCCACAATGTTTTGTGAATTTTTCTAACTTGACATTATTAGACAGCAGAGTTTATAAATTGTCTTTGCTAATGGTGAACTTCATTGCAATTAGCGAAGGAAGTTTTGTTTTTGTTTTTCTTTTCCTTTTTGAATTTCTTGAGTTTCGATTTCTTATTGTAGAGATAGCGTCTATATGATCAGATTCTGATTTATTTCTAATCCGTCGACTATATTTCTTATTGTTTCTTGTAGGATTTCTGTTCTGTAGTCCGGTATGCTATCTATATGTCGATAGCATACTGTACTACGAATAGCATAACTTATTTCAAAGTGTTCGATTCTACACGAAAGTTCTCTTGATATTCCAGACAGTCTCGAGAACCTCTTCAACGCTGTTTTGTTGTATTGGGTGAAACCTTCATAATTACTAAGAATTATGAAGAAATTATAATTAATTTCACTTATGAGGTGCTTGAAAAGCTTCTCATTGAAAAAAATAATTATATATCCTCTTTTTACGTTAAAAATCAAGTTTAACACGTTTATTTTTCAGTATACATTATCTAAATCCTTTGAACTATTATATTATTATTATTGCGTGGGACAATTTCTTTTAGCTTGTGTGTTACATATGTTGCAGTCTGTCCCCCAAGTAGTTTCTAAGCCGGAAAATCTTTCTTCCCAGTACCAGCCTTGATATAACTGTTGCAGAGTCTCTCACAATTACTCACAAGTATGTATAGATATAATTTTTGTATCAAATATTGATACTTAAAAACTGACTACAAAGTGAGGTTGAGCACCGTTTGCTCTAAAATGTTACATATCACTCACCTGTCTCATAACTAATAATAATAATAATAATAATAATAATAATAATAATAATAATAATAATAATAATAATAATAATAATAATCATGCGTATCAAGGATTTAGGCCTAGCATGGCCTGTTCCGCCCTTAGAATCATCGTTGAATCGTTTAAGAGGACGTCCTGGTTTTCTTTTTCCTAATGGCTTGTACTTTAAGGCTTGTTTTGGTAATCTTTCTGTTTTCATTCTTTGAACGTGTTCCATCCATTTATGTTTATTTTTTTAATTTTTTCTATTACTGGTTCTTGGTTTAATTCTTTCATAATTTCTTCATTTCTTTTGTGATCAAATAGGGTATACTTTGCAGTTTTTCTCATAAACTTCATTTCTGCTGTTTTAATCTTTGTTTGTCTTTTTGTTTTATTGTCCAGATTTCGCTTCTATACATTAAGACTGGTAGAGCTAATGTATTGTATACTTTTAGTCTGGTTTGCTTTTGAACTAGGTTTGGTTTAAATATAGAGTTAATTACACCTGTTATTTTTAAATAACAGGTGTAATTAACTCTATATTTAAACCAAACCTAGATAAAAAGCAAACTTTACGTTTATATCTTTTTCATTTTCATATGTGATCATACATCCTAGGTAATTAAATAAATTCACCTGTTCTAAGATCTTGTTATCTATTACTATTTTAGTTCTTGCTGGATCTTGTCCTTTAAAGGCCATAGTTTTTGATTTTTTTGTTGATATTATCATACCATAATCTTTGGCTATCTCATTTAGATCTAAAATAGTTTTCTGTAAGTTATCTTCAGAATTTGTAATTATTATTTGGTCGTCGGCAAAGAGGAGACTTCTAATTTCAATTCGGTGTTTAATTTTGTTTTCTTTGGTATCTGCATTGAAGTGTTTCAAAATCTTATATACATTGGGTCTTATTTTATATAAATCATGTTTTAAATTAGAAACAAATTTGTTCCATGATTCTCTATGTCTTTTTCTGACTTCTCTTTTAGCTATGGCTCGTATTCTTTTATATTCTATTTCATCTTCTAATCTTTTACTGCTTAGCCATTTGTGATAGGCTTCTATTTGCTTTTTGATTATTTCTTTGATTGTATCATTCCAGATCTTCAGTTTTTTTCCCTTTTATTGAGTTTTTTTGGTCTTTCCTAAGCTTTCATTTGCTGCTGCATTTAGTATCGTTTTTTTATATTAAGCCATTCTATTTCTATTTCTTCATTTTGTTTTATTTTATTTAGATATTGGTTAATTCTTTGTTCATATAGCCATTGAACATTTGTCTCATTCAGTAGTTTAGTTCTATAAACAAATGTTTCAATTTTTCTTTCTCTTGTTGTTATTTGTAGCCATTTAGGTGGTAATCTTAATTTTATTTTAACAAGGAAGTGGTCACTGCTTATTTCATATCCACTGTGAACTCTAACATCTATTGAAAATTTTGATGTCTTTTCATTTAATATGAAGTAATCTAATATTGATGTCCATCCTCTTGCTGCCCAAGTATATTTATGTATGTCTTTATGTTTATAGGAGGAATTCATTATTTTTAGGTTATTATAAACTACAAAGTCAATCAATTTTTTACCATTCCTGTTTAGAGTATGTTCTCCATGTATTCCTATACTATTATTAATTTTCGTGTTTCCAATTCTTGCATTTAAGTCTCCTGCTAAAATTACGTAATCATTTTTATTTATTTTATTATATATGTTTTGTAGCTGATTATAAAAATCAATATTATCCTGTTCTCTTCCTTCTTATGGGGCATATAAACCAATTATTGTTAAATAGCCTCTATCTTTTATTCTGGCTTCTATTATTCTTTCATTCCATAATTTATAATTTTAACTATTTTGAAAGGGAGTTATGAATCCAAATCATGACCCCTGCTTGTGCTCTTTGGTCTCTGTCAACTGCACTGTATATCATATTAAAATGTTCGGTTCTCATAGTTCCTTTTAATTTCTTTTTTTGTTTCAGTGATCACTGCTATTTTATAATTTCTTTCATTTAATAGTTGGTCTAATCTGTTTCTTTATATGCTATTCCTCTTACATCCCACTTTTCTATGTGTATTATATTTTGTCGTTTCCATTTTTTCCATTCCAGGGTCGTTTTCCATAGATTCAATCCGATTATCTTTTACTGTCAGCTTACAAGTAGAATTATGTTCTCCATATCAGGGGACCAGACTGACGATGGAATAGTTCATTGGTAGGGCTGCTATCTTAAGGCTTCTGAACTTGCCTTCTTCTTAATTTAAACCCATAGAAGGAATAGGGTATATTGAAGGAGGAAAGAGTAGATTATAGAAGAATTATAGTAAGGTTTATAGAGAGGGCATAGTTGTAAAGCCAGAAATGAAAAGAACCCATGGCCCTCAGTACTCTAATAGCATAAGAGCCATAAAATAAGAAGAGTTGGCTGATAAGGCCTTATAAGAAAGATTAAAGTAAGTAGATCTTCCTCAAAGTAGAAGAAGAGGAGGATAGGTCCAGCTAGGGGTCCACGGGTGTGCCACTTCCCTTACAATCAAGATGATTGCCCCTTATGGCCCTGTTGATCCATGAGTACTTATTCAGAATATTCGGGCCAACCAACCATAATTTTTCTCAGATAAATTACATACATTATATGAACACAGTTATGCATAACAAATACTTTCTCGTATAGGTTTTTTAAATAATAATAATAACAATAACTGTTTACAACGTATATTATTATAATATTCATAATGATGATTATTACAGATGTTTCTTTACACTTTTACACTTTATATATATAAGAGATCAATGGATATAATCACTTTATATTGAATACTTTTGTTACAGTTATTGCATGCATTACATACATTTGATTAAATATGATACATTAATTACATTTGTTTACAAATGATACTAACTTACATTACATACATTTGTTTACAAATGATACTAACTTACATTACATACATTTGTTTACAAATGATACTAACTTACATTACATACATTTGTTTACATATAATACATACATTTGTTTACATATAATACATACATTACTTACATTAGTTTACATGTGATACGTACATTACATACTTTCATCCTCGAAGCTTATATGTAAGCTTATCTGAGGATGGCACCAGTTGGTTATTATTTATTGTTTGTTTGCTGTGTTGGGAAGCAATGAAATCTATGATTGAGAAATTCGCGCGCGCGCACGCACGTACGCACACACACATGCACGCACGCACGCACGCACGCACGCACGCACGCACGCACACGCACACGCACACACACACACACACACACACACACACACACACACACACACACACACACACACACACACACACACACACACACACACACACACACACACACACACACACACACACACACACACACACACACACACACACACACACACACACACACACACACACACACACACACACACACACACACACACACACACACAGTGTTTCATTAAGTTTGTATGGTATTTTGGGTGCGTGTTTCTTGTTCGTAGTATGTCCTTAGAGCTCTTTTCAGGCTATTGTAGTTTGTAAGGTTTCTGCATTCAAAAGGCAAATTGTTTTTGTCTGGGATGTAGACGTTTCGCGTGGCCTTTCCGTAGTGATTAATGTATTTATATGTGATATAATTAGTTGTCCGAGGTCTTGTCATACGGTATGTTTTTTCTGACTGTCTAGTTGGCATCGAAATAATGTTTTAGCAAAGCTGCATAGTGACATAAATGTTTTGCTGTCAGTATTTTGTGTTCTGACATTGCAATGTTTATAAGGTCGTTATTTTCTCTTTGTTCCCAAACGATCAGTTTCATCATTTTGTACTGTAACGACATTAATCTATTTAATTGGTAGGGTGCACAGAAAGCTTACGTTGTTATAGCTTATCAGTATATTTGTGTATTTGCATAATGCTTTGTATATTAGTGTTTTTAGGCGTACGGGAACTATGTCTTTTAACCTGTAGGTTTGCCACTTATTGCTCGAAGTTTGTTGTGTAGATGGTTTATGTGCTATTCCAGTTCATATCTGCATCGAAGTAAATTCCAAGATATCGTATTGTTTCAACCTGAGTGATTGTAGTGGTTTTGCTGTTCTGTGTGCTTTTTATGTTGTATGGATGTTGGATGGTTATATATTTGTTATCAACTGGTCGAGTCAGTGGATTTCAGAATATCATTAATTTTGTCTTTTCTGAGTTTAGGTGTATGGAGTTTTTCGTGAGCCAATCTATGATCAGATTTATGTCATGTTGCATATTTGTTTGGGATTTTTGTTCCCAAAAGATCAGTTTTATCATTTTGTACTGTAACGACATTAATCTGTTTAATTTGTGGTGCACAGAAAGCTTACGTTGTTATAGCGTATCAGTATATTTTGGCATAGTGCTTTGTATATTAGTGTTTTTAGGCGAATGAGAACTATGTCTTTTAACCTGTAGGTTTGTCACTTGTTGTTCGCAGTTTGTTGTGTAGATGGTTTATGTGCTATTCCAGTTCATATCTGCATCGAAGTAAATTCCAAGATATTGTATTGTTTCAACCTGAGTGATTGTAGTGGTTTTGCTGTTCTGTGTGTTTTTTATGTTGGAAAGTGGATGTTGGATGGTTATATATTTATTATCAACTGGTCGAGTCAGTGGATTTCAGAATATCATTAACTTTGTCTTTTCTGAGTTTAGGTGTATGGAGTTTTTCGTGAGCCAGTCTATGATCAGATTTATATCATGTTGCATATTTGTTTAGGCTATGCTTGCGTTATTATGGATGGATATTATTGCTGTATCGTCTGCGTATTGGAATATCGTACCTTTAAGTGAGTGGTAACTGATTAATATCGTGCGTGTAAATGTTGAACAGAGTAGGGGAGAGTACAGCTCCCTGTTGTACTCCACAGCTTACTGGTAGCTCTCTGCTTCAGTTTAGCCCGATTCGTGTGATATGCTTTCTATTTTGAAGGTAGTTTGTAAACCACCTGTGAAGAGGCCCGTCTATTCCAACATGCCTCAGCTTTTCAAACAAGGTTTGATGTATGAGTGTATCGAATGCTTTAGTCAGATCAATAAAGACTACCATGGAAATTTTGTTTTTGTCTAAGGCGGCATTAATTACGTCTGTAAAGTCTTCCAAGAGAGATGTTGTTCCCTTATTTTTCTGAAAACCATATTGTGTTTTGTGGATAATATGAAAGGTCTCTGTGTATGCTGTGAGTTTCTTCAGTATGATCCGCTCCATAATTTGATTGATAATTGGTAATGTTGCTATGGGTCTGTAATTGCTGATTAAATTTCTTTTTCCATGTTTGTATATGGGTGTGATCATGGCGGCCTTTAGCGAACTTGGTATCTGTTCTGTTTTCAATATTTGATTTATTAATTTTTGTAGGAGCGGACTTAAGCTAGTTGTATGTTGCTTGATATCCTTACGTCTTATACCATCAATTCCTGGGTCTTTGTTTGGTGTGATTTTTTGTATTACAGAGAGAAGTTCTGCTTCTTTTATGGTTGGGAACCATAATGTCTGTTTTGATTATGGTCCAAGTGGAGGGTCACGTTTTGTGATTGGGGAATATTTCTGTGCAGTTCTTGGATGGAGTCTGCAAAGTATTGGTTAAAGTCATTTGCTAGTTGTTGGATAGGTTTTGCGTCTTTCATGAAGCTGTGTTTTATGGTTTCGGAGGCGGTGGTGTTGAGAACACAATCTAGCATCTCATTGATCAGATGTCAGGTTTGTTTCATGTTGTTTTGTGCAGAGGTTAGTTTGCATCTGTAGTAGCTTCTTTTTGCATTTCTGATTTGTGTTGTAAGGCGATTCCTTGTTATCTTATATTCAATTTTTATAGCTGTGTTATTTGGATATCGCTTTAATTCTTTCCATAAAGCATCGTTTTTGTGTATTTCTAGGATTAAGATTTGTGTTATCCAAGGATTTTGTGTTGTTTTTGAATGAAGTCTGACTTTCTTTGTAGCGGTGAAGTAATGGTCTTCAACTTTGCACTTTATGACTGATGCAGTGTAACTGTTTGGTGGTGCTCGGACGTTTATATGATCTAGACAGGAGGCAGTGATAGTATTTCCGAATATTTCTTCTCTAGTACATGATGTTATTGTTGGTATTAGATTATACATGGATGGCGTGTCTAGTATTGTACAGTGTTGTTCTGGATTTCGTTTGCAATAGTTATTTTATGTCGCCAATTATCATTAGGTATTCGGTTGAGCATATTTCTTGTGTGAAAGCCAGCAATTGAGTTCCTGCAAGAATTTTATCATGTTTAGGTTTGGTGGCCTGTAAATAGCATTTAGTATTATGGGATGCTGTCTATTGGTGGTATTAGTGATTTTGAGGCAAGCATGCTCAGACTGATAGGCCGTTTCTTTTGCTATTAATTTTTGTTTGATAAATATTAATATTCCACCCTCTCTTTTGTTTGTCGGCATGATCTATGTTGTTGGAAGCCTGGAATTTGGAAAGCAGTCGCTTCGTCATTAGGTATGGATACTTCTGTTAGACTCAATATATGAATAATATCAGTGTAATTCCTCAGATAAGCCTGCAACAATAACCAATGTTTTCGGATGCTTCTGATGTTAATATGCAAGATTGAGAGACCTGTCGCTTGTACTGTGTGTTGTTTCCATGCATCAAGCGATTCGAAAGTACAATTACTGATGTATTCTGGTGTAATTACATCTATCTGATGGTTCACATTCATTTTTGTTGTGTTTAGATCTTCTTGTTGAACTAAGTAGGAGTATTTTATTTCACTCTGGCAACCTATCTATATCTTCCGAACTTTTTATTTGTATGGACTTTGAAGTCTCTGACTTTCTCAAGAATATTTTGCCGTCTTTGATCCATACAAATTGATACTTTTTTCTGTTTTTTTCTTTTCTTGCTTGGTTCAAAAGATTCTGATTTAAAGGTGTTAAATACTCAGATAGAAAGTTTGGAGTATTGTCTTGTGATGCATTTAAATCCTTGACTACTGTTTTTTTTCTTTCTCTGGCTTTTATGAGATTGCCTCTTGTAGCGTTGCTTGTGAGATGGATTATTACTGGTGCAGGTCGTTTCAAGCCTTGTTTTTTATTCTTCTTGGGAATCCGATTTATGGTCTGAATATCATTATGCAGTAGGGAGATGTCAATTGCATGGCCTAACTTTAAAACTACGTCTCTGAGATTTTCTGTGGATTCAGTTTCTGGAAGACCGTTTATGCCAAGATCTTCGTTATGTTGTTGTTGGTTTAAAACTTCGTATTGTAGTTTCAGGAAATTAAATTCTTGATAGAGTTAAGATGTGTCTTTTATCAATTTGTGCTGCCTGTCAGTTAGTGCGTTAATGCTGGTTTTAATGTCTTGTTGAATTATTTTGAATTATTTTGAATTATTAAATGTAACAAACTCTTCATATTCGCTATTTTTTTTGTTATTTGTTTATCAAATAGTTCTTGGACAAGATCTACGAAATAATAATAATAATAATAATTTTATTTATTTATTTATTTATTGAAAAAATTTTATTTTAACATTTTTTATTATTTCTCAGATAAATTACATATATTATAGGAACACAATTATGCATAACAAATACTTTCTCGTACATAAAGTTTTTTTTAAATAATAATAATAACAATAACTGTTTACAACGCATATTATTATAATATTCATAGTGATGATTATTACAGATGTTTCTTTGCAATTGTACACTTTATATATACAATATCAATGGATTTAATCACGCTATATTGCATACTTTTGTTACAGTTATTACATACATTACATACATTTGATCACAAATGATACATCACTTACATATGATACTTACATTTCATGCATTTGGTTACATATGATACATCTTGGATGAGAAATAATTTCTCTGCTTTCATCCTCGAATCTTATATGTAAGCTTATCTGAGGATGGCACCAGTTGGTTATTATTTATTGTTTCTTTTTTTTTTGCTGTGTTAGAAAGCTACGAAATTTATGATTGATAAATTCGCGCACACGCACGCACGCACGCACGCACGCACGCACACGCACACACACACACACACACACACACACACACACACACACACACACACACACACACACACACACACACACACACACACACACACACACACACACACACACACACACACACACACACACACACACACACACACACACACACACACACACACACACACACACACACACACAATAACTTGGAATGTATTGATGCGTCGCTGAACTGGAAGCCTGAACGAATATATTGTGTTTCATTAAGTTTGTATGGCATTTTGGGTGTGTGTTTCTTGTTCATAGTATGCCCTTAGAGCTCTTTTCAGGCTATTGTAGTTTGTAAGGTTTCTGTAATAATAATAACAATAATAAATATTTTATGTATCAATGTAAATGAAAAACATTCAAGGAAATAATTAAATAGCCACTGAATTTTAGAACGTCTCCCTCTCTCTCTCTCTCTCTCACGCACGCTCACACACAATTTACTTATTAAGTGATTTGGTTTTAATTCTTATTTATGCTCTTTGGTTAAATTATAATGCAAATTGAATACTATTCACTATATTCTAGCACTTTATTTCACACCACTACCGATATGAAAGGATATAATTTCGAAACTACTTCTGAAAACAAACCACTCGAAAGATCAAAGGTAGAGAATTCAAGTGAATTACGTACGTGATAAATTATTAAATTAGCTCGATATATGAACAGGTACTTATTTTCTGAATTATTAAAATTATTTGATTGGAAGACTGTATTACGTATTCCAAAACAGACTGTGCGACTGTTTTCCTTTATCACTCGTGTCACCTGCTCTTGATGCATTATGCATTAAATCCAAACGATATATGAAAGAATATTTTAACAGTAGCTAACACTCGCTGTTTGTTAAAAATATTTGAAAATAAATAGAGTCATAAATATTCGAGTATCCTGCAATATGAAATGCGCCCTTAGAGCTTTCTTTTAAGTATAATAACATGAATTCATGTGTGTGTGTGTGGGGGGGGGGGGGAGGAATGCATTATATCGAGGGATGTAGTCGGGCCAGGGTCGCCAGAACGACGCTCTGGTCCTTTTTTAAAACTATCAAAAATTTTAAATTCATTATAATAAATTATAAGAATTATAATAATGAGACTTATAATGCATTTCCAGCTTTCGGTCAAAAAATAGCAGTTTGCCGCTCTTGTCATTTTTTTCAAAAAACAAGGCAATCTCTCTGCTATATGGCTGTCGCGATAATAATAATAATGATGGCGCAATTCGTGCTCTGGAGTTTTTCACCTTCACCTTCACTTTCCAACCGGCTTCAATAATATAATGTCGGTACATCTTCAACCACAAAAAAAACGTGGGTGAAAATATACCTATAAAAATTCTATATTTAAAAAAATTCTATAACTGAGTTATTCATATAAATAATTTTATATAAGTAAGTTATCATTTTTGTCTGATAACAACACGTGATCTACATGGGACCACAAATAACTAAACACTGAATTTCACAAATGTGAAGAACTCAAGTTTCAAGAAGGACGGGAAATGTGACAGTTATGCTGTTCCTCAATGAGAACGACTTGCTTTAACTGGAAAAGACATTATAATATGTCTTCTGTTGTTAGAGAGAATTTTAACCCAGCTGTTTCCAAAACATTCACTTGCTGTTTTTTAAACTGCTCTGCAGTTGTGCACGTTAGTAATCAAATGTATTTTTATTTCAGAACTGTTTGGTTTAGTTAAAATGCTTCGATAGATCTCTGATATTAACACACCGAGTTTATCATCCAAAATATTTTACCATATAAAAACTGATTGCTTATGTGAATCACCTCTTTAAACCTGTTTTGTCCATAGAACGATCACATTTCTTTGTGAAAGCGCTGGTTGGTGAGGTAAAGCGAGTAAAGAGGAGGAGACAGACAGTACTGATGGCAATTAATTAAGTCGCTCGCAATTATAGCTGTCCCTGGATGTTTCATCGATCAGCATCGAAGACAGATTGGTTCTCCGTGGTCTACAGGACGACATCTCACACGTTGGCGTCAGCGCTGACATTATCGGTTACGATTCTCCCCCAACAACCACTGAGTCATCAGGTCCTACTTTATCCTTCAGCATTAAGGGTTATTGTATTGCCTTAATCTAAGTCTTCAATGCATGCCAGTGATGACATTTTCTTCCTGATTCCAATACGTCAGTGTGGTTCATCACGTAACACGGGATTAATGTATCTCTTTGGGGAGATGACATATTTGACAGATTACCTTGAAATATCATCAGTGTGTATTGTGATGGTCACGTGAATCAACCGGACTATCGGACAAGAAATTAATCACAGGAAGACAACCGACAATGACTGATAACTGCAACAAATAAAGGTAGCTTAACCATTGTGTACGATTCTCACTATGGTAGCAGACTGTTATACTACGCTTCGTAGTTTTTTTTGTATTGCTATTGGTCAGTTCGTAATCCGAAAAATTAAATCATATGTTTTATGCATTCAATAAATACTTACACATTTTCTTCTCTCGGTAGGTTGTTTACGATATTTGAAATAACTGCGAAGGAAGTACGCACCCTTCATGAAATCATGGACAATGAAATCATTCTATAAGGATGGCTTTAAACATTATTTTATTTTCAGTTGTGTTTTCGTAAGAGAAATATTCTTCTAAATACACGCTGATTGTAAAGTTATTTTACAATTAGTTTATTCGTATATAAATTTCGTTTATGCATACTTCCTTGAAACTGTTCTTCAAAGGAAGGTCAGTGAAGATACCAATTATCTCAGTAACTTAAATAATTAGTATCTTCAAGGTTCAAAAATTGTATTTAATTAGTAGAACACTAATTTTGCGAAAGATATTCGACAAAAGGATAACGTTTTTGAAATAAACGAAAAATTATTTTAAATCGAATAGTGAAGAAATTTGTGTCAACCATAAAATAAGATGATAATACAGGAAAATGAAGCAACTGAAAAATTGTAGAAATATATAAGACATGTTTATGTACTGTCATTTTAATTTTCATATTTAGTATTTTAAGCTCAACTAAACCAATAAAATAAGAATTAAAAGGAATTGATGTAGTAGTAGAGTTCAGATACATAAAACAGGACTTTTTCATAACAGTAAGCAATAGCAGAGAATGAGCTAAATTTGAAACAAATAATTTTTGTGATGATATTTTAATTTGTATACCGACGCACTATAAATGCAACAGATAACGAAAACCATACTAATGTAGACAAAATTACACAGTACTGTCCATCACATAGAGAAATTAAATATGACACCAGTGAAATCATTTCTCTACGTTGGAAGAAATAGGCAAGAAGATGAAGATGAAAGTTTACGAAGAGATATCAGTGGCAGAAGAAATATTAAAGAACAAAAGGTTATTTAATATTAATATTTAACATTAAAAAGTCTAAAGCGTATAAAGGGGCTAATCTAACGGAAGGTACATTTCGCTAAATAATGTTTGAATTTTCGAGATAAGGTATTCAAGATTTTTTTTAAAGTAAGTGCGCATTTCAGTAATTAGTTTTCAGTATATTTGTCAGTATTTTTCTCTACAATTGACACGACATTTTATGGCTTCTTCTATTTTTATCCTTTCATGCGAACGTTTGGCCATAAGCAGGGATATATCATGTGATCAGCAAGCGTCGTCACTTTGCACTTTTATTATTGCTTTCTCAATGCAGCATCTTCCCGCATGCAATGTTCTGTAACATCGTTTCAGTGACAGATATCGAATTACCTGCAAAAGTAAATTGTTGTGATAAACTTGGGAAATCACAGACAGAAGATTCGGAAATGATGAAAAACAAGCAGGAGTTCTTTCTCAAGCGAAACTATTCACAAATGGATTAAACGTTTTAAAGAAAGATGTGAATACCTTAAAGCTGATATTAGGGAAAGACAACTTCGCACCTCTGCACAATTCCAAAGTAAGGCACCTTGGGAGTGCTGCCAGCCTACTATGATTTCTGTACACGCCGTAGTCGGATGAGACATATTCAATAATCTTCTAGCATATCCTACCTTGATTGCTGTGGAAGTATATATCCCTCAGTAACCATTTGTTCAGAAGGTACTAAATCCTATTTAGTAGGTTTAGACATTTATAGAACATGTGCTTTTAGAACTGAAAAGCCAAATCGTTGAAGTCCTAAAGTAGCTTCCCGTATTTATATTGTTATTGATATTTTCATTGTTAAAATGGAATTGCTTTCATCTATAAAAAGTCATATTTTGGTAATCAAAAGATGCGCAGGTGGAGTAAAGAATGGATCCCTGAATGAATAATAAGTAAACATCAACGGTGGGTGTATTACAAGCACTGTGGACGTTTTAGCCTATTCACATCCAGGTTAGTTTATTAAGATGACATATATTATACCACAACACTTCAGGGATATGATTATTTCATGATTGAATTTTATTTTAGAACTACAATTATAGAGATAAAATATTTGGGTTTAAACTATAGTTAGTGTTACTTACACATAGACTTCACTGACAAATTTCACGCAATAAGGACCGATACGTTTTGCAGGGTGATGGAAGTGGAGGACTATAAATTTAAAACAAAACTCAGCAAAGCCAAAAATGGAGATACCAGCGACTCTTGGCATGCATCAGGAATCCATTTTGGTAGTTTGGAGATGACTGTACAAGTTGAATCCTAGTATTTTGAGTGATCTGATTAATGACTTACAGTCAATGGTGTAATAGGTGGTAATTAACGATGTGCAATCAGAATTTTTTTCTCTCTCTTTCATTCTGTGTCGCTAAGATGTTCATTTTATCTTTATTCACTTATCTAACCGAACTTATACTTATCTGACAAATATAAGGTTGAAAGAAGATGGACTTTCAGGAATACCCGGAGGTTGTAGAAGGGTGTTACTCTCCATTGGAGATAAGGTGAAAAGGACAGAATATGTCCCGTGGATGCTGTATTCTGGCCAATACAGAACTTTAAAATATAATTAATTTGCTCTTTTTTGGTGAATTATATATAAATTTTGGAAGAGATGAAAACGCAAAGCATTAAGAAAAACGTACAGTGAAATTTAGCTTTTTGAGGTAAAAATATTAAGAATAATTTTCCTTCCTTCTCGCTAACTTGAAGTAATTTTTGGAGATGAACGAACTTGAAGTGAAGAAAGTTGTTTAAATGGGATTCATCACGTTTCCAAATTATGAAGATGTCGTTAATTTCATATATGTTACTTTCTTATCGATAGTTACCAACCATCTGGATTATTTTTTCACATTCGTGGTATCAGGAAACTTTACCTGCAAGACGTCATTTTCAAAAGATCTGCACTTGGTGAACAAAGGTTCTCGTTCAGATATGTTATATTAAAGTGACCAAACAGGAAGTCATATCACTGGAATGATTCCGAACCCATTGTTTGTCCCTCTTTCAACATTTTATACTTTTCTTGAAGAGCTCCTCCGCATGACTTCTTTTCATACATCCTAGTCAGAGATCTATTGCGTTGCATGGAAGGAAATATATTGGAATTGCTCATACAGCATCACGAGCAGTCTTCTAATTAACGGAGGTTGCTCATAATGCTATAGGACCTAGCAATAGCGCTGTAACCATGCATTAAGTCACGTGTCCTAGGAACCACTTCAGTAAAGTCCCTTCGTTGAGTTGATATATTTCTTCAAAGTTTTTGCCAATAATATCATAAAAAAGTGTCCGATTACAAACGCTCATATCTTTTTACATAGTTTTAGAAAATTATGCAATCAAACTCCAGTCAGAAAGGACCATATCTCTTTTTATTTTAATTTCAAGTATTGCAGCAATTCCTTATGTGCATATCTGGTGATACGCGTTTAAATATCCAGCTTGTCATTCTGTCATATCGTATAACATATTTACTCTTCTAGAGGCAATGGTTAACGAATGAGTTCTTTCATTTCACTAATCGTTCCGATAGTAGAATGT
This sequence comes from Typopeltis vanoorti, assembly GCF_054136105.1. NCBI lineage: Eukaryota > Metazoa > Arthropoda > Arachnida > Uropygi > Thelyphonidae > Typopeltis > Typopeltis vanoorti. Next base: position 91,909,671 of record NC_143564.1, on the reverse strand, counting down.
AAAATCATTCCTTTGTGTGGGTGTTTGTAAAAACATACACCCACACGAAAACCCTAATGTGACAAAGTCAAGACTGCATTTGAAAGTGAAATGCGGATCAATGTAAAGATGATCGCTGTTAATTTATACATTCATTGCTGCTGCATGACATTGCATTTCTTACTGTTACTTGCGTAGTATTATAAATATTGGCGGTTTCAATCATTCAGATGTTTTCATGAAATATATTGTATTTCAGGCGTGTTAAATGGATGTGCCCATCATCTAAAACTAGCCAAGATGATGAACGTGCTTCATTTAGCATCGGAAGATAATACTTCTGCAACGTCAATATGATCCCTATTTACTCCGTCTATTAGGCAGATAGATAGCGTTTTCACATAATCAAAATGAAATAGTTTTCTTCACGTCTTACCAAAAAAAAAGAGATAAAATAATGAACTCAAACTTCATGAAGGCTTGCGATAATTGAATTTCTAGACACAGGCTAACTTTTAACACTCACTGCTTTCGTTTAATCATCATAATATCATGCGATAAATTTCCACCGGTCTCAGAAAGGAGAGCATTGCAGGTAATTAGCAATCAATACATAACGAATTCAAGTCATTTATTTGCGTGCAAGCACTACGCTACTCTACCAGTAACTGTTAATTAACGACTGATAAAAATGGCACGCATAATTTGTTCTGTATATCGGATTTAAATTTGGATATTCAGTGAGGGTACGCTAAAGGTGACCTATTCTATAATTGACCTAAAAAAGTAACTGACACGTTTGTAGAACAGTTATAAAAAGCTTTCAGGATCATGTGATTCAAGTACACGTTTTAAAATATGAAAGTGAGTGATGTTGAATTTGCGTACATTTCATCCAGTCAGGATATTCACCACCTCATTTATTACAAATTTAACGTGATTTAAAGTGCACTCTCCTAATTCGCAACAACCTATCCAGAACAACTTTTTCGAATGGCCGACTGCATACTTGAAATCAAATATATACATTATCGGTTTTAATATTATGAAATATGGTGAAACATTGTTCTAAATTTTAGACGTGTATTTAATATACTAAATTGATAAATTAAATTCAGTTTAAAAATAAAACCGTTTATATATAATACTATGCATTATCAACTATACCATAGATTTATTCACGTAAATGTATTAATTTACAGTTTTCGTAGATCGCTTTAAATTCGTTTTTATCTAGTTTAAAAATTTAGAATGGATGGTTCAAACTTATTGTCATCTGATTCATAAATAGATGATTCCAGACATGTTAATGAGCTGTTTGACGCTCTCAATATATATATATATAGTTTATTTTTCTGTTAATTATATATATATATATATATATAAATATAATTTCTGTTAATTATTTTATGTTAATAATCACAATATAATGCGATTGATTTTTTAAATCAGAATTCAAAACCTGATCAAAGCATAATACATTATCTAATTTTGATTTTATCGTTTGAATGATATCATATTTACCAAAACCTTGTTTTTCTTTAAATATTATGACATACACACAAATAATCAAAATATGTAAATATTGAATCTTCTGGGGATCGCTTTAAAAAGGCTCTATTAGAGCTACCTAATAAGCTCTGATATCATTATAATCTCTTAATTCCACCCCAGGTAACGCAACTACTCCCGTTTCTTTATAGAGTCATTTTCCAACAAGCATCCTTCATCAATAAACACTAGAATTTTTTAACATAGAGAAATACGCACATTTTGTTATTTAAAATATATTTTATAGCTTATAAATTGTCTGCTTTCAGCTTTTAAACTGTGTTGTATGCATACATTATACATTAGCGAATTAGTTAAGTAAAGACCGAAGTGCGTCCCACTTCATTCTCAAGAGACCCAAGGGAGACTTGCTAAACAATAAAGACAGTTTAGTACTGGTTTAAAAGAAATATTATGATTTAACGAGGGGTGGACCCAACCCATGCCTAAATTTAGTTTACGACATCCACCATTTCATTTTATTAAAGATAGACGTAAAGGTATATGGATAAATAACATGACGTTTCATTTTCTACTTCACATGATATAAAGAATACGACAATTACCAGTTATCTAATTATCTTATATTAATATAAAGGCAACTCTATACTACCAAACATGGATATCAATAAACAGAATGTATAACACAGTCAGGTGTTATAATACTCGACTCTCTAAAATTTTAAATTTTTGAATTTGATTTCCTCATCTCGACAAACACACAGCGTTGTCCATAGTTTATTTATAGTTAAACACATTTTTTGCAAACCTGAGCTCTTTTGAGCTGCTTAGTTAAATTTTTTAAACTTGAAAGGCAACTCTCGACGAAAGTATGTGAATCATATAAAAATCTCGCAGAAAGAAGGAAAATAAGAAAAAATAAAGAATTATGGAAAGAATTTCTGGTTAAGAATAAAGAAGAATGTGAAGAGAAGTTGTGTTGCTACCATATTTCCAAACTCCACCATTAACAAAGTGCCTGGATCAAGATTAGAGGGGGAGGAGGAATTCCCAGGCTCTTAAAATCCATATGAAAATCTCGTTCACAAAGGTTCAAATTAACCTTCGTTAGACTGACAACGGTCTCAGCATCTTGCTTCAGCATATATCAATGGTTTAAATGGATGGAAGTCGGGTACGAGGTTACGTATATTTTTCGACTAATATCGAGAATAGGGAAATAGTACAGCAAGAGTAATTACACAGTTATTGTTCAGATATTATGAAGAGAGAGACAGGAACATTACTTGGAGGGTGTTTCATGTCGGAAAGGAAATTTAGATTATTATTACGACAAACCTTGAATGAGTCCAAGGATTAAGCGGCAGAGGTCACTCAATGTCACTTAATTATTCATTAAAATCTACGCCACTGTATACTGCCCTCTAGGTATATTTTTCTGTTAAATGCTTATGTTCTCTGTCCAATTTGTCGACATGGGCAACGAAAACCCTAGTTTTCATTCCGTAGTTTTCAGTGATATACCCATCAAAGTCACAATTTAGTGAGAAAAGAAAAGAAACTATATAAGCAAGAATTAGCAAAAGACATGGCAAAAATCTTCTGGCACTATGCCTAAGAGTTATTTTTTTATTCATTTATGATTGCGCATTGGTGCTAAACGAAAGTATTAAATCGTATGGCGAAATGAAAACCATGAAATAGTAATCGCGAAAAGAAACTTATTTAGATAGCGTTAGTAGATGTACGCTAATGATATCTAGTAGACGTCAAGGTTTAAAATAGTTTCAACAGCTGGAAGGCTGTTAATTGCTACATTCCCATTCCATGCTAATTTTGGCAGCGCTCCTTCATGCTAATTTCAGTAGTTCCACACTCCAGATATTAATTTTCGTAGAATAATTTCATTTATGTATTCAATTGTTAGTAGGACTCAGCTTTACCAATGTTAAATTGTTGTATCATCTTTGCAGAATTCATCGTAAAAATGACGCTTACATTTGGAACACTATTTTTCTTTTTCATTTTGTTTCCATCTAGCCCTTGAAAAAAAAAAAAAAAAAAAAAAAAAAAACAGAGAGACTAAATCGCGATACTTAAATAAATTAATTTATATGTTCAGTTATTTTGAGTTAATAGAGTTTCAGTTGCCCATACATGCAAAACCATTTAGCAATGAGTTATTTTAACATTTCTATTTATTTTCATACTTCTCTGATGTACTTATTCTTTTAATTTGCACATTTTATATTTATATAAATATTTCATATATTTTAAAATGGATCATGTCAAGAGGAAATGGACTCCCACGAGAGATTTTTCAAGTTAAATGGCATTAAAATGTCTTTCAGATCTATGTTTTTGAAAATATGTTTCAAATATACCGTCAAGAAAAGTGTCGCTAAAACGAGCTTTACTTTCACGAAAACTAAGCTTTAAAATATTAGGAAGCAAATGATTTTTTAAAAAAAAATAAATAAAAAAGACATTAACTTATGAACATTAATAAACAATTTAGTGTTTAAAAAACAATCGTATGTTTATTACAGAAACGAAATGAATGATATGGATAACAACCATTAAAATTCTTTATTATTGTAACAGTTTCGCCGACAACTCATAAGTATTCTCAGGATGAAATAATTGAAGCAGGGGCGTACACATTCATAACAGAAAATTTAGTGAAAATTCGGGATTTCGATAGGACAGCAATGGTGAATTGATGCTAAAGTCTAAATAGTATAAATCAATAAAATGAATAAAAATTAATTATGACGAACAGAGATAAGGAGCATTATTTCCCATAAAGGAAATAAATGTAGCTCATCAAGACTGCGATGACTCCCACGAGATAATGCCTCACGACTATCCTTATGTTTTCTTTTCTTTGAATTAAAAATACATGAAAATCGGTGCCTTCGTTGCTCCGTCGGTATCAGCGATGTCTTTGGTTGGGAAGACCTAGTTCTAATTTGCGTAGGACGCGAAGAACCTTTATAAATTTTTGATTTATTTATTATCAGAAGGTGAGTCCGACGATTTGATAGGGACGAGTTAGAGTTTCCTCCCGGCATTTCAAGTTTTTGATTCGCAAAGTAGACAAAATGGCTCTTCATATTCTTAGCTGACTTGGCCATAATTTCAACCACCCATAAGGAATCTTCTCCTCTTGTTTAGTTTAGTTTTCTTCCAGAGACCTCTGCCTTTAGAGGAGATATGATATTCCATATGGACAGATTGCTCAGATTCAGGGTACTTAAAAGCAATATAATGAATATATTTTTTTTATATATATAAAGGCATTTATTGCATTTTTAGAACTTGGTAACATCAGGCTCAAAGTCTCCCTATTACACCTATTTGTTCTTTAAATAAACTTCGATGTTTGTACTGATCACTGCCGAGTAATTGACAATCGATTCACTATTATAAATCGCATGTTCGTAATACTAGACAACGGATCACTATTACTAACGGACACTCGTTAAACAAGCCTAGATTTCACAACTCACACAAGCAGGTCCATCGACCCTAATGTAAACACAACGCCTCACGTTTATTATTTAAAACATTTCCGTGATGAAACTAATATCACGTATTTTTACTTTCACTATTTCACTATTTTAGTGAAAGACTTGACATTCTAATGCACCTCATCAACATACGCTACAATTTTATGAAGTGTAAGAAGTAATATAATAAGAAACTGTATATAATAAATACATTCTAAAAGATACGAATATTTATTAAGATGTTTTAATGGAGTTCGTGTAGTTATTTATAACTGGTGAGCTGCCAACTTAATAGCGAGAGTGGTGAATAAGCTCATTCATGCAAGATATTTTAGAACTTCACGCTCTTGTCTGCAGTCGCTCAGATGAGTTATACATTATTCATTTTACATTACAACTCTTCTTAATTATATGGTACAAGGCTATTGGAAAGTTGATCTAGAAAACCTACTTTATTTTTGGATTGGATTATCCTGTTTTAATCACTTGGGTCTAGTGACACAAACAGAAGGCATACATCATCTGTTTCTTCCACTTAAAATATTATGCAACAATTTTTATTAAACAGATTGTCAGAAACAATTGTTATTGTTTTCTGAATTCAGGGACACAATAAAGAATTTAATATTCTGTGTCGATAAAACCATGAAGTGAAACAAGACAACCGACACATGTGTGAAATAAACATTTTAGAATGGCGTAAATGATTCATAATAGTAGAAAGGACATAAAATTCCAAATTGCTACAGTCAAGAATAAGAGTTCCCATCTTAACGGGAGGCATTAATGACAAAGCCTAAAACAATTATTATTCAAATTTAACTCAGTTTATTTTAATTGATGTTGTACGGATATTATTAATTATATCTCTGGTAAATTTTAAAGAAGTTCGATCACTTCCAAGTTGTTCTAACTTTCGATACTTATGAGTGCACTATCATTAGTTCCATTGTGATGATATTACATTAATATCACATCCATTAAAAACTTTATCCCTAGAAACAACCCTCTAGAAAAGAGTGCCTTAAAAACTGTCAGTCCTTAAGACAGAAAGAAGAATAACTAATTATAATCCTGCTAACATGTGCTTGATGTTCTTTTCACTTGTGAATATTTGTATAAATTTAGGAAAATTGACGAGTTTCTGACCCAATATCATCCAAAAAATTTTCAACGGTAGAAAATTATAAACTCCCAGCTAAAACTTCCTCAGAATCCGTGATTACTTCCTGAACTAAAAATTGATTTAGAAGCTATTCCTCTTAAAATATATATACAACAGTTCTAAAAACAGCTCGAATTGTTAACTATTTATGATTATCTACTGAAGCATAATAGTTGATAAAATGGACGTTCTTCAGATAATCAGTAAAAATAGATTAAAACATTTTTTCTTTCTCTTTGCAAGCAATTTTGGGAGATTAGATGTTCTTCCAGAGCCTCCAATCATCTAAAGAATGTTTAGAGAGTACATGTTTGATATGAAATGGGAAGGAAATTAAAATAAACTTTCAAGTAAGAACTTAAATTTCTACATTCTCATAGTACACATATGTTTCTTTGCAAACCATAAATGAGATATTTTGAAATGTCCATTTATTTTTGTTTCTTTTGAAATCAATTCAGATTAATTCAGCGTAACCCAATTCAGTTTATTATATATTTTAAATTGCTCTTTTTCCTTCAAGATTACGTCTATAAATGTTTCGACATCCAAAGAATTATGCTCTTAGAATTTCCCAGGAGTTTATTTAACACTTTTCCCTATAGCTTTATTATTTTGTTGCGTTTATTGTATTGTTTCTCCATTTATTCTGATGGTCTTTCTATCTTATCAATTATCGAATTTATTTGTGAATAATTTATTATTTATTCACTTCATATATTCTATTCATTTCTGTAGATCTTTTAATTTACTTTGAAAAAAATCCATTTTTAGCTTTTTATATTCGATTTCAAGTTTTCAACTGTTATCATATTAAAATGTTAAGCTGTTTTTCTTCTCCTTAATTTCAGATGCAAATTACGCTCTAATATTTATCGTATTCAGCATTTATAAAAGGTTGAGTATATCCTTTATCATACCTAGCAAGATCTGCTTATACATTTTAAATAAAAACAGAAGAAAAAAAATATCAGAGTCAACTAACATCACATGAACGCTACTAAATGATTTCCATTCAAAAATAGGAACTTTCCGTTTTCGCGATGTACATTTCCAATAAATTAAACCCGTTTTATTTTCTTCTTCGATTTAAAAGATTCAAAAGTGAGCAAACTTTTCTACATCGCGGACAACTTTCATTTCTAAAGATAACCTTCTTACAAATTTCTTCTTCTTCTCGACTTTCTTTAGTAAATCAGCTTTTCTGTGTGACAAAACGCGTCCCCGTTGCCGTTTTCCGCTAAAGACTTCCGCATGACTTCATGAAAAATAACCTTTTCCGTGCCAGTAACCCCACTTCCTAAGATCTGCCCTGTATTAGGTAAATGAGAATTGTTGGGCTTGCTATGGCTAGGAGAAGAACGTGAGCTCTCTCTCTCTCTCTCTCTCTCTCTCTTCTCTCTCCGAACTAAATGAAATCATCGTCTATAAAGTAATGAGAACGGAGTAATGAACCGTGATCATTGCAGACCTTATCGAACGAACTCGCAGTCACCCTGGGCGAGAGTAACTTTTACCCCTGACTGTCGCGAGCGAAGAACGTCACACCATCATATTTCACCTATGTTCGGCTTCTCTACTTCATACCTCTCTGGTCTGCTCATATCTAGTGCTAATGAGAAAATGGCTGGATTAAATAACTAATCTTTTGAATAGTGCTAGAGGAAAAAATCGATCTTGTAAGAAGATGGATTCAATTAAATTAAACCTCAGATAGTAATGGCTTTTGCCTTCTCTCTTAATTAACTATCGCATCACTAGTCGAAAGCATTACCGATTAAAATATTTAAAGACAGCCGTAGTTAGGTAAACTATATATGATCAAGTATTCAACTTTTTTTGTATTCGCGGCATTAGGTGTAGCAGAAATTGGGATTACTGGCTATAATGCTATTATTACTTAGATTATGTGTAACGAAGAATTTAGGAAGGGAAAACTAATGTTTTCGTAATTCTATGCAGTTTTACGACTCAATAAGCTAATAGGATAAAGGAAACATTTTTTATTGTAATAAACTGCACTTCAATTACATCATAATGTCGCAGAGTTGTAGTACAAATTATTATATTTGATTATTATTACTTAGGCAGACGTAAATGGATTATAGCGAAGCAACTAATTCCATGAGGTAAAAAACGTTACTAATACATTTGGTGATATTCGTTTTGTAATACAGCTTACCTTATATTAAAAAAACAGCTGAAATAATATATTAAAATTTATTTAAATTCGGCTAATTTATCAAAGGATGACAAATGTACAGCGAAATCTTGCAGGTGCATTTGCGATATTATAAAGATTGTTGCCTAATTGCTGCTACTTACTGCAATCTTAACGTCTTTAAACAGATGTTAAGATTGCAAGGTTATGCGATGGTGTGAGTATTGTATCACGTAAGGGTACCAACATAATAATAATAATAATAATAATAATAATAATTTCCTACAGAAAATGTCTAAAATAGGCAAGAGTGCAGTATATCCTACTTTCTTTTTATAATTTATGAAATCGACAACAGAACACAAATGAGTACATACATATGCATACAAATAAATGCAAGTTAGGATTAAGTGCGTTTACTTGGATCCAGCTCGCAATATAATACACTGAACTGTGGCAAATGATAACAGATGAAGACCGGATACTACCGATATTCAAAAAATCCGATATAAAAATGACTGCTTATTCCATTTGGAAAACGGAGCAGCGGTGAAAGAAGAGGAGAATTTATAAAATATTAAAAATATTTATAAAATAAATTCAATTAAAAATAATACATTAAGACAAATTTATCGTATTCTTCCTTGTCTATTATGGGCACTGTGGCATGTTGCTTTATTGAAGGGAAGTATCTTGCTTATAGGTTAATATAGATCAATAGGAAAGTGTGCAGTGGTCGAAAATAATATTCAGGTTGGATTCTTGACTTATTCCTTACTCTAGTAGTTCTAGTATGAAAGGGCCTAAGGAGTGCTAGGAAGATATATAGGCATCCACAGAAAGCCAGAACAGCTCTGTAGATTTGTGTCCTTGCCATTTCCGTTTTCTAGTAGATTTCGCATGCGAAATGAGCGTAGAACTTTCAGAATTAAAAACCAAATAGTTTGGAAAGCGCCATATGGAGTGTTGATTGCCTGTCCTCATTATTTCAAGAGACTTGTAAAAAAATGGAAAATTGCAATTATAGATCTCTTGGACAGGAGTGGTAAGTTGTATTCTTTAGTCATATCCACAAAAAATATTATACTTTTTATGCATTTAGACACACACACACACACACACACACACACACACACACACACACACACACACACACACACACACACACACACACACACACACACACACACACACACACACACACACACACACACACACACACACATGCTACACTTCGCAACTGCCTGATGGCTTCCAGCATGTCTGTACACAAGTCCACTCGATTCTTTCTTGCTTGTCACCTTGTTAGATTGTTTCTTTTCAATCACACCACCGAATATTGATTTGGTCTTCATCACGCCATCCCGTTGAGATCAATAGATCCAATTATCCACTATTGCCTTACGTTCGAGTCACTAGAGCCATTGTCCATCAACATTTCCATGAAGCATGTAATATTACTGGCATCTTCTCTTTGTCCTTATGCATTCAGGTTAATATTTTTAATTAGAACATTATTAGTGTTGGCTAAAACCGCTATCAAAACTTTCATGTGAAAACTGGCTTCACGCGTTCATTTATTATTAAATGACACCTCCAAGGAATTCAAAGACTTATCGTTGGAGAATATACTATATCGCCATCACCTATATTCTACATGTTCCGCTATACATGTTATCTACTGGTCACTAAGGCATTATGTAAACACTATCACTCACCACACCATCTCCTGCACATTAATAGTAATCGTGTGTGTTAACTGCGTGTTCTCTTTACAAAATGTTACACTGTATGGGACAGAAAATGTCTGTTAAAATAGATTGAAATACTTCTGAAATTATTGTACAATCTAAGCGCTCTTAAACTGGAACAAAAATCAATAGATTATATCTTATTTATTGCAATATAATATGCATATACTAAAATTACTCATTTTTGAGTTATTAAATAATCATTTTGGGTTGCAAGCGTGATGTTTAAGGACACAAAATGTCAGTCTAGGTATTAAAGGGCATTCGTTAGCCTTCTAAACTTAAACTCGCGATTTAGCGACCTCTATCATGATTCATTACGCCATCCGATGTTCGCAGTAGCTAACCGCCTAAGCAACTTTCCTAAATCAACAATTAAACTTTAGTTTTCTATTAAGAAGAATAATATAATTCTGACTACCTAAGCTGGGTTATTGAGCAAACAAGACATTTATTTACTTACTGGATAATATAAATGCAAATTACGACCATGATGGCACAGTTGGTAAACATAGCAGGTAAAGATTCTTGTATGGATTCGTGGTACGTATCAAATTCTTGAAAGGAGCCGAGACATTTCGTACTAATATTACTTCAAACACTTTTGTTTAATGGCTTAAGTAAACGAGCTCAAAAGAAAACCTTTATAGCATTTGATTGTTTAGTTCTGTAATGCAATGATTTGCTGTGCATATTATGAAGATAATTATGTGCGTATAAGAATGAAGGCACTGATATTTTCGTACACTGACCAAATGGATAAGCACATTCCGCTCCTTTATCATAAAGGAAGGATTGCTTAAGGAATTTAATAAAATGAACATCCACTAAAAATAGAGATAACTGCGTTTACAAGAAAAAAAATCTTGTTGATTATATAGGATATACTTCTATTTTCGTAAATAAGTTGAACTAAAAATAGATCGAATGATGAAGTTAATAAATAGAAAAAAATTAAACAAATAAGATGTGGATTTATAATAGACTAAAATGTCTAGATAACTAGGAGAGACAGGAGAGGCAAATATTCCCATGGCTACTCCCATAGAGCTACTTGTAGAAGACGACATTTTCTTAAATTGAGGCGCGTGTGACTATATATATTTGACACCGTAACACCTACATGATATCCGGGTCATGGGTTAGACAATTTTGGTTCGGTACATTACTGGCAATCCCCCTTCCTTATTGAAGGCCTAAATTGGCTTACAAAAAATACTGTGTTTGCTCTCTGGAATAGGAATATGGTATTATACCGGCCTGGTTGGCCGAGTGGTTAGCGTATCTACTCTCCAGCCAAAAGTCTGCAGGTTCAAATCCCGCCGTGGGCATGTATGTTTGTGATTGTCTGTGAAAATGCTTGTGGTAGTGGTCGGCGGTAGATGGCGTTGGTGTGTATGATGAAAGTATTTGCGGTCCGTTGTGGTTGGTGGATTGTGAGTGGTGGAGGCAGGGAGTTGTGGAGTGGGTGCCCTCCCTCGATGAGTCTTTGGACTCCCTGGAGGTATCATGTAATAATAATTTAAGAATCGCCTAACATGTTACTAAATATGCAATAGGTTGACTGCTTTGGAGATATACGATAGATATTTTGGTATCGTACTCTTCGTTCCTCTTTTATAAATAGGTTGTTTAGTAGTGAACGAGATGTGCTGCGAATCTACACCATAACATCCAGACTTTCAAAACCAGATCCCGCTGAATAGGGTAATTAATCCTCATTTTCATTGTCTTCTATGTCTATACGTGTGATCTTCTAGTCTTTTCTTGTCTCGCCGTATCACACCGGCTAACGTAACCTTGCTTAAAAAAATCTCTGATAAAGTTTTTTGCTTTCTAGATGGGATTCAAATCCAGGCTTTCCATCCAATGGGCACAATTGAAATGGACTGAGCTATGAAGACACTTCATCGCAAATTATATATTAGAAATTTTTCTATAATATTCAAATGAAGTTGCGTACACAAGTCAATCTCTATAGCATCATCTGTTACAGAACTGGTTAACTAAAGCCAATTATTCTACTTATACGAATGTAAATATCACACGAAACCATAGCCGCTGTTTGACAAGCTAGAGAAAGAAACTTCCTCAGTAAACGTCCTTGAGGAACGACATAGTTGTCCCTCAAGGAACAATGAATAGTTAGAATACTTCCGTCACTGACGCATAATAATAGCATTAAGATACACTGATAATTGTGCATAACATATAGCGCAACATAATTTATCTGATTTCAGTCCAAAGATCTTCTTAAAATATCAAAGACTTTTCTTTATATAGAACAAATATGCCAAAATGAATAATTAAATATTCTTGCAAAACGGAAAACTAGTTATTTAAGACACATGATATTAATAACATCAGCATGTTGTCCATGTCATAATCATACGGTGATTACAACAGCCTTTATGTTATTGTAATCGTTAAGCATTACTTTTAACACGCATTGATTGATAATGAAAGAAAGCATTTAACAGAGAAGGCATGTATGAGTGTGACTTCATTTCGAAAATTATGTGTGTCATGCATTGTGCTTGGTGATGTTTCAGAAACCACATTAACCCTGTTTGTGACTCATTTGTTATATAAGAATGAAGTTAACCCAGTCTGATGAAAGGAAATGCTTTGCTCGAAACATGAAACGCTATATTAAAATTAGTTACAATTGAAAATATTCCTTCTAACATCAGATGAACATTCAATATATTCCCTTCATTCTTATATACTAAATGGTAATCATAAGTATTATTTCGTTTCCCGAATTGTTCAGAGAAAAAGAGGGGACACCTGTTCTCTCATTGTCATGTGAAATATAACAGCGTATGGCTTTGATATTTGCAGCTTCGAGAAATATGACAAAAGAATAACTATATGAATAATAATAGGAAACACGGCAGTGATTATCACTACTGACTAAAAACAGGAAGCTGTAGAAAATGATTGTTTTCTCAAAAGGCTATTTCATAAACCACTCGCCTTCAACAAAAAAAAAAGCATGATTCAGCTGTACACTTTCTAGACAATATGTTTCTTGAAATGCATACCATTTTCTATGGAAAATATAAAATAACTTTAAAAGAAAAAACATATTTATTTGTGTGAGTGAGTATAAGAGAGAGAGAGAGAGAGAGAGAGAGAGGGGGGAGGAATTGTCTGCGCATAGAAATATATTAACGAAAGGAATGGAAAAAAATCATTTCACTGACTTTTAATTAGACAACTAGATATAAAAGGCTGCTTAATAAAACTCTTTGTTATTTTTTTAAAACTCGATAGTGACTATTTGCCAGTCCCGCTCTGAAAGGGTTGCAAACTAAAATATATTGAATACTTTGATGTACTAAGGGTTAATATAAACCGGAATTATTGCTTTATTATAGAACTGTTTAAAGCATTTCAGACTTATGATGGATAAATACCTGGATAAGATCTCAAACAGGTATCATGGATATTATAAAATACATTAAACAGGCTAAGTGGAGATGGGCTGGCCATATTGCTAGATGCAGTGACGGGAGATGGACTAGAAAAACAACAGAATGGAGACCAGTGGATGGAGAAAGACAAAGAGGAAGACCGAGAAGAAGGTGGAGAGATGACTGAAACAAATTGCAGGAGTGAGATGGATGGGAGAGGCAGAAAACAGAGTGGTCTGGAAAATCATGGGGGAGACCTTCGTTCTGCAGTGGACAGAACCAAAAGGTTGAAGAAGAATACTTATGATGAATAGTCTGATTCGAAGCGATGAAAATGATCTAACATGTAAACACATTTACAGAAAGCTAGAGTCAGACAGGTTGTGCAATTTGACAGCTAGTCCAAATGAAAAGAAAATCCCCGTTTAATTATAATAGGACATGTAACGAAAGTTGAAAATAGCACGATTTTATTTTAGGCAATTTTTCTTTAGATTGGGTTTGTGTTCAAGTTTTTCCCTACGTATTCTGATACTAACTGCTATTGGTTGTCTGTGTAGTAGTGTAGTCGCAGAGATGATGCCCCATATTTGTTCAGTAGGGTAGAAGGATCCTGGTCTGGACCGAAGATCATTAATAAATGTTATAATACAAAGTTAACTGTGTGTTTTTTTTTCCTCTAGGAAACGGAACAACACCAATTTTTATCCTCAAAAATTAGGGAATCTTTCATTAATTTATCCAATTAGTAAACATCATATACTGACCTCAACTGCCTCATCATCATCCTATCCAAATCATTATGACTTGTATATAATTTGCTTTCCTTTAACACTGGTTAAATTTCTGCTTATTTTTATATTAGCTCCACACAACAGGTGCAGCTAAATTTATAGTACAACAATGCATGTGAGGAAAGCGATTCTGCTGTCATGGCAACTAAAATTTGAGTTTTCGAGAAGTTGCATTTTAGTTCACCTTAAATCAAGAATTAAAACTGTACCAATATTTATCTATTGTATACCACTCACAGCCAATTGTTTTTCCACTGTGATTCATTTTTTTCTGACCCCAAATATTCTCGCAGAGAATCTTTAGGTCAGAAATAATTTTCATCTCCTTGCGTGATTCTTTTCTGAGTCTCAAGACTTGAACAGTCTTTCCTGAGCATTATTGTCGTAAACTAAAATAAATAAAATCTAGTTTTACAGTGAAATAGAAATTTATGATTGTTAAGTAATCATGAACAGAGCACGTCTACATTTCAATATTGAATAAATAGTAGCAATAACCAGAAATGCAAATCCGTTAATGTTCATAAGAAAAATAATCGAGTAGATGCTCTACTGAGATACGAGTGTTATATAAAGTATCCAGATAGCATTAAGATTACTGCGAAGGCGCCTGCCTATCTGGGTTGAAATATCTTTGAAACACATTCAAATAGTTTTTAAAATCTTTTAAAGTCTATTCATTGGAAGATCTCCAGGAAATCTGAAACCACATCACCAGGGTTGTCACTAAGGTGGCATTGGGCAAATTAACGACAGACCTGCATTCACACATTCAGCACTATTCGTACACTAAGGGACTCTGAACAGATATATTAGGAACAACCCAATTTTGCATCTTTAACTGCGTTATTTTGGTGTCGTAAAGCATGTACGTTTTAAGTTTCCCTGTTGCAGATGTTTTATGTTAGCTATGTCATATTAATTCAATAAGATTTTTTCTTTCAAAAACATTTAAAACAAATATTGTATTTTCAATATGGTTCAGCACGTTTGCATTCTTGGCACTTTTGATACAATTCAATAATTGGGAACTCGGATATAAAAAAAAAACTTTAAATATTTGCTGTTCAAAGTGAGATTTGCTTTAGATTAATACCTAATTACTCATAAAATACTGTACATGCGAACAAGTAATAGATGCATGCATGGCGAATAAATAATAATGCCATTCCCATTCAAATCTGGAATTAAAACTCATCATACACAGACATTCACAAATATCAATGCCACTAGGAGTAGTGTGAAACTTGAACCGAAGGCCCATAGGTTTGTTGGAAATTGTAGCGCTATACTCGGCCAGTGAGACAAACTATTGTAGGGATGTTTTATAAAGTTTTGACTTTTCGGGAATTCAGCATATAATATAATTCAATGATAAATGAACTATAGGAAGAGCTGTTGGATTTCTTTCACCTGTTGATAATGAAATTATAAATAAATAACAGAATATGCATTGGAAACCTACACTATAAATGTGCCTTGATTTAAACTGCACTAATCAAACGACATGATTAAATAGTCAATATTTTTCATCTATTTTTCATTTTTGATTAAGAATTCCAATGACCTGACAAATGTTTGAACTATTGTTGCACCTTAGAGTTAAGAATGCAACCGAATGCCACCTGACGATATCTGCAAAAGTTATTGTCTTAAAATTACGTTTATATATCATCACGATAGCGATCCTCAGCCTCCGTTATCCCATTATTCTAAATAACAAAGATCAAAGGAATTCTCGCCAAAGCTAATGTGAGTTTCATATCACTTTTTGAAACTTAAAAATTCGTGAAAATTCACTAACAAACTCATCAGTTTGTTTATTTAGCTATTCAAAGCATGTAAAGTTTACATTTTCACACAAAAAAAAATAATTCCAAATGATAGCCCTTCTTCATGATTTTGAAGATCTGATTATTCAGCTGTATATTATCCGTATAAATTATCGCATACACATCATTCTACCGAGGACAAATCTAATTATAACGTATACTCGGATGCATGCAAACATTGCTATACCTCATTCTAATCTTAAACTGAAATGAAGATTATGTCGCATACATTATGTATCACAATGGTTGTATAAATACAGATTAGTTGGAGACTTATGACCATCCCATCGAATATATTTGATCCAAAGTTCCATATGATGACAGAAATTTCAATATTTGGAGGGCTTTCTGCCTGAGAGTACAATACGAACTGACAACTATTACATATTTTGTAACATCGGCTTTTAACCGCAAAATACACAGAGTTGGATATTCAGAATCAAAGACAGTGCAGTAGTTATTTTGATTAGTATCAGAACGACTCTAGCAGTAAGGCGATCGGTCTGTTTAAGATTCCAACACGTTCCTGTAGCACAACATTGGCTCTCAATTTTATAGACACCTATCGAATATCCTGATATTTCCTTATCAGAGAAGAGGAAAATTCATTCACTGAATTGGTTGCCTGTGCGATATGTTGCTGTAATGGTAAATTATTTTAATTAGCTTTGAGAGGCGAAGTGATTCATTACTAACATAATATACGCGCATCTTCATACGTTATGCCTAGTATTCAGTTTTATGACTTCACAAACCATGCCAACTCATTGGAAAAATTATAAACCGTAAGGTTTACATATATAAAGTATTTTCCGCTTTATATAATATAATATAATATAATATAATATAATATAATATAATATAATATAATATAATATAATATAATATAATATAATATAATATAATATAATGTCTTGTCAAAACCAACTCTACTATATGGAAGTGAATCATGGACTATAAAAAGGAAAGATGAAAAACGAATTCAAACAGCAGAAATGAAGTTCCTCAGAAAAACAGCTGGATATACCAAGTGGGACCACGAAACAAATGAAGAAATCTTACAATCCCTGAAAATAAAACCAATTAATTACTACATAAGACAGTATAAACAAAAATGGCTAGAATATTTAAATCGAATGGACAAAAGCAGACTACCAAATATATTATACAGATACAAAATAAGTGGAAAGAAGAATTGGAAGACTAAGAAAGAGATGGCATGAGACCGGAACAGGCCACATGGCCTAAATTTCCATGTTAGGAAGAAGAAGAAGAAGAAGAAGATAAAGTATTTTTCTGGATATCGAAACTATTCTGTATTAAGTCCTCTGCAATTCACTTTCTGTCATTTGGTGTATTTGGTAGCAACTATCTTCAGGAACACATCAACTGAAGATGCCTTAATCGATATTATGCAGAGGCAGAAGCGAAATGCATGGCCAGAAGAGACATTTCACTAATCAACTAAGAATATTTGTTTAGTGCAATGTATAATATTTCATCTCCTATTGTAGGTAATATGATATATCGCGAAACAGAAGATGGCATTAATCTCTCTATCATTACAAAAATTGAGTTTATAAGAAGCAAGCCATGTTGCTTTATTTTCGTGAATCCCAACAATGAAACATTTTATAACCCTATAGGATATTATTACGGTGGATGAGATAACATTCATATAATCCGGAACTTCTGATCTAAGGAACAGGCATGGAAGTTTATCAAGCCATTAAAGATTCAAATAAGCGAAACGGTAGGTCAGTAACTGCGATGAAATTCATTTGTCTCTCAAGTCATTCACAAATTTCCACGCCCTCGCTGAATTCAAAATCACAACCGCTGGTCAGCTAATGCATAAAATGTGTACTTTGTACGTAAAAATTTGTGTAAAGAAGTACACATTGTATTTAATGCATAAAAGAACAATCATATGGAAATATAATTTTATTTTCTCTGAGCAAAAATATATTTTTGATTGAAGAAAAATGTAAAAGTAAAGTACCTAAAGTTTACACAATAGACTTTACTGTCAAGTTTATACTATAAACTTTGCTTTAAAATTTATATTATAAATGCATATCTTATACTTTACTGTAAAGTATATATTGTAAACTTTATACTATAAACTTTAGTTATAAACATTATAATCGTAATAAATTAAATATAATTCCATGACTACTTTGTTTTAAGCAATTTATATTTATTAACCTATTTTGCACATATTCTATCTGTTTTGATGTGTAAAGGAGAAAACGCTATCCCAGTTAAATAAGCTTTGTTATAAACATTTTCAATAGCTATTTATGTAACCCAGTATCGGCACGTGTTGCTATAAGAGGTCTTCAGAGCTGAATATTTTATAGCCAAATTATATAGTGACTGATGAATCATTTAACTTCCACTGATTTTTGAATAAGTAAAACAGTTTCGCTAGACAAGAACATATTTTACTTAATATTATTTGGCTTCTCTTTGAATGATGTAGACATTTAGCAAAATTTTATTTCACTAACTTATCAATTTACATTTTACATTAGTTTACATTTTGTTGTTAAATGACACTTGAATTTTGTTTTTTCGGTTCATTTAATTTCAGATGTTATTTTAGTTCATTCGGAATCCATTAAGTACATTTATACCATTTTCGTGACAGAAAAATTAATGATTTTGAAAGTTATTCGACAAAATGAAGAAAAGAACGACTTTAGGTACTCTCTTGGTGACCATTGATAAGCAAGTAAAAATGCTTCTCAAGTTGACACTTTTATTTCACGATATTTGGTTTTCACAATCTTTCTCCTGTCCTCTGTGGTGTAATTAACAATGTTCCGTGCTATTAGTAATGGTGGTTGGTACTTGAAACCTGTTTGGTTCATAATTTACAAATGCTTTCTATAAATGGAGAAAAAAAGTTAAAGCCCAAAATGCATGTAAAGAGGTTGATTTTGATTTCACTATTTTTACCACCTAATACTGTGAAGGAGTGAAAGTCTTAAATCAATATATAAATAAATAGTATTGAAATTAACCTTGAATGAATGTAAGTAATTTAAAAATGAAACAAACAATATAAATGGTGAGTTATATTATTCTTTCCTTGTAAAGGCTTATGACAGTGAATCGCGAGAGTTTTATGTCAATGACTGTCAAGTTCAAGACAAACATAAATGCCAACAATAATGGATGAATATTAGAGTTAATCTTAAAGATTAATCGAATAAATGCAATCTTCTTAGTTCTGAATAAGAATGGGAATAATAAAACGAACATTGAACTTTAAACAGTATTGTAGGTTAGTATATGAATCATACTAAGTACCAACTGATATCATACTTCTTCTTCCCCTCACGTATTAGGCCTAGTAGCCTGTTACGGGGCTATTCTTAGTCCTTCTCCGACGTACCGGTCCCACGGAAAAGGTGGCTAGCTCTATGCCTGCCGGTGTGTTCCTATGTCTGTAGATGTATGTGTTCACGCGGCCGGTTTGCCTACTTGCAGGAGGAAGCCCTTGCAGCAGGGTTTTTCTCCCCAGATAACTTGACTATGGCTGAGAAAGAGATCCTTGAGCTCCCCACGTCGGCGACGGGACTCGAGCCCACGACACTCATTTCCCAGAAATATGGTTGAGAAGCGCATAGCCACTCGGCTAACCCCGCGGACGATATCATCCTGTACTTATGATACTTTATTTCTTGATTTATTTAGTAAGGATCTTAATGCTATAGTAAAAAGTAGTGAAAATTATGAGCCTTAAATCAAACAATGGTCTTGCTGATAAGTCTCATATCTATTCATGCCAATAGCAGTATATTTATAGCAATTTATCAGGTTAGCGTTTCTTATACTAAGATGTTTTTCCTATTTCCAAATCGATTCCATGCGTTTATTCTGAGAAGATTGGGATATCGTCAAGAAATCGTCGATTGTATTGTATAGTCCTTTTTTTTATTGTGACTGAAAAAAATGTAATAGACTAGTTCGTTCCATACAAAGCAGTACTAGTTGAGATGTTTGTAGCCATGGCCACCACACTGCAGAGTAAGTGGTTCCACAGAAGTGGATAGCAATGAGTAGTATGTAATTAGGAAAAAAGCAACCCAGGCTATGAGACCATGTATTATACCTATTAAATGTTTGTGCCCTTCTGTCAAATATCCTAATAAAAATTCTTTGCGTTCCAGGTGAGATTCTAACCCATGTCTCTTCAAACAACAAGAATCAGTTACCTACTACATGTTGAGTTTTGGCAGTGGTTTAGATCGTTAAGCATAGGGAACACAGCATTGTCAATTTTCACAAAACAATACAATTTTTACCATTTGGTGTGACACCACCAAGAATTTAAGTAAACTTTAACTGCTCAGATTTTCATGATTGAAATTTCGAGGATAAAATGATACAAATAAGAACACTCTAAAGTGCAAGGTAATAGGTATCGCATTCAAACAAACAAATACTCTAAATTCATTTTTGTAACCGTATTCTTCAGGGATCCAACGTATATACATGGGATAAAATGAGCAACGACCTTTCAGTAGTGATACGTTTTCCTCACCTCTAGATCTGAATGCCGTAATTTCCAATCCAAAATGTACTTTTCATTAGGCACTGGCATTATAAAATGACTTATTAAAATTAAATCAGAATGTAGTCGTTTTTCCTGAAAGTAAACAGCCAAGTTAGCATATCACAGCACAGCATTCAAAAATAATTTATTATATTATTGTAAAACAATGTGTTTTTATTCCACAAATCAATATATGTGGCTCTTCCTCATAATTGTGTGTGTTTTCCTTCAATCTGCTTAGATAGTAGTGCTAATTTATACAGAATTGTTATATAAAGTTTCTTCGCTTTATAGATGGAAATTTGAACCCAGATATTTTCTAATCTAAGGAATCTGTCCTAATCAGCTGAGCTACGGAGACTCATTTTCAAAACATTAAACGTTTTTTTTTTTTTTTTTTTTTTGTAGCTCCTGCATCATGAAAGGCTGTTCATTAGAATCTTAAGGTCACTTGATATCACAGTGGACTACCAGTGCAGCATTTGATTTCGATTTATTCTCCTATTTGTAGATAATATTCTCAGTCTTTAATCAAGCATACATAATAAAACTATTTTGACAAACGCTACCTCTTATCGCATATAAACGATGGTATTTACAGGTCTACCTTGCATTACTTTGAACGCAAAACAAATCTGAGCAAACAAATAGGAAAAAAAGAAACATATTTTATATGAAGAAAAATCTGAAAGTGTAAAGGATACACAATAAAAACACATCATGTATGAGCTACGGATAAACAGTTAAATTATTCATATTTCCAAAGGGAACAAATGAGAAAGGAAGTTACTTTTTACCTCTTGCAGAGAATAAGGCAAACGCAATCTTGCTTGTGTCACGTAACAAAATGCTAGACTTTTGTATTCGTGCAGTAAAATTCAAAGTGACGCACATTTATTTTCAGACTCTTTTACAAATTACTGAGAATAATTGTTTTGCTAGTGTGAACAGAGAGAAAGAGCTTTAAATTATATCTAACATACTTACAGAAAAATGCTCTACATAAACTTCTAAAATATTTTATTTCTCATGTAACGACGCGAAAAATAATAACAAAAAACTGTCCATTTTTTCCCATTGTTTATTAATTGTTTTATAACTTTTGATTTTGATTTAGCAATTTGAATTAAATTCTAAGTAATCATGTATTAAAAACAGTATGTGCGACTTTTAATGAAGAAGCTAAGTGAATAATGGTTAAAAGTTTGTTTGTTTTTTTAATTACGACAGTAAAATGCATTTCTTGTTTCTTAAGATTGACTTATTTAAGTATTTAAATAATCCATCTGAAAGTTATAAACCTGTGCCATAAGCGGATAAAATAAAATAAAGTTTATTTTATTTTAATATTTATTTTACTTATTTTATTTTTAATATAAACAATATAAACAAACACTATCCCACTTATATATTAAAATAAATATTAAAATATTTATTTTAATATATAAGTGGGATGGTGTTCTCACACCAATGGACGAAATTCATCTCCCACCTAAGGGCATTCCCAAACATTCCTGTCCACCACTGGATGAATTCAGCAGCTTGATGGTTAGAGAAGTTGACTCCACTTTATCAACCATGCCGGCATGTTGCTGTAAAGTATACTTTATTTACCAGGTGATTTGTGATTTTTACAATAAACAAAAAAGGAATAATTAAATTTAAGTTAGAAGCCAAGGTCTATATTTAGAAATGAAAAATAGAACTGGTTCCTTATGGTAAAAAAAAAAAAAAATGAAAGCGACTTTAGATTTTCAAAAAATAAATAACTAAATATATTAATGAAATGAAAACTCTTATTTAGAGAAATTTAATTAAAAACCGAAATTATAAAAAAATTAATTAAAAGGATGTAATTAGGGGAAAAGAAGAAAACGGTTTGTATAAAAATTTTGATTTCCACCCCCCCATACACACATTTGAAAGGAAAGGAGTTAAAAAATGGAATACCATGACTATTTATAAATATTAATTAAATATTATTCAGTTTATAGGACTAAAATAAATCAGCCCTGGGATTTGTAGCGTAAGCATATTAGAAGGTATGTTGAAATATATTTTATATACTAAAATATATACCTAATCGCTTTTTGAAAATAAATCAAGATTAGAATGAAAAGTATCTGGAAACTTGTGTTGAATATATTCAAAATCTGCTGGAATTTTTGTTAAGGCAGTGTACTTTGTAATATTTTCCCTTGTGACTTGAAATACCTTTACAGGTTGATTCGATTACATGTTTGTAACATCCAGATAGTATTGAACCATTTTCTGAGTTGTTTGCTTCAACTTTCTACTTATGTAAACAAACCAACACAAACTGCTGTAGCAAAGATAAATATTGAAATTCGCCCAATATCTATCTTGTTTTTCTCTTCAAATATAGCCGCCAAGACTAGATTAGAGAATAATGTGAATTTCAGAACTTTATTAAACATTTACTCAAGTAGAGAATCCTCTTATCCTTTTAAAGTTGTCATAAAAGTCCAGCGTTACTTTACTCTGCTATCGCGAAGGTTGCAAAAGGCCCAGAGTCTTAAATGGCAAGCGCCGATGATTTACAAGCCTATTACCCCGACACTTCCTTCATACACGGCACGGCCACAGACTTCCTTTCAGGAGGGGAGCTTCATCCGCCCGGAATAAATTGGGATTGAGCACTGGGAGGCTGTCTCGCATATCGAACCAGTCGACACTAGAGTCATGGGTTGTGCCCCGCCTCCTCAGTGTAGAAGTCTGGTGATGCGATGTGACAGAGATATCCTGAGTTAGACGACCCAAACATCGAACTCTGGAGAATGTGTTACCTGAGAATCTTTTCCTCCAACCTCAAGATGCAGCCTTTTCGCAGACAGAATGCAATTTCACAAGGAAAACATCGTTTCCTCATAGTAAAATGATGGTAAATATATGCTTTAACTTTATATTACTTTCTTGAAGTTTATCCAAAAAAAAGTTTCAAATTTCCAACGAACATATATTTGCATTTGAAGTCAGAAGAAATGTAGAAATATAAAACTGCAGAACATGTAAGGAAAGTTGAAGGGCATGAAATATTAAGTGTACTTAATCATTCCCGAACCCAAATGCACTTTCAAGGCTATCCTCTTGAAAATGCTCTTTAATAACAGAGATTATATTATTGCAATGAAAATGTATTTTCAGGAATATATTTTAATGTATATTTCTGAAAAACTTGTTTTTTTTTCTAATAAAATTGGAGGGAAAATAACGATTTAATAGACCTCTGAAACCTGAAACCTGAAAATATGAACAAAAAACAGTTTAATTAAATAACGAAATAACCGATGCATGGGGTAAAAAACAGTTATATCCCAGCCTTAATAAGATCATCTCATTATATAATCTATTAAAATTACTTGAGGTACCTAAAGAGATGCTTCCTGATTGGGATGACATTCACTCTCAGTTTCTCTCCTCTTAATGGGATAGGAAGCACAAAGAACATTTCTGGACTAAAAACACCGAAGCAACTAAACTTTGAAAATACAAAGTGAAAGGTTTCTCGATACACATGCACGACCGAGCTTACCAGTTCTTGAAAATATATGCTGCCCATATTGGGTATTAACTTAGCTGATATGTTCGAAGTAATAGTTCAAGATATCAAACTCCCTTAAACTAATGGAAGTTTCATCATCATAATCAATGGTGTTTAAAATAATACATTAATGAAATTTCAATTTTTCCTCATAAAATGCATAACTTTAAAACGAAAAACTGAATGGTTTCGATACGTTTTATAATGATATTACAGAATTAATTTGTCAATTAAAAACTGGCATGTATTGAGTTGCATTGGAGACTAACATAATATTTTAACATAATGTGTCAACGTTATCTTTATTAGCCAAATTATAATATTGCAATTCATCTAACATTGCTACTGCAGTTTAAGCGAAGGTGACCCTCTCATTATTGATAATGAAAGTAAACTATGTAATCTACATTCATTTCTTGACATAATAAAAGTAAATAATTACAATAAAAAGCCAAAAGGCTAGTTTTCTGGCAATTGAATAGATATTAAATGGATAAGAATCCTATATTGTTATATAGCCAGTAAGTGAAACCAGTCTGGGTAGTGACCTCCCCTCATAATGTAATGACAGTAATACATCTCCTAGGAGCTGTGTTTTACATTATGAGAGAATATCAAGACTAGTGAGGGATCTTGCTCCACCTTTGCTTCGAATTGCCTTCGCCGATAGTTTTTCGGCATTGAAACTCATAGATCGTAGTTATCGATCTTGAGTTTCACTTACTGGCTATATAACAACATAGGATTCTTATCCATTTAATATCTAGTAAATAATTACATTAAAAACCAAAAATATTATGAATTTTAATGCAATTTATTTATTTGTGTAAATCACACCTACTAAAATAGTAAACCTATCATACGTTAGTATCCATATAATAATACACTAATAGGTAAACAGGTAATAGGTAAACACTGAAGTCTAATAATCCAGAAACCTTATTTTAAACGCCAAACTCTTTTTCAAGCCATTTTGGGTTTCTAGTAAGCAGAATGTCTCATGTAAAACAACTATCACTTCTATGTAGATACAATCATGCTGGAAGATCTTATTGTACTATACATTGCACAAAAGGGCAAAGGTGACCATTTTCCATAATTCATGTAATAAATGCTGTTGTAATATTTCTTAGTAGGGTTTAGTTGCGTGTCGCAAAAAATGTGTGCGCACTAATTAGACTCGTCTTGTTTATATCCAAATTTTTTCTTCAGTTGGTGCTAAATAGATTTTAATGACAGTTTAATTAGAATCCTTACAAGAGTTTGAAGAATGATTCCAATTTTTACTTCGCTCTGATCATTTTCAATGAGAAAAAGATGGTAATATATATATAGATATTTTTTTATTTTATTTAACTTGTTAAAATATACATTAGACGATAGGTAACAAGGACTATTTACATATTATGAGTATATAAGTATATGTATATATTACAGAGAAAGAAACATTTTCCTGTCGGGTATACAATAGAGAATGCAATAAATGAATTCAAAATTTACAGTTCAGTTTCAGTCTGAGTTATCTTTCAGATGAAGCGTATTGTCGTCCTCAATCCAGAAGAGGGTACCAGTTGGATTCCACTCCTCTATGAATTTCGCGACAGTTCTTGTTTCTTTGAAGTACTCAAGTTCCAGTGAAAGCCTGCTTTTTAGTCTCCGAAGGATTATATACATGAGGGTTTGTGCAGTTTCAGTGATGGATGGGTGCTGGTTATTTCTTGTCTGTTTTAGGTAGAAACTGTAGGTGACGGCCTTAGAGCAGATGAAGAGGAAATTGCATGTTCTGTCTCTGTTTTCTTCTGTTTGGACTAAATTCCAGTAGTCTTCTCGGCTGTGTGCGTAGTTACAGGTGTTAGAGGCAGTATTCAGGGCATAGGTGATTATCACTTTGTTTGCGGGACAGGTTAGATATATGTGTTCCAAGGTACCTGAAACGTCACAGAATAGACACAGATCCGTTTCTCTTAGATGAAATTTGTAGAGCTTAGAAGGAGTTGGCAAGATGTTATGCCATAGTCTCCACTGTATGTCGGAATATGGTTTGGCACACTTCGATTTATATGGCAGATCCCACTGAAAACTGAGTGGCATATGCAGCCTTGTAGATGAGAGGGTTAAGGATAAATATAAAAAGGGCGAGATTGGAGACACTGACATGAGGAAATGGTATATTTTCTTGTAGTTGGAGGGAAGAATTGGAAGTGAGGCTTCAGATTGTACAAGATGAAATATCGGCCCCGAGCAGTTTCTAGAAGGAATACGGATTTCCTGAGGTGTAGCGATATCTGGATAGGCTTTTATAATGGAGGCGTGCAGCTGTTGATATTGCTCTTCAGTTTTTAGGTTCTTCATTGGTAGGCTTGTGAATGTTTTCCACTTTGGGGTCTGGGTTAGGAGCTCCCCTATGACTCTTATTCCTGCCCAGTTCCATGTAGGAAAAAGAAAGGGCTGGCCAGTTGTGAGACTTGTTATGTTTCTGTTCGAAAATAGTGGTTCTGTAAGTACAGCTGACTGTTGATCCTGTAAGTGTGTGATGAAGTTCTGTTTTTTTTTCAGCGCTGTAGAGCATCTCTGTAAAAATGAGGTAGTTTAGGAGGAGATGGTACAGGACTGGCCATTCGGAGGATTGTGAAAGTGTAAGTCCTCTGGTGGATGATTTCATGATGTAATCGAAGGTGGTTAAATAAGTGTGATTGCATTGAAGTGTCTTTAGGAGGAGGATTATCCTGAAGGATCGAATCTTGTTTTCAAGGGAAATCAGGCCTTGACCTCCCTTGCTGAGTGGCTTGCAGAGTTGAAGGTATGTTGTCCAGTGAGTTTTGTTCCAGAGGAAACGTTCGATTTCCTTTTGAATGTGGTAGAGAAATTCTTCAGGAGGTGTATGTACTTTGAGGGTATGCCACAAGACACTCGCAGCCATCTGGTTAACTATTAGTACTCTTCCTCTAAGTGAATACAAGGAACGAACGCTGTTCCATTTACGTAGCACCTGTTTAAAACGGTTGTGCAGCTGTGTCCAGTTCAGTGTGTTATAAAACTTTTGGTGTTATAAAAATATTACGACCACCGTCTTAATAGTTCCTAGTTCCTCCTCTTGCTACCAAAATGGTCAATAAGCAGTGGTGTGATATTTGATAAGACTTTCAGGCTTTTCAACGTTGCAGGAGAAATTATGTACGACATCACGATTCGTTCTAGTAAGCCTCAAGTATTCGATATATGGAGGATTCAGATACCGGATTTCTCGATCAACATAATTTACAAATATCTTCTGTATAATTTAAATGGAACTTTAATCTGCAGTCGTGGTAACAAATGCCTGTAATTTCCTGTCGTATTCGGTCAATCAATCTCGAACGGTAACGGCAACATGGCGCTACCCACTTATTTGTTTTTTGCATCAAGCCTGTGCCATCTGACAGCACAGTCACCATGAAAGTGTGGATATGATCAGCGAACTGGGGAGGTCTGTAGTATTCATAAAACGGTCGAAGGGTATGAATCTTACAAGAGATTCCAGGGAAAGAATCCGCCATAACATTACACCAGCATTTCCTGCCTGTTTATGTTGGACTATGATGTTAGAGTGATTCTTCTCCTCAAATATAGGAATTCAGTCACCGAACACATCTGAAAAGGTAACTTTTTTCCACTCTTCATTAGTCTAATTTGAATCTCTTATATCTAAACAATAGACATAGTTGTCTATGATTAGACGCATAACAATCGACGATCGCTGTTCTATCCAATAGTCCTCCGCTCTTCGAATGCATCAATTATAGTACTCCGTCAACAACCTAAAGCCTGGATTCAATAAGTACCCTAGAATCATGTTGATCGTTATCTTCGAATGGATAGTGGAATGGACGATTGTGAAATAATGATAGTAATATTTTGATTGGCAAAATATTGCTAGCAAAATATTGCTAACAAAATATTGATAACAATATTTTGATTTATGTATCTCATAGAAACATAAAAATGTTTCTGTGATATGATACATTTTATTGCCCAGTTTAAGACCACTGTCTTTCTTTTTTTAAAGCTGGAAATGCCTTGAAAAATTCCGAGTTTGGTCTCTAGAAGAGGAATTTTAGATTATTAAAAATCATCATCATTATGCTTATCAAGGATTCAGGCCTAGAGTGGCCTGTTTCGGCCTTAGAAGTTATCGTTGAATCCCTTAAGAGGATGTCCTGGTTTCCTTTTTCTTAATGGTTTGTAATTTAAGTTTTTTTTTTGGTAATCTTTCTGTTTGCAATCTTTGAACGTGTTCCATTCATTTATATTTTTTAATTTTTTCTATTACTGATTCCTGTTCCATTATTAAAAATAAAAAAAATTTAGTACTCGTTTTTTCAAATTTCAATAAAATAAAAACTCATTAGCCTATCGACTGTACGAAATGTTCTATAAGTTTGCCATTTCTCTTTGTAGTGAAATACTCAGGAGAAGCAAAATTATATGTTTATATAAAACAAAATTGATATAAGATTCAAACATTATGCTGTAGCTTTGAAAACAATTATAAAACTTTTATAAAAATATTACCATTCTATAAAACTTTTTTAGAACCGCACATCTTTTACGGATGCTATGATAGTTTTCTCGAATATATAACTGAAATATAAAAAAATCCGGTGTGAACAGTTTAAATATTACACGTATACAATTATAACAATCATTCAATGTCTGTTTCTTCGATGCATATATGTTGTTGTGGATAATTTGTATTCTTAATTTCCTAGTTCACAAATGATTCCTTCATCTACCTAATTTACGATGTATTGAAGAAACTACTCGAAATGATATAACGATATCATAATTCATCCTATTGGGTGAATGGATTTGAGTGAAATTCATTTACATGACCTCCATTATAATTATAATTTGAATTCATTTCAAAAAGTCGTTTTAACTGCATTATTTTGCGTAAAAACCAAGTAAAATAAACTTCTTAAAGTGCCCCACTATAACTCCTAAACAACATGGTCTCACTATAACTTCGTTTATACCATTCATTATTACATCAGTTGTAATCTGAATTTATGATGATTTTCGTAGTAGCTCTTAATCAAAAATTTAAGTCACCACATAATTAGTCATTTATTTCTTTTAACGTTAAAATGTGTTTATATTCAGCATTTCGAATGTATGTGTATATATATATGTATGTGTGTGTGTGTGTGTGTGTGTGTGTGACATATATATATATATCTTCTTCTTCTTCTTGCTCGGTCTCTTCCTGCCTGAGGACTAGTGACCCTAGCCAAAATATCTCTCCATTTTTTTCTATCTTTTGTTGC
Source organism: Typopeltis vanoorti (assembly GCF_054136105.1). NCBI lineage: Eukaryota > Metazoa > Arthropoda > Arachnida > Uropygi > Thelyphonidae > Typopeltis > Typopeltis vanoorti. Next base: position 91,880,111 of record NC_143564.1, on the reverse strand, counting down.
AATGGTCAACTCCAAAGTAAGTCCGGTGATCATTTTAATCTGGTCCAACCATATTGGTCTTGAGCGTCTACTTTTTCTTTGTCCTTCAACTTTGTCCTGGATGATAACTTTTTACAGGTTTCAATTTTCACATCTTAAAATGTAACCGAGATTTGAGACTTTTTTCATTTTACAGTGTCACATAGCCGCCTCTTGATTTTTAGTTGATTTATTATACATTCATTCGACCTTTTGTCCATCCAGGAGACTCTCAACATCCTTCTTCAGCATCACATCTCCATGCCGTTTATCTTGTCCATATTTATCTTGCTGAGTGTCCAAGATTCAGCACCATAAATGAAAATCGAAAACACCACGCTATTGACCAGTCTTGATTTAGTGATGATAGAAATGTTTCTGTCTTTCCATATTTTCTGTAATTGCACCGTTGCTGACCTCGCCATGGTAATTCTACTTTTAATTTCTGGTTGATGTCTACTCTTGGTGCTTATTGGAGCTCCAAGGTAAATGAATTCATCCACCTTCTCGAAGTCAATGTTGTGGGCGAAATTGTCATTTTCATTTTCATATATATATATATATATATATATAATAATAATAATATAAGAATATAATCATTGAATCGGTTAATATACATAGTTTAATGAAAAAATTGAATGACTAGAACCGAGATTTAAGTAAAAAGGTTTTAATATAAGCACACTACTAGTTTCGGCCTGTAACAGCCTTCTTCAGGTGACATTATAAAAGAAAAAACACTAAACATTGAGGGTTAAAAGACTATGAACAACATAGACAGTCTTTATACATAATTAGCATGAAAACGTTGTGTTTATATTAAAACCTTTTTACTTAAATCTCGGTTCTAGTCATTCAATTTTTTCATTATATATATATATTATATATATATATATATATATATATATATATATATATATATTATATTATATTCTTACAATAAAATATAAATAAGAAGAAAACGATAGCGTTTTGTTTCTGCTTCGTTTGCTATATTTAGATTTTAAAATATTTCAGTTGTCTTTTTTCATTCAAGAGGGCGTCACTGTTTCGTTAATTGGTCTGTATTGTATCGTGATATGTGAAACTATCGTCCAATTCCTGATACGTGAAAAGAGAGACATGTTAATATTTCAGCATTATTATTTTTTCCCTATTGGAGTCTCGTTAAGTGGATTTTTTTCACAAAGAGATTGTTTTAAAAATTCTTCGAAAGGTTATTTTTTAACTTTAATGCTTTATCTCAGTGAAATTTGATTTTACGGTAAATAAATTTCAGATTTCGATTAAAAAAAAATAACGAATAAGATTATTTGTCATATATGGCGGACTGTTGGCAATACAGTAACAAACAACCTTACACACATTGAAGGAAAATGGCTATAGTACTTCAGACTTATTTACACCTTATTAGAAGGGGGGGGTATTATATTAATACGGATTTGGTTTGTGTATGAAGTCAGAACATGATGCATGAACTTTGTAAAAAAAAAAAAACACCAGAAATTACATGAAACCTTTCGAAAGATTTCCACACACAAAAAATTTCATTTTGTGTGTGTGGAAATATTTCCACACACACAAAATGAAATTTTTAATCAGTATACATAATTCAATTTAGTTGTAATAGAACGTTTATAAAAAATGTGAAAACTGTATAAAAAGAGTTCAAATAAACTTCGTAAATAAGCATGTTTCTGTTTTGTTTTTATTCTTTAACCGCACTTAATTTATAAACTGAAGTGTTTTTCTTGTTTCTACCCAAACAATCTTTATTTTTTCAAGCAACAATAACTTGCGGTTTTCTTTTCCCTTCTGTCTGATTTGTTTCATCTGTCGGTTTTGCCAGTCACTAGCGAGCGTAAAGTTATTTTTTCTTATAGTGACCGCGACACTACTTAAAACTTCTGCCAATGTACTTAAATATGTTCTGGAAGGCACCCGTCGTCATTGTAAAGCTGAAGCAGATAGCCATTAGGTGCAGCTGATTCCTTTCTCAATTGTCTCCGAGTGGTTGAGCCATCTGCGCCCTGTCGTAGCGTTCTGCTACGAAAAGCGTCTGTTATTTAGAGAACAATGTGTTTATCCTTATTAGTTTTGCTCTTTCCAAAGAAAGGGGCAAGTTAAAAAAAAAAAAAACGCAAAGTTTTTTTTTCCTAAATCACATTTTCAAGAAGATAAGAGGAATTGTCACTTAAAGAAAACGCACTTTTCTCTTAAACGGCAGGTATAGAGTTCCCAGCGGGATACTAAATTAACAGCACGACAGTCGCACTTTCTTTGCAGTTTCCCACCTTAAGACTAGTGTCTGTGGGTGGTACAAAAATCCCTTCCCATTTAGTAGAGAAATATCAAGAGAAAGAAGTTGGAGCGCGGTGATTTAAATGGTGCCCAGAATGTCTTTTTAGGTAGCTACAGAGGAATATGGTGGTATCTTTAGAAGAGTTGGTACTGCGTGCCCACAGCAAACCCTCACTTGTCTGGACTCATGCTGTCTTCGTAATGATGGCGATCGATAAGTTAGAGGCTCGCATTTCTACAACGACCGACGCTTTGCTCTCACACATATTCTCCCTCGATCACGTGCACATGCACGCACACACCCACAGAGAGAAAGCTGAAGGTTCCCACTGAAAGGCTTCTCTTTAGATCTGTAGAAAGTTTCTCTGATATTGGTGATGAGACATATATCACGTGATGTGAAAGCAATCTCTCGCGAATGAGAGTTATCCAAGTGGGAAAAAAACCTTACATATACAATGGAAAGAATATTGATGATACCACAGCCATCCAAATTCCACCCGATCTGTATAGGAAGCCTCTTTTACTCTTTAATATTTTTCGCGAATGAAATGATATTGCAATCTAAACGAGCCAAATAAAATTTTTAACACTATATTCAAAATTTATTAGAAATATCTCAAAATTTCTCAATATCAACAAAAAACTGTCTTTAATTTCTGAGGAACTTCTTTATACGTCGAAGGTAACGTTCACTTAATTTTACGTGACATCGTAAACGCTCCGTGACATCATAAAATCAGTTAATTTGGGAGTTCTTTAATATCCTCAAACAAGTTTGTTTTTAGAAGCTAGAGAATTCTTTATGTTATTTTTGTTCTGCCACACTTTCTCAAGTTAGGTACATCGTCCTTGCGTTATATTCGCCTGTAAAATTATTCCAAGCATAGCCTTATATGAGTATAATTACGAAAAAACTATTTCACCCTTCATTTTACGAATTATGGTGTGAATTTGCTGTTTTTATTAAATAAAAATACTTATTATTAATATTTAGTGATGCTTATAAAACATTTAAATATTAATTTTCTGTTATCTGTGGACTTTTCAATGCACAAACTGACTTATCTATTGCGTCATTATGAATTTCGTGCAGAATATCAAGTGAAGTATGCATGATATGTTTTTATGATGCATCATCGCGTTCTCAGAACTGCACTTCTTGACATCGTTAAAAATATCAAAAGCAAACTACAGATTTTATTTTTAGCAAAACATTCTACTAATACGCAAGCAAACGTCAAAGTGATGCCCACAGGAGAAGACTCAGATATGTATAAGTCATTGCACCTGTTCCATTTTGCAAAAATGATCACACCGTTAGATGAATTAACTCAATTTCGTAATAGAATTTGTTTTTATCAAAATAAATATACCAGGTTCTACTGAAACAGAGGGTCGTTTCCTTTTTTAAATTATTCATTGAACTTGGGATTAAGTTTGTATCGAGTAATTATTCATAGGACCAGTGACGCAAAAAAGTCTGTATGGAACGCATTCCAAAATAATACAAATACCAGTTGAAATATTTACAGATAAGTAAAGACAAATAATATAGATTCAAGTAGATTGAACATGTCTGCTTAACAAAAATAAACAAAGCACTTGTTTGCATTTGTGACCTCACTTCATGAAATCGAGATGGAAACATACAAAAATGAAATTTTTCATAAAATATATATATTATTTCAATACATATATGAATACACGCAGTTGTATTAGCAATAATAAAGTCTATTGTAGATGATGCCTAAAATATTCTTACCAAATTACCAAATTGTTAGCTGTTCTTACCAAATTTGATAAATAAGAGAACTGATGTTTATCCATTTTAATTAACGATCAGGTTTGATTCATTTATTCCATACTATTATTATTAGCTTTAAGAAGTATCAAAGGCATTTATTTGGTTTATTGCATGAAAGGTAATGCAATCATTCTAAACTGTGAGAGTCTTATGGAATAGATCCATATTTCTTTTTCAACCGTTAGTGCACTGTGTCATTCTTTAGATACTATTGAGAAATTATGTGAAGGAAATGATGTGGAAAACACTGAGCTAGTCTATATAGTGTTCTGATCTCAGCCCATTTCTAATTCATCTACACGTTTGTATGAACTGGAATGTTAGTTACACACCACACCAGATTATTGTTTTCAATGGTCAGGTATATTTAATAGTCGAAAGCACGCTGGTTCAAAATACTTGATACAAGTTATCACAATCTGGTGGAGAATATGTCTAGAATGATCGAAAATTGTGACCAAAGCCAGCCTGCTAATGGCTTTGATCACAATTTGGTCGTGTACAATTCAGGTTCCTCTGAATTGTAATATTTTCCCAATATTCAGACGTAATTTATTTATAATATAATAAATTACAGGAAAATTCTCAGATCAAGAAAGTACCAAACTCAGAATAAAGTGATAAATAAACAAAAATATTCTTTTATGTTGATAAAGGCAGAAGAAAAGAATCACACAATTACAGATCATAAACAAAGCTGTGTTAATCCAAGGCAATCGTGAATTTATCAAACATTCAAGTACTTTGATGAATTAGAGATTAAAATATTCAAACATTATAATTTATAATATCTCTGGAGTGAGATTTCTCTCATCTAATTGTATAATGGGATGATAATATCGTTAAATTCTAGTCTAGCTATAATAATTTTGGTTTTGGTAGTATATTCTTTCTGGTATGAAACTTAAGAAAGTGGGGAAAACGAGAAATTACACTAATTGTATGTCTTTAGAATTTATAGTCTATGGTGTATACATGAGTTTACTGAATATGTATATACGGATTTAGATCATTCATGATCTAACTCCGTATACTACGACTCTGGTGAAAATCACAAGATAGCAATGAGTGTGTATATCGATTAACAACCAAATTGTTATGCTGTTAGGCCAGCGTATCCTTCATAGGCAGAGCTGTTCTTTACTGACCTTACTTTCTGTATATACTTAGGATATATGTAGACGAAAATTCCCACCGGAGTATCTGGAACCAGAATAAATTTCCCAAGCATTGTAATGCTGATATATTCGGACTACAATGATCTTTAAAACTACAATCAATAACATCATCCTGAAAGTGCAAGAAACCTCTAGAGTGCTCAGACAATCACTTCTCTCCGAAACTGCGCAATTAAACAAACAAGTGTCCTATTTAATTGCAAATGGAGTGATATTATTGATCTGGTGAGATAATAGCGAGGTCATTATGAGCCGATAAGAATTACTTAACTCAAGACACTTGAAGGTGTAAGTGTATGACCTTTAGCTCATTTATTTAAATATGTGAACTAATCTCCGAGGAGTGTCTGAACAATAACTCTCACAGTAATATATTTACAACAAATCCACAAAGGGTCAATACGAAATGTCTTTGTAGCGACAAAGCTCTTCAATCATAAATTATCACACAGATAAGTTTAGAAAATAACGTAATCAGAAAATATTGCACGTGCATACGAGCTGAACTACGCTCGTATGCACGTGCAATATTGGCATGCATGATCTTCTACGCATTATAGAATGATTATATCTATTAATAGAACAATGCAAATAAATTTATAATCCGAAATATTAATATTTCTTCTTACAAAGGTATATTTTAATACTTCGGTTCTTAAGTACTTCGTGATTCTGTTCAATGGAAAAATTGTAATGCTGTTAAGAAAAACACGCGACATATGTCTTTCGTTGGATTAGTATGGTTCTAATTCCGTTTGGGATACAACGAACTTTTATAAGGACTTTTCCAAGGAAAAGCAGGATATCTGGTCTTATGCCAAGGCGAAAATTCTTTTTTGATCTCAGAAACTTCAGGTTTAGTTTATTTTTAGTAAGCAATAAGAAGATTATTGAATGCTGTAAATACTTTAATTTTATAACGAACATTGGGGGTGTATACGCTTTTCTTTGATTGATATGTAGGTTTAAGATCACTTTAAATACTTAACGAGCTGCCAGATATAATTAATAATTAAATGCAAATGAAGATTTTAAATAATAGCTGTATTAAACATTAAAAATTATGAAAAATAATGGTACAAGTAATACTAATAAACCGAACACTAAATAGCCATTTCTTCATCTTAAAATATGTAAAAAGCAGTTTGTGGTTTCTGAATATTGCTTATGTTTCCTTGAAGTAGTCCATATTTTCCCCCCAAAAAAAGGCAGATAACAAGAACATGTCAGATGTGAAACCTTACTGTTTCTTGTAGGAACGATTGAATAGGCGAAAATAAGCAAAATATATTTACATAATTTCTTGTCTGAGTGAGCATGAGTGAGGGTGTTCCAGCCATCATTTGTGAGCCTGAAGGTCGACTGGAAATACAGCCATTTGTAGAAGTGTTATGTGATCCACTTTCATATTAACGGTATCTCAACATCTGCAAAAATTCATTACCATTTGATAGAAGTGTGCAGAGAAAGCATAAAATGCACATCATCTTTCCCTGCAAAAAAAAATTCCAGACAGCATCACGAGTGAAGAAGTTCGATTTATGTAGTTTTGTGAATCAGTTTTGGCTGGACATTTGCCACAAACCCTGAATTGAGGGGTAAAGGCGTTGTCACACTGCACAATTACCCTACTGTGTGCTATATAAACACAAGTGGGAAAAACCGCCAAAAAGACCTGCACCTAATGATTTTGTAGTCATTTGGACAACCGGAAAAAGAATCTGGTTCAGACTATTCTTTCCTGGTTACAATTCTTCATTTCAATTTCTATTATGCCAGATCAGATTGGGCGAATGAAATGTATTACCATTAAACATCTTTGGCGGCTGTGTGCAGAAATGATGCACCAGTATCAGATAACCATGTCGGAATAAGTCTTCAATGCTACAGACCACGGTATTATTGATGATCAACATACTTGATATCGCAGTTACAAGTTGCAAATCATCTTAATGCCGACTCTCATATCTTCTAAGCATATCAAAAGCTTTATATCTATATTTATTTTTTTTTGACATTCGCGTCAGCTGTATTGAAGTAGGTTACATTTATTAAAAACGAAAAGCTACGAGTGTGTTTATCAGTCTGTTTTTCCGCATCCCTCAATAACACTTCAGCCAATATCCTTATGGAATTGTGCAGAGATAGCATGTCCCGAGCGGAATACTCAACAGCACATATCATAAATCTCGCTCTTCAAGAAACCAACGCAACGAATAGACAAATTCGTGTGGTGGAAATATAAAGTCTTAAATGGTAAGAGTAAGTCTATGATAAAAACAAACAAGCAAACAAATAAATAATAAAATAAAACGAGAAAACTAAACTAGAAACACATATAGAATTTCTTGAAGATTTCTATTATGAACAAATAATAAGTTATCACAATAAAAGCACGTTACAAATTCTACAATTCTGACTTATATACGAGTTTAATACATTTAAATAAGTGAAGAGTAAAAGATGAAGAGTTTATTTTAATCATTACTTGCTGGATAAATTGGATATAGTTTATTTACTATAAAATGAGTATATTTTGTGTAAGTGTGTCTTGTTTAGATAACTATATCAGAGAATCTCGAGTATCTGATTAATATCTGAAAAAAATTCTCTTGTATCCCTTCATAGAATAACTTTGGTAGATAAAGTATACAGCAAACTTTCCTTGGTAAATTTAAGCAGGATGAGCACTCGCTCTATAATCATCAGCAAGTTTATGCTACAACAACCACGTCTGATCTCCCAAAAGTACTTCGGTAATATTACAAAATAATATATCTAAAAGAATCTCGATCCTAGCATGTAATCTAATTGGAGTCTGGTGTGTAATTTGGAGGAAATATTTGGCTAGAAGTAATTCTGAAACTGGATTCTACTTTACCTTATAATTTAGTTTAAACTTATCATGAAGTTTATTGGCCTTGTTTTAAGGAGATTCCCATTCAATACAGTAAGGAAGAATGTTAAACTAAGGCCTTATGCGATCTATTCTTATCTAAATTCACCTCCTGAAATTACGAAACTAAGTTCTTTAATTTTTCAATATTGTATACATTCTATATTTTAAAGCACACAATATTTTCGGAATGTACTTGCTATTCGAATGAAGCAGGATTACATTTCTATTTCCCTTCAGTATGAATTACCTTGTTAATAAAAACTAACAGAAATAGAATTTCTGTTAGTTTTTATTAGCTTTGAATTTCTTTGAATTTGAATTAGCTTTGAATTTCTATCTACAGTAAAGCAAACGCTAATCCATTGTTTGTTTTGAAAACAAAGTAATGTTATTTTTAATTTGTTTTCATGTTTATTATATTTAATCAAAATATAAAATAATAAAAATGAACTGCTGTGATGTAAAAGTTAATCACAGATTGTCTATATATTTTATGATATATATAATAATAATATTTATAATAATTTTGATTCGGTGAAATACATTATATTCTGTATTAAGATAACTGGTACAAATTAATTTGTGATTTCCATATCAAAGGCGATTTACAAAACAACTTATGACTGCATTTACACCAGTATATTATTTAATTATTAATTGAATTAATTATTGAAATGAATAAGTATTTAATTCAATAGGCAGTAATTATCAGTGCATTTTCCAAACTATTCTTCTTAGCCACTGGAGGAAACTTGTCAGATATTAAGGATATCTTTAGAGAGAAACGAATGCGTATTCAACTGGACAGATCAATTATAATAACTCAGTTTATTGACATGTTGCCAGTGGACATGGTAATTAACAATGAGAACAACAACAAAGAAGGTTCGCTCAAGATTACTAATTAACTACTGATTGTTTACAACGAATTTCTAATTAAATTGAAGTGAGCTGTTTTTAAGAAATCGGTAAGTTTTCCAGATAATTACTTATATCCATTTCACGTAATCATCTCGATTCAATCACACTGATGATTGGTACTCACTTCTATGATTTGAGTAGCAAACTCCTTATGACATTAATTAAAAGGAAACGTGAAAGTGGTTTCCTTATTACTATTATTATTATTATAACACTACTTGTTGTTTAGCTGTGCCATATTACAATGTTTAACTGACCTGATGTTTTTATTTGTTTACTTTAAAATGTCCCATATTCTTGAATAAATGTGACTATGCATCACGTTAAAAATATTTTTTCAACATCTATTGGATATGCGTTTTCGAATTAGTGCACATATGTTTTCTGATTATTGGGCACGTGTTTTTGAATTATTGTTCACGTGTTTTCTGATTGTTGTACATATGAGTTTTGATTTATTGCATTGTATGTTTTCAAATTATCGCGCATAAGAGGTTTCAAATTATTGCACGTAAGATATTTCAAACTACTGCATACTCGTAATACAGTAGTTTGAATAAATAAATAGCATTTTTTCTAAAATGCTATTTACTGCATTTTAGAAAAATCACTTGTCTTTTGCAACACTAATTTGTTATTCACACATTCTGTTCACAATCGCTAAACATTATGGTTATTGTTACATAACATACGTATATCAACTTCATCCTCATTTATCGTATAAAATGTTGATTTTGAGCATTGTTACCCTATAATTTGTTTCGTTTTTATTCTTTATGCTTACTAGCCCATTATCTACGATCTACTGCATTTGTACTCGAAAATGTCATCCATCTGCATGTAATATCTTTCGTTATGTAAATGTCCCACTAATATACCTTATTATTCACCAGCCGTTCGATCCAAGAACTATCTAAAAACAAAGTTTTGCAAAACTAAATTACATCCCTCTACGGCGATCTGTAAATACGGGTTGTAGTCTCTAACTTAATGAGCATTTGGAATCGTGACCAAAAAGGAATTTCCGCTAAGCTAGAGTGAGTTCCAATATTAATAGTAGGGACTAAAAATCTAATGGAGCCCTCAATGGCGAAAAGTCGAATGGGTTATCGTTATCTGACACTCCAAGTCGTTACTCTTACTGCTATTAACACCTTATCGTATTTATCGTTAGTCGTTAAAACAGGCCAATGGTATTAATTCGCTCCTCACCCTGCAGCTCCGAAATCATCGCTTTGACTTCAGATTGCTCAACAAAGGGAAATGAAAGTGTGCGTTTTTATCTGGAATTATTGATAAAGTCATTTCTACCATTCTTGGTAATCCATCTAATCTTATTATTTGGGTTTGTCGATACGTTTTCAGGGATAGTACAGCGGCCTCTGAGTATAAAAGTGTTTATTTCTCGTTAGAAGAATCAAGCTTGGAGCAGATTTCTATGACCTGTTTTGTACTTTATTTGTTGAAATTAAGATGTGTCATTTTACAGTTTTTTTAATACAAATGTAGCAAATTACGTAATGGAATACTGAGGAGATTTTCACTATTTTTTGTATTGTGCATTTCAAGAGGACTATAATGAAACAGTTACCATGTGTGAAACAGAATTTGAAGGTTAAAAAATCAACTGACTTACTTTGTCTATAAATAGAAGACAATATGATAATTAACAATTTATATTAAATTAATATAAATTGTTATTTTGAATGACTTTAATTATGGCCATGACTGCAGTGTATTTTTATGTTCTTCTGGATGGCAGAGAAAAATCACGGTCACTTTTTGGATGAGATTGGTTGTGAATGGAAAACATGTTTATATAGGGGAGGGTAGTAAAAGATTGTTTTAGAACTCAGTGAAATAGAATATTCTGTAGGCTTATAGAAACGATGGATCAATTTTATCATAATAAGACATTTTTTTTTACTTTTTTGACAAACTTCCAAACGTTTTTGACAGATCAGTCAGATGGTTACTGTCTTTGCTTCTGGTAAACCAGATAGTTCATTTCTTTATTTATCGAGTGGGGAATGTAAACTAGAAAACAAACTGTATATTTGTAAAATAAGTTACAATATAACAGAAATTTAATTAGCCAACAGAATAATCTATTTATTTTCTTAAATTTATTTCTCAAGTTTTTAAATTTATGTTCAGAATATTTAAAAAGTATACATAAATGTTATCTATAAGATCAACTGCAGACACAAACATAGTGGTTTTACATATAAGTATAAAGTAAGAATTTCATCATTCGTGCAATTCATACGATTACACCCAGAAATGAATCAGTCCGCGCGGTTAGCTTAGTCGCTTTGCACTTCGCAACCATATGCCTGGGGAAGGAGTGCCCCAGGTTCGATTCCCATCGAATGGTGAGGATCTTCCTCAGGCATAGCCAAGTTAGCAGGTTTGGGCGCGGGCAGTAGGGTTCTTTCCGCCAGTTTATCTGGCGTTTTTCATCCCGCAAGCAGGCAAACCGTCCCCCTGAACATACGCCTCTACAGCCAAAAATGTATTCCCCCCCCCCCACCAGCAGCAGACCAGGCGACATGTCGGTTGGGAGTGGTACTAACAAGTAGTCGCATCTAAGTAACACGCAGACTCTGCATAGGAAGCGGGAATAACGCGTAGCGAAAGAAGACACCCAGAAATTAATGAGATGTCTTTTAGAATGGATACATTAAAAATAATTAATAAGATTTGGTTTTTGTCCGCGCGGTTAGCCTCGTGGCTTTGCGCTTCACAACCATATGCTTGGGGAAGGAATGTCCTAGGTTCGAATCCCGTCTACGACGTGAGGAGCTTAAGGATCTTCCTCAGCCATAGCCGGTCTTGGGCGTGGACAGCAGGGTTTTCCCCCCAGTTTATTTGGGATTATTCATCCCGCAAGCAGGCAAACCAACCCCGTGAACACACGCTACTACAGTCAAAAATACATACCCCCACCTCAGCGGCAGGCTCGGCGATAGGCCGGTTGGGGATTGTACTAAAAAAAAAGTCTCATCAAAAATGTAACACGCGGACCGTGCATTGGAAGCGGGATAACCCGTAGAGGAAGAAGAAGAGGAGGTTTTTTCTTCCTCCCTTCCTTCCAAGCGACTCACGAACTACAACAGACACGAAATTGGTAGACATGACTAGACCACGTTCTAGTTCTAGCCTCCGATTCGCCTTAGCTGCCCTCTACATGATAAAATGATAAAAATAATCTTATTTTATCTTCTCCCTGATTAAGAGTGCTTTGAAGGTAATTGAAGATCCTTAACGAATAATTATTTACTATAAAATCTATAGAATAATTTCTTCACAAAATTGACAAGCACCAGATGACACCTGCATTTAGAGATTTAATAGAGTATGAAGAATCGTAGTGTATGAAAATCATTCCTTGCTACTAAAAAGCCATTGGATCTAATGATAAGTGAGGAAAGCCCAGAATATAATAAATATTAATGTGAAAAACTGAAGCAATATGTTATTTAATATTTTCTCATAATTTTATTGTCATTTTAAAACTTCTATCATGGAAGTTATGCAGTGTAGTTTATTAAAGATACTTATGATTCGATAATTACTATATTTATTTTTTTATAAGCAAATAAGTCTTCCTTAAAATGAAAAACGGGATAGTCTCCGAGAATTGTTTAGAGTGTATAATCAATCTTACGTAGCAAGTGTAATTGTAAATATTGTAGAAATTTTTAATTTCCTGTTCATGCAAAGCATAGACTGCTTGTGTAAAATTATATTTCTTTGTGCCTTCTTTGAAATATTTGAGTAAATAATTTTGTTTCTTAGTAAATAATCTCTCTCTCTCTCTCTCTCTTTCTCTCTCTCTATCCCTCCCTTCCTTCCTCCCTCCCTCCCACCCTGTTATATCTCAAAAACCAACTTAATAAAATAAAATTTATATATTTTATTTATTTTACTAGACATTTTATATCAAATTTATTTTTATTTTTATGTTTTATTTTGTCATTTTTTATATTATTTGAGAAACATCTGCTGTTAATCTAAACGACGTTATTAAGGATGGATCACTGCAATGATCTTATCAGTCTACAAACCAAATTCGAAAAATGAAGCATATTAATGTAATTTGAATTAATGTAAAAATGAAGCATATTAATTGTAAAGCTAATTAGTCCACTTCCAAGATTTGTGCTGTCAGAAATATGGTGTCGTTTACTAAGCCACGGCAAAGGGAAAAATAATTAAACTTGAAAAAAATCATCTAATTTTTAATAAAATAAACTGCCTTAATTATTTATTTACTGCTTTCAGACTAAATCGAAACTCATAGTGTCTGATTTTTATATGCATATTCTTTGGATTTTTTTCACAAGACTGGCCACTTGAGATTCCAAGGCTGAAAGGGAGCATTGGAATATAAGTCCTTCACCTATCTCTTTTTCTCACTCGGTGTGTGTGTGTGTGTGTGTGTGTGTGTGTGTGTGTGTGTGTGTGTGTGTGTGTGTGTGTGTGTGTGTGTGTGTGTGTGTGTGTGTGTGTGGCAACAAAGCAGATGTTCTCTTCCGAGGTTTGGATCGAACATCTGCGAAGAAATTTTCTTTTCTTTCTTCTCAGCGATCTGACGATTACTTGGGGATGGGCGGAAGATGTAGGTGCATGAAACCAAAAAATAGGAACAATAAAGTAATTTGCATCTAAGGATCTAAGGATTTCCACTTGACCCAAGAAGCGTCAAAGAAAGTCGCAGCTGAGAGAAAAACGCATGAATATGCAATTAAAACTCGGTACAGGTGCATTATCCATGCTGTTCCGCTTAATAGTGAAGGACTACTTGGTTATCCCAGCAGACAGTGAGGAGAGCCGTTAAGAACAATGAAGGCACCATGCCAAACCTTTTCCATGAGGAGTTTTAAAAAGAAAGTCGCTTCCATATCATGCGTACTTTAATGACTTCTTCTGCATCAACGAGTTAACAGCGCATTACCACTCTTCCCCGATTACAAAAGTTGTCAGCAGCATTAGAATGTATGTTGTACACGTATCATAATAACAAATTGCTGGCCTAATCAAAAGGCATTTTGTTTATTTTGTTTACAGGTATTTAATATTAATATCGTAAACACTTTTTAGAAATAAATATGGCGTGCATAGAGCTGACGTCACTCCTGTAAACAAAATTTATCTTAATTATGTTATATATTTATTTAGAGCAAAATTCTCTCTCTCTCTCTCTCTCCGTAATTGCAATAATTGCCGAATATCTAACTTCAACACTTTTTATGTCAATATGTCAGTCCTACTTATTCACAGTTTACGTTCACAATGTCTGCAATTACCATATCTTGATGTCAGAGAATATTGGGAAACACTGACCAATATTTTTGTTTATCTTCTTACAGAATATAAAAAAATTAAATAAATAACAAACAAATTTTAAATGCGAATTTGTTCAAAACACAAAGGATAATAAGTGCCATGTTTCGAAAGACTTCAGCCTTCCCAACTACTGAACTCCGAAACTATAACAAAATTATCTTTAATAACAACACTAATTCTTGCTCGAGGTCATTTGGAAGTGACAGTACGGTTAATGCGAGTATGTGCTTTTACGAAGTGCGGAAATTAAGTTACCCTTCATTCTTGAGTAAAAGGTCATATTGCCCTCTATTCCTCTAATCTCTTCATCCTGCCATCTCCACTACTATTTGTATAGCAAGGAAGAAAGACGCAGAGCAGTGTTTACTGTTAGAGAAGCATATCATATCCATTTAAAATACGCATTTTTAAATTACATTATATGCTGCGAACCTGAAAAGCAACTGCCTGTGTTTCATATTAAAAAAACGAAAATGAAATTTTCAGAAAATTTACAGGAACTTTATAGAAAATTACTTTAATTACAAATAAATTGTAATGTATAATGTCAATTAGAAACAGATTATTATAGATTAGTATTAAAACTAAATCAATTCACATTGAAGGTGCATACTTCTCCGCTGGTCTCAACGACGAGGAATTTGCTTTAATTTGATAATCCTCAGGCTTCCAAATCTATGGATTGTAAAAATTTTCATCCGAATATTTAAGTAATGATTTAGAATATGATTCAACCGAATCATAATGTCACACAGAATTAAATATCGTTCATTTCCTTCTTTTCTGTTTTATGTGTAGATCCACACCATATTATTCAGATATTCAAAACCAAATTTACCATTTTCAACAGATGTTGTACCAGCTTCGTATCATTGTACTAGTATACATTTTGTGGGTCATATCTTGACGTAAACCTAAATTTCAAAAAATACCTCAAAACTAAATAGTTTTACCTCGATTTTCTAATTTTAGTTTGTATTCCAAAAAAGGGATAGGCGAGCGCGCACGCACGCACGCACGCACGCACGCACACACACACACACACACACACACACACACACACACACACACACACACACACACACACACACACACACACACACACACACACACACACACGCACGCACGCACGCATTTCGGGTTTAAAATATTCTTCCGATTTTATAATATGTTATGCCTACCTCATGTTGATAAAATGTAAAAATTAGAAGTTATTGATTGCAGTGGTAAACGTATTAGGAAAATAATATTTTACTGCAGTAACTGGCTCTTGCATGCATTCATTCTCAACTATCCATGGATGCCCTCTTCTCCCCCACCTTCCATAACAAAAACAAAAAATTTCGTATACTATCATTATACTACAAATCCTCGGGGTTGTATTTGCAATCTTGTTACATGACTCCTGCATTTCAACTTTCCATCTACACTACACATCTCCAAGATTAGAAGTCTGATAAATTTCTTTTAGCATAATCACACCAGTCTAATATGCTATTGGATACCTCATCACGCCGAAGTGCTTAACTTTAGATTTACTAACATTTTCACATGCTAACATTCCAGCAGCCTTTTCAAATTATTCTACAAGTGCTAAATGTCAGTAGCATTCTCGATCACGCTGCGTTACTTGCATCATCAGCAAACAGATGTATGTCTCCTGTTAAATGCTTCTCACTACCATGAAATATAAATAATGAATAACGATGGGTTAATGACTACAACACTAGTCACTTTGAATCTTGCAGACGCATATCACTCATACAGTATTTTTTGATGTTAGTCAGCCAACCTCTTATCAAAGTTAATATTAAATATGCCAATCCCATATCATAAAATTTATGGAACAGCCTTTCATGCTGTACGAATATCCTATCAAAAGCCATAACAAAATCTGCAAGTATCATAGTATATCCATTCCCTTGTCGAACTCAACGACAACATCATTATCGATCTTCATAATAACGGCCTTCCTTTAGCAAACCCATGCTGTTCATGGCAAAATATAGATTCTTTGTCAATCCATTGCTGTATGTGAACTCTCAACAACATTTTCAATATTTTTACTACTACTAATTGACATATTGATGGATCAATAGTTGGATACATAATTCTTTGCATCACCCTTGTGCAATATGATTATCATATATTCTTTTAACTCTTGTGAATCTTCACTATAATGAGATGCATGTTAAACAGCTAGCTCAAGGGCACAGACAATTCTCCAGAACACTCCCTTAGCAGCCGTGCTTAAATCCGATTCCCACTTATAGTAAAATCCTTATTCAGTTATAAGTGCTCATTTGCATATTCTAATTATAATGATAATTGTTTTCAAATTTGTTTAGATGTTTTAAATACTTATGTTTTTAATCATCCTTTGAATGCTGAAATATATATACATGTTTCTTATGAACTATAGACAGATTTAAGTATTACATATTAAGATGTTTTAAAGTAAAATTATGCAATCTACTGAATCAGCTTACTTGGTCATACATTTGAAAAGACCTTTTTAGGATGGTATATTTCGACAATTCTCAGTTGAGTTCCTACTCACAGCTTTGCCTGGTAGCAATACTTTCATAAATTAACTTTGAGATAGACCAAACGGGGAACATAACTGACTTCCAAAATGGTAGGATTTTATGCATGATTGTATTACAAAAACGGATGGTTCGAGAATGTGCTTTAGAGGAGTATTAGCGAGAACAAAATAATCGTAGAAGCTCCCCGCCAAAAACTTTAGTTCATTGATCACGTTCGAAATGTCAGTATTTGACTAATATCAGCCTTTGTTGATTTCAACAATACGAATTTTATTAATAAATATTGATAATAAGCCATCATAGTAGTAAATCATTAGAAACAATATTTGTTTCTAATGATTAATATAATTTAATATAAAGCAAGATCATATGAAAATTCCGAAATTATTCGAGATTAAATTCATCGGAATTTTTCTCAAAATAAAATCAAACCTGTTTTGATCTTCAGGATGTTCATATATTTTTATGTAACTCCCATCCACCAAAGGTTTCAAATCTATAGTATGTTTTCAAGCCACCTCAGACTTCCGATAGGTGGGGGATGCGGTCTCCGACGTCTTTCACGTTTTAGATGGTAGATGAAATTTACCTACATCCAAAACAATCACAAACAACTATGTCCACGAAGAATTCGAACCTAAAGCCTATTTGCTTGGAGAGCAATTCTGGAATGATGTATGCTTCTATTCGTCAAAAATAGTTAGGTCCCCAATAAATATTACTGCTTTATTCCTGTAGATTCCTGTACATATCTGTTTTTGAAATCTCCGAAATATATACATGTATAGTTGACTCTATGAATTAATTTGTTTCCCTTATATTGAGCACCAGTGATGAGAAGAATATGTGATCTCAACAGATTTTGTTTTCTGAAAAGTGATATTTCGATAATTATTTCAACCCTGTGTATTTTGAAATATATTAAATTAAAAGCATTTATCGCTAATTCGGGATTGGAATATGAACGAACAAAGTTTAAGCTAGGGACATCCTTCTTTTCTTGTAATTTATGCAAATCACTAAGTCACTGCCGATATACCGATTCAGTAGTGGTCTGGTAGCCAAATATAGAAAGTTGATAAGTCAAGGAAACTATATATTTTATTATGATCTTGGTGTATATCATACATTTTTTTCGAAAAATTTCGATATGCACCAGTATCGAAATTTACGTTCTTAAGAGAACTACCATTATAGTGCGCTGAAATTAGAAATGAACGCAGCATCCTTTAATGTGCACATGTTCCAAATTTGCAGAAACAAATAGGAAGTTGTTCTCTTTCATTGTGCGTGCAGATATAAATTGACAAAAATACAAATGTATCTAAGAATGGCACAAACGCGTTATATAATTAATTTGCATTGCAAACCAAACTAAGCGTGCGTGTTAAATACATCATGAAATATTTTCGTATTACGCAAGGGGAACATTTTTTATCTGTTTTAATTTCTAGGAGAAAAACGGAACTCATTTTGTTGTTGTTGTTATCTTTAAGGAACATCCACTTTTAGATCATTACGCTTTTTATTAATATAAAAATGTTATTGTTAGAAAAAATAAGCAAAACATATTTCATTTGAGATTCCAGTGGACTAGTTTATAGACTGCTCAACTAATTGAATAGTTATATATAGATGGAAAGTATTTATATAACTGCATGTTGGAATTTATAGTTACACTCATCAAAGTATTATGACCTACCAGTCTGTTTTCGGCCAGCAGGGCTTACCGAAAACCGACATCCTGGTTTAGATTGTACTCAAGGATAACACACCTTGAAGGCTAATTCCTACCTGCGAATTGTTTTGGACCATGTCTTGCCCTACACGGTGACAAGATGGCCCGAAAAATCTGGACTCTTCCAACATGACACCCAGTCACAAGGTTCGCCTTATGAAAGCATGGTTCTAAGAACATATCTAAGCACTACAGATACTCCCATAGCCGATTAATTCTCATTCTATCGTAGATTTGTGTTATCATATGGAACGCAGCATCAGCAGATCTATGCTGTGCCTCTCGGTCTCTGACCTTTCGCAAGTTATTCTGTCCACTTGGTATAGAACAAAAAAACATCTCGTGACATCTTACGTTGTGGAGTCAATGCCATGAAGGTTGCAAGCGATTATCTTCTCAGCCAAAAGAAGCCAAACCAACTACTAGGTGATCATATGTACTTGGTTGATGAGTACTTATTACAGATTTCACACATGACTATATTTAATATTTAAGGGGTTAATTGTTTCATGGACGAGATAATGTTCTAGACATTAATACTTTTGGATGGGAAGAAATAACACATATAATCCTCTCATTAGTAACAATAATAAATTTAATGCATCCTCTGATTATAATATTTAAATAACAGTCTGATATAAATTGAATAAACATGTTAAAAGAAAATAATTCAGACTCTTCAATTAAGGGGAAAAAAGAAATTAAAAAATCATAGAGACGATTAAGTTTTAACAGCATCACACAGAAAAGCTGAAACCTAGTTCTATTTAAATTTTACAAATCATTACAAGCATCTACTCCAAATTTCCATTATCATTCTTATTGCAAGTTTTAATTCTAATTCCCAACGGGAAGGATTTTGAAAAATACAGAAATGCCGTTTGAAATATTAGTGTAATGGATTTTCAAAAGTGTTTCAGTGGAAATAAATAAATTATGAATTTGTCCTGACAAAATGTCATTAGCTTTCTATGAATAGAAACTGTGGAAATTTTCCATACAAAATAATTCGAAAATAAGCCCAGATGATTCGTAGTGGAAACAAGAAAAATGATTTGACTTTGTAATCATGTGAAGTTCGTCTTAGAAAGAGTCAGACAGAGAGAAAGAGAGAGAGAGAGGGAAATTACAATAGGAAAGAGACTTTGCATTTTAATTAAAAACGAAAATGAAATAATCCTCTAGCAAATGAGAGAAATTCCATTCTGATAGACACTTGTTCTAAACAGCAGAAATTTGAGATATTTGATTCACACTGCGCCATTTCAAACTTACTCAGCATGAATTCGTTCTCGCTCTCTGGAGTAATTTAATCTAATTCGCTGAATTAGACAAAGGCATCTGTTTTCCTTCTATCACAGATCTTAAAATAGTGGTCACAAGTTATCTGCATAAATTAAACATCCAAATTAATAAGTATGCACACAAACGATGCTGAAATCTTTATTTATTCTAAGTAAGGAGACGAAACGGTTTAATTTACTTCAGTAATTTGCATGTCCTTCAAAGCTCGAAATAGAACGATTTTCCTTCGTTAAATTTCTTAAGACTTGTTCCTTAATTTAATTGTCGTGGTGTTCGTTAGGTTATAAACATTTGGTAACGTAAAGAAAACACAATGATTATAATTTCAACCTTGGAAATCTATCAATTAGTGGACTCGGCGAAGTTACTTCTTTCTATATTTCACTGAGAATCTCCCTGAGGAATATCTGTCTCTTGTCGCCTTTCAGGATAACTTTAACGGGAAGCTGTAATAAAGAGAATTGTTAATGTCAATACAAAAGCATTGAGTTACACCGGGGGCGAAATGCACAAAGACCCTCGCTTATATAATTAGGCAAAAGTTTGATTCCACATCTGCATTTTAGAATACCTCTAGTGGCTTAGTGCGTTCCCAGAACGAACGAATATTAATTACCCGCATAGTTACTTAAGAGTAGATGTACATTCCTTTTGAAGACAAGCACGATCATCCTGAAGTAAGTAAATATTCATTCAATTCGTCTAATGCTTGGTAGCGACAGTTTTCAATTCGTATGCATCTCTTCGTAATTGATAAATATATGAGTTTTTGTGACTAATTACGACTAGGAAACATACAAAAACTTATTCTTATGTATTAAAAAATTACTTTTTTATCCACCCCCAAAACCCGGCATCATATCAATATCAGAAGTTCGATCCCATATGAGAATGTGGATGAGGAGGAGGAGTGATGATGAAAATTTCACCAATATAATGGTGAAGAATAAATCACCAGAGAATTTCTTTCTGCCCAATTATAGAAGAATCATTATGACTAAAGAACTGTGACCATACTTTTATTTCTTCCACAAGCACGCAATAAACACAGGTATAAATCATCTTCAGTGTGTTTTCGATGTGATTATAAATATTACAGACAAAGAGAAAATTTTAGAGACATCACATGCAGGATGTCAAGGAACTAACTCTATCCAGTCGCGTACTAAACTCTATAAATCCAAATGACAACCAATCTACTAGAAACCAAGTAAAACGGGATGCATTGAGACCTTACGCTCATGTCATCTGAGTGAAAGATGAGAGAATCCACAGAAATAATTTTCATCCGTAAATGTAAATCTCAGTTGTAGTTGAACAATAATTTTATCAGGCTATTATTCAACTATAACTCAGCTATGGACAAAACGAGACAACTCACACACGCGAAATAGTTCTTCACATTATAGTAATTCTTTTAGAGCATCGGTTCCCTACCGGTAGTACGCGTACCCCCAGGGGTATGTGCTGGGCCGTTCACGAGTATGCGAAAAATAATCGGTAATGGCGGGAAAAAAAAAGTAAAGTAAACTATTTTACATTAAGATAGACAATGAACAAAAGTGTCAGTATTTAAAAACAGCTATTTTAAAAAAAACGGGTACGATTAATAGAAATGGGTTTAAAAGGGGTACACAAGTGGATAAAGGTTGGGAACCACTATTTTAGAGTAATATACAGTAGTTACTGTATTTCTGTTTTCTTATATTTAACTATAGGACGAGTAGGACGAAGCTAGCTCTTAAAAAATAAATATGAATCGGTTATTCGTTTTCTGTTTCCTTCCACAGTTTTGCCTAGTCATATAAAACTCTTATGAATGTCTTAAGACGAAAGTCTGAAGTAGCCGTATATATAGGTAGTACAATAATTCTAAAGAACCCAAAGATCTATTTGTTACACAATGAGGACTAAAATGCAGCACTTTAGCGAGTATTGCTTAATTCTTCTTTACTGAAACATCTTTTGGATTACAGTGGAACAATCACTGATCGATGTGTTCCCGTGCAACCCAAATGCTGCCATGGAAATATGACGTCAAACTCGTCTACGTGGACAAAAAATATAACATTATTATTATTCGTAAAGGCTAAGAAATTAGCTATTGATATGCATGAATAATTTTTCCGATAATCACAAAATGAATTTTTCTCCTGAAATTTGTGGCAATTCTGTAGTGTCTGAATATTTGGTCATTTCCATGGTCTGTTCATTAAGGTGACGTGAAAAAGTTCAAATATCGTATTTTTGAATAGTCACTATCAAAACGACTCATGCATTTAGTCCCACTTGGTTAGTATACATAATGATCTTAACGTAATGGCCTAGCGTATCTTAAAAAAGATGTTTGATATTAAACCTTTTGCTGCCCATAGTACGGATGTCTTATGGGCAGCAAAATGGGTTAGTTAAAGATTCAACCTTTTTTTTGTCATTTTCACCGAAAGGGTGAAATATTTAGTAATATACCTTATTAATAAATTTTGTTGTCTACCTTTTCATATATTATTGTTATTATTTATTTATTATTCACCGTAAGCGTATGCATTTAGTAACAATGTTCCAGTTTACGGCAATTTATCGTTTAGTTATCCTTTCAATGTTCATATAGAGCAGCAATCTATTTTGGGTAAAAAAGACGCTAGATCATCATGGTATCGCATAAAAAATGTTAATGACTTCATATGGTGCTCATAGCCTCAGTGATGATCTATCCTGATGTAGAAGCATAAAACATTTATCGTATGGATGCTCTCATTATAAGAGGTTAACGAAGGACCTCCACCACCACCAGCGATCGAAATATGTTAAGTTAGATTGAATTTGAAGGTGTTATTAAGTGTTGTTATGAAGTAGGAGTACAGCATTATGAATGTTGAATATAATGTTGCTCTCGTGCAAAAACCACCAGTCAAATGATTCCTTTATTGTCACAAAAGTATACAAACATTTCCTAAATTCAGAAAATTGACGAGAGCTTTCCTTGTCGTTTACGTCTTCCGATGCTTCAAATGAATATTTATCGGCATATTATGTTGGGTTACAATGATTTTTTCCATGTATAAAGGAATGATCTGGAATGATCCTCGTTTGGAATGATATTCTGGAGGGGGATGGTGTGTCTAAAATATCTCACCTCCTTTGTCTTCTTTCTCTTCAGCAAAAACTTTGAAACTTTCATTAAAGATAAACTGTATTTGCATATTATCTAATGATTCTTTCTATATGAAACAACCATTAGAAAATTTATATAACTTATATAGAAAAGTTTATATAACTTATAGAAAAGTTGTATAAACTTTTCTATAATGCATGTCAGCGAATGATTTTCGAGCAATCCTCGAATTCGATCTGTATCGTAAATGTACTGTGGGATCAAAGAAATCAAACAACGATAAAAAATAAAATAAAATAAATAAATAAATAAAAGCAGCATACACCATGACCAATAACAATAGGAAATAATAAGTGGTCTTTGTTTCTCTATGGTTATATTTCGGTTTTCATAAACCTCTTAAAGAAAGATTTATAGTTTCGGTTATAGTTATCGATTACAAAAACTTCGATTTTTTTTTCAAGCAGTTCCTTAGTTATTCAACATTTTCTGTAAGCAAGTAGCAAGAATAAGCAAGTTCTTATTCGAGCAATTATCTCCAATACCCTTGTACTCGAACACTTCAATTCGTCGTGAGTCCTGAACTCAACTATCAGTGAAAGTAGAGGTACTCGATGATTGTATAAGGATTAAAAAGAAAGATAGAACTAACATATGTAAAACGTACTCGTTTTATATATAATGGTATAAGTATTCTTATATTACATATAAGGATTTAAAAAAAATAGAAGTAACATTAAATGTAAAACGTAAATATATTTTATAAAAAGGTAAAAATAGAAAAAAAAAACGAACGAACAATTATTATTATTATTATTATTATTATTATTATTATTAATTATTAATATAACAGAAAGCAGACGTTTCTGTAACAACGTATGCTTTCTGTGCACCCTACAAATTAAATAGATTAATGTCACTACAGTACAAAATGATAAAACTGATCTCAGAACACAAAATACTGACGGCAAAACATTTATGTCACTATGCAGCTTTGCTAAAACATTATTTCGATGCCAACTACAGGACAGTCAGAAATACATACCGTATAACAAGACCTCAGACGACTAATTATATCACATATAAATACAATAACCACTACGGAAAGGCCACACGAAACTTCTACATCCCAGACATGATAAACAAATTACCTTTTGAATACAGAAACCTTACAAACTATAATAGCCTGAAAAGAGCTCTAAGGACATACTACGAACAAGAAACACGCACCCAAAATACCATACAAACTTAATGAAACACAATATATTCGTTCCTGCTTCCAGTTCAGTGACGCATCAATACATTCCAAGTTATTGTGTGTGTGTGTGGGGGGGTGCGTGCGTGCAAATTTCTCAATCATAGATTTAGTAGCTTCCCAACACAGCAAAAAAAAAAAAACAATAAATAATAACCAACTGGTGTCATCCTCAGATAAGCTTATATATAAGCTTCGAGGATGAAAGCAGAGAAATTACTTCTCATCCAAGATGTATCATATGTAACCAAATGCATGTAATTTAAGTATCATATGTAATCAAATGTATGTAATGTATGTAATAACTGTAACAAAAGTATGCAATATAGAGTGATTATATACATTGATATTGTATATATGAAGTGTAAAATTGCAAAGAAACATCTCTAATAATCATCATTATGAATATAATAATAATATACGTTGTAAACAGTTATTGTTATTATTATTATTATTAAAAAAAACTTTATGTACGAGAAAGTATCTGTTATGCATAATTGTGTTCATATAATGTGTGTAATTTATCTGAGAAATAATTAAAATGTTCAAAAATAAAAAAATAAAAAAAATTAGTGAATGACCACTTTATAGACAACTGCATAACATGTTATCATTTATTAATGAATACATATCAGACAAAGGCGCATGCGCAACTCTCGCACCAAAACTTTTACTGACACTTTCGCATTCATAATCGAAATATAGATAACAAACAATTCTTTCATCAATTCTGACGTAGTAGGAAGTATTTACCCGATTCAGTGTGGGCATCGCTTTTAACTCTAAAGCTGCGATAAATCGGTTCTATTGATGATGCAAGTAATTAGGCTACCTTTGTGGCGCTCTTTCCCTGCTCTTACCTCACCTCGTACTAGTGTCGTGCGGATCGATATGAACATCCTCCGTTGCTACTAGAATTCCGATGTGCACTGCGGTAATAAAAGCTACCACCTCTTCGGAATTCTACTGTTAAATAGAGATATTTGATTTCGTTCCCTTGTGGGCGTGAGTTAAAACCTCAAATGGGAGAAATAAAAGAAAAAAAAAAGTAAAACTAACCGAGTTGCTGATTTTTATGCTTCAGTGTTTGAGTTGTACTTGGAGTGCAATATCATGTAGTTATCTTTTCACAATTAATTCTTCTTTCATTAAATGTGAAAAGTCTCAGTACGGTATTTTTAAGAGATGCATTACGAGAGAAAAACCAACCAGTGAACCAGTCTTCGTTCTCAAATAAGAATGGAAAGAGTAAGAATAAAAATGATGCTTACATCATAAATTCCCAAAATTCAAAAGTGAAATTTATATTTTAAAAATGTATTAAAACTTGTGGGCGTTTGGTATAGTTAAAATTGATTTAATACCACGTAAAACTTTGTGTATGAGGGGGTATGAGGAGGGAAGTGAGGAAGGAAGTCTACTAGATCTCTCGTATACTGTATGTCTAAACCTTTTGGATATATCATAGTATGGAATATCTGCAAACCCAGATACATTTGGAAGAAAGAAAATCTTAAATAAGAAATATTCCCAATTCCAGGTGTTATCTTTTACATTTCTAACAAACTAGGAAAGCTTTTCCGTGTTTATCTACGTCATTGTAGTCATCATGTGTTTTCTTTCTTTCACAATAAGTCCTATATTTTTCTGTGTTAAGTAAACATTTTATATTTTATATTTTTCCTTTATATATATATATATATATATATATATATATATATATTATATATATATTCTATCCATTATCCAATGTTTTTATAAGAAAATGTCACTTGTTTGCCCATTTGAAAAACTAAGCTGACAGTGTGGCATAAGAAGAAGATCATAGACATATTCTGCTTTCAAATAAGCGTTATAATCGTACTATATTAGCACGGAAATTGTTTCGGTAGGTCTAAACATTTTTAAATCAACCCTGTGTAAATTTTTCTTGTTTAATGAAGAGTAATTGTTTTTTTTTCTTTAAAGAAAATAACGCATTGATCATTTCGATAGCAGGGTCATGTTTCTCTTCCATTTTTTACCCTTCCTGCCTAGTGCTGTGTGGATAACTTCAGCAGAATACTAATTTTCTTGTACCCTCTTCTCTTCTGTTGGAATTTGATAATAAATCCTAGTAAAGAAAATCCTGGTAGAGTAATGAAGAGTGAGTAAGAAAATGTGGATCTACTAATAGGAAGATCCACATTTTGCCTTTTCTTAACCTTCTCACTATGCCACTGAATCATTATCTTTTATAGTTCAATTTATTAGAACTTTTATCCTATGGTATAGATGACTTTTAATTCTAGGTATTATACTTCAGTGTCTCCGTAACACAATCGTTATCTAGGATGCCTTTTGGATGGAAAACAGTCAATTCGAATGTCATCTAGAATGCAAAGAACCTGTAAAATGACCCCACTTGAAAGTCCAGTTTCATATGGAGGTGGAAGAGTTCGTTCCCTGACGGAACATTTTACATTTGGCAATAGCGAGAAAACTAGCCAGTCGATTACATGCAGTTAACAGACATAATAAAATGGCATATGGCTTTATTTGCTTCACTGTAATTTCAAATAGTAACATGAACCTTAACATGTAGCTTACCTATTGGAGAGATGAACTGACAAAACTAACCCAAGATTTCTAGGCCTATGATATCATATCAATGGACTTCAACTGATACTAAATTTTATCATTTTAACAACATACAGAGAATCACTGGATGATTGTTTTCCTAAATCAAGTAGGATGTTTAAATAAGATGAATGGGATGAAGTGAACTGCATCAAAATAATGAAAAAGCGAATTGTATAACAAATAGACTCACTTTTATACTTTACAGCCAAATAGTATTTATGCATCTGAGTTGAATAGATTAATACGGACTAGATCTGACAGATACTAAAATGGATAAAATATTCAATATATCTAAATGTTTTTACGATTTATTAATTTAAATTTATTTAAGAAGGTTATCATACAGATTCTTCTGAATTTTCAAGTTTCAAACCTCGAAATGTACCTTAAACATCTCTAAGCTGTAATTAAATTTTCTATGGCTTCTACTGTTTTATGAAAATGATCATCATGATTTTAGGGAAAAAATCATCAGAATTCGTTTTGTGAGTACATCTTTTATTAATATGTAGTGAGACAGGCAGACTAGAAGACCATTGTGTAAGAAGCTAAACACTAGATAAAATTAGGAAATGGTTAACCCCCATTATCGAACTTTATGTAAAGACTGTGTAACTATCCTGAATGCGAAGAAAATGTACGATAACTGCAATATTTCGATATAGTATTTTACCAAACGTTTATGAATAATATAATTTTTTTATGATTGTGGGGAAAGGATTATTTCTTTTCTTTTCTTTTCTTTTTTTTGTATTTTTATTAAGTTTTTGCATAAATAGAAAATCCTGTTCCACATGTAACTTTTAGGAATCTCCATTAAGTGGGACTCTTTTCTCACAGCGAGAGATGAAATTCAGCTCCCATCTAAAGAGAATCACAAATACTCATACCCCTTCAGGATTCTTAGCCACAACTTGTTGGTCGAAAAGCATATAATGTAATCTTTGTCGGTCAACCAGACCAGCGAATGTAATCGTTATTAATCCTAAAAACTCCTATTCGACTGTCTACTATATCAAGGATGTTGTTATTATAGTAACATATTATAACTACTAATATTTGATTTCATATCTATGAAGACTAATGCAAAATATTTATAAATATTTGAGAAATTATATCTTCAAACCACACTTCTGTAGTAGGATTTATTTGAATTATGAGTAACTTCACGAGAGTTTTTGATAATTTCTAGAGATACCATAAAAAACGATAATGGCTTGGAGTAGAAAGGTAACACCGCCACTTCTGAGAAATAAGTATCATTAGATCCTAGTATCTCACATACTTGTAGTTAGCCGTTCATGGGATGACCAGTGTATCGACCTGCTAGTTCGCGTTAAGGTGTGCATCATTTCTGCTGCTGCTACTGCTTCTGGGGTGGCTCAATGCAACCAGGCAACAAGAAAATTCTCCTGAGCAGCTAACAATCACATATTTCAGCTTCATTTGCCACGTGAACTATGATCATGCGTGTATCTTTCTACATCTGTGGATATTTTAGAATTGTCAAAAATAATGCAGCAGCTTTTTTATTTGCGTTTATTTTTCAGCATCACTTGGTAATTCTGAAATAAATACATAAATTTTTTCTACACTATGGTTCTCTTCATTTTGACTCCCACACCACGAAAAGTTTTCGTAAACCTATAATATACTTGTCCCAGTACCATTTAAAACTAAAATGAAATAAAATCAAAATATTTAAAATATAATTCCAGAAAAATGCATATTACCAGAGGTTAAAAAATGACACGTGATTGCTTTTGAATATAAAAATATAAACTTCTATCTTTTCAAAACAATTTTTGAAAGTTTATATTTGAAATATAGCAGTTTTTATTTGCATTGTTTTAAACGACTGTTTATAAAAACAATAATTTATAGTATTGCATTGTTTAGAGATCATGCCATTAGCGAAAGGAGATGTTAGTCATGAAATATTAAAAATTGTACATTGCAGTAATATCAAAGTTCATTTCTTAACAAAATTTGAAGGGCTGAATAACCCTGCCCAGTGGAACGTATCCTTTTGTAGGCCTACCAAATATAACTAATTAATAATATAATATAATCAAATTAATATTAAACATAAGTTCCGTACAAAATTGATTGGCTACAGCCCTTTTCTCTTTTTGATTATTGACAAAATGAACCCTGCAGAGCACTTTTTAGGAAGCTGAATTTGAAAACATTTTCACCACGGTGTTGTCCGAAATAGCTGCCTCGTTTTTTTTAACATTTCAAGCATTGGTATAAACTTAGAAATAACAAAACACCATCAATATAGAGTGCAGTAACTCTTCAGTGAAAGTGCATAATAATACACATAATAGTACACCTTCACACTTAATAAAAAATTTAAATCATTGATTGATGCTCATCATTATATTGCAGTCGATTAAGAGATAATGCTTGATTGATTAATTCCTTATTATTATTATTATTATTATTATTATTATTATTATTATTATTATTATTATTATACAGAGGGCGCTGTGTAGGCAGACAGACGCACGGACGTTGTTACCGCTGTTACAGGTTTTATAGGTTTAAATTGGTTTTTAACTGATGTTTATAATTTGAAAGTGCTGCTATTTAATTTTACTAGTTATTCTTTCTAATAGGCTCATTCTAATAGGAGACATTAACATAAATACTCTTCACACCGCTTCTTCAACCACTAACATGTATCTTGATATGCTAAGTGAGTACAACATAAACCCTACCATTAACTCCCCAACAAGAGAAGAAATACTCAACAGCGCACTAACACAATCATGCATTGATCATATCAACATACGGGCTCCCATCCATACATATACATCATCAGTAATTAATGTCAAAATTACCGATCACGACTTTGTCTCAACTTCGTTTTATTACGTTACCTACCCCCCCCCCCTCCCACCACCACAGAAGTCGAAAAAACTCGATCATACTAAAGAGCATTGTCGATAACCAAGTAAAAAATACAGACTGGAATTGCCTACTTAAAATAAACGATCCAGTAACATTATACGAGAATTTTCAACTAAAGTTCACAGAAATATACAAAACAGCAACAAAACCTACACAAACGAGATGACAAACAGACAAAAATCCATGGATAAATGACGACATACTAAATACTACTACTGTAAAAGACAATCCATGGAAAAACTTAAAAAGTCACCCAGTAACACACGTTTACAAACCTTATACAAAAACACAAGATATCAACTAACAACAAAAATTCGTAGATGCTACTACTTCCAAAAATGCATGGAATATAACGACAACATTAAGCAAACATGGGCTACACTCAACAAATTAGTAACTCGAAAAAAGAAAACTTCAACACAAGATTTTATTGCATAAAGCTTCGGTCAGGACACAAACCAAGGGGAACTAGCAGACTCATTCAACTATGCTTTCACAAACAATATCACACAACTCAAAAAAGGCAAACTACCAACGATCAACAAAAAACTATCGACACAAAGTCAACAACAAACGATGTATTTTCCACCCGTAACAAAATAGGAACTGAAAGAAGCACTCTTACAACTAAAACCAAAGACCAGTCCTGGAATAGACAAAATAAGACACACAGACCTTATAACACACTTTGAACAAATAAAGCCAATACTTTTGAAACTTGTGAGCATAATATTAGACACAGGCATTATTCCACAACAACTAAAAACTGCAATAATTACGCCAATATACAAACACGGTAAAAGAAACGAAACTCAGAACAACAGACGAATAGCTACCCTACCAGTCATCTCAGACATTCTAGAAAAAAAACGAACACCAGACTACAGAACTATTTACAGACGTACAACATCATTTCACAAAACCAATACGGCTTTCAGAAAACAAAAAGCACCATCACTTAATTATAAGTCATCGCCGACACAATAAACAAAGCTCTTGACAAAAACAAGTACGCCATCCTAATACTGCTTGACTTAACCCAAAGCATTTGATACACTTGAACATGACATACTACTCACCAAACTGTACTCAATAGGTATAAGAGGAACACCGCATACATGGTTCAGGAACTACCTCTCAAAAGTAACAAAAATAAGTACATGTCACAGCCGGGGTATACAAATAAAATACGGTGTTCTTCAAGGCGCCATTTTATCACCCACTCTATTCAACATATACATTAATGATGTTCATAACATGGACATAAGAAGTCAAACATTTCAGAACGCAGATGACACTGCACTACTAGCAATCCAGACAGACATCAACACGACTCTTTCCAAAGCACAACAACACCTAAATGAAATCACAACATACTTCTACCGAAACGCAATTCTAATCAACGATACCAAAACACAGATGTTGATAATACACAACCCAAGAATCATGCGCTCCACACCACTTTCGATACACTGTCACACATACCACTGCATTAACAACAAAAATACTTGCAAATGTCCCGAAATCAAACCTGTAACACATGCAAAATACCTCGGTCTCTATATAGATTGCCACCTTAAATGGACAAAACATATAGAATACCAACATATCAAACTCCGAATCATCGCAGCAAAACTCTTCCAACTAAAAGACGTTATTCCATCTAACATAAAAAAACTCCTATATCACAGTATCTGCCAATCCCTGCTCAGATACAGTATAGCACTCTATACAAACACATTAAACAGCCAACTAACAAAATTAGAAATATTACGTAGGAAAATTGTGTCAACAGTGATTTGGACACCTTATACACTATTCGACCAGCACATGGCGATACACGAAATCCTAAGCATTAAAAATCTGAAACACTACATAATATTAGAATGGAATTACTTCAACCAACAATCGAAACAACAGATACATATTGTATAATACGACCTACACCAACTCTCTACATCCATACATCCTTTAACAACTGACATGGTTCTTCTGTGAGATCACATCAGATTCCAACGTAACTCAACAACCTACCAAGAAAGTTAAAACACGTAGATAACTACAGAACATTAAAAAACGAACTCTGGAAAATATACCAACAAAGTTAATACACCATTAACACTAATATACACATCACAAATCACCAGCATCCAATGCCTGCAGCCCATGCATAAACAGTAACAACAACATAAATAGTGAAGACTAAATCCCACTCTCTTCATAAAAGCTAACCCAAGCTTTGAAGTAGGTGGGATTAACTTGCCTCACCCATCTACACGTAATCCTTATAATCAAATGCAGAAATGTAACATAACAGTCAGTAAATTACATAACAATAAATAAGATACTGATTATTATTATTATTATTATGTAATAATATCATTATTATATTAAAAAAAAAAATCAGCTAACGCCTTTTTATTCCCGTATATACGGGAGTAGGCGAGGTCATTTAGCCCTATCTAACTTTTGGAGACTGAGTGGGCAATTCAATCTCCACTGGTACCCAATCAGAGACAGATGGCCCAAGGCTATCACTAATTAAGCGGTACGCAGTGAAGAGAGACGGCTCAAATGTGCCGCCATCTCGTGGTCTCTAACCCTAACACAATATATTTAATGTCTGAAATAATGTGGGTTCTACGGTCGATTTTCTTGAGTTTACAGGACGAAAAACCCGAGTTTCCAGGAGGAAAAACCTGCTTGCCCGTGCCAGAGATCGACTAACTCGGGAACCGGTCGAAAAAAGGCTTAGAAAAATTTCCTCTAGTCGCCGACTAGACTCGAAACCAAGACTTCCTTCGTGCGGCCTAGCGCGGTGGTGTGCAAACGCCACATCCACTGAGCTACACAGGCTAATATTATAATATTATTATATTATAATATCATTAATATAATATTACTATGTAACATGAAAAAAATAATGTAATAAATAATTCTTATTATTAAAAATATATAAATAATAAGTTTACATTGTATGTTTGTGAGAAATAGGAGATATAATATTTTAATTGCACCTGTGTAAATACTGTGTATAGTCACACTTTTTCAAACTTTGAAAAAAAAACTATATAATTATAAATTATTACTGTGATTGTTATGTTATCATCATTGTAAAATATAATTGTAAAATAATATACTACTAAATGTTACTCAAGATGATAATTGTATATATGTAAATATTTGAGAGATCAATTAAAAAAAATTATAGGCCTATATAATTATTTGTATAATTATAATTATGTAGTCACCTCCATCAGTGAGTCAGGAATTCATCGAGGAAAGACCCTTGAAGGTGAAATGCCTTAGTTTCTATTACACCTCACCACAGATGCAGTAACAACATCCATGAGAGCTTATTTTATTCCCTTACCACACACCCCATGAAACTAACTCAGATTCTGTATCCTTACATTACTTCCTGACTGCACCCTTATGGAACTTCTAGAGATGCCGTCAAGATTTTTTCCTCATATCCAAAGTACTGCAAACCAGGTATTGTCTCTTAGTTAGCCAGTACTACATCTTTTCGACTTTTCCTAATCTCCATGGAAACCAAGTGACTGTATCCGAGAACAGTAGGTGCGATGCATCCATATCTAAGCCTTATAAATGATAATTACGATAAATTATCGGTTAATATCCGATTTCTCACTTAAATATGAACGAGATTTCTTGCTTAGTGATTAATCAATAGAGACAAGGTTTAAATAAAGTAATTACAATGGTTACCCTCTTATTTTTTTCTAGTGAAGTCATCACACTGCTGCATAGGCGCACACTATACCATAAGGATATCACAATCCAAAATCTACTTAATAGGACATCTGCTTTGTCTGTTAACAGTGTGTATTCTCTGACAAGTTTATATATTATGCGAAATAAAATAATAATAATAATAATAATAATAATAATAATAATAATAATAATAACCTAGATTATCGCAGTGGAGCGAACATTTTTTCGCCTCTGGGTGAGATCTGCTAACTCACTTTCAGGGGCAAAGCTGTTATAAATATTCTTCCCATCGTAGCTTTTTCTAAACGAAGAGAAAACGTTCATCTTTCCTACTGAAGCTCATTTAATAAAATAGCAAACCTTAATTAGTTTATTGGAGGTGACATCTCCCTTAAAACAATTAAGCACTTTATTTCCTCAAAAAATTACGTAGAAATAGAAATTAACCAATATAATTTAGTTTTTTTGAGTCTTCAAATGCAGTTTGGTCTGTTGTGTATTATATTAACATCTTATGTTTATCAAAAACTGGTGTAAAGAAAATGTTTCTTTTATTTATTTATATCTGATATTCAAAATAAAAACAAAATGGCAACAAAGGCACATCTTAGTATTCCTTAGCAGGTCTTTGAGAAAACACCAAGATTTTATTTGTTTCCAGAAGATGTAGAAAATCAGAGGTTACCAGACTTTCTGTCACTAGACGTAATCCCATTATAGATGCCCCATGGCGCATGGACCGATAAGATAAGACCATTAAGGAGAAAATAAAAGACTTCGAACATTGCGAATTACACTAACAAGCTTAGGAAGGCGATAATTGTAGGATAACAGGCAACAACTTCATTCCCTCTCACTTATTATCTTGTTAGCTTATCTACACTTGGTTCAGAGCTAACTTCAAAAATCGTTTATCTATAAACAAAGATAGACAGATAAAATAGGTTGCGTGCAGCCTCTTCGGAAACTAAGAAAATCTTGATCAAGTTGCCTTGCAACGTTTTGATTGCTTAATGAAAGGGCTTGTGTTTAACGTTTCTGTTAGGACATATTTTAACACTGAAATATATCATGGATACGAAGCGCATGCGGATGCGTATTCCACCTTACCATCCATTATGGATCAAATACGAATCCGCATGCGCTTCGTATCCATCATATATTTCAATGTAATATCAATGGTATTACAATTTTAATAAGCACTTCGCATCCATGATAACTTGAACGTCTATAGACGTCTTGGCCGGTAGCGTGGTTTTAAGCGACTATGCGTTTACGTTTTACACAGCAAGTTTCATAGATCTCATTATCTGAACTGGGACTTTTTTTTACTTACTTGATTTTTGATTATACTGCATTTTATGATATTCTTATTATTCACATATATGTGAATTATAACGAAGAAAAAAATTAGCGGCTGGCATTATTTTACAAATGCATTTATGCTAAAGAACTACATTTGCTTTTTTTTTTTCATTTCATTTGTCTCACTCTTGTATTCGAATCACGTGTCTTAAAACAAGCTCTTTCACATATTGGCAATAATGGTGATAGGAATAAACACTATGATTACTGATCTCACGATGAGGAATCATAGATGTTCGACACAAAAATAAAGTATAATGGTGCATCAATATTTGACATTCGCCTCGTTAAAGGTTAATAAACCTATAGTAGACGATACAATACACTACCGGTATTTTTAGTTGGTGAAGGATTACATAATCTTAAAATCCTCTTGACAGATCAAACATTGTACGTTTAAGCTATTTCACGTCTCTAGTAAACAGGTCACAGGTAGAAATGAAAATCATCTAAACATCATGGAAGAATTTCATTTTCACACACCTAGAAAAGTGTAAACATTAGCTACTCCTCGATCAGTCCTCCAAATTTGCTAGTTTTCTTCTTTGGATGAAATAAAGTGAGAAGTTCTTACAAATATACCATTAAAAATCGAACGTATTTTAGATAATATTATTATTTTTAATTTTGTTTTATGTTTTACTTGTCCTTTGATAGAATACACACATGAGCAGATCAAATTCATGTGGTTCTATCCATTCATCAACTTCTATCTCTTTTACATCTGCACAGTTATGTTTCCTACATCCTCGAATAAACGCGAACCTGCTGCATCATGATCCAATCACATTCTTCTTGTTCTTCTTCTTATATTAAATATACCATATTCGATTCTTTCAGCAGAAAGAAATGGAAGCTTTCGATTAATTGTGATTATTCCGATATTGCGTCAGAATATTCTATTAGATGGAAATCTGTTCCCTGTAGAGTCACTTGTTAGAATTTTCTTTTCCATAGACGTTTATCCTCTGATTTGGAAACGGTTAAAATGACCCAGACAAAATAAAAAATTAAGAAAAAAAAAAACATTATTATAATCACAGACCAAATTTCATTAAGTTATGTCTTAGCTGGCATCGATGTATAATATAGAAGATATGAAACTTTTGATTTTCATATCTGATTTTAGGGAGGAAAAAAATCAAAACCCCTTTTTTTATTAGCTTTCATCGAGATGAGATGACTCTATTATATAGAACTTCGAGACACGTGAAATTGTTAAGAATTTTGTTAAACATTATTAACAAAACGACTCGCGACGTTAAAAACAAAATATCATCCTTCGATTACTATCTTTATGTTAAATAATGAATAAATCCTCTTGCCCATTTAAAGACTGGGAGGAACGAACTTTTCAACAGTTGTTGGATTATTTTTTAGAGAAGAGTGAGAAGACCTCACCAGAAATGCTTTGGGACGGAGTCAAGGATACAGCCAAGGAGTATCTCAGCCCAATAAGACCAAGAGGCCCATAGATATCAGATTCAACATGGGATCTAATTGAAATAAGGCGATTGGAAAAACCGAGACACAGCAACTGAAGCTGAAGAATATGAGATTACATAGAGAAGTCAGAAGAGCCATAAGGCAGGAAAGGGAAAAGTTTTATAATAATAAATGTGAAGAGACAGAATTTCAGGAGAAGAGGCACAATTATAAAAGGATGTTTTATAATTGTGATGTTTTGTTTAATTCGTGATCTAAAACACCAGTTTAACCCAAATTAAATGCCATCAAAATTAATGGAGGGATGGAGTAATACTAACAGAACTGGAAATCAAAAACATGTAGAAAGAATACGGTGAGGAACTGTATAACAGAAATATTAAAGCAATTTTGGATGAGCCCTCTCATCAGGAAAATTTAGACTTCCTATGGTAATATGTTTCATGTACTTCTTTAACGCTTTTGATTGTGTTCAGTATGTGAAACACTGGAGGGTAATGAAAGGAAGAGATTTCCTCAACATACTATCAGGCTGACTGATAGCTAACTTTTATAGGCAGCAAGAAGCCACTGTATGAACAGGTGTTGGATTAACTGATTTACTTCAGGTTGGAAAGGAGTTAGGCAAGGATGTCTACTTTCTCCTCACTTCTTTAGTAAATGTGCTGAGAACATCACGCGTGTAGCACTAGATGAGCTCGAGACAGGAATTAGGGCAGGTAGATAATCCGTAATCTGAGGTATGCTGATGATAGAGCACTTCTTTGTAATGACAAGGAAGAACTAGAAAAATTCATAACAAACTTAACGAGATCAGTAAGAGCAGAAGACTTCTCCGCTGAATCATAGCAAGACAAAGATTATGGTTCTGAAAGGAAATAGACAGGGAACCTCCTGAGAAACAGTTGTACTGTAGTGGAGAAAGAATTGAGGAAGTAAGCAACTTCGAGTACCTTGAATCCATTATTAATATAACAAATTTCAAAATTACTGTTCATAAGACGTCAGAAGAAGATGAGGAATGGCTAAAACAACAGTAAGAGACTTATCTACCATCTGGAAGAGTTTATCTATCTCAAGGGAAAAATTGAGGATTTTGGATGCAGCTGTTTTTCTAACAGCAACTTATGGATGTGAGATTGGAACATAACAGGTCTGATAGAAAAAGGTTAGCTGCTTTTCAGATATGGAAAGAAGCTACAGAAGGTTACAGTTACAGAAGGCTGCTGAGGTTATACTGCATTTTATGATATACTGCATATACTGAAAGACGGACAAATGGATTGGGGCTAGAAAGGTTAAGTAGAACTTTAAGTCCCTTAAGGATATTGACAGAAGAAAGTTGAAATACTTTGAACACATTGAAAAGATGGAAGGAGGACTTCTCAGAAGAGTAATAGAAGATACAGTTCCTGGAAAAAGAAGAAGTAGACCGTCAATGAGATGGATGGTGTGTGTGTGTGTGGACTGACTGATCTCCAGAGACCTGAAGCCTCCAGAAAAGAATACAAAAGGGCCATATGGAGAGGACTCGTGTGGGATATCACCAAGCATCTGAGTGACCTTACGGCATCTGTTGATGTCCAGCGAACAGATGGATAGATGGGCTAAACGTTTAAAAGACATTCCAACTTCCTCAAATTATACAAAATTAGCAACTCGATTTATCTATAATTGTGTTTCCTTTTACACTCGCCAATACCAATGAAACTACACATGACAAAAAAAAAAACGAATTTGTTGATAACAGCAATGTACTCATTAGGAAAAATCATCATTTTAGAATTGAATCTCCATATAAATGTGGATAAAAGTTTCGCAGCTGGACAGATATCAGACAGTAGTCTATGGAGGGGAAGAATCAACGTGAAAACAGGTGACTAATAGTGTATCGCAGGGTTCAGTGCTGGGACCACTACTGTTTACTTTTTACATAAATGATGTAGGAAATAACGGAAAGGAAATATTCAGTTGTTTTCGGATGATCGATAATTAGTAAAGGTAGATTAATAGCTAATCAAAGCGGAGTGGATAATAAATCCCTGAAAACCCTTATAAACCACAAACAAAATAAAAAACGAATCCCTTAATCACTTTTATTATTTAGGTGTCGGTGGCGCTCTTTTAATCGTTTTTTATTTTTCTATTTACAGAAATTGTCTTCTCTCGCTCTCATTCTCTCCAACACGGTTTCTGTTCTTGGATTAACACTCAACATTTTTTTTTGTTTTGTATATAAATATATATATATATATATATATGTCGGCATTGATAATCTGAACTTACAAGTCCGTTTCACTCTTCAAAAAACGAAAAGAAAAAAAAAATTGTCCAACTGCATTCAGTAGTTTGATGCACCCGTTCAGGATCTTAAAATAAACGCTACTACAACTAACTTCATTTCCACTTCATTCATCCTTGCTACTTTTAAGACCCAACTACCAATCTTTATTTCCTTTTATAATGGACAAAACTATAATTTGCAAATACTCAAACGAGAACTGCGAGAGGAACTTAACGACCGAGGTTTACAATAATATAGAAGGAGATTTTTCAACATCAGAGAAACGGAAAATCGATAGAATAGATGTTCTCGTTGGGTAAGTTCGATAAATCTTTAATGCTTATAGAAAACTAAATTAGAAAAAAATTTCCATTGTGTAAACATTTATTCTTGATAGGTTTTTATTTCATTAGAGAGTAATATACACTTAGAACTCAACTACGAAAATAGTAGAATTCTTATAGATGGATTCAATGTCGCTCATCTAAACATCTATGTAGATGGAGAAGAGAGTCTTTTATTTCTAAGAACTGCCAGTTTCAACATTATGAAACATGTATTCAAGCAGAGACTACATACCCTATTTTCAAATCGTATAGTATCATTTTGGCTAACATTTTAAAATTATGACCACTGGACATCACAATTTGATCATCTGCAGTTTCTTTTAAATACTCCTTTCCTCCACTTTTTAAATTCTTTCAATATCCATCAGAACAGTTTGCTAGAAGGCAAAAAGCAAGTGCGCATGCTAAAGAATGGTAGAAATGTGCAATGCTGGATGTAACGCATACTTGAAGGTTAACACAAGGTTAACATAAGTATAATGATTATACTTATGGTTAACAGTAGGTTGTTAACCATAAGTATAATCATAAGCTGCTCTATCATGTGAAGAAGGAACTGGATTTTATTTCGTTATTAAGGGATCTGAGAAAGCATGTAATGGAAAATACTAGGGGTTCGACAGTGCTTGACCTAATAATAGCATCTAAGAATTTGACTGTAATGAATATGACCATGTTGCCACCTATTAGTGAGCGTGATCATAAGTTCTTGACCTGGGAGGTGACTAATTGTGTGAAATTTTCCATTAAGACAGGGTACGTGTGGAATTACCGTGGTGTCAGGTATGATAAGCTTAGGAGATTGCTTGGTTCAGTGCCATGGCATGTAAAACTGCAAGGGCTGGATGTTGATAGGGCATGATAAGTAGTCAAGGAGCATTTACAGGGGGTTATGGCTGACTGTATACCTAGAGTCCGAATAGTAAATCAAGTAGGGATTAAATGGATGAATAACACCATTAAACTTGAGTTGAAAAAAAAGAAACAAGTGTGGAAGGAATTTAAGGAGAAAGGTGACTTGCAGGCACACGAACGGTATAACCCGCAGGCCAGAAGGGTAACGAGTGTGGTAAGAAAAGCAAAAGCGGATTATGAAAGGAAATTAGCCATGCAAGCTAAAGAGAATCCCAAACAGTTCTTTCAATGTGCTGCAAGTAAAAGAAAAACTGTACACGGCAGAATGATTTTGAGTCATGCCGATGGTAGGAATGTCACTGAATCAGTCGATAGAGTGAAATTACTGAGTGCGCACTTTGCAAGAGTATATCATCCAGTGGTGACATTAAAGGAATGAAGGAACCATTAGTTTATACGGGAAGTGTGGTGAAAGAAGTGGAGGTGAATAGTCTGTTACAAAACCTTAATGTGAATACATCTGTGGGATTGGATGGGATATCAGCACGGGTCTTACGTGAAGCGGTTAAAGATTTGTCAGTGCTCTTGACCATATTGTTTAATCTGAGTCTCGGGTCTGGTTTAGTCCCGAAAGGGTGGAAAGAGGGGAAAATTGTTCCACTGCATAAAAGAGGATCCAAGACTTCTGTTGCATTTTACCGACGATCAGATCAGCATATCCGGAGTCGTTGTCAAGGTCTTGGAGAAAGTAGTCAAGGGAAACATATAGAAATGGATTGATGAAAATGAGATACTGTATGGGGGACAGCATGGTTTTGTGATGGGTACATCATGCCTCAATAACTTGCTCAGGTTTTATAACACAGTGACGTCTGAACTGGATAAGGGTAATGGGTTTACAGTGATACTGATGGACCTGGCTAAGTCTTTTGACAGGATACCACGTGGAATTCTAATCTATAAACTGCAACATATGGGAATGGATATAGGGTTGGTGAAATGGATAGGAAGGTGGTTGACGGAGAGATATCAAAGAGTAGTTTACTCAGGACTAGAGTCCAAAAGACGGCCTGTGACTAGTGGTGTGCCGCACGGTTCTGTTCTTGGACCACTGCTGTTTAATTTGTTCATTAAAGATATAGGGAAGGATCTGAGAGGAACGGTTCATTTGTTCGCTAATGATGCTAAGTTGGGTAGGGCAATAGTGAATGCAGAAGATGTCAAAATTTTGCAGGATGATTTGGATAGATTGGATTTCTGGGCGTAGGAGAATGGATGTCAATTTAATGTGGCAAAATGTAAGGTTATGCATTTTGGGGTTAAAAGATTAGCAGTAGTATATCACATTGGTGGAACTGTACTCCAGGAGATTGATGAGGCTAGGGACTTGGGAGTGTTGGTGGATAGGGAGTTGAAATTTAGGGGGCACATTGCAAAAGTGGCTAAATCAACTCATCAAATCACTTGAATGCTGAAGAATACTTTGACGAGCAGAGATAAGCAAGTTATTGTTCCTCTGTATCGAGCCTTCATAAGACCCCATCTCGACGACGACTGTGCCCAGATTTGGTCACCTAGGTTTCTTCTTGATGGGAGAATGATGGGTCTATGGAATGAAACTTATGAGAACAGTTTGAAGATTTGTGGGTTGCAAAGATTGGTTGATAGGCGGAAAAGGGGAGATATGATTGAGACATTCAAATTGCGGAAGGGTTTCTATAGGATTAATTCAGAGAATATTTTTGAGAACAGGACTGGTGGTGGGAGGACTAAGGGACATCAATGTGGTTAGTAAGGGTGTTAGAGCTAGGTTTTGTACTTGGAGAGTGGTTAATGAGGGGAATAAGCTGCCAGAGTCTGTTGTGGGTGCTATGACAGTGAATAATTTCAAGGCAAAGTATGATAGATACTGTGTGAATGTCGAATAGTTGTGATAGACATGATGTTTAGGGCCTCCCTCGATGAGTCTAAGGACTCTTTGGGGTCGCCCGTAATAATAATAATAATAATAATAATAATAATAATAATAATAATAATAATAATAATAATAATTATTATTATTATTATTATTATTATTATTATTATTATTATTATTATTATTATTAGTTATTGATGAGTTTGCATGATTGAAGCAAAATTTCAGAATCAAAGACAGCCGTGAATGACTACTGATGCTTCTAAAAAGGTACAAAATATTATTGCATCTTTATTACTTTATTGCAATTATTTCAGAACAATTATTATTTGTACTGAAATATTTTCAGTTACAATCTTTGGGTAAGCAGGTTGAAATAACATTTCACCGAAAGAAAGCAAACATGCAAATCGCACTCCTTATTATAATACCGACAACAAATGGATGAGATTGATAGGTGGATATTGAATCCTGGACGGAAGAAGAAAACTAAGTTGGGAATTGGGCTATGTAGACGACAAAACAACATCTACATTATCTTCGAATTTATCATTGCTGAGAAAGCGAGAGATCAACAGTATTTGGAAAGTGGTTCAGATAATCAGGTGTTCTAGTAGATGTGAATAATTATTGTGTAATCGTTGGTGATAGTAAATTCTTCAACACCAATACCTACTGAATCCATGTAGTTGAGAAAAGAAACCAAGTTGAAATTATGGAACCGACAGCGATTTAACTGTTGTTCGAGGAATACGCCTTTGCTATTATGAATGTTGGATTAGTGAAAATCGATATTTTTAAAACTGAAATCAAAATGCTGAGACTGTAATAGAGATGACAACAGGCAAGAATATGATAGAATGAGGAAATACAATGTGTAGCCACATAAAATTAAAGGGAACAGATTATGAGTTGGACACTAGGACATGGGATATCAGAAAGGCATGTTAGGATTTTGATTTGAAATAGTATTTGGGTTTGACATGACATGATTGGACAGAGAGCGAAATCTGGTGTTCAGAGTTCAGAATTATTACACTTCTCAGTTCATATCCGATAGATATTTTTGGATGCGGTAACTGCATCGTACCATTTTTAACTATCATAGAGGTTTATTTAATGGTACCGGGTTCTTTTGGTTCTCACTACAATACATTTTCATAGTACCCAGATAAAATTAGTTGCCTTGACAGGTCGGGTATACGAAGGTGAATTGAGAATTTTTTGGACATCGGATTGTGATTTGGAAGCACTGAAGATAACAGATTTTTTGTGAGCGCTATGAACAATAATATGGAGATTAATGTTTAAGTCACTGGAATAAAACGATAAATTAGCTTTGAGATCAGTGAGTAAAGAACATTTAGAACAGAATAGAACAAAAAGAAGCCACAGAATGCATTATAGAAGTGCATTCTATGGTATTCCTTCACTCGTAAAATATCTGGGAAAAAAAACGTTTTTGGAGAGTTATATTCATCAACATTGAGTGAATGTACTCAGAAGCGTTGACCAAATCTAAACAAATGGTAGATTAATGCTTGTGAAAACAAGTGATTTGTGAAATTCACAGGTGCCTAAAATTAATTATAACTGTAAACCCTCCATAACCTTTTATGGTGAAACAGCTAATGTGCGACTACGCTGGTTGTAGCGAATCTGCCAACAGTAGTCTGGATCTCCTGTCAGAAAGGCTTCAGTAGATCTAGACTAGTCATTCTCTACCGAATTTAAAATGGTGAACACGAAACAAAGGCATCTTCTATACCTGATTATCTGATCATTTAAAAAATCCCCGTGTGGTGCAGTAACTTCTGAGCATCAGACGATAAGTGATTATAGAGCATAGCCTCCTTTTCTTGGTAATCATTCTTTATCAATCATCAACTGCATCCCATACGGCGATGATGGGCCATAGGACTTCTACCTCTCATGTATAGGATAATTATAAAAAGCATCTGTATAGCCACAGGAATAAAAATAAAAAACTGAAACAAGACCTTTGTTAAATACAAAATGATTATGCAAAACTGTTCTGAATCGAATGTAGCATGAAGTGGATACTAAAATCAATGTATAAAATTTTTGAACAAAACTTCCCTGACACTGTAATCCTCAAGTAGCAGCTGATGGATCATATAAGATGGACCATTATTCGAAACACTGCTTTTATTGATGATGAACTTGGAAAACCGTAAAGACATATTGCTGTTGAACTCCAAGAACTTCAAAAAATGGAAAGGTTAATATAGGAAGAGTTTATATAAATTTATTGATTTCAGTAATTCACGAGCTGATTATTATCCCGGGTATATGCTAATGTAACAAAAATGAATAGCACAAAAGAAATCAGAAATCCGAATGGCTGAAGTTGAAACAACTCAGAATAAAAAATGTAGCCAAATTTTGAGCACCATCAAATTGTCCATAGAAACGCTTCCTACGAAAAAAAAAAACGATCGCGAAACAAATCAGCTGAAGCTGATTTGTTTCCGCAGAAATCCGCATTTAGCGAAACAAATCAGCTGAAGCTGATTTGTTTCGCTAAATGCGGATTTCTGTCGCCGACCTTTTTATAGCATGGTAGAATCTGACTCTGTTTCTGCAGTAAAATATGAATAAGAAACACTTCTAAGTGGAAATTGTGTTCAGAATCACAAATAAAGAAACTTTGAGCAGATGTTAAGAATTTTAAGAATATAAAACAAGTAGGACTTAAGAAGGAAAAAAATGTAGCTCAGACTTGTAAAGCGACATGGCCTTAGAACAGACCTGACTGCTGAAGTATTCAAAAGAATTGAAACAAAGAATCATTGGACCCAAAAAAAACATCTAGTAAAGACAAGATGTTTAGTCCAAGTTTTATTGAAATGTTGATGGGTTATATTCCAGATAATTAATGCGAAACAAACGATCATTCCGAAAATACCTGTGGGATAATCCAAAAAATTTATCATTTTGATGCACATTTTGGTGCATATTTGATTCAGCACTCTAGCAATCCACTGCAAATAGGCTTACCTGGAAAAATGACTA
The DNA here is from genome assembly GCF_054136105.1 of Typopeltis vanoorti. Lineage (NCBI taxonomy): Eukaryota > Metazoa > Arthropoda > Arachnida > Uropygi > Thelyphonidae > Typopeltis > Typopeltis vanoorti. The sequence continues at coordinate 91,835,146 of NC_143564.1, read as the reverse complement.
ACGACGAAAATAACATTTTGGATTTTTAAACATAAAGTGCACGTAGTTATTCCAAGTAATTAGCGTCTAATAAATTACTCGCCAACATCAGTTAGCATTTATCACGGCTCCGTCTTCTTTTACTGAACAAATCTGTGGTTGCAAAATTCCATAGAAACAGAAAATCAGTTCTTAATAGACGAAATGATTTTGAAAAATTCGAAAAGACAAAAAATAAGCTTGGAAAAATGGATTGAGTACAAGAAACCAATGAACTATTCGCCGCACAGTTGATTAAGAAAATTTCTAGAAATTCTTGTAGTCGTAAAATCGTCAGGAAAGTCTGTCAGTAGTTGGAACCACATGGAAATTGCAAGTATGAAAAAGTCAACTATTCAATCATGGAAACAATGTGGAGAAATGACCAATAAAAGAGGAATTTTCGAAGATTTACTATCACTCATCATAACGTTGCTCATTATTTGCTCATGATAGTGTTGACTTTAATGAAGATTCTCTTCTGCGATATAAAACATGAAAACAAACAGGTAAAGCATCACATCTATTGTACATGAATGTTCATGCAGAAATCAATCAAAGAATACTCAGTAATCGCTGTCTTTAATAAATACTTTTGTATAAAACTTGGACTTCTTAAATGCCCAACAATTTGTCTGTAGTTCGAGACAAAATGACAGCAAGGAAATTACATTTGAAGATGGAATTATAATTAAAACTTGTCTCGATATAAATTTTAAAATACCTATCTAGCAATTATTGAAGTGAATGACGTATGGTTTGTCGAAATCATTAAAGAAAGTAAACTTATCTAAACTTAACTATCATTATCTAAAAATAGGTAGAAATTGGTATACAATTGCTGAAGTTTAAAATTAACTTTTAATGCGAGCAACACTGTAAAAATAGTCAGCACGTATGCACTCTCTGTAATCAGGTGCACCCAGGAATAACGGACTATATATTAACCGGTTTGGATGCACATGATTGGACACACGAACATTAATGACAATTAAATCTTGCATCAAAGTAGTAATGTAGATCGTTATACTTGTAAATAAAAAAACAGAAAACAGACTGCATAGGCATAGACTTTTTACAAGTATATGACTATGCCCTCTGTTTTTATTTTTACAAGAAGAAAAGAAAACGTTGAATGATTATATCAAGGGAAGCAGCATAAGCAAGATGCTAATTGATGCTCGCAAGAAGGTAGTGAATGTAATAGAGTCAAAAAAGATGGTGTATAGAAAAAAGAAAACGTCACGAAGACGGTCAAGTTGAAAAAAATAAATCACTCCATGGTCAATATTTGAAAGAAATTGACAGCAATTTTTGACAGTCTTTTGACTTGTCAATGACTTCTCAGAACAACATAAGAAAGAGAAACTAGAAAATTTGATATTTACTGCTCGGGAACAAGCATTACAAACAAATATAATAAACCTAAGATTACAAAGATCAGTACTGATAGCAAATACAGACTACAAAGAGAAAAAAGATATGGCAGAAGATCTAATCAGTTATTATTGCAATATTGCGCAGTCTATAAACAAAAGTATCATATGATTACGAAACCCATGTAGTAGAAATTATGTAGGAAATATAGTTTGTCAATTTTCAATCCCTTAAGTGAATGAAAATGTTCTGTGGGTGGGTTTCGGATATCTTTAGTTTTTATTTTCATTTTATACATTTTTTGTATTTGGTTTTATTTTTACATAATCTGAAAACCTTGCTATAGAGGCCAAACACGTAACTTTTTTAAGTCTACAATATGCGAGGCGGTGGTCTCACGTCGAGCGATCAAATTCATCTCCAACCTAAAGACAATCACAAACATCCATGTCCACGACGGGATTAGAACCCGCAGCTTGTTGGTAGGAGAGCGGGTACGCTAACCACTCGACCAATCAGACTGGCAATTGGAAATGGAAATCAGAATAATTGTAGCAGAGAACAACAATTGTCATAGGATCGCTAGGAGCAATCAATAAATTTTATGAAACAACTAGAAAAAAATTGAGACTCCTAAATGTGAGACTAAGTAATGAGAGTAATACAAGTTGCATTTTAAAGGAAATATTATTTATTTTATTTTATCTTCATAGCCAGTTGTTACTTTGTTTATATTCAGTGGAGAGAAAACCTAATTTCGTGAGACAGTATAAATGAAAATGTCGTAACCTACAAAGAAAATTATGTCATTCCTAATTAATTAATGCATCAGCTACAGTTCTCGGTATGAGTTTCTTAGAAAGTAGTTCTTATATCTGGAAAAAATACTTCATGTAATTCTCTGAAATCCTCAAAAATATGTTGTATTTTTAAGAGTTATAAGTGTTTTTTTTCTAGCAGTCTGTTAAAAACCAATATGAATTTGATCTCTGTTAAAAATCAACAAATAAAATGTATATTGGTATACTGATTCAGAAATGTAGGGGAGTGGGGAGAGAAAGTTAGAACTAGCTGCTCAAAGCGACTCTTTTTCTAGAAATAGTGTTGTTATATTTTCTCCGGATTAAATTTCAAACACAGAGATACTACCCGAAACGTTCACCTTTCCGCTGGCCTTTCTTCATCTTCAACTTTCTTTTCTGTTTTGTAAGGATTCGTTTTCCCCTTATGTGGAGACATGCAGACTTCTTTCTTGCTGCAGCCAGTTGTTCACTGTAGCAAAGCATCGTTTCACATAAAAGTGAAAGAGAAGACATTGATTTTACAAGGTAACGCAGTAGCTGTCTACTACAAGAAACTTTACTAGCGTATAAATCTAGGTGTAACGTTCTACTGTAGCCAAGAAACTTCAAATAGTGACCACTGAGATCACGGTTTGATTTCAAACAGTTTTCTTGTTTTCGATATTGTTTTCTTTTCTCTATAAGAACAGCTTGAACAATAATTCGCAAATAAATTTCTAGGTTTTCAAGTAAAATACGGAATTTTGTTTTTAGCTTTTAAACTGTGGTCGTTTCGTAAAGAAACGAGAAAAGTACTTACAACAAGTAAACATACTTTATTTTCGTTAAGCCTTAGAGTTTCTATGGAAACCGAGCACAGACGAGCATTGTGCAACTTTTATCTTTTGATGTGGTTATATATTTAAGAGGATTGGTCAAATTCGGAATTCTCACAAAGTGTTTCGAAATATAATCTTGAAGAAAATGTACTGTAGTATTAAAACAAAACCGTGACATTCTGCAAGAGATTTGGGAATATATTTATAGAATTTTATAAATTGCCAAAGGAACGTTATTGTAGTATACATTTTAGACAATTAATTCTGAAAGTGTCCATTACTAGAAAGTGATTAGTAAAATTTATGAAAAATGTACTGAAGTAATGATTGTAAACTGTTTCCATCTCACAGTTTTTCACAGGATTTAGCTGCTTTCTTGATTGGTATATTTTGTTCTTCTTAAATTATCAATTAAAGAATAAAATATCTCTAAACTACTTCAGCATGATTATGAAAATTATTGTAACAAGGGATTATAAAAATTCGTGCAAGATATTTAAGCCAAATATAATTAAATGTTCAGCGGTATGTGTTGCAGGTAATCTAGATCTGACAATGAACAATCAAATATCAACACAGTTAGTAACTGATGTCTTGATTATCACGTATAATAATAATAATAATTATTATTATTATTAAGGGCAACTCCACGGAGTCCTTAGACTCATCGAGGGAGACCCTAAACATCATGTCAAGAACAACTATTCAGCTTCCGCACAGTATCTATCATACTTTGCCTTGAACTCGTTTACAGTCATGGCACCCACAACAGATTCTGGCAACTTATTCCACTCATTCACCACTCTCCAAGTAAAAAACCTAATTCTAACACCTTTGCTGACCAGAGTCTTACCCAGTTTCCATAGATGGCCCCTAGTCTTCCCACCACCAGACCTGTTCTGCAAAATATCCTCTGAATTAATCTTATAGAAACCCTTCAATAATTTGAATGTCTGAATCATATCACCATTTTCCCTCCTATTAACCAATTTCTGCAACCCACAAATCTTCAACCTGTTCTCATAAGGTTCATTCCATAGACCTGCTATCATCTTGGTCACTCGTCTCTGGATCCTCTCTACCTCCTCCCCATCAAGAAGAAACCCTGGCTCCCAGATCTGGGCACAGTAGTCAAGATGTGATCTTATCAATACTCGATAAAGGGGAACAATAACTTGCTTGTCTCTGCTCGTCAAGGTATTCTTCAGTAACAAAGTAACTTGATGAGCTGATTTAGCCACTTTGGCAATGTGTCCCCTAAACTTCAACTTCCTATCCACCAACACTCCTAAATCTGTGGCCTCGTCAATCTCCTGGAGTACAGTTCCGCCAATCTGGTATACTGCTGCAAATCTTTTCACCCCAAAATGCATAACCTTACGCTTTGCCACATTAAATTAACATTCATTCTCCTTAGCCCAGTCCTCCAATCTATCCAAATTATCCTGCAAAAGTTTAAAATCATGTGCATTCACTATTGCTCTACCCAACTTTGCATCATCAGCAAACAAATGAATAGTTCCTCTCAGATCCTTTCCAATATCGTTAATGAAGAAATTAACAAATTAAATAGTAGTGGTCCAAGAACAGAACCCTGCGCACACCACTAGTCACATGCCGTCTTTGGTTGTAATGTTGTACTTCTCTCAAGACATCTACAACATAATAGATTCTTTAATTTTGCATGTGATTTTATTCATTTCAGTAGCATTTCTTTCAATTCTAAGGAGCATCAATTTAAAAATCATGCTCTCTTTCTTACCGACATAATTTATTATTTTATGCATTAAAGTTATATAAAAAAAAGAAACACCCTTTATTTTTAGTATCATAAGGTGTTAGGAATAAAAGGTGGAACATCCTTTTAAAAATGATAATGGCTGGAAATATTAGTCTTGTCACAAATCAGAATATCCTGATTCGATATATTAATAATATATAAAACTAATAAATTTGAGATAACTTTCCTAAAGTATGCCATAATCAAATCACGAAATTATGTTACCTTTAAATAGTTATTAAAACGTGCAGCTAAAAATACTTAAAATGAAAGAAACCTTCACCTTCCTGTCAATGCAAGGTATGTCAGCTAGAAAGGTGAAGGTTTCTATCAATTTAGCTCAGTAATGACGTCATTTAGTCATGTGGGATAAAACATGTTACATGGTATTAAGGAAAAATTTCCCAGGAACTCAGAAAGCCAAAAGTAGTTATTTTAACCATAGGATTTCAAAGTCAAAAATGCTGAGAATGCATGAAATTCTATCCGCAGGCAGGATTTAGAACTTCGTTTTTAAATTCCTAAGTTTATGAAATCAGAAATATTTTACGTTCTATTATAAATTAGATCTATTTTATAATAGAACAAATTAATTCTCACATTAAGCGTGTGTCATAGAACAACAAATTATTTTGTGCAAAAAATAAACGATGAAGCACTAAACTGATAAATTCTTTGTAAATGACCAAAACTTTAAAAACTGAAAAAAACGGATGTAAATTTTACATCAGATTTTAGTTTGCATTGGCGATAGTGACGAATTCTGGCTTCCGGTCTTCTTTCACATTCATTCTACAGATCTTGAATTGCGTCTGCAAATATCAAAAGATTCGTTTCACGGTTCCAATCGAAAAAAACAGCATAGGTCGCATTCCCATTTTGCGCAAGGTCGTTCTCTTATCGGCACGTGCCAGTCTTATAAGGCTTTTATCATTTGGACTGTTCCACATTCTCTCGAAGAAGTACTGACCATACAGCTCACGTACTCCAGATTTGGTTTATCATCTCCAATTCGTTTCGAAATTTCTTCATATTTATGAAATTCACACATAACAATGAAGTTTTGTTTTCAGTCTGTAACCAATCAGTTTTGCTCGGAGTATAATAACAATTTCATACTACTCACTATCAGAAAAAGCTCAGTTGATGCTATTTGTTTGTTTTTTGTCGACTTCAATAGCAAGCAAGGAATGGGCAGCTCGTCTAATGGTTGTATTTTATCTATAGATTATTTTTCTCTACTATAACCAATTGGAGGTAAGAAAAACCTGCTTGGATTACTACTTCAAAAAGAGCTACTGTACAAGCAATCTTCGGAACCAGCACTTGATATTTTGACCAAAATTATGTTCTACACTCAGAAAAAAAAATGCTCACTTAAATATGCAAGTAGTTTAGACGCAATCCTTAAATAAAAATATCTTTCCTTCTAGTGCTTAAAGAAAATTGTACATCAAATTTCAAGTCACTTTTGGCCACGCATTTCAAACTTTGAAAATGGTTTAAGCGCAAATATATATTTTTATTTATAACTGTTGGAATGAATCGCAAAGTATGATCAAATTATCCAACACTTACTACATTTCTGGAAGAGATGAATATTACTAAAACAGAATTTTAGATTTTTTTATGCATAGAAATTTTCAGTGTCTTTTCAACGTTTTACGTACGCTTCACAAAAAATAATTTAAAAGCATTTATAAGACTTCCCGTTAGTTACGCAAGTCACTTTGTGCGTCTATATAAACCGTTTTTATAAAATATTTTGGATTTAAAATATTCATTTCAGAAAATGGTGTATGTATCGATATTCATTTCAGATATTCATTTCAGAAAATGGTATACATATCGATCGCATAATTTTCGTTGTTTAAATCATTAAGTTCCAGGATTAAAGGTCTATTTATCATTTCATCTATTTATAATTTTTAGTTCCATTTTTTTCGATATAAATAGTTTATAATCTGAAACATTTTCGATATTATAAATGGTATGAGCATGCTTCGACGCAGTAATTTTCATTATTAAGCAAGTCTATTTTCAAGACTAATTAATGAAAATATATTTTTCTTCATTACTATAACTTATATTCATTCTCTTATCAGCAAATGCATTAAAGATGGAAATGGCATTTCATACCACAACTGAAAGTTTCTGCTATTTTTACAGAAAATGGATTCAAATGGTAATAATAATTCCAAGCTGGCTTGATAAAATTTAATGAAATTTGGTGACTAAGAGATTTAATTTAAGAGATATTAATAGATTAAGTTAAGACATGTTCTGCGATAATTTCATTTGTTTCATTTTCAATTATTTATTTACCAATCCATTATCAGTTTTAAAATAAAAATTACTAATTATCTGAGTACATGGTTTATTTGTTGCTCCTCAAAATTCGGTATACTGAACGTTATATTGTACCCGTGAATTTCTTCTTCTTCTTTCATTTTTTCCCTTCCTGGTGATTGCTTCCATCAACAAGAGCGGAAAGGTACACACACGAATCTGCACTATGGTGTTTACCCTCCTAACTTTTCGTGGCTTAGCCACACAAAAGTGACCATGAGTGTGTTTCTACGTGTTAATCTCAGCGCTCATTGAAAAGCCGCAGGAAAACCGGTCAGCCGTCTTAGGTAATCAAAAGTCTCCTTAGAAGACATAAGAAATGAAGATCTGTTACAAATAGCATTAGCACTTGCCATTTGTTTTTATCATGAAGCCGAAAGGAGACAAATAGAAAAACAAGATAAATCACCAAATGTGTCACTATCCAGATGAAGGGATTAATTCTGTACTTTCAGTGCAACGAATTATTAAGGTTCTTCTCGTCAAGCTCATAATCGAGTGCAATAGGTCTTAACCAAATGGCATTTACAGCTCAGAAGATATAAAGCTATCTGAGATAAGATTCCCTAAACGAAAGATGTGTATTTTCAAGCGTTTTATTTACTCGTAAAGAAGAGAGTTTATAGCAACTCCAAACCAACAGGGTGTAATCTATTAGGGCTATTTGGATGGATGTAATCTTTTATGGCAAAGACAGACTCCGAGTCGTTAGTAAAGTAACCCCTGAAGGCCGCACTGCTCTCTCACTATCTCAAGGATTTATATTTAAAATATTTCTGTATTTAGTTGTTTTGTGAAATATCAGTTGAAGAATATTTGACAATAAAATTATAGCCCTCTTCTTCCACTCCATTTCGTTATAATGGAAATATCTAATGGAAACGTACAATTCAAGTTGTTCCGAGTAATTCGAAATATGTTTTCCTAAAAATCTGCGTTTTCTAGTTAACTGGAAGAGAAATTGAATCTAAGATATTGGAGCGATAACATTTAAATATATTCAGAAGTTTAATTCATATCCTTAATATCATATTAAAATTTTTCTTTACATGTAAAGACATAACTTGAGAAAAGACATTTTGGAAGAAACAATATTCAATATATGATATTTATGTTTGTAAAGAAATTAAAATTATATACTCCTACAATCTTCTGAAATAATTTATCCCGTTAAAAATAATCTATCATCAACGATTAAAAAAGAATAAATTTAAGCAAAAATACATATATCACTACTGCAAAAGACTGTCTTATTAGTAGAGCGGATAGCATATCGACTCTCCAACCAGAAGGGTGTATGTCTGAATCCAAGGATGTTTGGGAAAGTCTTTTGAGGTTGACAACTTTCTGGGAATATCAATGTTATGAAGTTCTCTATCTATCAAGGGAACTCATGAGATTCGATGTGGCTGCAATCGCATTCTTCTCAAAGAGAGGGATGGACCACCTTTTTCTCATAGCTTTTCGCCACAAATTAGGAAAATGATAATTTTCCTAATTTGGATTATGGTTTCACTTGGGAGCACCTGAGTGGTTGTTTGTCAGGTTTATTATCTATCCCAATGATGATTTTAAAGTGAGAGCTTTCATATGAAAGTTCTTAGACTGAATTACTTGAATACCATTTTCAAATAAATTATTCCAGAAATAGGGGGGGGGGGAGTACGAGATTTACAAATAACGTTTTTTTTTTAAAATCACAAATTCAGTGCTTTTGTTTTCAAACTTTAGTTCAAAAGCATCATTAAAAATGTAGCTTAGTTCATTAATAGTTCCCATAAATATTACCATTAGTAGTAGTCACAATGTCTTTGATAGGTACATTTTTAGGAAATATTATTCAATAATACAATGATATTTTATAATTTAATTATTTAATTAATCTCTATGTTATTGGTTAATCATTATGAAATAAAACATTTTTTCCTAAGCGATTTTTACTGGGATTAGTTCGTTGTTTTATAGCGAAGGCCAATGACTATGAAGCCAGTGTAGTGTGTCTATAAATGGCCTGTATTCTCCTGGTCGGTTTGCCTGTTTTGCACAGTTTCGCCAGGAGGGAAAGCCTGTCACCGTTGTAGGAAACGAGTTAACTCCCTTTCAATCGGATGATTGCTTCCCCCAATAATACACGCGTTTTAAGGGCTTACCCACTCAAAAATAAAAATACAACAATAAAAATAAAATAAAGGTGATTATGAGCATGTATCGAAGTGAATGCGAGACAGTTCGATATAACCATAATAACCATATTATGACCATTTTATAACCATAAATACCAACCCTATTTGTGAAAAAAATCTTTCAGAAATGGTAGTTTGCTACGCCATTCAGTATGGAATTCTTCACATATCGAAGAGCATGAGATAATGTTAAAAAAATTGTATTTTGATTTAATTTTGCTTTTTAATACACAATGTCCGATTAAATGTTTTTATTTATTTTTATTCTGAATAAATCTACTGCCATTGTAAACGAATTCAGCTTGGTTTCTTTCGATTAGTTTGGTTTAGCAAATCGAGAGCAACCACGGCATCATTACGAGTGATCCGTAAGCAAATTTCTTATGGATGACTCTCGACAAGAGATAAAGGCTAAGCCAAATTTAGTTTACTTTTGTTCTTATACATAACTCAAGTTAAATCTCATGCGCCGAATTTCAGGATTTTATTTTCTTGCATCAGGAATGGCTATGGCTCACGGTAATTTGAATCATATCTAAGTTAATTGCATCTCCTGATTTTGAAATGGCAATTCCGGATTTTTGTCGTATGTCCCACTTTTCTCAAAAAAGCTGGCGAGACAACAAAATATCCAGCTTTTGGATAAAAATATTCCGATGTCTATTAATATATTAAGGCTTATTGATTTCTGCATAGGTAGAAAGATATAATTCGTCCAATCTTGAAAGAGACAGTCAAAATTATTCAAAAGGCCAATAAATCAATTTTTTCTTAGTTTCTTCAAATCTGATGCTTGATTGCATTGGTATTACTTTTATTGTGTTGGTTTCAATAATATATTCACAAACATGATACATTGAAATTTATTGTGTTAAACATCCACAAGAGTCGTCAATAACGCAAAATGTCTCATTGTTAAAAGCAATAATTACTAGTTACTAGTTGTGGTGGTGTTGGAGACAAAAATTACTAGTTGTGGTGGTGTTGGAGGTGGGCGGTAGATGGCGTTGATTCGTAGTAGAGGTAAGGTGTAGAGAGAGTTGAAGATGTCCTCCCGCGATGAGTCTTCGGACTCCTTGGAGGTATCAGGAATAATAATAATAATAATAATAATAATAATAATAATAAATATCAAGTTCATTCATGTCATATGATCGGTCCTTCGTAAGTATTTTCCCCCTCCAGAATCGAAGTTAGCTGGTATTTTTCGTGCATTCAACTATTTTATTAATCAAATGTTATTGAAATGTTCAAAATGAAAATAATCCCACTGGTAATTATTTATAATAAAATACGAAATTATTATTTTCTTTTATTTTAAAATGCTACTCCAAGTTTTTCAGTCGTATATGAAGAATATTCAAAGTATAAAAGCTATGCTCTTAAGAATTGGAAAAAAATAAAATAAAATGGTTTCATAAAGACGATTGTACCAATTCTTTGATATATATACCCGAGCAGTGTGCTATAGCAGCCGACTGTCTGCTGCATGTCTGAGTTAAAGATGCCAAGTGAGCTACCAGACAAGGATTACACTCTCAACAAAATGCTGTTAAGGAAACTTTCTCCTGATAAAAGTCAAAAGCTGAACAGTGTGAAATACAACGAAAGGATATTCACATCACAAATTTAAGGAAAAGTAAAATTATTGTTGATATTAGTCTGTGTTTATTCTATGTGCTACATGCTATATTTGTATATTCTTTCGTTCTACTAAAATTAAACAAAAGAAATAGTTTGAAACAAACATTCATTGATAAAAATGTGTCCAGCTGGTTGGCTGGATTAGTTGTTGTTGATGATTTGTTCACAAACTATAATCAAAAAGAAACAATGAATTAAGTTGAATGAAGATTTTTGTAGATATTTTGATGGAGTGAATTGTTTTTAAGGAAAATATTCGGATATGATGCTTAAATTCATGCCATCGTCTCTTAACTCTGAGACTAATAAAGACACCTAAATGTCGTACTCAAGATCTTTCCAATGGGGATATCAATAGTGTCCAGTGTTCTTCCTGTGAATGAGGGGGAGAGATGGTGAAATCAAGTGTTTCCTTTAATTTACTTCATGGAGTCGCCTTTCTTTATATGAACTATTTCTGTTATAATTTACCTCTATCTCCTTATCCCGTTCCATTCGAACTTCCTTTACTTAGTTAACTACTATAATTATGCAGTTTATGCACATTTCGTAAACGTGATTTTGATAAATGGACGAAAATGTGCGTAGCAGAAATGAGAACGCTGAGACTTGCAAGTGTTGTAACAAGACTGGAAAAGATCAAAAACTCACTGATCCAGGGAGGGGCAATGAAGGTAATCCAACTATATAGGGATCATCATGGTTGGGTGCTTTGGTCATGTCATGAGGCGAGACAAAGGTTATGCGAGAAGGAGAGCGCTGAAGATGAAGCCAAAAAGCCAAAAGAAGTAAGGAGAGGACTTAAACAACGATGGCTGGACAGCTTAAGAGAGGAACCTCTCAAGAGGAGCATATGGCCTTAGACAGAACTGAATGGAGGAGGAGGAGGACGAGGATCCACTTCAGTGAGCACAATTGAGTCGAATGAAGCTGAAGAAGAAGAAGCATGCTGTGTCCCTAGTATGCTAAGTCCGATACGACCTGTGTTCTCTTGCTGATTCGTTTTGTGCTCTTTTAGAAAAATCCCTCACGCAGCCAAATGAGACCGAATAATTCACAGTTGAAAATATCTTATAAGGTTCTTCATATCCTACAAATGATTGGCAAACTGAACTGTGGAGGCCCCATTCCGCTTTCCAGTGGAAACATTTAATGTGTCCATTGAATTTAAAACATATTTCGCACATCCTCGTTAATTAGGGTATCTTCATTGAAATGCAGCTATTTCCATTTCATTCTGAAATTGTTTTAGTTATTCGGTTTTAGTAAAAAAACAAGCAAAGATTAAATTCAATTTGGACTTGGATTGAGATTTTGAGCACTTTTATTTGACTAAAGCTAACTAAACTAACTAAAATACTTTACAATTGTGCAGCTGTATGAATATATACACCAATTACGTTCTTTTGTCCTAGTTTTCGTTAATTAGGTCATTAAATAAGTGTATAGTATAAAAAGAGTATAAAACGAAATGAGAGTATCAGAGTATAAAACATAAGAGTATTAAACGAAATGTAATTTTATATTCATGAGAGCAAAAATTCACTTATCCAAATTTTCATCGCACAAGAAATTAGTAATTATTTCACCACACGGGCTAATTATGAAAACGGATTGAAGTTATTTAGTCAAATTCAGTAAGGGCGACTTTTTCTGGTCTGATAAACAACAAGAAAATGTTAACAGATCCTTGGCTCCAGAGCCAACTTATGTGTATATATCTATTTGGAAACATTCCTACGGCACTATTCACGCTCTATGGGGAGAAAACTAGCAACAGCTAAATATAATGTCTAGCAAGATTAACTTTCATTTTTGATGGTACAGAAATAGATCATTCCGACAAAAACATTTCCGTTGCAAGAGCTTCTGTACCCAAGATAAATGGCTGAGGTATGCTTCTTCTGTCCGGTTGTCAACAAACTCACCCTTAGCTGTACACCCCACCTCGGCTGCATCATTCCCCTTCGCCCCCCCCCTTGTTTCCTCACCTCCCACACTTAGTGCGTTCTGGTTTATTTAGAAGTTAAACTCGGAAATCAGACGGAAAAGCCTCATTTACTGGAGAACGGGGAGCGAGAAAATTAAGTGGGTCTATCGCAAAGACCTATTGATTTATGTCCTACTTCCGTATTTGTTCGTTTAGCAAAACTGAAATGTGTTCGGGATAAGTCAGCAAGGAAACCTGCTCGATAAAGCAAATAAAACTTGAAATTTGAAGATATATATATATATTTAAATTAAGAATGAAATATCTTGTTTAGTGTGCATATTGGACGTGTTCATCAATAAATTTTGCGCTGAATTTAATTATAATAAATATCTAAAAAAGTTTTTTTATTTCACGAGAAAACATTTTTTGAAAAGTATTAAACACATTCGTTAACTGGTATATATTCGTATGGAGGAATTTTAAATTGATTATTTTTATCTACGTGTGGTGAGTACAAACCACGAAAACGTAATAACGTAATTATTGAAGAAAAACGCATAAAAGGCTTCAATGTAATTTAAAAGAAAGAATAATATGATATCCATAGTTATGATGCACGCCAAATAAGCAAAACATTTGTATTTTAAAACTTCCGAATGCTTCGAAGATGACGGAGAACTCAATGGTTTGTTAACGTTCGTCATGAGTTGCCAAAGTACAGTTTTCAGAATGCACGGACTCAATCCAACAATTCTCAAATTCGCAATTTCAGTATTCCTCTTGCCTTAACCATTTCATTGATGTGACAGCTCATTCGACGCATTTCTTCTCATCAGAGATCAGACGAAACAAATCCTTTACTTAAATGCATTAAAACACTTAGGAATACGGATCCTTTGGCTGAGAGTTCGTCCCATTAAGCAATATAATACCAAGGCAACTCATTCAGTTGCCTTGGTTTCTAAAGTGATCGGAAATTTAATTTGCGATCACTTTAGAAATGTTTCTAATTTCCAATTTCATTAATTTCTTAAAATAACGATGGATATTTATTATTCTTTCTCGTAATGTGAGAAAATTTCATATTTAAGCCTTAAATCGCCTTGCTTCAATAACTGCGAACTGCTCTTATCTTTGGTCCACTGATGAAAAATGCATCAATTCTCATATAAAGTGAAGCTTTAGTAACATAAATAAAAACAAATCAACTCGTTTACCATGTTACCATTCAACGAAAAAAGTGTTTAAGTTAATGAAATGTCTATATTTATTTTATAAAAATCAATATTTATATTAATCAAGATCTGATTTTGTAATTGTTTAAGAAAAGGAATAAGTAATGGTCTTTATATTATTGCAAAGATTTGGCAAACTAATTTAACATTTTTCTTCTCATTAATGAATTCCACGTGATCAAACCAAAGGAACATGCCCGCACTTTCCAAATTTACGATTTTATGTGAACAGTCACAAAATAAATTATTACATTACTCGATAAATCGAACACTATTTTTCTATATTGAGCAGCGTTTCCTTATTTTTTCAGAACTTACAAAAATTAATAAAGAATGTGTCTGATAACTGCTATTACTAAACGCGAGCTCTTAATAAATAACGAAAATAAAGAAATTAATTAATTAATGATACTCTTTTCGTATTTACCTCTCGAAAAAAATGGAAAAATGTTGTAGAATTCATGTCTTACCTTAGTTGCTGACATGATGAAACCACACACACCTGAACATTTTTCATTATTTTTCCTTCAAATTATGAAATTAGATTTTGATAAAAAAGATGAATTACAATGCCACACGGTTTGGTTGGACTGAATATTGAAGATGGAATTCTTCTTTCTCTTTTCCATGTGCATTTAATTGCTTTTCAAAGAAAGTAAACGAATGAACAGATCTGACTTTCACTTCGTATACAGAATAATGATAATAATATCCTAAGAGGTGTATAGAAAAGTATAATTATAAATAATAAAGAGAAAGAAAATAACAAAAAAAGAGAAATAAAAGTGGATTTTGTTTCCAACAAAATTCAATCCAAGAAAATCTATTATAATTGTTGTTATAAAAAATAGCATGCTTCACTTTTTCAACGTAAGAGCAATGATATGAAGTGAATTAATCGTTAAAAGTTTACTGCAGATGTATCATTTGACATTAATTAAAGCGTTATTTTTTAAACTTCTATCATGAAATTCTTTACAAACAGATCTTTTCATCCCCATTAAATACATCATAGTCGAAATGTACTTGTAACTCGACTTTTTGTATTCTTTTTGATTGTACTGTATAATGAAGCAAATATGAAGCAAATAAGCAAATGAAGTAAATTGAAAAAAAAACCGTGTAATAGGTGAAGGCGATCTAGTAAATCATAAGAAATGAAGTAAAAATAAATTCGTTAACATAAATCCCTCTTTGAAATTTTGTATAATTTTCTACTCCTTGAAATATTCTCTGTCCAAACTGTAAATCTACAGGAGAGAGACAACTTTTCAAATATCCTATTGGGATTAATGAAAGAGACAAACATTTTTTTTTTCATCTTTAGCTTAAATAACGAGAAGGCCTATTGCATAAATGTCATTTGTGCTGTTGAACAGGAATGAATGCATCTTCAGAAAATAATAACAAAATAAAATAAATGGAAGGAAGGTATAGCTTTCTTTCATAACATACTCCATGCAATGAAAAATATTTTTCTGCATCACAACTGAAGTAATAAAAATATTAAAAAGAGCCGACAAAATGTCATAGGAATATTTGGAACCCATCCAAGAAATGTTTTTAACCTATTGTAAAACCATGCCAAAGGAAAAGCATTGAACCTTCAGTCTTCCAATTAGCAGAGGGTTGGTGGTTGTCGAGCTTTGACATTAATAGCGTGAACTATACTTCATAATATTAATTTTAAATCTGTCAATTAATTTTAAAGATCGTTTTAGAGTTGTTAAAAGTAATAAAAGCTCTAAAATGAGAGCCGTTAATTTTAAAGCTGTTAACTTAAAGATGTCCATTTAAAATTGATTATAAACTCATGGAGGTTAAAAAATTACAAATGTTTTTACTCATTGGACTAACTGGAAGATATGAAAATATTGATATCTGAGAAAAAGAAAAAAATATTGTAATAATTAAATTATTTAAGCTTGGTATCTAGAGCAGGATTCTTAGCTCACCTAAACTTTATTCCGCCCGATGTATTAAAATATGGTATTAGGTTTCGAACGTTTCGTGAGTGACAGTGCCATATATGTCTTCTCCGTAGCAACGACTGAACAACTGGTGTATTCTGAAGAAACTCCCCTAGCTAGATACAGGATGCAATGCAATACGAACTACTTATTTCGGGCGTGTAGGAGTTCAATATAAAGAGGTAAAACAAAATTTTGTATCTTACGATGTAACAGAGGATAAATTAAAAGGATACTCAGGAACCAAACTTAGTGTTAATTCCCTGAGTGACATTAAGCAATATTCAGTTTCTCTCTCTCTCTCTCTCTCTCCCTCTCTCTCTCTCTCTCTCTCTCTCTCTCTCTCTCTCTCCCTCTCTCTCTCTCTCTCTCTCTCTCTCTCTCTCTCTCTTAAAAGTAATTAAACACTTAAAATTTCCAAAAAGTTTCGAGCAATAAAACGAAGTTTTGAATGAATTAGTGAGTAAATGTAACCCCTCAATGTTTGAAGTCCCTAACACGAGGTTGGAGTGACCTGACTATTATCTTCACGATAAGATGACATCTTGCATGTTGGAAAGTTCTGTACAACACAATTAACTTCATTATCTGAAGAATAATGGAGAAGAAGAACAATTAGTCTCTAGGAACAAAATTAGTTGAATAGGACAGAAAACCTGAATGATACACTATTGCCACCATACCACCATTGCTACAGTACCCTGTAATATGTATGTTTTACCTAAAAGGAACTCTGTTGAAAATTAACGTGATAATTCAATTCAGCAGTCATTTAGTAAGCTATTAAGCTATAGTTCATTTCTTTTATATTCAATAGCAGCGTTTTATGTGGCTATTATCAGTATAATTGATTATCATTCGGGTGTTTAGATTACTAAGAATTAACTAGGATGTGAGGATATTTTATATCTAAACTGTGTACTCGTTTTCGAGACTATTTGCCTGTTATGTGAATATAAAAAAAATCTACAGCTAAGATAGGAAACCTTCTGCGCCATTTGTAATCTGATGACTCAAGTTTGTTTGCAAATTTCGTATAAACGGTTCTCGGAAAACCTAAGAAGAATAAAACTAGGAATGTTTTCATTAAATATTTTGCACAAAGAAAAAGGCTTATTATGATTATTATAGTTCACATTTAACTACATTACTGTTCTATGCACATTATGAATTATTTAAAAATTATAAAGATATTACTCCTTAAATATATTCTTTCGAAATATTTTCCTGGCATTTGCCTTTGTCAAGGTTACACTCCAGTTTTAGATTAACAAAGAAAAAAAACGAATAAATAAGATAATCCGACATGATAAATTAACTTTTAATAAAAACAAAATACGGTGCATAAAGAAAAAAGATTGAAGTTATTTCTATTTCGCAGTTTTGTTTTAAAAAAAAAGTTAGATTCCGTTCAAGATGTATTTCTTTAAAATCGTGAGAACAATTCATTTTTTTCACCCCCTCACTTTCCGGTATCTTTTTAGGTGTCAGAAGAGCATTTTGTATCTCACGCTATTTACGCTAGCAAAAATGAAATCCAACCAATAACTGAAAGAACTTTTCCCTCACCAATTATTAGGGATTCCTGGACAGAAACTTAAGATAAAGGAGTGAATTTTATACATTCAAAACTGTGATAAGTTTACAGAATATTCTTTCATATTTTAAATAAAGGTTTTATTTGATGTTTTAATATTGCAAGTAAAATGAACATTTTCTCTCTAGGAATTAATTTCCCAAATCTCACCAACATTAAACATACACGCTAAACGAGTCTCTCGGCTTCTGCGTATCTACTCGTCTAGAGTCAGAAGTATTTGGTTTAAGGTAAACTGGATGAGCGATCAGGTCTCAAAGTCACGATTTCCATTAGAAAAAGTTAAAAGTATATTTGATATGAAACCTTCGTATTCATCCCACGAGATTAAGTGATTTGAGTATTCCTGACCAAGAAAAGGATATAAATATTTACCATGCAAGGAACATTTAGCGCAGATTACCGAATGTAATAGTGACACTAAAGAAACTCTGCCAAATTTGTTTTGCTCATGAGTAGGTAAATCAGATTAAATATGTATATATTCATAGGAATAAGTAATGAAGAACCCGAAAGCTTTGCTTTCTGAGCCCTCATCAAGAAACTGTGTTCAAACAAACGTTTCAGATGGATGACTATAGCGATCATAATGCATACGTCTATGCTATGGTGAGCATTGATAATTTAAACATAAATTTTTCGACACTCAACCAAAAATTGCATATTTTACAAAACATACACAAACATCAAAGTAGGGAAAATTTTCTAGATATTTCCAATGATCTCCTTCTGATTATTAGGATGAAGGTGATGGTCTACTTTCTAAACTTTCCTCAGAATCAGAACCTCTTTAGTTGTATCGTATGACATTTTTTAAGCTTATCTTGAAGTATTAAAAAAAGGATTGCTCAGAATACATCCTAAACGCTCTCGTGTGATATTAGTTTATCCTATCCTTATCTTCCTATCTTCATTTTCAAGATCATCCTATCTCTTTTTTTTTATAATAAGGTGGTTAATTTATTTTCCTTGTTTGCTAGGTGTGTACATTTTCTGTGCTCTATTGGCCGTTTGGCCTTTTCGGGTCCATCCAATGAATATTGTTTTTAGCTACAGAGACATAGTACCTTTTTCCCATATTACAAAGCCGAGCAGCATTCTTTATATAATGTATATTTCGTATATAATCGTTATTTTGTTTCCAAACTACTATACTGTTTCTAATTCTTGTAAACCAGGTGAGTTTGAAAATACTACATGAAGAAAAAGACTCCCCACTAAAATGCGTATTTAGAACATTAAAAATCAGCACACACTCCTTGTAAAACATTTGATCTATAATAAAGTATAAACGAAGGAAGTGATTATTATTATTATTATTATTATTATTATTATTATTATTATTATTATTATTATTATTATTATTATTAAGAAAGACCTCCATGGGATCAGGAACTCATCGAGATAGGCTGCATACTAAGGGCACCAGCTATCATATTTGCTCTTGAATTCATTCACACTGCTTGCACAAGCACACACAATATCCAATGACAATCCATTCCAATTCACACACGAATTTATGAGAGAAAAATCGAGATTTCACTTCCTCACCCATCCCTTTCTTGGCAGTATTCATTCTCAACTTCCAAGGATGAAGGACTCAACTTCCAAGGACAAATGAAAAATTCCATCAACTGAAATGCTGCTGTATGACCCTTTAAGAAGGTTACACGTCTCAATCGTATCATCCCTCTTTCTTGCTAGTGTCTACAGTCTACATCTCAACCTGACTTCATAATCAGTATTCCAGAATCTTGATACCGTTTTTGACACTCTACTTTGCACTTTATCCACTGTATCAGAATCAAAACGGAAACAAGGAGACCAGACCTGCCCACAATAGTCGATGTGAGTTCTTATCAGGCCTTGTAAAGAGGCAAAAGGACATCCTTATATTGACATAAGAAGATTCGTTTCGGCATTGCAATTATCCTTTGAATTGTAATCTTTGCTATATGGCCGTTGAAATTCAACTTCCTATCCACAAAAACTCCAAGATCCCTAGCCTGATCAGTCTCTTCTAGCATACTCCTACGAATATAATACGAGATTGGATATCTAATCACGCCAACGTGCATGACTTTGCATTTACTGACATTGAACTGACATCGATTTTCCCGTACCCACAATTCCAGCCTATTCAAATCATTCTGCAAGAACTGGATATCATCAGCATTCCTGATTACCCTTCGGATATATTTGGTAATTCCGTGATCTAAGGTGTGCAAGAAAAGCGCATTGAAGAGAATACCTATTAAGCAATTCACATGATAGAATTAAGTAGTGCCGAGTACTAATAATCGTATGTTTGTTATTTTGTGTGCAAAATAGAAGGGGCATTGATGAACATTATAAATAAGTGCGAAGAGGAAATTTCAAATGCGGGGACCCCGGGAAGGGTTCATTTGAAATTACAGAGGACAAATTTGTTTTCAGAAAATGGACTTCAATAAACACGAGTATAATTACTTGTTTACTGAAAACCAAGAAATTTGATTGTCAGAATAGGTCTGCGTTACCTACTTCCTAGTATAATCATCGATTGATACTACAGTAAAATAACACATGCTAGGATAAATAATAAAAAGTACAAAAACGGCTTCACTTCTACTTTTATAAGACTTCCAACAAAGAAGGATGAACGTTTGTAGCCTTGAATAATTCAGTTCTATTTATTCCAAAAAGAAAGCATATTAGTGAGATGGATAACTGAAAATGATACTCTGAGAGAAATGGAATTTGCAATTTGATGGATGCGGCGTGTTTATAAAGGACAAAAAAAAAAGATAAATAGGCAGCAAGTTTAATGCAAATGGTAATTCAACTTTACCTCAAACAAGACTAGAGTATGTCCACTCACTAGAAGTGCTTGTAAAAGAGGTGATAATGGCTCTCAAGGTACAAGAATGGGCAAGATATTATTATGAGATTTCTTACTTATCCCGAAAAGTTGTAAACGGTGATTACGGAATGAACATTCAAATAACATCGGATTCGTTTATAGAATAATAATGGGAAAGGAAATTTAACTGTGGACAACTGTAGAATGAAATGAAGTAAAAGCATTTGAGACTAAGGATAGCAATTTCTGAAAATGTTCATTGCGAATATCTAACATAGCATACAGTGGACGAGGAAGGAGAGTTAAAATCATCATGTCTGTTAATAATATCGAAGGATACGATCCAGATCAATATGACAACTTTACCTAAAGCAAGACTAGTCACGGATCTTGAATTGGGTAATTGCAGGGTATACTGGAATTTCAGGGATAAAGGGAAAATATTGTGTGACAGTATATTAATATAGAAGTTTTCTGAAACATTATTTCAAGTTTCTCCTAATTTAAAAATATCAAAAATACCAAATGATCAATACCACTTAAGCGGAGTTTATTTGATGATTTTTGATAGTATTATTATCAGCAACTAAGCTTTTATATTCTTTGAGATATAGCAAAACAAAGCAATAGTGTTTAAGAATTGGGAAGAAATATATGAAGAGACAAAAATAAATTTCATACTTAGACTACAGACATCAACAAAATAGGAATAAACTGGAGTATCACAATATTTTTTTCTTGGACATTATACACTAAGCAATGTTCTCAAGTAATTGGAAAACCCTGTTTTTATAAATTACTGCATTTCATATACACGTGAATTTTATGTTTATAATGACCCTGCACCTGTAATAATACAGGAGCAGTGTCAAAAATAGAAGAGAAATTAGTTTTTTTTTTTTAATTCCATCATTAGATCGTTCTTGGTTATTCCTTTTAACATGCATATTACTTAGATTGTGTTAATCGATTAGAGGAGAATATTTAGTTGCTTGCAGATGATGTAAAGTTAGATGTGATTGCTAGAAATATTGCTGACATAGTTATCGATCATCAAGATTTGGATTACTGGAAATATGTCCACAAATGCAGTGAGAACAAATCTAAATATTTATAGCTTTGCATTCTAGAATCAGCACATTGAAGCAGACGTGGCGTCATGTGGACAAGCTGTAGTTAGATCAAGCAACGGATCTTGAGCTGATGGCAAAATAAGCCAGCGGAAATTACAAAGAACAACAGAAAAAGTATTGAAGACAATGCAGAGGACATGATGATTAGAAAGATATGTATATACGAATATGCGTTAAATGTGGCTTTTATAATAGAGGTTTTAGATGAGACTATAAAATTAATGCTTTGCTTTTGGAATGGTAGTTATGAAGACAGACTGGGGTATAATCTGAATATATATATATATATATATATATATATATATAGAGAGAGAGAGAGAGAGAGAGATTATTTATTATCCCAATTCCTTTTCTTGTGCAACATTCCAAATATGAAAAATGCATTCATATTTAATATGAATGTGCGCAGAATTTGCAGCTGTACCAGTATGAAGTGATATGTTGGGAAAAAATGATACCAAGTTTTCTGTAGATGAATTAGACTGTTGTTGCACTAAGTTTGTGCCAGAAAATATTTCAAAGGAGATGATGGAGTGGAAAGAATGTAACGATGTGAATTAAAACACTGAGTAATTTAAGCTCAATTTAAAATTACCGACTGACCTTACCATCTCTATCTGAATAAGAGAAGTAGGACTCATTTGGAAAAGGTTATTATTAAATATTTTTCCCATCTTTAATAAGATTTCAAAAACCATGCCATTCCAGTTGAAAATGATCAGTTATTTTTCATATTGCATTGCAGGGGGAATTTTGATAACGTACTGTGTTAGTTCTGGAGGGGTAAAATGACATATGAATAATCATTTTAGGTAAATAACTGAATGTCGTATTCCTTTTTCATTTTATGTGATTCTTCTTAATTAAGTGTACTGACGAATAAATAATTCTTTCAGATTTTGTCTCCTTAATTTTTAAGAAAATCTTTCTTGACTGTCACGTTCTACAAATCTGTGATTTCGTTATACCAACACAAATCCTATTTCTGAAATTTCTTTTTGCAAGAAGGTAACATTTTACAGAGATTTCCTGCATCAGGTCTATAATGGGAGCTTTGCAGCAAAAGATAGCAGAAGTGGCATCTTTACACCGTAAATTGCATCCGGACACACTAACTGAAGTAATGGCAGCCATTAATGTTACCTCTAATGGAGCACTTTAGCTTATAAATATAATAAATGTCCAAGAACTGTTTCCAGATAACAATAAACCTTGCAACGTAAACAGGAAACTTAGTGTTTCGAATCTCTTAAAATGTTTAAGCATGTAGCAATTAGCTCACTTATAAAATCTATTTCTGTAACTAACTATATTGTTTATTCCGTTTAGTTAATATGCTCTAAAATACTCTCTAACACACTCTAAAACTCAGGACATCTGCATTATAAGTTTTAAAATTCTGTAGTTAAAACATTAATTTGATTAATGTATAGTTTTTTTATTCCTATGCTATCAGAAATATGTTGAAATACGATACTTATATGGCATTTTAACATAGTTCGAATTTTATATGTTTGCAGATTTAATTCTCAGCTTAAATAAGAAAAGAATATTCTCTTGCTCCGTTTTCCGTAGAAAGAATCAAATAGTTACGATATTGAACTTAGGCCATTTTTAAATATAATTAAACTGATTGGAGTATTGTTTTAAAAACGTTGTATTTTAGACAGTAAATTTAAAATGAATGGTGCATTGAAAAATAACTGATAATTTACGTAATAATTCATTCAAATGGTGAAGAAGACATTTAAATAAAAATGCTAGAAATAAAAATCTGATAATCTATTTCGTACATACTAGAAATATGTAGGAAAACATATGTGTTCTGTTTGTATTTTCTTAATCATTTATTTTATAATCAACGGTTCCAACTACCTATATTAGTTTTCTTGTTATTTATACATTTGGTAGCACCATGCATTCTGCAGATTCAGAGAGCTTTGCCTTTCCAGGGAGGGCAGCACAGTACACAAAGAAATCTTCCCTGCTACTAGAATCTTGATGCAGTAGTTTTAAAATTATTTAAAACCTGTGGCCTTAATTTCCACCTTTAATACTTCCACGTTGAACACAAAAAAGAACATTAACATAATAAATAGCAAATAGTCGTTAATTTGTTATTCATGTGTTTGGTGTAATGTTCTACTGAATTTGATTGCAGTAATCAAATTACAAAACTTTGGTTTAGTAATAGTCATATTATAAAATGTGTAATTCTCAGAACAGCTTCTTGAATTAGAGGATGAGATCATAAAGGATTGTATGAATTGAAAAACCATGATTTTCCTGAATCGACTAAATATCACTTAAGGATTATACACTGCCCAGCGATAATACTTTTATAGGTGTTTAAAAATGCTCTCACTAAGACTCCTGAATTAATGAGTATCACACGGATACTCTTTCACGTACTCCGTTTAGTGGCACGAAAAATTCAAAATAGAGTAGCGATGTTTTCTGCACCGTTGCATTATCCACAAAGAACTGCAAAATATTGCCCTCGTCTCTATTTAACTGTTAACACGAGAGAAATAGATAAAAGAAAAAACACTGATTGCGGAAACAGAACTAGTAAATTCTTCATCGAGATAATGCATTTTTTCGATGTTCAGTAATTAATGTAGCAAACAATTGAGAAATTTGATATTCGATTCAAAACACTCACGATTTTCAACTGATAATATATTCCCTTATAATCTCGTTCTTTATCTGAATTCAAGAAACTGAAGTGAATATAATTTTAATGGAATAGGGAGTAGACCAATATGATGAGTTCAATAAACATGGATCAAAGCATTCGATTTAAAAACGTCTTTCTAAAGTGAACGAAATAAGAGCACTAACAGTTGTTGTCGCAGAAAAGAAATTAGAATATTTTGAAATATCATTAAAAGAAATCTCTTGGACATTCCTAATAAATATTTTGGATAAAGCTTAGTTGTTTGGGTTTTTTTCGAAATTAACCCTTAATAGCAAATCAATTACATATATTCACTATATATCAGTATTACTATTAATGTAATTAATAGTAATACTGTTACTATGCAAATAGTTCATTGTATCACAATGGACTTAGGTTGGAGAGTCCTGGATTGAAATCATCTCTAGGACTGAAAGAACCTTTATAATGATCTTTCAAGTATAACGTGAATTAACGGTGAATTAACGACTTTCATAAGGTAGTAGCACAGTTTTCTCCTAGGAAACTCTATTTTTTCATCAGAGAATTGGACCAAAAGTTTTCTCAATGTTGCAAAAGTTATTTTGGATATCATGACCATCATCCTGATAAGTATTGAAAACAACTATTGCGTTTAAATAATTAGACTTGATAATGCAGCCGAAAATTAAATAATTAGAGATGCAGCCGGAGCTACATATGGTGTTTATAGACCCGGAAAAGGCATACGACAGGGTGGCCAGGCAGGAGGTATCGAGGTGTATGAGGAAGAAGGGGGTGTCGGAAAAGTACGTGAGGTTGGTGAAGGAGATGTATGAGGGAGCGAAAACTCAGGTCAGGTCTAGTGTCGGCATGACAGAGGGGTTCCCCATTGTTGTGGGATTCCATCAGGGATCAGCTCCGAGCCCCTATCTCTTTGATCTGGTCATGAATGTACTAGTGGAGGACGTCAAGAAGGAGGCGCCAGGGAGCATGAGGTTTGCCGATGATATTGTTCTCTGCGAATCATCCCGAGAGAAGCTTGAAAAGACCCTGGAAGAGTGGAGAAAGGTATTGGAGGAGAGAGGCATGAAAATTAACCGGGTGAAGACCGAATATATGTCAACGGCGAGTGACAAGGATATGATCATACGCCTTCAGGGTGAAAGGTTAACTTTAGGGAAGAAATTCAAGTACCGTGGGTCGGTCGTCGAGAGGAATGGAGACCTGGATGAGGAAATACAGCACCGAATAACATGCGGCTGGATGAACTGAAGGAAGATTAGAGGGGTCCTGTGCGACAAGAGAGTGAGTTGTAAGACGAAAGGAAAGCTGTATAAGATGGTGGTGAGGCCGGCGATGCTTCATGGCCTATAACAAAGGCACAGGAGAGGAAGATGGAGGTGGCGGAGATGCGGATGTTGAGATGGATGAGTGGTGTGACAAAGAAGGGCAGGATAAGGAATGACTACATCAGAGGGACGATCAAGGTGGGACTGATCGGTAAGAAGGTACAAGAAAGCAGGCTGAGGTGGTTCAGTCATGTAGAGAGAAGGAGTGAGGAGTATGTTGGTAAACGAGTGGAGCGTATGGAGGTGGAGGGAAGGAGGAAAAGAGGCAGGCCCAAACTCAGATGGAGGGATAAGGTAGCAGAGGATCTTAGGGAGAAAGGATGGAGTCGGGAAGATGCCCTGGATCGGAGAATCTGGAAGAAGATTAAAGATGGGAACGCCGACCCCATTTAACACGGGATAAGGCATAGCGAAAGAAGAAGAAGATCACTATTCGTCCGCGCGGTTAGCGTAGTGGTTACGCGTTTTGCAACCATATTCCTGGCGAAGGAGTGCCATCGGTTCGATTCCCGTCGACGACGTTAGGAACTTAAGGATTTTCCTCAGATACAGCCACTCTTGGGAATAGACAGTAGGGCTTTTGTCCCAGTTTATATGGGTTTTTTTTTTCCCGCAAAGGAGGCAAACCAGCCCCGTGAACACACGCTTTGACAGACAGAGGATACTACCGGGAATAAGGAGCAACCAACCTATTCCGCGGGACTTATCGGTCACGGAAGCTTACGCGGTAAAATATGTCAGCCTGCGCGAAAGCGTCATACGATGATGATAAACATTCATGTAATATACATATATAGATGTTATTAGAGTAGTGTTTTCGTAGGCATAATAATACAAGAACGCATAAAAAAAGGGGAATTGCATCGAAGATGCCTATGCTACGTAAGCGAAAATTCTACGCTAATATAATAAAAAATATATTAAGTGAGTTTTTATCCGGTGTTATGATTATTTAAATATGCCTACTTACGGTATTTCATTATTGAAACAAACTATTGTGTTACGTTTATTCCACTGCACTAAATACACACAAAAAAAAAAAAAAAAAACACCAAATACTTCGGAATTCTAGATTGTTAGATGTACTTTCGATGAAAAGTATAAAATTATGAACGTCATACTATACAGTCTGATTTAACTGTAGTGTTTTAATTTACGATGCAACTAAGGCTATCTGGTCACCGAATTTCCTGTGGCCAGTTAACGTGTGTGTGTGTGTGTGACAAACACGACAAACCAATCAACCGTTGTCGTATTAGCAAACATCGAAAATCGGTGCTCCATCAGTTAAAAATAAGAAATCGTTAAAAAAAATATATAAACATCTGTAGTTAATATAGTTCATTCTTCACGTTATTTTTCTTCTCATTAGATAAGTCTCATTCTTGTACTCCTTTTGTATACCTATGCCATTTGTCCATAATAATTACTTACATTTTGATACATGCTTAATAGTTTCTTAGTTTTCTTAATTCATCTCTCATTTTGCGTGTCATTCTCTGTTAGAGAAGACTTGTAATAAAATTTAGTAATTACTTTGCTTTGAAAGTGTTACTTTAGTAGATCAACAAGAAAACTAATTTGACATTTCGAAACTGTTGCTACGATCTCTTGCAAAAACAGGAAAGACTTTTCTTTTAAAATATTCATAGAGATACCATCTGCTATCTGTTTGAAGTACGCCCTATAAAGATACGACGTTACAGTATCAGTCTTTCTAGGAAACTACTATTCATTTTGAATAAGTGCATACATTCGTTCGAAAAAGAAAGAGATGTAGTTCCTATAAAATGTATGTAGTAAATAACCGGAATGAAATAGCAAGACAGAATGTTGAAAAGTTTATATTTCATTGCAAACATGAAGCGTCTCTCTCTCTCTTTCTCTTTCTTCCAAAATATTTCCGAAATGATCATATTAAAAGTGAATGTCACCGTCGTTTTCTTTGCGTAAATGTATTTTCTTCTCATATAACAAGCGGAGATGACTTTCCGATCGAAGAAAAAGGGGATTTCTCACAACCAATGCTCGTATTTATAAGGAAGTTTATAAAACCACTATCAAGCTCCGTAAGGAAGTAGTTATTTCTGAATTGTGAAATGAAACCAAACACATTTTCCTGTTCCCAAAAAAAAAACTTATCTTTTGAAACAGAAATATGGATGGAATAAAAGAACACGTTGTGACATTTTGTTGTCGAATACAAATGCACTTCAATTGAAGAATTATATTTCTTCAGGGAGTTAGCACTTTCAATTTGGAAATATGTTTTGTATCTGACGATACTCTCAATTCTAAATCATTATTGATTTGTTAATAGCACATTTTATTTTTATTCAGTACAGCTGCATAAAATTAGGCTTTCAACTAATATTTTAGAAAACTTGAAAGAATTACATTATAGTTTAATTTGAAAATCTCAAATATATATGTACATGAGTTGTTGAAATTACAGGTTGAAGGAGGAGAGGACAAATGTGAGGAAGGAACTGGATTTTATTCAGTTACTGAGGGATAACTATCTGAGACAGCATGTAATGGAAAATACTAGGGGGTTCGAGGGGGTTTGACCTAGTAATAGCATCTGAGAATTTGATTGTAATGAATAACCATGTTGCCACCTATTGGTGAGAGTGATCATAGGATCTTGACCTGAGAGGTGGCTAAATGTGTGCAATTTTTGGTTAAGACGGGGAACATGTGGAATTATCGTGCTGGCAAGTATGACAAGCTTAGGAGATTGCTTGGTTCAGTGCCATGGCATGTAAAATGCAAGGGATGGATGTTGATAAGGCATGGTAAGTAGTCAAGGAGCATTTGCAGGGGGTTATGGCTGACTGTATACTTAGAGTCCGAATAGTAAATCAAGTAGGGGTTAAATGGATGAATAACACCATTAAGCTTCAGTTGCAAAAAAAGAAACAACTGTGGAGGGAATTTAAGCAGAAAGGTGACCTGCAGGCACACGAACGGTATAACGCGCATGCCAGAAGGGTAACGAGTGTGGTGTAAAAGGAAAAAACGGATTATGAAAGGAAATTAGCCACGCAAGCTAAAGTGAATCCCATATAGTTCTTTCAATATGCTGCTAGTAAAAGAAAAACTATAGATGGCAGAATGATTTTAAAGAACGCCGATGGTCGGGAGGTCACTGAATCAGTCGACATAGTAGAATTACTGAGTGAGCACTTTGCAAGAGTATATCATGCATAAAGGAACCATTAGTTTATATGGGAATTGTGGTGAATGAAGTGGAGGTGAATAGTCTATTACAAAACCTTAATGTGAATATGTGGGATTGGATGGTATATCAGCACGGGTCTTACGTGAAGCGGCTAAAGAATTGTCAGTGCCCTTGACCTTATTGTTTAATCTGAGTCTTGGGTCTAGTTTATACCCGAAGTGGTGGAAAAAGGGAAAAATAGTTCCACTGCATAAAAAGGATCCAAGACTACTGTTGAAAATTACCGACCGATCAGCATATCAGGAGTCGTTGTCAAGGTCTTGGAGAAAGTAGTCAAGGGTAAAATACAGGAATGGGTTGATGAAAATAAGATATTGTATGGGGGGGAGCATGGTTTTGTGAAGGGTACATCATGCCTCATTAACTTGCTCAGGTTTTATAACACAGTGACGTCTGAACTGGATAAGGGTAATGGGTTTACAGTGAAACTGCTAGACCTGGCTAAGGCCTTTGACAGGATACCACATGGAATTCTAATCCGTAAACTGCAACATATGGGAATGGATATAGGGTTGGTGAGATGGATAGGAGGGTGGTTGATGTAGAGATGTCAGAGAGTAGTTTACTCAGGAGTAGAGTTCAAAAGACGGCCTGTGACTAGTAGTGTGCCGCAGGGGTCTGTTCTTGGTGCACTGCTGTTTTATTTGTTCGTTAACGATAATAGGGAAGGATCTGAGAGGAACGGTTGCCCTACCCAACTTTGCATTGATTGCTGATGATGCACAGTTGAGTAGGGCAATAGTGAATGCAGAAGATGTCAAAATTTTGCAGGATGATTTGGATAGATTGGAGGTCTGGGCTAAGGAGAATGGATGTCAATTTAATGTGGCAAAATATAAGGTTATGCATTTTGGGGTGAAAAGATTAGCAGCAGTATATCACATTGGTGGAACTGTACTCCAGGAGATTGATGAGGCTAGGGACTTGGGAGTGTTGGTGGATAGGGAGTTGAAATTTAGGGGGCACATTGCAAAAGTGGCTAAAGCAACTCATCAAATCACTTGGATGCTGAAGAATACTTTGACGAGCAGAGACAAGCAAGTTATTGTTCCTCTGTATCGAGCCTTCATAAGACCCCATCTCGACTACTGTGCCCAGATTTGGTCACCTAGGTTTCTTCTTGATGGGGAAGGAGGTTGAGAGGATTCAGAGGCGAGTGACCAAGATGATAGCAGGTCTATGGAATGAACCTTATGAAAACAGGTTGAAGATTTGTGAGTTGCAGAAATTGGTTGATAGGCGGAAATGGAAGATATGATTGAGCCATTCAAATTGCTGAAGGGTTTCTATAGGATTAATTGAGATGATATTTTTGAGAACAGGACTGCTGGTGGTGGGAGGACTAGGGGACATCCATGGTAGCTGGGCAAGAGTGTGGTTAGTAACGGTATTAGAGCTGGGTTTTTTACTTTTAGAGTGGTGAGTGAGTGGAATAAGCTGCCAGAGTCTGATGTGTGTGCAATGACAGTGAATGAGTTCAAGGTAAAGTATGATAGATACTGTGTGAATGTCGAATAGTTGTGATGGACATGCTGTTTAGGGCCTCCCTCGATCAGTCTAAGGACTCCTTGGAGTCGCCAGTAATAATAATAATAATAATAATAATAAAATTTGTCTATTATAAAGTGTCTATATAATTTGTCTACCACTTAAAACATTCACAGATATTCATTTCCTTGACTCTTGGATATTTCATATGAAAACAGATACTTTTTTATAATTCAGGATAAATATTAATATTTTTTTATCAATTAATGATTTGAATCTGTGCTGTTCTGTTTAAGAATCTGTTAGGGAATCTCTCTCACTTCCTCTATCTGCATCTCAATATCGCGCTATAGTTGTACGGATTTTGATTCAACTCGATGTTTGCAATCGTTACTAAAATTTGTATGACCATTGTAAGTTTCTTTTGAAATCATTTTTTCATCAGACATTTTAATGTTAGCATAACTTATCTCTTTCATCCATAATAATTCATAAAGCTGCATTCACTGTTTCACTCTATTGGAGAGACCTAAGATAGAATCCCACTCAACGATGTAATAAATATTTATATTGACTTTTCACTACAAGGTTAAGTTATCCGGTATTATACAGGGCTTCCCACAGAAGAAGCAGACCGGTTGAAGAGTAAAATTGGTGTAGCTGTCGAGTGGTTACTGTTTCGATTCCCTCTCCATAGCACTATATTCAGCGGATTCGAAGCCCATTGGAGCATGCATATCAATGAATGTCTTTAGGTGTAGATGATTTTTAACACAGTGTGAGACACAATCATACTTGACTGATTCTTGAAGCGGGTGGGAAAAATCATGTTAATCTCTAGAGAGGTGCTTCTAGCTTATATAATATTTACTGCAGTCAGTAGGAACGTGAGATAGATTTACAACTTCACGACTGTAGGACTCACAGGAAACAATAAAGTAATATAATGCAATACAATTAATCATAAAAATAATAATACACACTCTCTTTATTGTTTTAAAAGGAACCGTATTAATCTGAATAATAACACCATCGCTTTTATTACACGTATTATTTATTTATTTGAATGGCTATTAAAATAAGACCTATAAAAATATTGTTCCCATGTCTAATGTATTTCTCCTAAAAAAACCCTTTAAAGACCCTTCGGAAAAGAGCGGTTGTTTAATCAATAATTGCCTCTCAATGATTCACTGCACTTCCTGTACACAAGCGTTAAGTTCCTACTGCATGCTTTTGTTGAAGATATTTCCATACGTATGTTTATTTATCCAATCAAGAATAGATAATTCCTCTTCTCCATTTGTCCTACGTAAACTAACAGTTGAATTTTTTTTAAGTAAAATTTCTCAAGGAGATAGCCATTAAAAGATTATGGGATTAATAATCAATTGATAATCAGTTCAGGCAATTTGTTCGACTTTAATCAAACAGCTTAAAATAAGCGTTACGCTCACAGAAAAATGTAATGTTTAAAAGAATGCAGAGTGATAAGTCTGTAATTTTCTTAAAAAAAGCAAAAAAAAAAAAAAATTCCGAAGTTGAGTAAGTTCTTTGAATTAAATATCGATTTCCTTTTGATTTCTCATGACTGCTGACATTTCATTTCCTTTCATTTCTATACGTTTTTCAGTCTTTTACGCGCACCAGTGACTTCCAGTAATCTTATATATAAAGTTAAAAACATCGAAGTATTTTGTAATAAATTGTTCTTGAGGTCCTGCTCTTGAGAACAGCAGTATGGCTTACGTCCGTACGACACGATATAAAGAAAGTCTGTGATTTTCACCATGCAGAACTCAGCAGAAAAATTTCTACTTACGAAATGGTAAAATAGAAGTTTTCCGAATATAAAGAAGCATTATTCCTGTATGCAAGATAAGATAAATCGATTGAGAACCAAATATCATTTGCAGAACCAAAAAATACGATTTCTTAATCTACTATATTTCTTATAGTTAACTCTATTTCGAAATAACTACAGCTACTGTAAGTCGAAATAGTTGTATAAACGCTTGTTATACCAATCTGGTAGCTGGGAAAACATTCCTATGAAGCAAAAGTTGCATGTCACGTGTAGATGGTAGCAGTGGTGTGATTGATGCAAATCAAACCACTGCTGCCATCTATACACCATATGTGAGTACTCAAATGTCGTAATTGGTTTTATGACAGCCTTATCAATACACTTAATTGAATTTCGACATTTCATTGTATGTAGTTAGACGATAACCATAAGGCACTAATTCGTAGATACTTTTCCTAAATCAAAATATTTTAAGAATGACTGATTATTAAGATTCCTCTTCATTTTAAATTTATTTGGAACTATCCTTAAGAAAGGAATTATCGAAATGTAATTAATTCATGAACTATTTTCTGTTCCTTGCACTTCTGAATTAACATTTTAAACCAAACTAATGAAGAAACAAATAAAAAAGAAAAAAAAACACGAACATCGGTTTTTGTTAATTCAGAAATGGAAATGTTTATTACACGTGCGAATTGGTAAAAAAAAGGCTTATTTTAAGATAAATGTAAGTGACAGTATGCTTCTTTCAAATTAACCTGCATAGTTATTAACACTGAATAATGGTTAATTTATGTGAAATTAATTTATCAGAAAGAAGAAAGGATGTTGACAATATATGCCTTAGTATAGTTTCAGCATCTTCTCGTATTTTATTAACAAATATTCAAAAATATATTCTTTAGTAAAATTACTCATAACAAAACAAGGCGTTAAGGTTTATATAACAATGGAACAGCATAAATACATTATAATGAAAGACAAACACTGGCTAGACGTATATATGCTGAAAGGTTTCATTCGCTGCCAGAAACTTTTTTACTTGTAAATCAAACTGAAAGGAGAACAACAATTGACAGTCTTAATATACTCTCCCCATGCTCTTAGTTGCCTCTACGGAGGTATAAATCTTATATATGCAATATTTATGCCTCTGTGACATCTTCCCGACGCTTGCTTCGAAAGGAAATCAGATTGAAATATGATCAAAATTATTTTTAGATTTTTTAAAGGAAAGCTGAAATAACTATTTTTGAAAAAAGAAGCTTTGTTTATACGTAAAGAGTAACAAATGGATAAAAAGTATACGTATGTAGAAACAGAAGTTTAGCCCAAAAAGCTTTTCTATTGCTCTATTCTCAACTACAACCAGTTGTTTTCCTCTTCTGTTTTTCTTCAAAATCTTTCTCAGAACTAATTTCAGCTATCCAAAGAAACGAAATTTAATTTATCAAAAATTTTTCAAGCTTATAACTCAGGCTATCTTTTGTTTCTTTTCGGATTTCTTAATATTATTATTCAGCTGAAAACTATTTCAGACGGCACTCTTGAGACTACGATTAAAAAGTAAAAAAAAGTCTCAAAAGTAAACCCTTAGTACAACAAGAAGAATCGCATTAAGTATTTCCATATTAAAATACATAGATAGTGAATAGCCCAAGGAGGAGTAGGTGGAGGAAGCGTCGTCACTGCAACAGTTCCCAACATTTGCATTCGATTGCTTTTCACGAAATATCAATACGAGACATGCGCAGTAGAAGAAAGCAGAATCGACCGTTTCTACTTTAAAGTTTATTGGAAAAGATCAAGATCTTTGGATTGCGATTTTTTTCTTTTTCTTTTTTAGTTTCTGTGGACAAAATTGGTTCGTGAAAATGCTGATGTCGAAAAGAAAACTACATTATTAATGCATGGTTCTCATAGCTATAGTTAAAAGGAAATCTTGAAAAAGAACTGCATGTCTTGATTTGGACGACTGTGTTTCGAAATAATATTTGAAAAGAATTTTTAAATAAATGTACGAAAAGAGCAAGAGTCAAATAATTATTATAGTAATTACTATTTTTGAAAGATTACTAATTTTTAAAATGCCACGAGGCTTTATCTCGTTACAACGCTCAAGGAGTATCCTGTGGAAATACTATACGTACAAAGCATGCTGTGTGCAATGAAAAAGATGCAAAGAATGAATATTATATCATTCAAATTTGTTTAAAGTTTTGATTTCAATAAAGCTTAAACGAGATGTGGCCACTCTTCTTACTCTGGTAACAATAATAATAATAATAATAATAATAATAATAATAATAATAATAATAATAATAATAATATTTTTATTTTGAAAACCGTAGGCAGCTAAACTCCACCAATGATCATCATCGTCGCTTACGAGTGCATTTCCACTGCGTTTTAGATAAGAGCCGATATTTCTTATTCTAATTATACATTCTACGGTATTGTTTATTTATTTATTTGCTTAGTTGCAGAATTTTGAACTAAAAAATTCAAGTTTCCTTTGGTTAAAAATAATTAAATAATAAATAAATAAATAAAAAGTTCCTCTAGTGGACAGCTAGTAGAACCCTTTCAGGAAAGTGCTACGAAAACACGAAGGTCCTTCTAGTCAAAGAAAAGTTGAAATGAAAGTTTCACGTAGAAATATTGCTGCTGCAGTTTCAACGTTACGTCAAAAAAGCTATACTTAGCATTTTCCTTTGGTTTCTTCGGTACTTTCTTTTTTGTTACCATTTCACTTTGTGTTGGTTCTTTCTTTGCCTAATTGGGAAAGAAATTTCTTCATATGAATTTGCATTAAACCCACAGAAAAGAATACTAGCTTTCCTTACAATGGGATCATTAGAGAAGGAGGTTTTCTGATGACAAAGCTGTGGTTGCTACTAAAAAGAAACGTCCTTTCTTCTGAATGCCCTACGTGCTGAAAGTAATATCGCATTTTCACCTTAAACATCGTAAAAACGTTCTACTCCTGTTTTTTCCTTTCTGCATTAGTAACAACCAAGGCCCGAATCTCCCGAGCTTTAACTAATGTCAAAACCAGGTAGTCACGGCGCTTACAGACTGAGCATGTGAGCGGTAGCGAACTCCACTGTATAAAAAAGGGGGTAAAAGAAGTAAAAGCGAAGAGTACAAAGACTCTTATTTCCCCATTGTTTTTCAAAAGTCGGCTGCATGCTGACATTCCCTGCAGTTTGGGCAGACGTGATAAGAATACGTATATACCCAAGAGAAAGAAAGACGTCGGAGTGACCTGACTTGGCTCGTGTAGTCTCTTGATAGTCATTAAGAGAGTGAAAGAAGGAGATAAATTGAAATCTTTCTGTAGCAAAATGAGATAAACAATACAGAACTCATAGCAAGAAAGGAAAACTTTGCGAATTCCATCGATGGTCTACATAAGTAGTAAGAAGTGCTTTAGATTGCAATCAAGGAAATAGCCAGTTTGGACGAAAACAACATTTTAATCCTCCACAAAAGTATCAATATGCTACTTATTACTGGAAAACTATGCCATAGCTTTATTTTGCAAATATCGACTACAATTCTCAAAACAATATTCAGAAAGAATTGTGTGTGTGGCGGGGGGGGGGGGTAAGGTTAATGCCAGTTGCAGAATATGTTCGGTAACTGGCATCATCCTTTGGAAATCAAAGTCCAGAGAACTGTTTCTTTTTGATCCCACATAAATCATCATCTTTCTTTAAGAAAATAACCCATTAAAATTTATTTTCAATACTCTTTAAATATTTTCCTTGGATCTTTTTATATTTTCCTGATTTTATTAGACGACCTGGATGCCTAAGTTATTAAAACAAAATCATTTCAACAATGCTTAAATGAGCGAAACAATTCAATTCTTGTTCCCCGTCCAAAATAAACATATTTCGATATTTTGATAATTTTGATTTTTTTTAAAATTGGATCGTTTCATAAAAAGGGTTTGAGGTTACTTCATTTTTTATGTTTGATTCTCTATAGGATTTCTCTATGGAGGTTTACATTAAATCTTCCTACTGTCCTTAATATGAAAAATGGCATTTTTCGCTATAAAATCTGTATTTTCCCAGTCCAAATAGCTGAGAGGTTATCGTATCCTCTCTCCAAGTATAGGTTTAGAGCTCGAATCCCGCTATAGGCATGGATTGGATTCTTGAGATCATATTTAGGTAGGAGATGAATTTCATTGGCAAAGAATTCTCTCCCCAATGAAGGACTTAAGTCGCTTGAAAAGTTTCATATTCGATTTCCAAAGCAGGGTTTTCGGACCAGGTAAAGTATGAATAAAATGCAAAACTATATTAAAATAATAATAAAAATAGAAAGCACCTTAGTCCACCCAAGGTACTAATGTAATACAAGGTTCTAACCTTTCGTGGACGGGAGCCACGTAAATTAAACAGATTTGCGCTGAAGAAAAAACAAACAAATGAAAAACAGAGATTGGCCACCTGACAAATAAAAAACGTTTGTCATTATTTTATAAGTAATAGGTCTAAGATGTGAATCGGCAATAAAACAACAAATCACCATCATCGTTCAAAAATCTACATATATTTCAGGTAATTTCTTTATGCCTTTACTACCTCTGGAAAAAAATCACGTACGTTTAGATATCCCATAAATATATTCCAGTTCGATGGGTAATGCTTATTTAATCCATATGCTTGCCACTTTTTTCTTTCGTTTTTTTTTCCGATTGTAATAATTCGATCTTGGCTGTAGGATACCAGTATTTAATCCTTACTAATAATACAAAAAAGAAAACCACATTAAGGATTAAACGACATAACGGCATATATCTCTTAAATCCTTCACAAAACCATAATGTATAGCACAGCTTTCGGATGCACTACACTTGATTCTTGTAGATTAATATCATCTATCAAACTTTTTTTTCACTTTTCTGTTAATACTTTCACTAATTCAATAAGACAACTTGCAAAAACGAATCTGCTGCGAAAATGAAAAAATAAGAACACGAAAACATCAGGGCTGCATACGATTAAAAAAAACAACTTTAGAATAGGTAGAATGAGAAAGTGAAAAACAAATGACAAACTAACTATCAAGTTTGGTGATTATACTAATGAAATCACAAATCTAATTTCAACTTTACTTCAGTCTGATAAGTGATTTATCCAGCTAATTATGACCCAGTTTCTTTAATAAAAAATAATAATAATAACCAAGATCACTCTCATTTTCATCTATTCCTAATATGCCTTGACAGGCATATTAGGAATAGGTTACAGTCGTACCACATGATCAAATTTACATTATTACTAACTATCAGCAGTTCACTTCGAATTTAATATTTTTTGTTAATATTCCAATATTGTCAAATCTTACATTTCAAAGTGAACTGCTGATAGTTAGTAATAATGTAAATTTGATCATGTGGTACGACGGTATGTCTGCATAAGTCCTATCGGTCTTTCCCTTTCTTTAGATTTAGTTTTCTTAAACGTTCCTCTCATGCTGTTTAAGTAAGCACACTAATTCCGATTAGCTCTGCTTAGACATTTCAATTCCAGTCCAATATTATCCCATTTTCACAATATAATTACAGTGTTTAGATCTCCACTCGAAACCTTATCTTATGTTTTATTACATTACGAAAGTATAATAATTATCATAAAGTCACTAATTCATTTTAAGAACAAATACCGGAATCAGCTTTGATTATCTTCTATAGGTTAATGTCTCATGCACAAAAAAATAAATAATAATTCATTGAAGATACCAAGATACCAAGAAATTAAGTTTGCTTAAACTTGAATCCTTTATTCAAGTGTAAGCAAACAAAGTTTGCGCCTTGGGCAACTCGTATATAGAAGCTAATGACTTTACATCGCTTGCCTCAGTATATAAGGATATAATTATATGTAATTTATAAGTATATAATTTCTTGCTATCTTTAATTTATAGTATAACCAAGTGGAAAAATTTCCAATAAATAATAATAATTAATTAATTAATACCTCATTGAATTCGTTGGATTATCAGAAAACATTTTCTGTGATTTTCGCTTCCTTTCAATTAAATTTAAATTCAACAAGCCTTATCCTGCTCCAGATATGGCTTGTTGGATTTCTTCGCCGTATGATAGTTTATTCTAGGGGCTGAAAAATTCTGATAAACACCTAGAACAAAAATGATATTAAAACAACTCTTCTTATATATCTTAACAGAAAAAGAAACATTATTACAATTTGATGAAATGTGAGGATTAAAGGGGTATAAGATATCTTTTCATTGATATACCAGTTGCTTTGATATCATTTTTGTTCTACGTGTTATCAGAACTTTTCAACCCCCCATTCTCGTAAAAGCAAGTTAGATCTTTGACTTCCAAAGATCACATTTTGCTGCTTTGTTCTGGAACATCTCATAAGTAAATGACGCTGGTCAATGACACGGTGACCTATATAATGAAATATTATTTGAACGAATGGCAGAGTGGCCAATACACTTTTATAAGGCATCCGTATGCTGATAGAATGCCTTTATTTTTCTTTTCATGAAGACTGCATGCTATCTCATCATAAACTGCACATTAAGATAAATTTCTTCTTATGGCTATTTACCTTGGCTTCATTAATTTTAAATTTAGTAATCATGTTACTGACAATCATATTTCTATGTCCACTATGTCTGTTGATGTGTGAGTTTTAGTGCCTCCATAGCATAGATCATGGACAGTGCAATACGTTTGCCCTTTGATTATGTACACCTGATTTCAAATCCCCTAAAAACTGGAAATGTTTACAGGGCTTTTCAGCTGAAGCGCACTTAGTCGGTTCACAAAGATGTTGCATACTTTTTACTTTCCCAAAATAGACAATCAAGGTGGAAATATTTGCAGTTAACGGAAATAATATATTGGCGTTAAAGTCTTCGTTAGTTCCTAATATACCATTCGAGCGAAAATACACAAACTTTTGTTTTAGGATGTCTATTTGACAGACAGGAAAGGAAAAATCCCCAAAGCTTCTATGTGAGAATAACTAACGCATTTAGATGAAAAATCCTTTAAATGTTCTGGATTAGACGTACATTAATGGATTAGATTCAAAAATCCACATTTTTGTATTTTTATGTGAATCCCATCTATGAAAGGTTATAAACCTATGGCGTGCTTTGGTACTGTTAGTGGATGAAGGGTTTTATATAATTCGGAAATGCCTGCTCTAGTGATTATACAAGGAACTTTCGTAAGCATCTTCTGCATGGATAAATACGAAGTGATATTCTGACTAACAGCTTCATTGGTGACGTCTTGCATGAAGATATGCAGAGTTTCTTTCTCTAGCGAGTGTAAAGTGGCAATGGCAACAATTGCCTATAAATAATTCAAAGACGGACTATAGATGAGAAAAAAATAATCAGTTCCGTGTATTTTTTCAAGACCCAATAGCGCTGAACTAATTGTTTTGATATTAGTGTAAGGATGCAGTATTAAAGTAATATCAAGATACAAATAAAACTAATGCTCTTCTTAAAGTACCTGTTCTCCACAAAATAAAAAAAGGAATAGCATCAATTTTTTTTTAAATTTGTGCATTCTTCTCGAAAGTATGAAGCGATATGGACAAATGACTCATGCATTTAATATTGCAATGAGCAGTATTAAACATCAAATATACGTGTATATACATGTATAATACAAGAAGCCTATTATTTTTTTCCTCACATCTTTGCTCATCTGTATGATTTTATTGCTGCAGCACTTCTCTATGGTATGTTGTAAATGATATTTCCTACAACAAATGTCTGTACTTTGTTCATGATACCACATTATCGTTTGCCTCATTTTTTCATTTCTCTTTTCGTCTTATTGCCTTCTATCATATTATGGTCCTTATCAAATGCCAAATGTTGAATATGATTAATATTCTGGTTATTAGATGGCAGAGTAGCGATCTTATGTTTCATATTTACGATAATTCTAATAACTATAAAGGGAGTGAGGATACATTGTTAGTAGAAATGCGACACTAGCCTGTATTTCAGTTAATTATCATTAGAAGTATTAGTATAATTCCTTCAGGCTCGATATTATGATGCCAAGTCACCCTTAAATATACAGTTTTCAAATGCGACACACTGATTAATTGAAGTAACCTAATTTTTTAAGATGGCACTGCAGACATCAGCTTTAGGAATTTCCTGAAGAAAACATAGCTGATTAACTATATTACTCGAAATGGAACCCAGAGCTATCTGGGAGAAGAAGAAATTTGAGAGTATTTTTCAAACAATCGTATATAGTGTAAACTTGGGCTCCTCCAAAAAGATCAGCATCATATTGATCTGATTTCTATTTACTTTACTTTACAGTTGTCTGTACTTTTCTATCTAGAATATCTTCTTTCTACTTCGAGGTTTCCTCTTTACTTCAAATCTCTCTCCCTTTTTTTGAAGACACTGAAAACTGGTGAATAAAAATAACAATATAATGATAGCAAAGAGCAAGTTTACACGATATTTTTACGTAGAATTAATGATACTATGATCACAACACAACATATTGGTAATAAATGTATCAGCCTTTATACTCTTAATGATTAACTTAGTTTGTAAATTATGAAATACTGGATGCATTATGCAATCAGCTGTTTTTGTCACCTCACAATTGTGATATCTGTTATGTCCTGTCATTTACTTTTTTCCTTCTGTCTTTCTTCTTTTTTCTTTCTTTTTTTGAGATATGTTTTTTAACATTAAAATAAAAGTTTATATTTTTTCTTGGCGTTGCAATTTTAATTCTAGTTAAATCAGATAACTAGAAAAATGTACAAAATTTCATTTCTTAAATTCAGTTATTTCTATTTATTCCATAATCCTTGAGTCAAAAGCATATTGAAATCATATTTTCAATGAGTTTTGGCAACGTATCATACTTTATGATCTCCTTGGATGAAACGTTGTCTCTTCATGGTTCGAACAAAAAACTCATTCAACGAAAAAGGAAACTTCTGCAATCCTAAATCTTAGTTTCATTCATTATAAATAATTTTTAACCCATGACCAAGGAAACAAAAATCAGCGAATAGCTGTTCATTAAACATTTATTACACGTTTGTAACCTTCATAATCTCGATAAAACTAGAAATACAAATTTACGTAGCAAATAATTCACTCTCTAATAAGTTACAGTCATATGAATGAGCTGTTCTCTTTTACTATAAATGGTCTGAATATTTAATGTTGCTTAGTTGTTTAATGTTTCAGTTTAATTTTGTTTTTTTGTAACTAAAATGTTGCTGATATTCTTATTTATATCTCACGACGTAGAATTACATAATATTACATAATAGTCATATGTTTTGTTGCTAATATCAACTTTACTTCTTAGCCTTAGTTGTTTTCACTATCTTCTCATTGCCTAATACTTATCTTAAAGTAAATAATCACCAATATTTTCCTAAACACATGCCTCAACAGTTAAACTGCTATTCTACTGAGCTCAGTTCAGCTGTTCTTGAAAGAACTCCACATATTTGCAGTCGCTGAAGAAAGATTATTCTTAAGTATTCTATCCAGGCTGCTACTCCGTGTTTCACCTACCAGCAGTACTCAACAGTATCGCCCAAAGACATGCTGAACAAACACCTATTCACTATTTATCAGTATTTTCTTCCTTTCAGTTAGGCTCCCGTTTTCTTTTCAAAAAATAACACTAATAAATGAAAACTGAATTTTATCTTCAGACTTCTCTATAAATACGAAAAAATTTCAAAACCATGTGATTTTTCGAAAGCCATTGTGATGTATTCGAACAAATGGTTTTGAGAAGAAAGACCTACTTTTAATTCTGATCAAGGGCAGAAGAATCATTTTCAAGGACTGTTAATTTAAAATGAAATGCCCTGCTTTAAATAGTAGTACAGTTGCTGTCTTCACGCTAAAGCTCCGGTTTTCCATTCTGACGAAACAGACAGACCAGCCAATAGCCACATGGTGTTGACATAAATAATATACTCGCCATGGTCTTAACTTAACTCCCAGGGCATTAATTCTAAAACACTCAGTTGGACTATGTTCTTTTCTCTTACTTTCCTTCTGTACAAAATGACCTTCTGTTTTCTTTTTATACATGAATGACCTCGTTTTACAAACGGGAACACACACAAAAAAATTACTACAGCTCCTTAACATATGGATACATTCTCCAATATGTAATCCTGCGTTATTTCTCACAATCAAAGGAGTTATTCTTTTAACTGATCTTACTTCTGATAATACACAGATATGCCAAAAGAAATCAGATTTCTCTTCAGAAATAACGATAGGGCCCAGCTCAGCTTTTCTCGGAAGAACCAATAAAAAAACTTTTGTTCTTATGCATATATGGATTCTCATCCAAAAAAGTTACACTTTGCTTCTTTTTTTTTACTGAAACTATTACATGATACTGTGCAAAAATTTGACGTTCTTTCAAGGATCTCAATATGTCCAAATGTGTTGACTCTAACAGAACATAATTAAGTTTATGAACAACCAGAATCTATTATGACATTGAAATTGCTGATACAGATAAGTTTATTTCATATTGAGATTACAGACTTGTACGGTTGCTATATATATATTCTTCAAGTCACTTCTTCTGATAATCTGGCATCTGTCGTTTTTTGTCTTATTTTCATTACGTACTACTACTAGTAATAACTATCTATCGTCTTGTAGCGAACTGTATTTTTACAGTTTCCAGAAAGAAAAATCAAAGAAAACACAAAGGATAAACGTCACAATGTCTGGAGAATACACTAAGGATCTAATTAAAATGTACAGATTTTATATGAAGGGCAAATGCTAAAATCTTTCTGTTAAGATATGCTTCACGTATTTTCACGTCCATCAGGTGAGTATTATGTGTCCATTATTGGACATATCGAAGTAGAATATTTTTCTGTGTGTGTTTCTAGAGAAGTACTTTGATAACAAAAGAAAATATTCATGATTTCCTTGACCTGGGTCACTGCAAACACAAAACACAGTACTGTCTTACTAGTGAATAAAGGCGACTATATGATCTGTCTTCTTTGTCAACTAAAAATTTAAAAACTTAAAACATAT
Source organism: Typopeltis vanoorti (assembly GCF_054136105.1). NCBI lineage: Eukaryota > Metazoa > Arthropoda > Arachnida > Uropygi > Thelyphonidae > Typopeltis > Typopeltis vanoorti. Next base: position 91,791,814 of record NC_143564.1, on the reverse strand, counting down.
ATGAAACATTGCTTGTCAAAATTGGTATTTCTTAGACAGTATTTCTTAGACAACAAGGGCACCTTAAACTTGGAAAGTTTGGGAATCTCTGCTACAGTACATATACTTCTGAATATTAATAATAAATATAAAGCGATTTCAAAGATGACGACGATATTTTGCTAGGATAAAACAAAAAAAGTTATTGTAAACGTGATTAAGGCCAGCTGGCCTCAGTGACTACTATACAGATATTGTACGAACTAAAACAGTATAGAATGTATAAAGCTTCGGTTTTTTTTTTAATTGTGGCAACTTAAATCTTTTGCAAACCAAACACATTTACCAATAAAGTCCTCCTGGTTAATTCTTCTTTTATAATACTTTGGGCTAAACCTTTACAGGACGTTCATTATACTACTGTGAAGAATGCGTACTTCTCAAACAATTTTTGCTCTTCCATATTTTAATGGGAGTTACTGTCAAAGAACTGAGAATATGAAGACATATATTATGTCTGTTAACTGCGTGTGTTCTCCTGCCAGTCTGACTGTTTGTGGCAGACCCATACAAGTTAGAAGGCATAAAATGCATAAACTGAATGATATTATATAAGTATTTTATTAATCTATCGGCAAATGACGAGTTACAAAAGAACAACAAAACCTTAATGCCTATGCTGGAAGCGTATTGGTCATTTCTGCTTTTAAGCAGGTGTATACTATTTTTGATATCATCCTGTTGTAAATAATTGTTCTATGAGGTCAAAGATATATTTTCGAAGAGATATGAAATATCGTTTAGAAATGTCGTTTTGGATATTTTCATTTATCTACTCAAGCTACTTTAGTTTATTTGTTTTCATCACCAGTTGATGTTTTGTAGAACGCGACCTAAATATTAAATATTTATTTTGATGATTATACAATTATTTATTTTCCATAACATTAAACTAAAGAAATTATCAATACTTTAAAAAAATCACGGATTAAAATATTTCTGTATAAAAATATAGAAATTTAAAAATACCTTTTTTGCTACCTGTTGTTTTTTTAGAATGTTACGGAGGTAACATTCTAAGAATTAAAAGTAAAAATAAAATTGAACATTCGTTATTTTAAAAAAAAATACAAAACAAAGGTAGAAAAACATTTTTGCTATTATATGTATATATTATATAATTTTGGGTTGCAAGATTCTTTTCCTCGTGCATGATTAAAATCAAGTAAAGAACACTTACAGAGCATCACTCGGCACCGAACTGTACAAAACAGATTATCGTTAGCCGTGATCTACTCGTATTACAAAAAGAGATCCCTTCATTATAAACGAGAAATCATCTTTAAAAAAGATGTTTTAGTAAAGGAATTCTCTTTGAAGATATGCATTATAATTGCAAAAGTGACAGTTACCGCTTGAAGGAATATAAAGAACTTGGAATTAAATTTGAATATTTGTGAAACATATAACTTCACTAAAGTTGTTCTGATATGTTATCCTACAATTCCACAGTACTCTGGACAAGCAAAAAGTTATTCGTCGTTTAATCATTTAATTGTGCCTCGTTTATTCGGTTATAGTCTTGTTCACTAAAAAATATGCGTTTCGAATTATGCTGTTCCATACCTCAAAAGGCATGTCATGACCTATTCTCCTCTTCACAGTATTACTCATCACTTTACCACTTTAGTATATTTTCCAAGTAAATATATTCTAAATCAATCTAGAAAAAGTATTTGAATGACAAAAGGGCTTTAGAATGACCAATGTAAATATTTTTTGTAAATAAGTGAAGAATTTACATTTGTCATTTTTGAAGAGAAATGTAAATTCCTGAGTTATTTCTCCATGAAGAAAGGTTTGCCTTACTCACCCTTTCTATAACATTTCACTCGCTAACCAAGACGAGTATATTTCTCTTCTTGGGATGTTTGCATATCTACGCTATCCTAGCATAAAAGGATCATATCCATAGTCCATTCAGCGCCTCAACAAATCTATTCATGATTTATTGTTTTCGTTTTAAAAATTACTTCTCAACTTCTAACGTTTTATAAGTCACAAATCCATCCAACTTTAGAACATTGATCTCATATCTGGGATGGTGCACCAAAAATATTAAACCTCTTTCATAATGTTCGTTTCTTTCCATTCTATCTATGTTATAATGACTTTTTATAGCATTTCCATAGCGGCTGCTCCACTGAACTAGTCTTTACCATTTCTCCACTTCCTCCAATCTTGTACAAACAAGGTCAGTTGTTCGTCACCATCCACATACATTTCAGCTCCAAACACCAGCTTCTTCTCCTCTTCCTTCATTTTATATAACTCTGCCCTATGGAAAATTCGTCTCCACCCCGTTTTGCCAAACGTATGCAACACCTACTCTTCAAATAATAATAATAATAATAATAATAATAATAATAATAATAATAATAATAATAATAATAATAATAATAATAATAAATAAATAAATAAAGAGATTTAAAAAAAACACGTGTTAACACCTTCCTTTCTTCTCTCTGATCACTTGCTAGCAAACGGCAATAAATCTCCTCTACGAGGTTGATGTAAAAATTACGTAATGATAAATCAAGCTAAATATCCTCTACTGTTAATAAGGCAAGAGAGAGAGAGAGAGAGAGAGAGAGAGAGAGAGAGAGTTAAAAAATCTCTTTATTAACTTAACAAACAGTGTACAAGGGGAAAATGACATAAAGGAAAATATTTCTGAACTATTCAGATATAATCAGTTAATTATACGAAATATACTCTGAGGCAACGTATATTATTTTACTGGATATCGTTGAACCTATAAATATGATATAAAATAAGTAAATAAAGAGTCAAATAAAATAAGCAGTGAAAGTGAAGAGCGCAATGTTCACATTTAGGGATTAGTTATTCATATCCTAATTTTATAAAATTTTTTTAACATTTTAACAAAGAAAAAATAAAGAATAAAATAACTCATCCTTACACTTAAGATATTATAAAAACGAAATACTCTGGATTACATGTAGTGTTTCGACAACATCACAGGGCATATCATTTACTGTGATCTTCTAGCGAACATTAAATTTTATTTTTATGGTTTCTGCATAAATTTGAGGCAAATTAAGTTTTCTCTTCTCATTATGCCAAGCACGGAAATTTGCATTTAGGTAGGTCATCGCTGTATACCACAAATATGGGACTGTCTCATTTATGCAGGCTTTACTGCAGAACCAATAATTCTCGGGAGCTTTCACCATAATATATACAGCTTCATGCATTATGTGTTCCAGTAAAGTAGTTTTGAAGGAAGAGTGAAAAGATATTTTTGATTGCGTCTTGCCGAAACAAATGGTCTACTATAAAAGAAATCACGCGAAGCTGGAATAATATCAAGGTCTGCAAACGTGGCAGAACCTGACTTGTGTGCGATTAGAAGGATTGTCTTTTGTATTTCTTTAATGTTCTGTGACACGAAAAATTTGATAAAGTGTACCACATATTTCAAATATCTAGCTGCAGTTTCTACACTAAATTGTGAGTGTGTGTGTGTGTGTGTACCGTGCGTGTGTCTATGCGAAGACTGCTTGCTAATCGTAGTGGTGATAATTCCTGATATATTGCTTTAGTGATTAAGTTGCGTTTTGGGAGGTCTTCTGAAGTTTAACACATTACCGCTATGATGGCAGAATAAGGAACATGGCATAATATAAAAAGAAAGGAAAAATGAAAGAAGAAATAGAGTGAGATTAAAGGATGAAATGGTGAAACACAGAATAGAGGTGGCAATGAAAAAAACACTACTGAGATAAGCTTTATAAAAAACTAAATAGAAACATTGGGAGACACAAAAATGAAGTGAAGTATAAGGTAATACCTGAAAGATGGAAAAAATTCAGACGGAGAGGGTGGAGATGAGAATCACAGAGGGGAAAAAAAGCAAAAAACGCGGGACAGAGAAAAAGGCTGGGAGAGATAGAGAACATGGATGAGTCACATACAGAAACGAACAAAGTAAATGAAAAATGATTGGGTAAAATAAAAAAAATACCTGTTTATTATTAGAGATAAACTATTAACAGAATATATGCGGAGATAGAAATCTGTTTCAGAATCCATATCTTTATCTAAAGAATGTCAGCGAACATTTTTTTTTATTTCCAGAAATGATAGCTTTCTGAAATGATTTCATAAAAATGAAGAGAATTTGTGTCTTAAAGAATAATTCGAAAATGGTTATTACGATCATAGGTTAAATAATATTGATTTCGCGAAATATCTTTTGTATTCAAAATTGCAGTTCTGAACATACAGAAGTCACTAATTTTTTGTTTATGGAACACAATTCGAAATTAAAGTAATAAAATCAGATAATGTAAGGAGACGGCAGAAGAGGTTTTTAAACTATGAGCAAATCTGACAGGCAGCTTATAGAGGAAGGAGTGAGGAGATGAGATGAGGTGGGGAAGTGTTACTTATATGGGTCCGTCTGACCATAGCGTGAGTTGTCTCTATATGTTGTTGTTGTATTTTTCTTGATAATCGATATTTCTTTGCCTATACTGAGTTAGCTGGTCTTTGGCATTGGTTGAGGGATTGATTTGGCTACGGATTTTTCTCGTTTTCTTTTCGCAAGCATAAAATCGATCTAGAAAATTGCAATGGCATGTTTTTTTCTTCTTCTTAAATGCATTTATGTACTATGATGTTGAATTATTAAATATAATAAATTTTATTTTACGTAATAATTACTTTTAATTGTATTGTTATTTTCTTTCGATGAAATTAAATATATACTGTGCAAACATCTACGCGCTGTTTACGACTATCTGTTCAAAGTTCAGCACAGAATGCTGCCTACATTTTATTGTATTAATTAGACAGTTTTTAAATTTTAACAATAGTGTTTATGCCTCATAAATGATATTAGGTAATAATTATTTTTGATTATTACTAACTCTCATTAATACACACACACACACACACACACACACACACACACACACACACACACACACACACACACACACACACACACACACACACACACACACACACACACACACACACACACACACACACACACACATAAAAGATATAAATATGAAATAACTGAATATAAAAGGAATTCGAAGAGAAAATGGAATAAGAAAAACGAAATGTAAGGATAGAATAGATTCTATTCTATTATATTCTATAGAATAGAATCTTTATCAAATATAAATATAATATCTACATATTCACACTGAGAATTACGACACTTCTAAATGCATTTACCAGAATTTTTTGTTTTTTACATTAACAGAAATATGGCAAAGTACTCGTCCTACATAAAACTAACACAGGGATAGTCATTGTTTATTTCAAAGGTTTCTAGCTAATTCGTTCGCATATATAATAGGTAGAATTGCACTGTATTCAATAAAATGATGTTGAAATAATACGGTATAATACAATAATCCCTGCAGTTGATGAACTTCTGCTCTCAAATATTTGTGGTGTCAGAAATGATTAGTCTATAAACATGACTGTAATCAATGGTCTTTTCGTTCTTTAGATATTGAATTTCTAATGGAGAAATGTGGATAAATTAAAAACGACACACTGAATAGAAGGCAATCGATGCAGTGGGGAAAAAGGAGTTAGAGAATATAGACAGCAGGTGGATTTGTTGGATTGGTATAAATTAAATATTTGAGAGAAAACAATGACATAAATAACAGGCGAATAGAAATTATACATAGATACAAAACACTCTATAAACTAAGAGAAAAATCAAAGTAATAACGTCAAATAGTAAAATAAAAATGTGTGAGGAGTAAAAAAATTTGGGTTCATTGAATTACAGCTGAGTTACATCCAATCGTGAAAACTTGATGAGAACATGCAAGGATTCTAAAATAGGAATAATATGAATTTAAATCATTTAAAGAATCTCATCTCCCTATTCTCAGATAAAGTGTTCTAAATTTACCATCTGTCACTGGAAAACAAATCACCTGGTGCTAACTTAATTACTTGGTGATCTAAGTCACCTTTATCTCATTTCTTCTTTTATCCTAACATAAAAACAAGCGTCATCAAACAGGCTGCTTTCGACCTGTTGCTTTTATTTATATTATAATATATATTTCAGATTTTATCTCAATTACGAGGAGGTCGTCTGGAAAGTTTTAATAAACACCAAGAACAAAAATGGTTATTCGTATAATTTGTTTCATATTTTTTCATACAAAATTTTTTTTCATATAAAATGTTTTTCCATAAAAATGTTAATAAACGTTTTTTCATATAAAATATTTTTTCAGAAAATATAATTTCTTTTAAGATATATGATATATATAAGAAGACGTAAAATTAATTTTTGTTCTAGGTGTTTATCAGAACTTTCCAGACATCTCCTTGTATTTCAGCTTTTTTATTTTTTTATTCTCCTTTGTACGTTTATTCTAATTAGGTTATAAATATATGTATGTCTTCCTAAAGAAATGCTAGAAAAGATGTCATATTCTGATCTATTTCTAAGCATTTTTAACCATCTTGAGAGCACTTAATAAAAAATCCGGAAGATCAATCGCCTTTGTTTCCAAAATTGTTGGAAAACTGATAATAAAATTAATAATTTAAATATTAGGAAAGTGAAAAATACAAATACGAAATAAGGTTTACAATATTGAACTTTTTTAAAAAATAAACTTAATCTTTAAAAATATTATATTATTTTTCAAGATTCCTTAAAATAGAAAAATTGCATAACATCATAGCATACAATATGTTATGACATTTTGTAATGACATGATGTGATGACGTAATACGCCATACCCGGACTACTAATGTACGATATAGATTTGCAACTTTTTGTGAATTTGATTTCTTATTTGTGAATATTTCACAAATAAGAAAAGTAAATAAAATAAAACCATCAATGAAAACAGACTATCACGGTTAGTCTGATCTAGACCACCTGAACCACGTTTTCAGTTTAGTGTGATTTTCAATTTGACATTACAAATAACAAATAAAGACATTACATTACAATTACAAACAACAAATTTTGAGAGCCTGATATTTCAAATGTTAAAATCCTAATAGCCTTATTTTGCAAAACCTCAATCATGACAGGCATAGTTTGCAAAACGCCAATATTGAAAGGCTTATTTTTTAGAATCCCATGCGTTGGACGACTATCTCAATATTTTCTATTATAAAACATAAGTAATTTATTTAAATTGTTAAAAACTTAATATGGAAAGATTGCTTTATCCTCTTCACCGTAATTATATTTAATATGGGTTTGCATTCCATAAACGACGTCTCATAAGAGAACACAAGAAAACAACCCTGTAAAATGAGCCCAGAAAAGCAGACCATGTATTATGAAATTAAATTCATGCATTATAAACACTTGATTGTGTATTTAGCTTTAGTTATATAGGTTTTGTAGAATTTCCTCTAACGCAGTAAAAATTTATCCCTATCCTATAGGGATAAATTTTTTATACCTTATTTCGTTACGAATTATCGCCTTTCTAAAGTAGCAGCTGGTCAATGAAATATGACTTTAAACTCATTGAACTGATGTAATCTTTCCATTTTATTCTAAGAAGCCGTAAAGTTATTTGATTATAAAGAAAGTAGTAAAACCTTGAGAGAATGAAAAGTTATTAGGGTCAATATTCTGAGTGCAATAGCTTCGTCTTCCTAGAAAAGGAACGGTATGTTTCAAATCAGTACTTCAGGATTGATCTTAAACAAGCAAGACTTTTGTCGAGTAAAACAAGGGCAGTTCGATTGAAAATATTGCATTTACTTGCTACGTCAATTGGAGGAGACACGACAGCATAAATGTTGGAGCAAGGTCAGCAAAACCAAATGTCACAACGACGAACTTTTCCTTGGCGGTAATTCGTTTAAACAAAAGATAGAAGATGAAAAATCACAGAATTATTCTAGTTCGAAAACGAATTTTACGAAAAAAAAAAAGAATTAAAATTTAGGCTCTAGAAGTAACGTTTTATCAATTGGAATAATTAAGATACGACTGATGTATATTTTCCTTAGAAATATTTGCATGCAAACACAATTCATTGAATAGATAAGTGGTTTCATTCGAATATAAAGTGTTACATTAAAGATGATTTTTTGTGCTACTGTACACTATACTCATGCATTTCATTCTACTATAACATCACGTATGTTCAGATGGAAATTGAAAGCATTCTTGCATAAAAAATACTTTATATTTTTATATTTTAATGTTTCTCTACTCTTTTATATATTTTTATTTTTTTGCTTTGTTTTTTTTCTATTTAGGTTTTCCTCTACTGTTTCTTTTTCACTATTTATTCGTTTTTTTAAACATTTTTTTTCTGTTTTATCTTAGGTAACAGTATAGTTCATTTATTAAAACTTTGCATCTATACAAATCCGAAAATCTACGTACTTCAATTTAACTAATGTAATTAACTGATTTATTATGATTTATAAAGTGCACGAATTAAACGTATCACAATACTAAATTCTATGTTAATTATCATACTTTTTTTTGTATGCTCCAATCAGTCCTATATAATCTGTCGGGAATAATAATCTTGAATAATTTATCATAGAGGAAAATATCTTTCCGTTTTTTTTTTCATTATAAAGCATGACGTAAATGGTAAAAGTTGTAAAAACATCTTTTCTTATGAATTTTAAATCGGAATAAGTTAATAAAAATTTCTCCTATTAAATTACTAATGAAGTAATTTAACATCCTTCAAACACATATGAGTTGAGAGAAATTATTTAAAAAATACAACATGAGTAGTTATATGAATGTCATATTGTAATTTTCAGAGCTATGCGATAGAATTGAGGAAGTAAATGAGCTAATTAGAGAGAGAGAGAGAGAGAGAATATTTCCAAAGTATTAAGGATAAACATCTCTACATCTCGATGGTTAGACACTCTGCAACACATAAGTGCAATTTGTATGAAAACTGAAACAATGAAGGCATTTTCGATTAGTATAAAAATGCAAATATTATTAAACAATGAATTCGTTGATCCCAGCATTTAGGTAGTGCAATATAAAAACCAATAATCAATTAATTAATTAAAATAAGGGTTTATATTGAACTTAGAAGCTCGACCGTTCATCGTTTAAATAGAAGATGATTGTGGGCTGACTCAAATTACTGATCAGAGCTATATATCATTAATATCATGTACATCGTCTATATATATATATATATATATATATATACAGTATATATGAAAATGTTATAGAACAGGCTTTTCTATTTTGTTGAGGAAAAGATGGGATTTTCTGCCAATTTCAAATAACAGGATTTACTCAGGATAATATTCGGGTTATCTGGTATTGTACATGACCAGATAGATGAAAATTATTTAAAATGAATGAGAGAAAAATATTTCTAAAATTACTTAATAATAATGAAGCAATTTATTGCAATATATCATAGAGAAAATATCCTCAATGTTTTCATTTAGAATATTTAAATTAAAACGTTTTACCTTAAATGCCTTTCGATCTAAAGGTAGAAATGTATAGTTGTTACCTACAACATATACAAATCATCAGCTTCTTGTTTCAATATGAAATATGTAATAGATATCATCATATATATAAAACACGTTCGGTGGAATAATCAAAGACAAAACATTTTAGAGGTCATCGAATGAAGAAAAATATAATAACAAACTGAGTAAACATTAGTTTGACAATAAAGTAACGATTTTATCCCAGCTTTCAGCTTATCTTACCTTTAACAAGCCCAATAATGACTTGCCACAGTAAAGTAACTTGCCTTTGTAGGGTTAATCCTCTCTCCACAGTCTGTTATTTGTGCTGACCATGTGTTTACACCAGTTAGTCTATTTTGCAAGAGTTAAAACCTTTCTGCCTCTATGTAGAACTGACTGATCCACTTTAAGTTTAAAATCATTTACACTGGTTCCATTCCTTGTATCCTAGAAGGTATAAAAACCCACAACATCTTCTTAAACAAACGGAACCGTCCTACCAACAGACCTGTAGAAATTCTCTTAATAATTGTTTCATTTAAGATTTGATGTGTTACGTTAACCTTATACCCACGAACATTGGAAACTTAAGACACAATAGCATAGGTGGTCTAAGGTGGTCTAAGATAATCCCGAAATTAAACTATACAGATCATGGATGAAACTTTTTTTTAACTACGTCAGATAAACAGGGTAATGGTCTCACACCGCACGATGAAAATTATCTATGGGAATTCTAACTCACATTCAGTTCAGTCTGTTCACTTATCCATCCTGGCTGGAGAATTTGTAACTATAACTCTACTCTACTTTATTTTAAAAGCAATCTACCCTCCATTTATGAGCGTAATTTATATGCATTACTTAAGTTTGTCTTAAGAAAGTATACTCGTGAATAAGATGCTGGACCGAAAATTATTTATATCTGTCTTGGGTATATTTATTAAATTTATTTCTCAGCACCTTGCATTCGTACATATCACTCAAAGCGTTTTCTCAGTTAATTGCTATTTTCGTAATCCATATATAGTCATAAAAATATATTTCTATAAAAAGGACTTTCGAATTCTCGACGAAATTTTGAAATACTTCAAATCATACAAATTTATCACGTATTACAAACCCAATGACACGCCTTATTCAGAAATATAAAATAAAATAACTGAACCTTATAAAATGTTCAAGTTATTCATTCAAAAAGAGAAAACTATATATAACTTCGTACCAAGTTAATTTTATTAGTTATTTTGAAGTTCCAAAATGACTTCTTTTCCCATAGTGATATTTTATCGTTAAAATTAATGAAAAATGTTAATCGTTATCGGAAAGATACCGAAGTCTACAAAATGTCGTATGAGAATGATATATTGAATAATACATAAACTCATTAGCACATACCAGTAATTAGATTAATAACAGGAAAGTGGCTGAATTTGATTGTCAAAGAAATGCATTCTTAGTGACATGCGCACTTTTACTATTTAATATATTTTAAATAAACTGTATTGGGTTTGTTTATCGCTTTTATTCAATTCGCTACGCAGTTTTAAAACAGTTTGACATTTACTAAATGCTATACTTATTTTCTCATGTTCATGCTTACACTATACTTCGTAACTGCTGTTCGTTGTTCAGATGTCCCCCTATTTGTTTACTCATCCATCTCTTGTGTAGTCAGGATGCGAAAATCATCGCAGCCCACGAACGTGAAACCCGTCTTCCAAGTGTCATAAATCTGATCAATCTTGTCTGTTACTTGAAACCCTTAGATGCGCGTGCATACTTGTTATTGGCACAAAAGCAGTTTAACACAAACTCGAACGTACACTCAATTGGTCACGTATGTCATACAGAAGGTTGATTGAATTAATCAGTAATGTTAACAATTTCGATCAATAAGACCTTTACTCTAAACGCAGTCCTTCCTATATACGGTTTGAACTTAATCCACATGGCCGTTAGATCATGAAACGTAAGGCCATAACATAGTTCGTCATTGATTGAACGCTTTCTGATATCGGGCTTGTTTGCTAAGGAAAATATAAGAATATTGTCCACTACAGTACACGGCATCGATAATATGATAAAATGGATAACAGAGCACAGTAGACTTTAAAAAAATAAAATAATATATATAATAAAATTAAAAAAATAATAATTACGATTAAATGTAGACTTCAGAGTTTTCGAAGAAATTTTCTCATATTTCTTTCTAAATGTTTAGACACTTAATATAAAAACTCAGTTCCATAGTAAAATGCGAGTACCACATACTTGGTGTTGTATTATCCAGAAAATGATGCAATTATTAGTAGAGATATCTATACTGTTAATTAAACTTAAATATTAGTCAGAAACCAACTTAAATCTGTCAAACATTAAATATAAAAATGCGTTTCGGTAAAGAAAATATATAAATCTTGCACGGAAAAATATTTACATTATTTTACCATAAAATAGTAGGAGAAATAGTTCATTAAATATTAAAAAATGTTGAAATATTAAAAAACTTCAGTAACGAATTTAGTTTCATATAATTTCCAAGATACTGGTAGTGTTTACAATACTCTGTTCAACTGAAGCATCTTTAAAGGAAATAATTCTTAAAAAAAAAAAAAAACTCATTATTTTCATCAAAGATAAGAAAACACCCTGAAACGTGCAATGTCTTTGTTACAACTTCCTTTTTCAAAAACACTCCTTATAACAGATTAGATGTGCTTGACTATCTCAGTACTTTTTGAGTGATAGTTCGGAATATCCAGAAGATATAAGAAATCCGGTTAAAAAATTCTATATCTAAATCTTGACTTCCTCAGGCTTCACATTTTTCCCTTTTCATAGTACATCAAAGATCCTTGAATCTGTTCGTTCTTTTCGTTTCTTTATTCTTCTCAGAAGCATTGAAAAAGTTCGCTTTTCTTTTCTTAAAAAAGCATCTCATCATCCAAATGCGCATGGTGCAGTGGAATTGAAAAGATTCGACAAGTCTCGTGCGGAGATCGCAAAGAAAAAGTGTAGGAAATGTGTCGAAGTTGAATGAATGTCGTTGAAAAAGAGCAACCTTTGGTCATCGATATTTCTTTGAGTACAAAAAAGTAAAGTTAGATTTGATTATAATACCTATGGAAAAACAATAATGATGAAATCGAAACAATGGAAAAGCATGTCAGTCAAGAATGCTAACTTTTCGAATTCATTTTAAATCAATGATCTCTTTACATTCTTCATAATGTCACGTGATATAACGTTCTGTGACGTGATTGTAGAAATTTAATTATCTTAACAGGGGCACAATTTTTTATGAACAGCTACTTAATGATATTTAATAATGGGATCTCAATGCAAACTACCGTTAAACTCACAGATAATCCATAACTTCACTGAAGTTTTAATTACTATGGAATGAAAGGTGTTAAAACTGACTTCAGGTTGAATTCATAGATTCCTAGACAGAATCAAAATATAATTAAAAGAAAATAATGTTTTAAAAAGTCTTACCTTCAATCGTTGCACTCACATTCTCCGTATCAAGTGCCACAGTACGAAACACCAACAAGCAGGTAGTGAACACCACACAGATGCGCATCCGAAGCCACAAGCAGTAAACTGTGTCCGCCCTCATTGTCTCACCGACCTGCTTTCACGAACACATTGAGCATAAGTTTACCTGCCTACTAAAGGTAGGCTGCACTCCAAACACGTTTCCACCGGGGTTAAAACTTAGGAGTTCCAAGAATAAAGAGAGAAAGAAGGAGAGAGAGAGAGAGAGAGAGAGAGAGGGAAAAATATTTGAAACAATAAAAAATAAATAAATAAACAAACACAAGATAAGAGAAAAGAGAGAGCGAGAGGGCCGCAAGTTGTTGACAGGAATCCGCGGCCAGTTAAAATAGAGCAGCGACTGATTGAAGTTCGTCAGTTGTGGTGCACATATTCAGAACTACATCCCATCCAAATTCATCCTTCGTGGAGGGGGAATTGAACTGGGAGAAAGGGAGTGAGGTCGAAAGAAGCGTCTTATGATTTAGGAGCAAAACACCGAAGAGCAGTAAGAGGAGGGCGACGCAGGACTCCGTACTGTACACTAGCTAACGGCGCAACTTCCGTACACACTGGCGCAGATTCCGCCGACGCGTGGCCGCCGTCAGTAAGTGACTACCGCAGCGTCCTCTCCGCTGACTGAAGGTTAATCGGGCAACGCTGATCGGCCCGGAACTGTAGCGGCTCACAAAGTAACGATGTTCTTCCACCAGAGGTCGGGTCATGAGATTTCTGAAAACACTAATCAGAGATATGTAAGGAAAGAGTTATTTTGGTGCGTCTACTCTTTTTTCCCTAGTTAAGTGCAGTTTTAAGCGAAATGTACACAAAGTCGGGGGCGTGTTCTAAATAAAGACGCTGGTTCCTAATAATAGGTTCAGATCATTTCAAAGTAAACACGAATGGTAGAGATTTGTGTGGCATATGCATTTGACAGTAGCACAGTATTTAAGCAACGTTATTTCTCTCCAAATGTTATTCCCAAATGAAGTGTCAGCTGCGGCTTATATTTCATCTCGAAAACTCATTTAGTCTCGAAAGAAACAGCCTTATCAGCAACAACTGTTGTCAACACCAAGTCGAGGACACCACTGATTCCTTTAAACTCCAGGACCGTCTAAAATTAGAACGACATTTATTAACATGTGTAACCAGATCTAGTAGCTATATCAAGACTTTAGAGTTCGCTTATCAATATTGCTACCGATATTTACATATTTTCATACTGCCAGAAAGTTATTTGCAGATGTAACCTTGATAAGCCAATTATATAAACGTTAGAAATGACGAAGCACTTCTAAATAACCTCCACAGTAAAAGCTGTTCGTATTTTTGTTGCTTTGTCAATGTTATTCAAATGAATGTGTCTGAGGGAAGTTAGAAATCCTGCTGTTATTATATACTGGCGTAAAGAAACACATTCTACACATTTTGTTTCGAATTGCACTCTCTACGGCAATCTGGGAGTTGTGGAATTCAAAGACATCATCTATTAGATCAGGAAGATTCTTATGATTCCTTTGCAGCAATTTTGAGAATACGGTTTCTTTCTACTAGCGAACCAATTTAGATACCTCGATGTGATCATTGTTTCCCACTAGAATCCAATAAGTGACCATTCTTGCAATTCCTAAAGACTTGCGTGAATTTCCTTTAAAAAGCTGTAGCATTCTAGAGGAGAGAGAGATGTAGAGAAAGCATCATCGAATCGACAAACATTTTTCTGGTAGAGATAAAAACATGCTCAGTTTTCCTTACTGCGTTCTCCGATTAAATTGTTGTGGACGTTTTATTGACACGCTAAGTTTTATTTATAGTTCGGTTTACAAAAACATCACGTTTTCTTATAAAAATCCTCACATCGCTGATTATGCTACATCAATTTATCTTGAGTACAGTTTAAAAATATTGATGCATTATTAAATTTAAAAAATAATTAAACACGTTCGGAAAATTATTAAGAAATAAAATTATTTCTTACTTCATTTTCTGGCTTCAATTTCTCTATTTAATTGTACAGGTTAGAAAATCTAAATGAAAGTAATAAAGGCGTTTCACCTGAAGTTTAGTTACCTAGATTCATTCAGGGTAGTGTTTTTTCTCGTGAAAAAAAAATCGCGGTGTTTCATTCCACAGTATAAGCAAACCTTCCGGAGTACACATATAACACGTATAATACTCATAACCATGGTGAGTCGGCGTAAATCCAAATGAACTGTTGGATTGAATTGGATTTGCAGATATTGGTTTGAAAACAGACCAATGTACCCTCTCCCATACCAGGTGATAATGCGATATGATGTGAAGGTTTAGATTAGTTTCAATTGCAATCGAATTAGGTGAGATTATAAGGCCAAAATATTAAATAAATATGTTAATTGTGATTTAATCCTTATGGTTACTTTGGTTGTTTGGGTGAAAAATAAGAGTACTGCATTCAGGAAAATCCTTACTACTGTATGCGTCCATCTTACCTTCTGCTCGAAATCAAATATAAATGTTACTTGTATCCTAGATGGAATTTGAACCCAGATCTTTCTAACTAGAGGTGAAATATCGCGATGACTTCTCGACTAATTTACAAACGTGCTCATAAATCGAGGAACATGGTGTGCGAAAAAATTCACATATGCCTGCAAAAATGTCCAATTTTCAAACTTTGGGAAAAACTGAATTTCGGGTAACTGCTAGACCAAGGTGTAGAACAATGACATAGGAACTGACGGTTATATATAATGGAAAGATGGTTCAAAATATCTATTAATTTTATCGTAAGCTGATGGACATGATGCTTGGAAAGATATATAAAGAAAAAGCAGAACAACAACAAAAAAAGCAACAACAGTTGTAGGTTAAGAGAAATCAGCATTTGACATTCACAGAGCTGGGTAAGGTCACAAGAAGCTGTGAATCCGGATAAATCATTATTCCACTGTGAGAAAATGCAAAGCAATACTTGATCGCAGAATTAGAGGCTGTTAAAGTGGAGTGATGGTGTTGGTTATATCTCCTTGGCGTTTGGACCGTTCCAGAATCCCGTTCTAGAACAAATACTCGAGTTTGTGTTCATTATATGCAATGTACGGCCACCACAAACAGGATAACAAGCTATGTTACTCTGTATACTCTCCCTCTAGGACTAGGGAAAACATAACAGTCACGTTACCTTAAATCCCATTTGGGATGTAGGGGAAACACAGCTTGCAAATATCATAGAACTGCAGGAATTTATGTCCTCCTTTGGTAGGATACGCATTTCTAGAAGTCATTCCAGCGGTGTATGCTGTTTGCGAAATTGTGGCTGGAGCCACGATTTTGAAAATAGCAGAGATGACTGGTTTCTCAAAAGATGAGATACCTCGAATGCTTAATCAGTGGGAAAATAAATCACTTGCTTGTCTAAGAGGCGTAACTGTGGTCCTAAGTGAGTCTGTCAGGAACGAGATATCGCCGTCATCTGAGAAGCTTGTACGGATAAAGAGAACGTCCTGTGTGCAGTAATTGACCGACGCATTTAATGAAGGCTGTTCCCGACCCATATCTCAGCGAAAAATTCGCAGTGAATTCAAGAGGATCGGTATTGTCAGAGGCATGCCTATAAGTAAAACAAAAGTTTCTATTTCGGTGGCGGTATGTGTATTGGAAAAATGGTGAGATTTTTAGGTAGTGGAGAAATGGTGGAAGTGAAAGAAAATTTTACTCATAATGTGTCTATTTCTCATTTTCACACCACATTTTCTCAAAAATAATTGCGATATCTTGCTAGTCTTCTTTTGTTACCAAAAAATTTCGAAAAATACATATATGAATTTATTTTTAAAAAGAAAAATATATATATATGTGTAGGAGATTATTTTAAATATTGATTTGATAAAATTATTTCTATTGTTATTAATATATATTTGTTAATCAAAACAGTTTATTAATGTCATTTGAAAACAGATTAGTACTAATAATGAATAATACGTATTATTAATTTTAACTAATAATACTAATAATTAATTTGACTAAATTAATGGTATTATTTGAATCTATTAATGATAATTACAAATAATAGTTATTTATTAATTATTAATTATTAATAAATAATGCAAGGTTTGTATAATATCCTAAATTTAATTCCATTATTTCTTAAATATTTTGTACACCACAAAATTTTGTTAATAGCAAATTATTATAAGTCTTCATTATATGCAGATCTCACTACACCCCGTGTGGTGGCACCCATGCATATCGTAAGAAGTGACTAAAATGGAGGGGGGGTTTGCCCTGAGAGAGCATTTCGAGTCTCTATGGTGGGTGTTCTCCGGCGTGGCCCTTGAGGAGCTTTGTCGGTGGATGCTTTTCCCTGGAACATCAGCTGTTCTGTTCAGTGGTGGGGGTCCGTCACTGAGTGTAACCAACGCTGAGTTGGACGGTCTTTCGTCCACTCGTAGGGAGTGGTCCGAGGGATCGTCTTAATTTTTAGAGAGGGCTTTATTTGTATACCAGCCCCACTGTAGCCCATGCATATCGTACGAGGCGCCTAAAATGGATATCCAGGAAGAGTAATGGACGGCAATGCTGTAGCCAATTGTTTTAACTGCGGTTCGGCAATTGCTGTTACCCTCCTGCCATGATCAGAGCTTATAGCCCTATTTTACCCCATCCATAGGTCTGAATTGTCAGCAATGCTGGTCCCGAGCACGAATAAAAATAGGGGGAGGGGGGATTTAGGTGGTGCTGTACCTCTCCATAAAAGGGCTCACTGCCTATGAATCGCCATACGAAATGAATGAATGAACCCCATCCATATAGTTTCTGCACAGATAATGGGGAATATGAAAAGCAATTTTGCTTCACCCATCTAGCAAAAAAGGGAAAAAAAAGTTAGGAAAAAAAAAGCATCTCACTATCTAAACACAGAAAATTAGTCGATATAGAAAGTTATGAGATCGCTTCGTTCAAACGAAACACACTTTATCCAATCCAAGATGAATGTGGATTTGCCTATACAGATGAAGGAAAAGCAGAAGCATTTGCAGATAGTTTAGAAAGACAAAGTAGCCCCAATTATGCACATGTAGACTTAAACTTCATAAGAAAGATCCACATCCAAGTGCGTAGAATAACTCAGAACGCCACACCCCTATCGCCAGCAGAAATTTATCAAATCATAAGAAAACGTATTATGAAAATCACATTTCGTAATCACGAAAAGGTATTATGCATCTAGTGCCCATCATCAAATTCCAAAACTTTCTAATTCCAAAACCAGAAAAAATATACACACTTTCCACAGAACTATCGATCTTTTAGTCTATTATCATGGTAGGAAAGATAGCCGAACGCACTATTCTTAGACGAATTCAAGAGGCAGCAGAAAATAACCACGCCATACAAGATGAGCAATTCGGCTTTAGGAAACAGCATTCCACAACGCTCCAAATATACACAGTTATTGAATACATCAGCCAAGGTTATGAATGACACCAAAACTCTGGCGCAGTCTTCCTGGATATTACTCAAGCATTCGACAAAATCTGGCATTATTGCCTAATTTTCAAGCTACACCAAGTAGGCATTCCATTATCACTACTCATCAAGTCATATTTGAACAACAGGAAATTTAGAATAAATATCAATGGAATCAGATCCACTGAAAGAAGAGTCACGGCTGGAGTCCTTCAAGGCTCTCTGATATCTCCCTAACTCTTCTCCATATACATAAAAGATCTCCCCAAGTTGTCCCCATCCATCACCGCTCTCTGTGCCGATGACACGATTATCATAGCCAGGTCCCTCCGTTCGCAAATGGCCATAAACAAGCTGCAGACAGAAATCAATGAATTAGAGAATTGCTACAGAAAATGACGTATCTCGATCAACCCCAGAAAAAAACTTCTCAGAACTATTTACCTCAGTCAAATATCTCTAGGAATTCAGCTTGATAAATGTCTAAACTTCAAGACACGCATAAATAGTGTCTCCACTAAAGCTAATCAGACCATAGCACAGCTATATCTACTCTTCATCAGGATCAGATTCCTAAACATAAACAATAAACTTCTCCTCTACAAATCAGTGATAAGACCTCAACTAACTTACGCCTCACCAACCTGGGACATGCGACCAAAAGAAACATCAGCAAATGACAAACGATCCAGAAAAAATGTCTAAGAATGGCGTTTAATGCCCATTGGTTCATCAGAAACCTCCAGTTCCACCGAGAAGCCAGCCTACCAGATAACAGGATTTACATGAGAGGCATTGCAGAAAAATTCTTCACAATGGCAGATAATCTACCAAATCAGCTGATTCGACAGACAGCTGACTACAAACCTAAACATCTCACCGTCAATCAAAAAATCAGAAAAAGGGATGAAGAGTCAAGGACTCATTTCATCATCAAATGAAGTTCCAATATCACACTAATGTTTATTACCATTTTAAAATAATAATGATATCGTTTTGAATTTACTGATAATATGTATCTTGATTGTGATCAATATTCAGAACTCACAGGGGATCTGATATGCTTAGATATGCTGTTTTTTATGATATCTTATAATCTTAGCTTATCAATAATCTTATAATAATATGATAATTGATAAGATATGCGGAAATAGAAATCTGTTTTTACAGAAATTTACCTTAAGATATCTTACGGTAAATATACGTTAGTTTTTTACGTTAACTTAACGTTTCTTTAATAATACGTAACTCTGTTTCTGTGATGTTAGCCCATTTTATCATATTATAAAATGAGATCGCGCAGTGATATCTATGTACGTATATAGACATCAAAGCGACGTCATGAGCACGTCTCTCTATATACTTGTATAGTTTGCTGAAGTGTGGTCCAAGAAGACTGGTTCTTGCTAGTTTCAGTCTTTGAGAATGAAAGATATTCAAGGCTTTCTCAGTAAACCTGAACTTTTAACTCATAATTTTAATGAGTTACTCATTTTCAGGAGCAGTTTTACTTTACTTAAAGCAAATGGCTTGTTTTGCAAATTAATTCTGTCTTCTTCTATTTTCTGGTTTCTTTACAAAGGCTTTATGTTTTAGAAATTGATCTGTAAATAGGGTAAATAAAAATAATCAAAGTGAATATTGTATGCATCGACGGTGCACTACAATAGAAAAAAAAATTCATCAAGAGGTGTGTGTGTGTGTGTGTGTGTAATATATATATAAATTATCCCAGATTGTTAAACATTTGACATTTATTTTCAACAAGCATATCGGCAATACATTATCGTATTTCTAAAATATTTACACAATTACAATAATCATCTTTAGCGACATTCCTACTTGTAATTTTTACAAAATTCAGCACTAAGTGCATACGTGATTCATTTTCTGTATTGCATTACAATTATAATTTTGATAATGATACTTTTTTGCATCTATATTTACAACATGTGTTCTTCTAATGTTAACAATCAAGATTACACGGAAATTTTGAATGATGGATAATAATAATAATAGTATGATAATATCTCAGATAAATTACATACACATAATTATTACATATGATTATTACAGACATTTTTGCATGTTTACACATTATGTATAAAATAACAATTTTTCTATTAACTCATGTATATATATATATACAAGAGTTGCCTTGGTCTTGCACTACTTTGAGGGTAAGCTAGACTTCCAATACGTGCAGGCGCAAACTTGACTTGTTTGTCTGTTTGCTTACTTGGGAAATGGAGTAAAACCAGGTTTAAAATAGCTTGGTATTTTTAACATTATTATACCCAAGGTAAAATACTTTCTACATATATATATATATATATATATATATATATATATATATATATATATATATATATATATATATATATATTGTTTTTTTTTTGTTAGATGGAATAATGTCTTTTACTTGAAAGAATTTTGCTGCGATGATCCGGAGTTTGGCATGTAGGTATTCTATATGTTTTGTCCATTTAAGATGGCAATCTATGTAGAGATCAAGGTATTTTGCATGTGTTAGAGGTTTATTTCGAGACATTGGCAGGTTTTTTTGTTGTTAATGCAGCGGTATGTGTG
Source organism: Typopeltis vanoorti (assembly GCF_054136105.1). Classification (NCBI taxonomy): domain Eukaryota; kingdom Metazoa; phylum Arthropoda; class Arachnida; order Uropygi; family Thelyphonidae; genus Typopeltis; species Typopeltis vanoorti. Next base: position 91,770,724 of record NC_143564.1, on the reverse strand, counting down.
ACAGTGTATCAATAGTGGTGCGGGGCGCATGATTCTTGGGTTGCGTATTATCAACATCTGTGTTTTGGTGCCGTTGATTAGAATTGCGTTTTGGTAGACGTATGTTGTGATTTCATTTAGGTCTTGTTGTGTTTTGGAGAGAGCCGTGTTGATGTCTGTTTGGATTGCTAGTAGTGCGGTGTCATTTGCGTACTGAAATATTTGACTTCTTATGGCCATGTTATGAACATCGTTAATGTATATGTTGAAGAGTGGGTGATAATATGGCACCTTAAGGGACACCGTGTTTTATTTGTATACCCCGGCTGTGACATTTACCTATTTTTGTTACTTGTATTCTGTTTGAGAGGTAGGTCCTGAACCATGTATGCAGTGGTCCCCTTATACCTATTGAGTATAGTATTACATATAATAATAATAATAATAATAATAATAATAATAATAATAATAATATCTGGTAACTAAACTTCTCAACGTCCATCAAGAAATCAGATAAAGGGATGAAGAGCCATGGACTCATTCCATCACCAAATGAAATTCCAAGTTCCAATATATCACTAACGTTTATTACCAAAAGTATCTATGTGGGCCCTGGTCCTCTTAGATACTTTTGGTACAAGGCAATTGGATGGGTCCCTCACGTGCTCAGTCTATTTCCAAGGAACTTGGAAATTTCAAACATTTAGCCGCTAGGATGAGCTAATTTCGTTTTCAAAATCTGCACTTGACTTGGAGATTTGACACCTTGAACAGTCGACTTTACGCACACTTTTTTTGAACATAGCGGTTAAAACAAAAATAAAACCTCATCAAACCATTTAAAAAGAACAATCAACTTCCATTCTCTAATTATACTATATACTGTATGTACACCTTATACATTAAAGGTACAACAGATAAACTGGTGTTGCTTTTGAACAACACAAAATAAGTCTTCAAGCAATAGACTTTCCTTAGGCAATTTAGAGACTCGGGAATCCTCCCTTCTTCACAATTATCTACAGTATCCCTGACAATAGGTTGGACCACATAAATGATATCAACAGATAGGATAGTCCACCATCTTAAGAAGAAAAGAGCATAAAAGATATGTCGGCATGTACTATCAAATAGAGGACTTGCTCAATATGCCTTGAATGGAAACCATTTCATAAGGGGGGAAGGCGAAGCTACACAGAACCCGGTTTAAATCAGATAGACTCTTCCTGGAAGAAGCGGCTCATATACTACACAGTCCAGTGAAATGTGATAGAAATAATGGCTTAATTCTATATAAATTTTAGCTCACTGTCCTATTCGCCCTTCAGCAATAATCATTGAACGTCACCACAGAGACAGAGAGAGAGAGAGAGAGAGAGAGAGAGAGAGAGAGAGAGAGAGCGCCACTGTCGTCTTCCATACCATCCTTAGTCTGTATCTTCAAAATGCCTTTGAAACTGCTAGCTTGATCTGGAGAAACGTCAGGTTATAAATACTTAATTTAGTTATTAAATTGTTTATATCATTCATGTTTCTAGATAGTATTCCAAAAATTTTGCCATCAAGGCAACTTCAAGCCTCCAGTAAGCAAGTTGCTGATATCTCAAGGGATAATAAAACTCATTTAGAGCCTAACTGTAGTAAATGGGCTGTAATCATTTAAGGTTTTTACTTCTCCTCACTCTTCATCCTTTAGAATGAATTTAGCCATTACTTTAAATAATATTAGCACTCATAGATTCCAACTTCTTAGGTTTTGCAGTCCACTTTTCTTCCATATAGCCATATTTTTGGAACCATGTCTATCTCTAAAGCATTTAATAACGACTAGTTTATTATTGGTCATTATATTACTTCATTTCAATATCATTCCTTGCTGGGATGAAAATGCAAGTTAAGCAATCTTGATTATAAAGTGAGGTACATTAATCCCTCGATTAATGCGCTCCCCGATTAGTGCATTTTCGATTAGTGCGTCATTTTTTTTCGATACCCATATTCGATAAGTGCGCCTCTAAAATTCGATTATTGCGCCTATATACATCTTAAAAATAAATGTTAAAGATTTAAAAAATTTTCTATCTATACATTTTTATGGCTAACTATTTTTAAAAATCACTCACCAGAATGAAATAATTTAGTTACCGATTTGAAACATTTTACAAAATTATTTTTAATGGCATACTATGTTCCAAATTTTTACCGCCCAACTTTATGTCGTCTGCTAATTACATAGCATTTTCATGATCATATCTCGTACCTCCTTTGCAATTATTTTCCTTGCTTTTTTTTTATTTTAAAGTATTTTCCCAACCTTTCATTATAAGTAAAACAATTAGTGAGCAAAAAAGTGAAAGTGTGAAAATGATTCGAAAAGTAATCTTATTGGAAGAAAAACTTGAAATAATAAAGTTAGTGAACAAGGCGAGTCCAGAGCAAAGATAAGAAAAGAACACAAAAATGGGCGAATCAACTATAAGAGCAATTTTAAGCAAAGTTGCTGAATACAGTATTAGAATGATTGAATTGGAAAGACTTCTTTGTACACGGATCGAAGATTCTAACCAAAAACGGATCCTGCTAAGAATTGACCATATTAAATCAGAAGCATTAAGTCTCTTTGCAACCTTAAAATAAACGGCTATCAATGATGGAAAAGAAGTATTCCACATTAGTGCTGGATGGTTTGAGAAATAGTCTACATAATGTTCTAATTACAGGCTAAGCTGCAAGTGCCGATAAAGAGGTGGCCGCAAATCCAGAGATTTGAAGAAAATTGTATAAGAAGGGGATATTGTGACCAACTAATATTTAATGTCGATGAAACTGGTCTTTGTTTGGAAGCCAATGCCTTCCAAGACTTTTCTGGCTAAATCAGAGAAATCTTAGCCTGGTTATAAAGTGGCAAAGTCGAATGAAATTACTGCTAGCAATATGCGAGCCGTTTGGAAGCACATTCTTCCACATTGTGCAAATGATTTTAGAGGCTTTTCAAATGAATCTCAGTTAATTAAATCTCATTCTTAGAAACTGAGTGATTCCGACCTGCTAAATTTAGACGCACAGCGGGAAGACCCTGAAGAATACGAAGAAAATTTAATCACTCACAAACCCAAAGAGATTTCACAGAAACAAATTTAAAATTTTTTCGTGCAACCGAAACTTTTAAGTAGCAATGCTTAGAGACTGGCCCTTGTGAAGAGAGAAACAGGAAAATTTGAAGAAAAGGCACATAAAAATAAAACAAAAACAGAATGCCCGCCAGAATAATAGATTTATATTTTGAATATGTTTTATTGTCTTTCAACTTCATAGTTTTCCTTTACTTAGACCCTGAGACATACCTTAATTCTTTTATTTAAAAAATCAAGGGTAAAATGAAAAGGGTAAAAAAAGAAATTTGAGGACCGAATTATACTTTTTTCCATAGGTTATTATACTCGATTAGTGCGTTTTCGATTAATGCGCTTGTTTTAAAGAACGCATTAGGCGCACTAATCGAGGGATTATTAGAATATTCTTGCATTCGGTGATTTATATACGATAAATAATGAAATATAAATATTTCATTATTTATCGTATATGAATCGTATAAAAAATTAAGATAATATAAATAAATCTTATATTATCTTAATATTAATAACGTAATACAGCTAAGCTCTCAAAATATGAAGGGTATCAAACCTCCAACTTTATTTAAACGGTGTGTATTACAATATAATAAAATTATTTAAAATATTTTAATAAAATAAATTTAAATAAGTGTATCATGAAATATTAAAATTAAAAACACATTAACGAAGAATGTAATGAATGCTGTAAATAATGCATAATTATTACATTTATAAATGAGAAAAAAAGGTGCAATAAAAAAGCGCGCTTCCCCTGCTGATGGTTACGAGAAAATAAAATTGCCTTTCATATCAGAAGATAAAGAAATACAAGAAAAAAAAACATAATATATAAAATCAAATACTGGAAGACAGGGGGAGAGGCAAATGCATTCTTGAGGAGATTTAAAAAAGAACGCTAAAAAGTTGAGAAAGAGATTAGGCATACTTTCGTTTGTTTTCTTTTAAAAAAATATTTTATTTAAAAAATTCAAAAATATTTTAATTCTTATTTTTTCATTGTGTTTTATATAAAAAAAGTAAATTAAAATTTTGTTAAGGGGGGAACATTAATTAAAAGTACCTGCTAAATGTCTAATGTTAATATCCGGAAACTGCCAAAATAACTTTTGATTAATTCACACATCCGAAGATCTTACAATTATTGATAATACAGAAATATGATCTTTATATACATTTCAGCTGTTCAAAAACAAACTGTATATTATATATAATTACAAATAAAAACCTAACGAACATATCATACATAATAAAATGTGTACAAAGGAATCAAAATAAAGCAAACACGTGCATTTTATAGATATTTTCGCAGTGACAATATAATAGAAAAACTGATGGAATTTTTAACCGAGAATAAAGAACCAGAAGATATTTTAGCTTAAAAAAATGTTCTATGTACATAAATGAAATTTCAGTCTTACAAGCAACTTAAATGAAGATGTAGATGAACTTATATACATGATAATTTTTCATACCAAAACCGTAAGCTTAGCGTACGTTTGTCACAAATTAATGCTTCTAGTAACGAATGGTTTCTAGGTTAATGAAAAAAAAACTGTAAGATAGCCAGCTGTGTGTTTTTTTTTGCATGTGATTATGTATTATTCTGTATATTGGGATTTAATATGTATTTGTGGTGACGTAAAAACAACCATTATATACGAAATAATTCACAACAGAGGTATATTTCTGCAAAGATATCAGATATTTGATATGGAAATTAAAAGTAGAGAACGCCTAAAACATTTCAAGAAATTTGGAAACTCTTAGTTAATGAAAATTTCTGTTCCTTTTAGTCTGAAAGGCAAATAGAAATGGTGCCATTTTGAAATATGTAATTTTATTTCTGAGTTCATGTGTTTATTCGGATTTTATGTTCCCTTATGATGACTAAAATCCATGAAATAAAAGTAGCTTTTCTAAAATGAAACAAAAGAATTAATTACCCATTCGAAAAACGTCTCTACTAATTTCTTCAAAAGCATCATCAAACATGAAAATGTCAACCATTGTCTGAAAATAACGAATTTAAACGAGATGATCATTTACGAAATTGTGTTTATGACCTTGTTTACGACATACATGAAGTATATCGCTTCTACTCATTGGTCATTGAATATCAGAATAGCATATAAACAACTGATCGATAGATTCTGGGATTCTATAAAACTTCATGTAAATAATAGTTTCTTATCATCATCATGTGTCGTCTCCGTCAGGGAGATTGACTACCACGGTGTGACTCGTGATTGACTACGGGTGTAGGAAGGATGTGGTGAGGACCCGTTCTCCTCCACATCTTGGTAAGTATTCATGCCAGTAGATCCGTGTCTGTTCACGGGGGACGAAAAACCTGAATTTCCGGTTAAAGACACCTCTACCTCCGTATGAGACCGGCTAACTTACTTTTATTTGAAAGAGACCAGATAAAGGTTCCTTACGACACTGACGGGAATCGAACACAGGTCTTTACGACCAGTAAAGACCTGTGTTCGATATATACCTCAGTCGGTATATATACCTGTGGTATATATACCGACTGAGGTATACGGAGGTTCCAATGATTTCTAGATTAATGAAATTGCATGTGATAAACAAAGTATTGTACTGTTATAGAAAAACTCTTATAAAAGAATTAACTCTCACAGAGATGTCATAAGACACTCGAAGATATATTTCGAGATATCATGAAGGTCTTAAGAAACAAATGAAATACTGCCTACAAACAGGGATTTAAATGCAGTTACTTTATTGCTGTATATGTATTAATCCTACGTTGAAATCTTCTGAGAGAGAAAAAACTGAAGAGATGAATTAGCATGAAGTAGAAATGTAATATATCGTTTAGAATGTATAGCGAATAAATTATCGAGGATAGAGAAGATACCTGAAAAGAGACTCCAAGAGAAATCAGGAAGAAATCCCATTATGTTTTCTAAAGAATTTTATGTCTTTCTAATTTCAAATCGTACCATAGGTCAAGTGGATTTGTCTTTATTACCAATATACATATATTTACGCAATGAAAAGCAATAACAATATCTGCCTGGATAGATGTAGATAGCATATCCACATTCCAACCAAAAGGTTGCAGATTCAAATCTGTTCGTGAGACCTTTGTAGTTGTCTTCAGATGCGAGATAAATTTCATCGCAGGTGTACTAATAGCGCACGGTCACTGGAAGCCTGAACTGAACTAGCTTAAAAACCTCATACGTTTAGTTTCTACAGTAGAGTTTCCAGATTATGTAAAAAAATTATAACTATAATTAAACTGATTATGAAACTTCTTAATCCACTAATACTAATGTAGCGTGAGATTACAGACTTTTATTAAAACTAATGAAATACGATCCCTTCCAGTTAACAGATATCTAAAGCCAGCTAATATAAAATACAAAGAAATTAGTCTCAGTTGTGAAAAGGAATATGGTTCCGCCTTGCTTGCACATCTTTCCATAAATGGGAGCATAGTTACTTTAGCAGTGGCGCACAAAAAATGAGAATTAAAATGAAAATTTAAAAATGAGAATTTAGTTAAGAATTGGTGTTATAGATTAATAAATTTCCATGTGACCATTATTCCTGCTTTTACTTGTATTGTGTAGAAACAAGAAAGCTCTGATCTACCAAAGAATCCAACTCATCTGTAAAGTCAGTGGAAGAAATGAAGATGTACTTTAATTAGAAAGATCTTAGTTTGAATCCATTAAGGACAAATTGGATAACATGTTCTAGAGGTTTTGGTCTAAGCAGAAGTACGTGATATCATGCAGTTGTCACAACATTTATAAAGAAAATCTTCATTTTTCTTATCTAAAAGTGATAAGTAGCTACACAGTTAATATCAACTTAAAGTATATACACAGTTAGCAGGCATATACCGCCAATCTTAATGGTTTTATATCTACATTCAGCGAAAATAAATAATGCAATCCGCTCTCTTAAAACAATAATAATATCTTGGGAGTTTATGAAGGGAAGCTCCTCTAGAAATGAAAATAAAATAAATGAACTTAAAAAAAGGCTGTTTGTACGAGAGTAGTCTGTAAATTTCTCGGCCTCGACCATAGATGGCAACACTACCGGCAATATTTTTTTTGCTAAGTTGGTACATCTGTCATAAACATCCAAGTCGTTCTATCAAGTAGTTTTTTATACAGCTGTCTGAAGCAAAGGTGTTGTCTGTATCCCTTGAAATGGATAGAATTAAGTATCGTGCCGTTATAAAATTCTTTGTAAAAGAAGGTTTAACGCCAAAAGAAATTCATTCGAAGTTCATAAAAGATTATGAGCACTCTTCTCCTTCGGTTTCGACAATTAAGAAATGGGCTGCAGAGTTTTAACGTGGCGTACCAGCCTTGAAGATGATCCACGTGAAGGACGCCCAAAAAGTGTAACCACACCAGATATTATTAATCAAGTGCATATGGTATTCGATGACCAGCGAGTCAACGTGCGTGATATTGCTGAGGCTTTAGGCATTTCAAAAGAACTTGTAGGATATATTTTTTGCATGAAGAATTGCAAATGAAAAAGCTTTGCGCAAGATGGGTGCCGCTTGCTCACAGCAGATCAAAAACGCCCTCCCATGAAAATCTCTGAACAGTGCTTGGAGCGTTTTAACAAGAATAAAACTGGTTTTGTGCGTCGATTTGTTACTATGGATGATACGGGTTTTTACCATTACACACCAGAATCCAAACAGCAGTCAAAGCAGTGGACAGAAGCCGGTTGTTCAGCGCCAAAGAAGACAAAGTCGGTTCCATCAGCAGGAAAGGTCATTGCATCGGTGTTTTGGGATGCTAAAGGCATTTTTTTATTAATTATCTTGAAAAGGATAAAAAGCGTAAAATAATAACCGAGGAATATTATTCCGATCAAAATTCTGATCTTTTAACCAGACTAGACGAAAACATTCTTGAGAAAAGACTCGGTTTGCAGAAGAAAAAAAGTCATCTTTCATCAGGACAATGCATCTGCCCACAGAGATGTTTTGGCACTGGGAAAATTAAGGGATCTGCTTTATGAATTGGTGGAACATCCAACCCATTCCTCAGATTTGGCTCTCCCTCTGACTTCTATCTCTTTCTAAAACTGAAACTCTTCCTCGCTGGTCAGCGTTTTTCTTCGAATCAAGAGATGATTGCAGCTATAGAGGGGTGTTTTGCGGATCTTAGAACCACTACAGGGTTCAATGGACGGGATAATGGATATGCAGCATCACTGAAATAAACGTATTAGTCTTAAGGGAGATTATGTTGAAAAATATAAATAATTTTGAAATTATAAATTCGTTTTTTCCTTGTTAAGCCGAAAACGTTTCACACCATCCTCAATATATCTATATCAAAATAAAGATAACTTTCAAGATCATTTATCAGAATCTTCCTTCAGAAGACAACAAGCTAAAGAATTAGTTTTAGTAAACTCAGGACACAATAATGGCATGTGCTAAATATGAAATTTAGGTATGAAACAGCATTAAATATTTGTATTGTTTTGCGCTCTAAATTTGAGTTGTTGAAATAACGTACTGTAGTTTGAAACAGCTTTCTAAAGTCAATGTTTGGCTCTATCTCTGCAAGCATTTCTCTTAGAGAGATGCTTGCAGAGATGCACGCAAGCTCTAGAAGCATCTCTCTAGGAGATATACTTGCACGGTATTACTTTACGCTAAGATACAACTCCAAATCATCTGTTTATATTTTTTTCCTGTTGTCCTCTAAATATATCAACGCGTTTAGTCTTCAGTCCATTCCATATGAACATTCTCTATGCTGTTTCTTTTTCTTTTTGTGGCTTGTACAGCGAAGATGAGAAACGAGAGTTTCCATAGCCCCCCCCCCACACACACACACGTGTTCCTTTTCTCTGGGCAATGAAACCAAATATAATTAATCGTTACTAAGCAGTACTCAACTGCTTTAGTATGAATGCTTTCATAGGTTTCTCGCTAACCTAGTCCGAATTTATCTTTAAATGCATTCCCTTATGGAGCTTTTAAAATTACGACTCATCGAATCTAGTTTATACAATACTGCATCATATCATAAATAAACGCAAGTAATAGCATACGTTTAGTCAGAAAAGAGAGATATTTCATTTTAGGACTTCACTGTTCGTTGGAATTAACCAATGAAAAAAAAAAAAAACAGCAGACCATTAAAGGTAATATTTTTCACATACTTGAACACTTTTATGCAGAAATGAGAGCATAGCTTCAAAGTGTTGCTTTATTTCGGCACTAATGTTCTAAATTGAATAAATGCATCATCGTTAATTTTCTTTGATTTCGCTGCGAAATTCTCACGAGTTATAAATAACAGTTCCATAAATAATTAATTTCGCAATTCTGAATTTTTAAACATTTCTCGTTGATGCAAATAGGTGTGTGTGGGGGGGGGGGGGGGGAAGTTGGATGCATTTCAACAAGCGTTACATAGTAGCGAAGCAAGTAAACATGCATCCATTTTTGCAGGAAGTAAAGGACTGCACTAAAAAAAAGTAGCATTTTGTGAATAGCTGATCAAACGTAGCGGATATCGCTGACGTGTACTGATGATAATATGAAAGAAGTTCTTGAGGGGATGCTTTAAGAATACCAAATAAAAGTGATGTGCTTTCTTTTCTTTTTTTTTTTAAATCAGGAATTTTGGAGTTGATGATGAGTGGTTGGTTCTGTCGTTTATAAATGAGCATTAGAATAACAAAAAGAAAATAATATTTAATATTTTTATTTTGACATGTAATATTTAAAGTAAAGTGTGTTGTTTTGTACAATGATAAAGAAAATGAAATCTGTATTTAATTTCCTAACTTTTCAAACTATTTTATTAATATTACAAAATACGAAGAGTATTGGTAATAATTTTACCATTTGTGGAATATTACGTTTTTCTGATGAAAAATGAAAAAATTTCGACAAGTACTACATTGCTATTGCCATGTTTGCTTTCTTCAGTAGGCTTTCAGTTCCTGTCGTCTCCCCATTCTTCTTGCATGCAGAGTGCCCTTGATGGGCTCTGCATCTAAAGTATTAAAATAGTGAGCGAGCGCTGATCCATTCGAGGGTACAGTAGTAAAGCTGTTTCCTCTAGCTAGACTCCAGATAGTACTGGGACCTCATTGCTGTTGGCAATATTTGGTAAGACTTCCCGAATAATTGGTGAATAATTGTCTTGTGAATAATCCTAGTAAGAGACTGGAAACTACCTGGAGGAAACGAGTCCCCTACTCTATATATTTTTCCAGTATTCCACTACCATGAACATAAAAATTGAAACGTTACTGTCGCTAGGTTAACAAAATACTCACACTAAAATCAACAACAGAACTCAAAAGATACCAAATATGTAACAACAATTGCAAACCAACTAAACATATACCCAAGAAATCCAAAGAACAAAACTTCATGTAAAATATTATACATTTACATAGACCATTTTTAAAGGATGATACCCTTTAAAAATGGTAATGTGCACTTCCACTCATAGCTATCTGAACTCGATCTTAATGTAACAGAAAACACAATCCTGCCTTACAAGAACCTCAAAATTCACTTTCCTCGGCTTGCTGTATTCATGCATTCCTCAATCTGATAATTTTACTAACTTTTAGATAAGCTAATCTATTCGGGAAATTTGACCATATACAGTCTAAATACCCGAAGAGTAACCTAATCTTCCATAAATATACACGACATCAATAATTCCATCTTCTTTCACTAACGTCAGGGAACAGACTGGAATAGAAGATGAATTGCATTCTGTCTTTTTATGATCCAGCACAAATTTTTCGCCTACCAACCAGATCAAATTATACTTGTCATTCTTTCAACACTCTAGACCTTTTCTAATTCAACTCTGCCACCCAAATGCAACGTAGGCGCTAGCTCTCCTTCTGGCAATTCTGACCATAGCCTTGGCCCTGTTTCTATTTTCTACAGATCGGCTTTCTCCAAGCCACATTTACTCACTTCTCCTATGGCCCGATGACAAGTGGGATGACCTTGGGGATTTTAGACATTTTGCTACTGATATTTGATATTTGCTTCAGCTTTTCTGGTCGGAGCACTTGCTCAGATCAAATATCTAAAATTATTCTTGCTAGGTTAAGTAGCTTCTCTCTTCAAAATATGCTGTTCTTATCCAAGGCTTGGTTTGTAACAAATGTGACAAAGTAATCCAAGCTAAAATTACGGACATACACTCAATCGCTCAATTTTGAAACTGCACCTTCTTACTTGCTTTACCACCTTCTTACTTACTGCAAAAATTCATAAAGCAAAAAAAAAAAAAAAAAAAAAAAGATTTTTCAAGGCAGGAACACAATATGTTTGACTTCAACCGAGAGTTGAGTTTTCGTTTTCCGATTCCTTGCAAGGCTGTTTGGCAAGACGCCATCCGCAGTGATATTTTTCACTATCTGGAGATCCATCAGTTAAGTAGTGATGAACCATATGGATTCCAAACCTTGTTCTTCCTAACCTTACTGATCTTTGAACACAGGACATTAAAAGACTTAGAGAAACTGATGCATTATCTCTTGACATTTCTAAGTACATTTGATCGAGTCTGACATCGCCGCCTTCTTACCAACCATCTTATGGTTTGATTTCTATCGTTTTTGATAGGAAGATAATATGGTCTCATTCCTATCTGCTTTCTATAGTTCTTGATAAGGTCAACCCTAACCTCCAATGAGAGAATCTTGATTCTCTCATTGGAGAATGAATATAATGAATAAAATAGAAATTCTATCGAATCTTGATTCTATCGAATCAAGATTCGATAGAATTTCTCTCTCTCTCTCTCTCTCTCTTTTCTGCTTTTGACAATATGTAGATGATCCCTCTGTAACTGACTCCCTTCATTCACTTAACGTAGACACTCTATTTCTATTGGTATTTCTTTCGACCCTGTTCCACCGAACTGGCTGTCACCATTCTTCCACATTCCTCTAATCATATATGAATGGGCAGCTGCTGGTTAACGTCCATATACAGTTCAGCTCCAAACTCATCAAACCAACCACTTATATCCTCTTAATTCCATATGCACCTTATCTTTTGGAACAGTCTTTCTCATACCGTGTTCTTCAATGGAAACAGTCCCCATTTCTCAAAGAAATACATTACAGACTGCTTTCCTCTCTCTCTCTCTCTCTCTCTCTAAAGCTCTTTAGTCTCATAGGTAATGTCATAGGTCTTGACATATCTGGTGTGTCTTTTCATAATAGTAAAATGAAATAACATACACTGCTCGACAAAAATTGAAGAATAAAATGTTTTTCACGAATAATTTATTGTTAGCAGTATCTCCTAATGCGAATATTAATTATAATATAAACTCAGTTATGTGAATTCGGATTATCCAATAGAAACTGATATATTACTCAACAGGTCTATACACAATGCTTAATTCGTTTCATTCCTCTTTTTTCTTTTTCTTTTTTGGCTTGATCACTGAGTTAACTGCATCTCCAGTACCTTCGCGATGGCAAATCATCATCATCATCATCATTTAGATGATGCATTGAGATGGTGCTCTGTTGGACAATGAGATGTCGAAAGTCGTAGGGAAAGGTGGCACGTTGACAAAGATCGTCTCGGCAGTGTGGACGTAGTTTTGGGAGAGAGGAAGAATTACGAGATCAACCAGAAAAAAGTAGCTACCTGGCAATAATCCGAATCCTATGATGCCTTCTCGCCAACTGTCTCTTGGCATGTTGTGGCCACAGTGAAAGCATTCCATCCAGTGTTAATAAGGCTTAGTTCGAGTGGAGTTTACGGCAGGAAGCCAATAATTTGTATTTGTTTGTATACTTTACCCACTTTTCAAGATTTGAAGTGACAGCCGGTCGAAACCAGGAGCATGAACATGACGTTTCCAGTCCTGAAAATTGGAGTAGGTACAGTTATGTTTTTTCAATGGGTCCCGTTTGCAAACTGATTCTAGACGTAATTTTGTCGGGAGAGAACGAGGAATGCAGTACCATTTCTTCAACACAGAGAAAGGGACACTCGGTAGTGCCAATGTTCTTAAGTAGGCGGAATGAAAATGAATGGCCACACCCATCTTTATGTTTCTGATGGGGATACCATATCTGCGCAGAAGTATCTCTAATCCTATATACGACTTTGTAGGATTGAAGTTGCCCCTGATTTTCTTTTCATGCGTGACCTTGCCACTATCTTTGGAGCTCAAGTGGTGGAGGTGTATCGTGAAATTGAAGTTATCCAACTATTTTCGTCGGCCAGTGAGATCACAGGCTTACATTAAGTCGAACACGTGTGGAAGGTAGTCGTACTGTATGGCTGCTGCCATCACTTTTGTCATTTGTTGAACTAAATTCAGCTCTGATGGAAGAATGGGATTTACAGCCATAGAATCATATTGACACCTTTATGTCGAGCTTGTTCTACTGCTGTCTGGCCTATTAAACAGTTAAAGGGATATCAATAGTCTGTATTATTGTTATGTGAGTATATTTTAGAGCATATTGTGCCGACCTCTGTAATTATGCACTTTTTGATAATTCTAATAATACACCAATATGAATTCTTCTTCATACCTGTTTGACGGTTTTCAACATCTCCTCATTTCATTTTTAGTCAATTGCAAACCACCATATACCAAATTGTTTTCTGCTGCATCGCAAACTGAACGAGCTACACCATATTTTCTGAGTGTTCTGTTAATTTTGTCAAGCATAACAAAGAGATGCAATTTTTCGTGTAACTTTGGTGAGGTTACTTAAAGCAGTATATCTGTGAACGTATTGGAGAAATTAAGATCTCCCTTTCCTATTAATATCATAAAAATTAGTGATGTACTATATCAATTACTGTATCCCGAGTATAATAGTAATCATTTGACTCTGGAAGGAGAATTAAGACTCTTACCAGTGAAAGTATGTAATCATTTTCATTTAATTGTAAACCAGGCTTCGTAAAAACACGACTTATTCTTGCATTAATGTAACTCGGAATTCAATTTTAATGCAAAAAGATGTCCCTAATATGTAAACCAGAAGTGATCACGGTATAAACAAAGAAGCATAATGGCTCTTGAGAAATTATTTGAATGATCCAGCTGTTTACAGAATATTTTGCCAGGGTATATGTATATGAACATCGGTCAGTTGTAAAATGAAATACTACTACTAGGTACTATTACTATATTACTACTACCACTACTACTACTACTACTACTACTAAATACTACTTATGAAACACAAAAGGTCGAAATTGAGAAGGCAGAAACTTGTGATATCTTAAACCATTTGTCAGTAGTTTGATAGCGTAAGCATATTCATTTGACGGTTAAGTATTCAAATTGAGATATTTCTGTGACTAGATTCAGTACGTTCTGGAAATTCACAAATATCGATTATCTCATAGAGCAAAGAATTATAGACCAGCCCTTCTATAATTAAATTGAAAGTAACGGAAAACGTAGTTAAGAATCGTGTGGATACCCTTGATGAAAGCATTGATGCTTCAGAAGATATCTCAGTTTATTTAAGCGGAACTCGATTATGGCATACCTTGTTACTTGTTTAAAATAGTTAAGGAGGAATTTGATCAAATTATTATTTATGTGGATTTCCACAAAATGTTGATTGTATTTCTTTAATACATTGAGAGATTCTAATTAGAGAATTATAATCTATCTCTGATTGGCTGCCAGTGGAGATTGAACTGCCCACTCAGTCTCTAAAAGTTAGAGTAAACGGCCTCGCCTACTCCCTATAAAGGGAACAAAAGGGCGTTAGCTGATTTTTTTAAATTAGATTTTAGTGGATTTATTTTAGTTTGTTTATTTATTTTTAGTAGAAGTAGTAGATTTTAATTAGATAATTAAATAATCAGAGAATTATGTTAAAGTAGTTTCTAAGTAAATTCAAAATATATGATAATTATCTTACTGGGTACTGCTGAATGTGCATGTAGGTATTAATGTACGTTTATGTATAAATATATAAGTAAATGTAAAAAATTAAAAATAAATTAATGAAATAAAAAGACGTGTTAGAAATCAAATGAGATAGAGAGAAAAGATAGATTAGAGTATAAATATACACATATACACTCCAAGCTATACTTAGGACAATTAATTTCGTGAATGTGGATCAATTGGATTGGATATATTAGTGTTTTTATTAGGTGAATTGTACCAATGAATACTAACATATCATACTAATACTAAATTATTTACAGCCAAATAAGAATGCGAATGTGCAATACGCTTACAGCGTACTGTACATTCTTATTAGCATTTCGACATTTATAAATTAGTATTAGTACTGTGGGCAGGATAAGATTTTGTCCTTCTTTAACCCTGTTATTCCAAACATTAACTACTCAGTGTTTGGTTAATTTGTTTTTGCTGCGTTGATTTAGGTTATAGCGTATAACTCTCGATAATTCCTGAGTTTTTACGATAATTAAAATTCAGAACTATTGAAATCAGATTTTGTTCTATCCAAAATTTGCTAATACACTTACTTTTATTTGTAAATTAATTCATTTTTATATATTCATTTTTGATTCAAAATTACAATTGGACATGAATAATAAAATTCGGTCTCTTCGCTTACATAGACTTAATATTATTTCGTTAAGTCTAGGGAAGTGAAGTGACTTAGACTTGTTATGAATAAATTTTAACTGATGAATATCAACACTCATTTCTTTGCATATATAGTTCATTAAGTAACTCTGTCAAATTTGTTCTCATTTGTAATGTATCCTAATTTGTTTTAAATAATGTTCTACCACTTACTTACTACTGTACCACTTGCGTTTGGATGCGAAATAAATAAATTAAGCAAAGTTTAACTAATAATTGGTATGACGAAAATGTATGCGGAATGTGTTCAAAATTCGGTATAATCGTCCTTCCAAACAATCTTTAATAAAGTGATTCTCTAAACAACAAAGTAGCTTCATGTTTTGAATTCTTAACAGATTCACTTTCCCAGATAATGAATTTTATGTATTAAATTTCATTTCTAAGATTTCATGCGTGAAGGCCATCTTCTAGTGTGATATTTCACTATCTCTCTGGTTTTCGAAAATTATACTTTACCTTTAAAAAGTTTAAAGCAAATAAACGATAATTCATTTCTGTAAGAAATGATTGACTACTTAGCATAAAAATGTATATACAATCACTCAGGAAGAATAAAGTGAAAACAAGTTTATTTTGTAATGAATGGCTTTAAAAGTTCACAACACTGAATTTCGTTCAACTTTGTAAACCAACTGAGAAATTTCAAGCAAAGAGTGATTAATATTAGAGATAACATTTCCTGGCTCTATGAAATCGGTTACATTTTTTCCAGGTTTCTTTTTTCTTTCTTTCTTTCTTTATTTTTTTTTTTGACGAGTTGAAGGTAGTCATCTTTGTTCGTCTCTAAATGTTGCACGTGTATCTTTGAAGAGCTATTAGAAAATGACCGCCTAGTACAAGAAGCTTAACAACTGCGTAGTGAGACTCGGGGTCTTTAAATCTTCAAATCTTCTGGTAATAAACTTCTGTGATGAACATGTTAGTAATGATAATGGTTATAATGTCATTGAATTGATTCATCGCTTTAGTTATAATGATGTAATTACAATCTGAGCCAATCTTTCTTTCAAAAAACTCATTACTAAGTGTACAGCATTATTAAGTCTATCTATTACGTTTAGCAAGAAATAATCAGGTATTAAAAAAGAACATAAAAGTCTCACTTGGATATTGTAATAACAAAATGAAATAATTTTCGGGAAAGGTGAAAACGACTTTCACTCTTGTATGCAACACATTCAGGAGTCCATTTTCCTCTCTCCCACATTGCATGCCTCCCTTATCTTTTTCTCCTCACTTTTGTAACATTAAACATGAAACCAATTTTAAATAGGTAGAGCAGCTCAACTGTAAAATAAATTCCAAAATTCAAAATAAAAAAGTAACTCAAAAATCATGCAAAAAACTTTCATATTCACTTTACCAACATCCATCATCTTCAAGTATCCAAACCTGCGTCCGTAGCTCAGTTGGGATAAACGAAGCCCTTTGGTTGGAATGAACTGGGTTCCATTTCTATCCGTGATGTGAGGAACCTTTCTCTGGTCTCTTTCGACGAAAGGTGAGCTAGTTGGTCTCATACGGAGGTAGGGTATTTTTTTTCACCCGGAAACTCGTTTTTCACCCGTTTCGTTCCCCAGAAAATGCGAACCGTGAACAAACACGGATTACAGTCAGGAATACTTAAGACAATCCCTACAGCCATAGATCTGATTCGTCAGTTATGCCGGTCCCGAGTCCGGATAAAAATAGCGGGGATTGAAACGGTACCGTACCTCCCCGTTAAAGGGGTTCACGGCCGTTGTATCATCATACGAAATAAATAAAATCCAAACGTGATGTTTTGTTTCTGAATGAACCTCTGATTTTTACTAAAACAACCATAGATCACCTTAACAGTACAAATTATAGGCTGTATGATTCCTTCGCCGTAAGGCAGGTGCTTTTGTACTTTCTGATATTCCTTGCCAAAGGATACCTTCACATAGAATCTTACCTTTTTGACCTACTGTGGCTTAAAATTTATTTGCCGCAATTGTTCCATTCATCTGCTCCGTCTACCTTTCTCCCAATTCTGAAAATCATTCTGACATTTTTAACTTCCTATCTTCAACGCTCCATTTCATACAATCAAAATTCCAAACAGCGAATTCATTTTTTTTGTTAATATCGATGTCCACCATTTTAATTTTGCTCCTTTTTTTGGAATTTTTTTTGCCCATGTTAGTCAGGGATCTAACAATCTTATGTGCAACCTTCTTCTAACTGCTTATGTACAACCCAAATATATAATTATTGTATTTCTTGATATAATACATTGTTTAGACTATTTACAGCTTTACGCTTAGGTCCTCTTCTTCCTTTTTACGTATTAGGCATAGTAGCCTGTTCGAGCTGTCCTTAGCCCTTCCAAACCATACCCGTCGCGAGGATAAGGTGGTTAGCTCTATGCCTCCCGGTGTGTGTGTGTCCTATGTCTGTAGATGCGTGTGTTCACGGGGACGGTTTGCCTGTTCTGGGGGACGAAAAACTAGAGTTTCTGGGTGAAACGCTCTTAGAAGTGTGTCATGAAAATATTGCAGAAGAGTGGTTCAAAGTTAAAATTTAGGTTAAATGCCTTTCCATCTAGATGTGGAAAAGCATCTAGAGTAAATATTATTCCATATTATTCCATATAAGGATGTATAAAAGTTTTATATTGGCTGCGCTGCATAATTCTGGTCTTACAAAAGCTGGAATTCCAGAGGAGTGGAGTGGAGAGTTCGTAGTACTCATGTATAAAAAACAGAGAAATAAAATTAAATGTGTGGATTAGTGAATTTATTACTTAGTGTTTTTCATGGTAAGATTTATGCAAAGATATTTGGAAAAAAAGGTGAAGAACTATTTATGTATTTGAGTCTGCAGTTAATCTCTGCAAACTGCTCGACTCTGAATATTTTTAGAACTTTTTTACACATAATCTTTTCAACATCATATTCAGTTTTATATTGAGCGAATCTAAAAAATGAACATTTTCAATTTCAAATCCTCTGTATGCTCTTTTTGTGCTAAAACATAATGAAGATATCACCCGTTTTTTCAACCGTTTTTCGTCCCTCAGAACATGCAAACCGGCCCCGTGAACACACACGGATTACATTCAGAAATACTTAAGATGGTTAAATATCAAAATTGACCTAGTCAACAAGGCATCTTGTTTCTTGAGTGATCTCTCTCCCTCAGTTTATTAATGACTTATCCTTCTTAAATGAATATCTGATCATGAAACTTAGTAACTTGAATGCAGCTTTTTTTCAAGTTTCCTTTCCACAGTTCTTTTTAGCCTCTTCTCAAGTGTCCTTGCATAAATATATAGTAAAACTCTTCGCTAATTCTCACATTCGTTTTATTTCTCTAATTTATACATGAGTACCACAAGAGTTCTACTCCAATAAGCCGTAATTTGAGCTTATGGCGGTTCAGAATTATGCAGCGCAGCCAATATAAAACTTTTATACCTCTTTATTTGAGAGCATTTCTGGTCGAATATTATCTACACTTGCTTCTTTTCCACCTTTCATATTTTGAGGCATTTTAACCTCTAGTATTAATGTATACTCTGACTGTATTCTTCGTGAATATTTTACCAGATTTCTGTCAGTTCTTGTTTATTTAACAATCTTTCAAGGTAGTTTTCTCTAGAGATATAAGAATATCTTTAGTTTTTCATATCACCTTTACCATTTTTGCTTCCCTTTACAGTATTCTTTCCTCCATTTCTAATCTTGAATAGCCTTCAGAATATTTTGTTGCCTTGCAGATATTTATATTTTATATTCATACCAGTATTCCCTTGAATTTTTTAGCTACCTCAAAACTCAAAATGTTCCTCTTGTATCATTTTAGTGCACATGCAGACTTACTTGCTAGGAATTTTCGATACCCTTTATTCTTTTCTATAACAGTCTCTTTTACTTCCCGTTTCCAGTATGGAGTTTGGATTTTTCTATCCTTGCAGACAACTTCAGCACATGCCTTTCTGGATGAATAAATCAATGTTATCTTCGAACTCTACCACTGAGTTTCCAAGGTTTGGTTCATATTTTCATACTTTCATTTTTCTTGAATAAAATTTATGTATTTGAGTCTGCAGTTCATCTCTGAAAACTGCTCGAGTTTGACTCTTTTTAAAACCTTCTTAAGCACTTTTTCCAACGTGATATTCAGTTTTATCTTGATCGAAATTAAATGGTGAGCATTTCCAATTTCAAATCCTCTGAATATTCTTTTATGCTGAATCAGCACGAAGACATCACTATCGAGAATAACATTCTCAAAGAAACGTTATTTATTTCTTGTGTCTTCCATAATTCTAAATTATTTGTCAACTTACTTATGTAGAAGCATGTTATTAGTAATGATTTTTCAATGTCTTGAAAATAAATCCACAAGTACTTACCCTTAATATTAGATCTGAAACAAGGACCAACGTTTTCTTTATTTGTGTGACCTACTTTCTCTCTAATGACTTGAACATTCCACCACTTCTGCCTTAGTAAATAGACCCTTTTTTGAGACCAAAGGTACAAATAACTCTCATTTTCCAATTTCCCATTTTAATATTTGCCCCCATTAATCTTCTCCGGAATCTGTCATTCCAGATTATCCTCATTTGTGGATATTGGATGCTATAGCTTTGGGATAAGAAAGGTGTAGTTATAGTACGTATTTCATGCTAAACGGAAACGTCGACAACTGATATTTTCTACACCGACCAATTTCAACCTGATCTGTATACGTAAAGTGCGTCTATTAAGTGGGAGAAACTCGATAATCGTTTAGTGATATGCATTGAAAATATCCTGGACATTTTCCTGTTACGTTCTTAAAGTTACCCTCAGTTAAGCGTTTAACTTCGCTTTCCATTTTTAGTGGCAAAAGGTTGAAATAATAATAATTTTTCGATATAACCTAACCGTTTTGTTGGGGAGAGGATTCATAGTGATACGTAAAAATTCATTCCAAGCTTGAAGATATTTAATCAGTTTTGTATTTAATAACACAGTTAAACATTCACGTCGTTTCAGTTTGATCATTTCAATGAGCAAGATTAGGATAAAACTAAATTATGCTCTTTAGGGTGTGATCATGAATTGTCACTTCATTTCATAAGAATGCAATTCCTGGAATCATTTCCTCACTCCTTATGCTTAGGCTATGAAATAGTTTCCGAAAGCTCAGTCGGAAATAAAACTGTTGATCAAAACGACTAAAAAAGGGCACATCAAGATGTACTCCGCCTAGGCTGCTGGATGGAGTACGTCTTGAAGAGTACAAAAGAAAGGCAATTATTGTTACTGTTGTTGTTATTTGCAATTACTGCGAAAGTAACTAAGCAGTAATTGCATAGTTTCCTCCAGGAAACTCAGAAAAATTGACGCAATTAACAGACCAATAAAATAAAAATAATCACCACCATAAGAAACTGACTAAGTCAGCCTGTCAAATGAAATTTCCTTAAAGCTGTTCTTCTCATCTTAGATGCGATTCGAGCCGAGACCTTTCCAACTAAATGGCATGTTCGATGCCAGTTGAGTCCAAAGGGTACATTGTTGATTGTTTTCCAAATTTTGAAAGTTTCTATTTTTAAAGTCAGTTTAATGAAAAACATTCTAGTAAACTGCAAAGATTGAAGTCTACCAAAATGGAGTGAAATGTTCTAGCTTACTGTTCCTTACTGTTATTCAATGTGTCAGAGGTTTCTAGCCTTTAGTGGATAGAAGTGATTGTAAACATCAATGCATGATTGCGTAAAACTGCATCTCATTAGCATGTCACCGCGGTACAAAAACAGTGAAAAGCCTTTTGGGATAACATTAGGTTGTTTTGTAATATTCTCCCTGATCTCCGACATGAATCCATATGGCTGTTGTTGTTCCAAAGATGAAGGAACTTCGAAGAAAGCGGTTCAGCAGCCTTGAAGCGTATCGCATTATGTGAACAGTATGGTAATCGCTTACGAATATAAAAAAGAATATATTGGACTTATAGCATATATAGCCTTTTTCTCCCTAAAGATTTCTGAAAAGATTGGTCGCATGATAGTTTTCTATAATAAAGAGAGGTAGCATACATTTGCATCGCGATGAAACTTGTCCTGATGTACCGCACGTTTTACTATTATTACCTCTCATTAACACTATATGCAGAGCTTCGCCAAATTAATCAATACTTATTAGCATAACGGATATTTAATGTAGGTGAATGTTGCCTAGTAAACTGTTCAAACTCTCTTATTCTACGGCTACCGATGGTACCATCCTATATGAAATTTTTACCTGACTTCTTTACCATTACAATGCTTAAAATTTCACTAAAAGACTCTTAATATTCCAAATATCAATAGTATTCCAGTATCCAAACATTTTTAACCTTTGCATACAGTATACAAAAGATGGTGTAGCTTCTCACTAAGAGTATCCAAACTACTAGACCTGGAATTATATTGAGAAATGATAGACTCATACCTCCTGTTTAATGCTATTTTTATTAAGAATACTGGGATATTTTCTGAATTATCCTAGTGTGGTTAATTTGAAAAAAAAAACAAAAAAAAACACGTGGCATCAGGAGCAGAGTCGATTTCAATATTCAGGCTTTAGTTCAATTGAAATTCCAAAATTTCATCTGGATGAATAAATGAACGAACTATTTTCGCAACTGCAATTTTCATCTGTAATTTTTACCACTTATTCAATGCATACGCCTTATTTTAGATTATGTTAAGTCAGTTTCAGCAAATATTTTTGATTAATAATATCCTGCTGATCTAATATGAAAATAGACTATCGAGACAAAACAGTTTTGATGAGTTAAAATACTGTCTGGAATTCAGCTGAGATGTGTTCTGAATTGGTCGTTAATCCTATCGTATTAACATGGTCACTGAACTTCTGTAGGTACCGTCCTTACAATGAGATAACAACAGCACCATTGTTACGTGTCACTTGGATACTTGCAAAAAAGAAACCTGTCACAAATTTTGAAACTATGAAAGAGTTTGCCAGCAGCATTGAATGAGGTTGTCACTAACGCTAAAAACGAAGTATTGCTATTTCGTATGAATTTTCTGAAAGCATTACAATGAGTAAAACCCAAAGTTTTAGTAAAGAAGTCCTCTAAAGATAAAATTGATGTCCATTAGAGAAAATAACAAAAAAATAGTAAAAATTCGGATGTCACTAGAAATAAGTGGAGTCTTTGTCGAGTCAAGAAAAAAACCTGAGACTATAGAAAAGGCTAGTTTTATTTCTGATGGAAACTACTTAGTTATCAGGGGCATATGTCACGCATTTACTTCAGTTTTAAATGAAATAGAAATGTATACATGTTGTCTATTTAAACGAAAGGAAGATAAATAGCCAAACCAGCAAACATTTTTATTTCAAACTTTAAAACTTGCGAAAATGTTTCAGTGTTTAATTAAAATACAAACCTGCAGAGTCAGTTGCCAAGAAATTTGATCCCTTAATATTCACCTTTTAGTAGGGCATTTATTTGAGAAGGTGATCCTGGGCTCAGAGCTATTACGAACTGCTAGTTTTCATAAGATACTAAACTGAAATTCCTCTGTAGGTTATTTAATAAAATAACTTACTTGATAACCTAAAAAAATGAATATCATTGCACAAGTGTCTGTTTTATTATCCATCAGAATCCTTTGCAACAAAAACAATGTTTCTGTCACACTGATTTTGCTATTTTAGAATTATAGCCGAAGCATTCGAGGCTATCAAGCAAGTATATTATGTTTATAATTCGGTGTGTTTATTCTTCTGACTAGTGTTCCTGTTTTGAGGGAAGTATTTCCTCAGAATCTTTACAGACATCCTACCCCTTGGTATGGAACTGGCGAACTCACATTAAGTTGGAAAAACCTTATAAAGAACTGTTCAGCTGGGAAAGTGATAGGTAAGTTAATGATCTAAGGAATTGAAATTTTCAATTGTTGTTTTTAGTGAAAGTAAACAGTCTAGTTTGATTCCCCCCCCCACACACACACACACTCCCAACATAGAAGTGTCCATAATTTTCGATGCCTCAGCAAAAATAACACTCGCTTAATTCTGTGATTAAGAAGTTAAATGATTCGCTGTTAAATTATAATATCACTTGTTGAAAACCTAATAATTTTGAAGAAATAAAATTAATAATTAAGATATCGCTTTCTCCTGAATAACTAATGGTATATTTTATCCAATTATCCAGGAGTAGGTCAGCAAATCCAGAGTTTTACTTCGGCTTAAAAGTAAATCCCTTTCACAACACAGTCAAGAAGGTAGTCAATGATTTCGGTAGAAATCAACCTTTATTTTATAGTTTATGAACTTCATTTTTTCCAAACCGCACTTATAAAGAGGCAGTAGGATAGAGTAATGATCGCGCTCCCCCGCCCCTGTTTCCCATAAAACCATTCCCCTTCTCCAAAGAAGCGCCCTTAAAAATAATTTATATATATATATATATATATATATATATTTCAAAAAATAGATTTAATGACTCCAAGACCGAGATAACATATAAAGATTTTAATGATAAATACTACTAGTTTCGGCATATAGCAGCCTTCTTAAAAACTTAAACCTAGACCGAGATAACATATAAAGATTTTAATGATAAATACTACTAGTTTCGGCATATAGCAGCCTTCTTAAACTAGTAGTATTTATCATTAAAATCTTTATATGTTATCTCGGTCTTGGAGTCATTAAATCTATTTTTTGAAATGTATAACAACCGAGTAAAAACTAATCGCCACATATATATATATATATATTATTTTATAAAAACCCGGGTTTTCTAATTAATCTTCCCACCTTGCCTCAAACATCCCCCACGTTTCATAACCCTCCCTTTAACAGCCTAACAGCAGAAGTGGAGAACGAAGACATCCTAACATCCAAACAAGGTATGTGCAAAATTTCTTCCTCTATTAGTCTTCATATATTTACTTTTAAAATACACTTATAATACCTTAAGAATTCTTGAATAAATAGCCAATGCATTTAAAATAAGGGACACTCCTAAACGAAAACAGGCAAAAATAGCAATAAACCTAATAATAAAGTAATGGTATTAAGTGCAAAATTCACTAAAACTAATTCAACAAATTCATCTAATACAGTTACAATTCATAGAAATTCAGCTCAGAAGACAAGAATTAATCGAAAAACAAGTCATTAAACATTAGTCCAACCAAACAACAAATAAATGAAAACACAATTAATCAAAGTCCAATTAATCAAAAAATTACTAATATTTATCGAACAACAAATAACCGCGAAAGCAATTCATTGATTTCACTGTAGAATAATCATTGTTGAAGATTCATTGAAGAATTTAATTCACCGAAAAATGAACTGAAAAGAGGAGTGATTGAAATAATAATTATTGACCCAAGACTAAACCCTTTTTCAGCACTATTTAAAAGCGATAGTTAAAAATGTTGCAATCGCGTTTTTTAATGAATTATTTTTTTCAGAAAAACTTTGTTATTATTGTACACCTTATTTTCTTGTTGAAAAGGGAACTTACTTTATTATACTTACAATGAACAACTCATTCTCGGTTTATGCATAGAAAACAAACAAACCGCTATGTTTAACGTTAAATTATTTTACTACTTGCAATGAATTTTGTTTTCATTATATAGTGGATTTTTTTATATATATATAATCGATTAATTGTTTTTCGACGAATTATTTATTGTTTAGTGTTGAATTGCATTTCGGTATAATATCTTTCAATCTACTATTTTCGATGAATTTTCATGTAGCCGGTAATGATAAATATACACTGAATTCACGTACTTATCAATGACTTCCATCATATTCTTAGAATCGTTTGTTGCAGTTTTCTCCTTTCAACACGGTTGCAATTTGCTCTCATGGACAACACAGCCAAGCCCACTTTCAATTTATTTTAGAAACATAGGTATTAATAACTGTCAAGCAGTACTATTGAAATATAACCTTGTATGGCGGCGGTAAGTGAGGGCTAGTGTGACTGAAAACATAAAAAATGAAAAGTGATGCAAGAACAGTCATTTTGGCAATGACCCAAAAATTGTTCCAGCTCTTGGGAGAAATTTCTCAAATCCTTCCTTGTAGGAGTAATTTATTTGTTAGTTCTTGAAAATTACAAAACAAGATTTGTTATAAAAGATGCCAAGAAAGCGAGCAACTAATAATTTCATATCTAGTTCATATTGATCATATGTAGAAAGTGTGATTGGTGTCATCTAAAATGCTCTTCATATCGTAATAGTGTTATAAGAAAAACAGACGAAAATGGAACCTATCCTTTAATTAAAACACTGCATATCATTATATTAATTCTCTTAAATTTTCCACACTCATTACAGTGTTCTAGTACATTTTTTAATCATATAACATGATTTAAGAAGTTTCTGTTATCGTTAGTCCAGAAAAGGTAGTAGTTTACGTAATATACATAATATTATTTTACAAGTCTCAATAAATAACCGAATTACCTGACATTATGGAACCCCAACTCCAGAGCATGATTTTTGCAAGAATTTACAACGGTGAGAGTAACATAATGAAAATCTGAGAAAATTTCTAGGAATGTTATAAATAAGAAAACATACATAACAATAATCTAAATAAGAAATCGTCAATTGCTAAAAGTAATCTAAATAAAAAACAAGTATAACAATAAGCTTAGATTATAACAGTCGTACTTTTTATGTGAATACTAACCGCAAAAATCATAAAACTATTGGACAGTAGGTAGGTAGGTAGGCTAAAGTTTATATATATATATATATATATATATATATATATATATATATATATATATATATATATATATATATATATACTCGAGGGTAGTCTGAAAAGTTCTCTGAAAAGGTCTGAAAAGTTCTAAATTTATAAATTATAAATTTATAAACACAAATTCATAATTTCAAAATTATTTTATTTTTAACATAATCTCCCTTAAGACTAATACATTTATTCCAGCGCCATTATCCCGTCCCTGTAGTAGTCCTCAGTAAGATCTACAAAATTCCCCTCAACAGCTGCAATCACCTCTTAATTCGAAGAAAAACGTTTACCAGCGAAGAAGAGTTTTAGTTTTGGAAACAGATAGAAGTCAAAGGGAGTCAAATCTGGGGAATAAGGTGGATGTTCCAACAATTCATAGTGCAGAGCCCTTAATTTTCGCATTGCCAAAACACCTCTGTGGGCAGGTGAATTCTCCTAATGAAAGATTATTTTTTTCTTCTGTAAAGCTGGTCTTTTCCCACAATTTTTTTCATCTAGTCTGGTTAAACGAGAATAATATTCCCCGTTTATTGTTTTATGCCTTTTACGCTTTTCAAGATAATTAATAAACAAAATGCCTTTACTATCCTAAAACACTGATGCAATGACCTTTCCTGCAGATGGAACTTGTCTTATTTGGCGCTGAACAACCGGCAATTGTCCACTGTTTTGATTGCTGCTTGGATTCTGGTGTGTAATGGTGAATCCAAGTCTCATCCATAGTAATACATCGACGCACAAAATCAGTTTTTTTTCTTATTAAAACCTTCCAAGCACTGTTCAGAGATTTTAATGCTAGTGAGTTTTTGATCTGCTGTGAGCAAGCGCGACACACATCTTGCGCAAAGCTTTTTAATTTGCAATTCTTAATGCAAAATACATCCTACACGTTCTCTTGAAATGCCTGCAATCTCAGCAATTCCACGCAAGTTGACTCGCTGGTCATCCAATACCATATCATGCACTTGATCAATGATTTTTGGTGTTGTTACACTTTTTGGACGTCCTTCACGTGGATCGTCATCAAGGCTGGTACGCCACGTTTAAACTCGGCAGCCCATTTCTTAATTGTCGAAAACGAAAGAAGAGAGTGCCCATAAACTTTTATGAACTTCGAATGAATTTCTTTTGGCGTTAAACAATAAATTTTATAACGCACGATACTCAATTTTATCCATTTCAAGGGATACAGGCAATACTTTTGCTTCATTGACTGTATAAAACAAACTACTTGAGAAAATGACTTATCTTACTACAAATATTCATAAATACCCTGATAAACTAGAAAGACGCA
This sequence comes from Typopeltis vanoorti, assembly GCF_054136105.1. Taxonomy (NCBI): domain Eukaryota; kingdom Metazoa; phylum Arthropoda; class Arachnida; order Uropygi; family Thelyphonidae; genus Typopeltis; species Typopeltis vanoorti. The sequence continues at coordinate 91,742,910 of NC_143564.1, read as the reverse complement.
TCTTAGAATCAAAATAAATAGTTCTGGACCCCTCACACATGAAGAGTAATTTAAGTTATAGCTTACCAGATTCACGCAGCGCAGTAATTCAATTTTGGCGCTCTCGAGATAGTTCCCACTCACTAATGCCTCACGCTAGATCTGCCACGCGGACGTTAGTTCAAACTTGACTGTTGTTGTTGTTCCTAATTTGTTTATATGAGAAGTTCATTATTTATCTTGCTAAGTTTCCAGTTTTTTGTGATAGTATGTACACCTGAAGAAGTCGGCATTTCGACGAAACTAGTTGTGTTCTAATTAAAGGTTTTATCTTATCTCGGTAGTTCTAGTCAATAAAATTCCGAGTAAATACAGCTAATAATAATAATAATAATAATAATAATAATAATAATAATAATAATAATAACCGGAAACGCCACCCGAAAGTAATAGGTAGTGCTGTTCGCCAGTGTTCCAGGTGAGCAATTGGGGCTTACTCATTCAAGCTTTTGACGTCGTACGAAGAACATGCGCCGTTTTAAACGGTGAGATGGCAGACATGCATCTCGTTCACCATGTTATGTATCCAACTACTATTGAAATGTCCAGTTACGCCTAATAAAGTTTTTTTACACTGCTTACTGCCTTGTATTATTTCTGTATCTTTGTGTCCCTGTTAGTACCTTCCGGTGGCGTTTCCTATCATGCTTTCCTATGTGAATATGGATGATTTTGATGTTTTCTATCTCCCCTCAAAGTTTGTACGTGGAATTTTGAACCGCCCTGTATATATATATATATTTTTTTTTTTTTTTGGCACATTTTTTCATGTAAAGTTACACGCATAAGTTATTAATCAGGACAGAAAGCATAAACCAATTATAAGTAAAATCTATCGTCCTGTTAATCTGATTATAATTATTGATATCTCGAGTGAAGGTTAACTTCACTCGATTAATCTACGTTTTCTACTTCTTTTAATTGAAGTTTTCTTGGATGATTTATACCTCACTTATGACAGTTCATTCTTAAAACTTAAAACTAAATATACTTAAAAGAAATTGCATATCGTATTAGTAAGTAAAGCAAACCTCGTTACGCAAAATCGATCACAGGACCAAATAACTGGCTTCATATAAAGTTATTTAATGATCTGAATAGTACAGCTATCCAATTCATTGGTCTGCCAATCAATGTGTAGATTCTCGTGCTGATTTTTCTCTTTTGCAAGACACATAATTTATCTTCTGCTTAAAATCCATTATAAAAATGTTTCGCTTCCCAAGTTAAATTCGAAGCATAGACTTGCAAATCAAAGCGTTTCATTTCTATCCGGTGTATTTAGGAAGTCCAGATCTAGTTGGCTGAGGGGTTAGCACATCCGCTATCCAACGAACAGGCTACGGGTTCGAATTCCTATACTATAGGTATGGCTGTTTGTGATTGTATTTAATTAGAAGATGAATTTCATTGCTCAGTGCGGCCTCGGTGACTGGAGGCCTGAAGTAGCTTGAAATAATTCTATGTTCGGTCCATAAAGCAGGTTTCGGGACGTTGTAAAAATATGTAAAATCAATAAAAGTGAAAAAAAAAATCCTTTGGCCCCAATGTAAGAATATACTGTAGGTTTACAAATAAACCTTTCGTGGTTGGAACCAAAATTTAAAAAAGTGTTTCGATTATTACTATTATTCAAAAAATTTACTTTTCTGTACCGGTTTACTGTCTTTATCTATAATTGAAGATAAAATTGAACCTGAATATTTATTTTATAGCGTAATAACTATTCATAAATTGAATATATTTGTTAGGATCTTAGCTATTATCCACACTCAAATATACTAACCGATTTCCACAACAACTTAGACGTACGCAAACACACACTCTCTCTCTCTCTCTCTCTCTCTCTCTCTCCTTTTTCAGTGTTCTCATTTCTTAAATTGAGTTTCCTATTTCCTATTTCTGAAGCACCAATACTAATTTGCGAATAAATTACCTCAGTATATGTTTTTGTATGAGTCACTTAGTAGTTCAGGCCTGGATATATTGAGAGATATAAATACCTAATTAGGCTGCTCTTTACTCATAGTTTCAGAGAATTATGAGCGATTATTAGAACTACCCACTCAACACATACAGGTTCTTCGAGCATAAGCTGCAGATATCGCCTGCAGACTTTGAGCCTCGCGTTAATATGCAAGACTGTCTGAGAAACTTGTGGCAACAGCGCGCAATATAGCAGTGTTTCCCTAATACAAAGATTGTAATGACGATGATATCGGAATATTTACGAGTAAATTCCATAACATTATACCTAGCCCTACGCTTCTTACTCGTTTAATCACTCACTATCTTTAAGAAGCAATTTTCTTGAGATGGTGAAGCAATGAACATCTTGGAGGCTTTGTGTTCATTGGAGCCTTATGGAAATATGTTCAGAAATAAATGACTGTTAGAATGTCCTTGAAGAAACTATTATTTAAGTGCTATAAAAGCGACGTTTTCTAATAAAAATAAATTATCCAAACTTCCATACCTTTGTTCAGACCGCGACAAATCAAGATAAACTTTAAATGAGTAAATGGAGTGAAGATTATAGCTGTGACTTTGGAGCATAAATGTCTAAAACTTGGTAATATAAAGATAAACTTACCAAATATCAAAACATCAAAACAACTTCTGTGAAAACTGATTAGTTACAGCAATGGGGTCCGTTCTGAGGTCTTCGAGCTAGTTATAGTCAGATAATGATCTTAATAACAGAACACCAAGAATATACATATATATAATGAACTCGGTGTGTGAATTTTAACACACACACACACACATACATTAGACATTCTCACTGTTTTATCACTGTATTGCTTATTAAGCACCTGCCTTCTTAAACATTTTCTATTTCTATCTCATCAGCGGCACTGATTTCTTAACAAAGTGTTCTCCTTCAGCTTGGTTTCAGAGTTTTTCAGTTTCATCTCTGAACAAATTTAAAACGAGATATCTTCTCTGTTATTGCTAACTGATAAATCATTGTTGAAATCCTAATTTTAAAGAAAGATCTCGCCAAATATACAACAACAAACACCCCCACTGAGGGATAGTTTGAAAGCCAATAGCCCTAATCAGTTGATGGATAGTTGTTGTTAAGGGAATTATTGCTGTGGAATTCTCTCCATTCTGAACCCAGATCTGCCTTGGTAGCTTTCTATCTTCGGGTCCTAGTATTACACTTCCTGAATTCAGTTTCTCGGTTTACTCTCCCTATATCCAATTTTTCATAACCCCCCCCCCCCAAGTTCTACTCCTTTCAAAGCGATCTATTCCAACGAAGGTTTATTTCTCTAATCCTTTAGACAACTACTCCCGAACATCGTACGTTTACGTTTAATTTCACTCATTTTAAGTAAGCCACTGTTAATAACTTCACTATATGTTTCTAGATCGGGATGACTGTTTTGGATAAAAAAAAACGAGTTTTACAGGGCAAAAAACTCAGTTGTGCATGATTTCGGTCGAGCTACAGTGTAAAAAAAAATTCTTTCACACCTGGGAAATGATCCTTATGCCAGTAACAAAAATAGATCACAGGTATTTACCAACGAAAAGGCTCATATCGTATCATCCATCCGGTGAGCTATGGATACGCTTTCTTTTTTTTATCTTATTGCCACCCAAGAGAGGTTGGAAACTTATAATACATTAACGCCATGGGTGGGCTAGGAGTTGGATCATCTGAAAATTATCTTAGATTTGGTCTCTCCTAGATGCCAAATATAGTAGGTTATGAAAATCATTTCTAGAGCAGTGACTTTGTTTGGGGGTGGGGTCTCATTCTATGTTGTTAAAAGCATTCGCCATCTAAAGATCTTTACAAATACAAACTGCAGTGGGACTTTGACCGCAGATCCTGTAGACGGCAGAAGGAAGACGATCCGTCAAAAAAGTTGGTAAAAAGCTGACTGAAAAGCTAAATATCTGTATCTTTTGTTAATCATTTTGATATATATTCATTCAGGAATATGCATTATTTAATGAATTCATTTTATTGACAGTTTTCATTTGATACATCTCTCTTCTTCGCTTCTGGATTTGACTGATCACCCTTCATTTGAAAATTTGCTTCCATTCCTGGTACGGTTACTTTACCCTATCAGATTATTTAAGCTAACTTAAAATTTTCGACCCCATTTATAAAACTACATTGAAAAGTTAACTTTATTTAATACTAAGTGTAACGTTGTCCAGATCCTCTAAGAACTTTTTTTAAATAATTGATTTGAAGAAGAATGAGCATCTTATTCAATTATTTATTCTGCCTGAATTATATTTTTGCACGTTTCCATTCAAGTGTCTGTTTAAAACAAACAATACTCTAAAGAGAGTTTTTTATTTGCTTTCTTAGCTTTTCTTGTACATAATTATTCCTTTGAAATATTTTGGAAAATCTTGCTTTTGTTCGCTCAAACTTTACATTCTTTCAACTCATTCTGAGGTACTTTTATTTCATAGATAAAAAAAAAGTTGAGGTTTCAGTTCATAGGTCACAGGTACAATGGCTTCTCGTATAAATTTTAGAATTACCCCACCATCCTTCACAGAAAATTAACTTTCTTTAATCCCCTTTTCATCTTAGCTACTATTTCTGACTCCTTCAGTTTGGAAAATACTGCAGTAAGTGAGGTAGGCAATACGCTACCTTCAAACTATCACAATGCGTCGAAATAGCCATTAATCTTTCCTGTCATCTCTAAGGGCGTCGGTGAATTTATTTTCACATTTAAAAAGTTGAAAGGAAACTTCTGAAATGTTACGGCAATGTTGTAACGTGATTAATTGAATGAGTAATTGCAATACCACACTGACAGTCAGAAGCACCACTTTAAATGCACTACCATACCATAGCCTTCCCTTTCTTTTGAACCTCAGGCCTGTGATCATCCGAATGCATTATATGGATAAGAGAATTCATAGAATGCATCCGAATGTGTAGCAGTAGACTAAGCCTAATGATCATAACCATATACACACACAAGACAATTTAGGATATGCTTCTTCGGTGATGTAGATATATGAAGACAGGTGGATAGATTATTCATTAAAGTGATTAATAAATGTATTTTAATCAGAATAACGTACCTACGAGGGTGGTCTGAAAAATTCATTTCAAGGGATATAGACAACATTTTTGTTTCAGACAGCTGTATAAAACAAATTACTTGATTGAATGACTTGCAATTTCACATGGATGCTTATGACAGATGCACCAACTTAGAATTAAAAAAATCGCTTTCCGATAGACTTGCCAGCTCTAGTCGAGGCCGAGAACTTTTCAGACCACCCTCGTATCACAACAGATATGCACACGACAAAAATAAACTCTGTCCATGGATCTGTGATTCACCCAGTCTAAATCGTTATACTTAAATAATAAAAAATATTCTTATTATTTTTGAAAATACTATAAAAATATAGTGAAAATACTGTCGCTTATGGTAGCATCCTGTTTGGATACTCTTCACCAGAATAGTTAATGGATTTGTCATGATAACTCTCTACCCTGAATTCTTCCAACTCATGTAATTAGGGTTGTTCTACAGAAAAAAAAAAATCCACAGAAAATTTTTATGCATCTGCTTCATCTGTACGTTAATACCAAATTGCTTCATTTTTAAGTTGTCAAAAAAATCTCCGAATTTATGGCTGGGATCGGAGTGTATGTTAAACGTGATTTCTGGTTATTTATTTATTTTATTTGAATTTCACATATAATCCACAAATTTGAGTATGATTTCTTTTACCACTCTTGACAAAATAGTTTTGATGGAATTAGCAGCGCTAATGAAGTTTTCCATTATGGTAATGCACCAGCAAAAAGGAAATTGAATAGAAAGAGAGAAACGAAAAATGAATATTTCTCATTCACTTCATCTATCGACGTTATTCATATTCTGTATACTGACATTAAAATATGCACAAATTATCACTCCACACTAAGTGAATGTTCTCATCAGTGAAGAGCATTTCTATAGACTCAAGAGAGCTATTATAGGAGGGCTCCCTATAACACTGGTTTTGTTCAACGGCAATCAGTGCAGTAACCGACAGAACGCCAATGCCGTTCATTTTCCACATTATCAAGAGAACTTCCATATAATCGAAGTAAAATAATTGCGGTTTCATCTGCATAATGAACTAGATATTACCCAACCGTAAATTATATTGTATTGACAGAAATCCAGTTGGTAGTAGTTGTTTGAGGGAAGTGTCTCATGACTTTTAACGAAAGGCCAGAGTTCAATTCTAGCAGCCGCGGGGAGGAATTTTTTTAAGCGTTTCTTTCGCCAGTTAGTCGATCTTTTGCCTGTAGTGTTTTTTCTCAAGAAAACTTGTTTTATTCTGGCAAATGAAGAATATCAACTTTTGGACTCACACTTTCAGATTACGAAAATAATATTATTAGTGTTTGGCATTATCGTGATGGCAGCAGTTGTCTACCCCTTAATCTCTCCCTGAAGACTTACAAATCATCGATAGCCCTGAACTCAGCTATACTTGGTGACTAATGGTGGAGAAGGATGCCAACTGATTTACAGAAATAAATAAATAAAAATAATCGCCTTAAAAGTTAGCTTATTTTCTTTGCGGAACTAAAACTAAAATACGTTGGTGAAGTTTTTATTTATGAAAATATTAAACCGAAAAATATCACAGTTCTTAAAAAGTTAAGCATAATATAGCTGTGTATCCAGATCTAGGTTCTAGGTTCCAGGTTCTTACATCATCCAGCGTCATTATCGCATTATTTTGGTCAGTTTTGTTTTTTTTTTCGTTTTTCAAAAATGCCAAAGCCTATGAATATCTAATTAATTTATATTGCAGTTTTAGCGTGCCTTATTACCAAAATTCTGTCTTAAACGTTTTAATTCTATTGTCTTACTTTAGTGATTGACGAATTATTAAATGTCTTATTTTTAGGATTGCCTGTCGCATGAATTATTGTGCAATCAACAGAGGAGGAAATAGATATTTTAAAATAAAATAACTTTGGAAAATCGGAAAATAAAAACGCAACTTACTTTAAAATTTTTATTTACAATCTGCTTCGAAACGTAGCACCTGCTAACTCTACCTTCCACAGTAATCAGCTGGAAGTGAAACATTTCCTATGAAAAGCAATAGTAAATTCGTAGCCATCAACGTTCCAATTTCAAAAATCCTTTGTTGCAAATATGTTTTTATTGAACCTGTTTTCCATGCAGCAAAGATCTTGTGAATTATTAAACATAAAAAGAATATATTCATTATTATTTATAGACAGCAGACTAATATTTTGATTGAAAAATTAAAAAAGTTTCAGAAGTAGCTGAGAGCTACTTCTGAAAGTATATAAATATATAAACAAATATATAAATTAAAATGAATTCAACAATTCAATTTTTAATACTGTACTCTATTTTTAATATTATACTCTAATATACCTTGATGTTGCTCTGCTTAATTTAATGAAATGTGCCTAGGAGTCGGTAGAAGAGCCTTTCTATTTTTTCTTCGTATTCATTATATGTACAGATTGAGAGTTCACCTTTTAAAGCAGAAGTTCAGAATATGCAATGTCAGAGTTCGCAGAGTTTTTTCCTTAATTTCTGATGAGAACCAAAGTTAGACAAGACTGTTAGGATAGCACATCCTTTAGCTCAAAGCACTATTAAAAGATAAAGATGAAGGAATAAGCATACTTATCGGCATTTTTCTTTCTTCTTTTAAGCAGTGTGCGTAGTACTCATGTGGAAGGTTGTATTCAGTAAAAGCTCGCATTCGAAACTTTTAAGTATTAAAACTGAATACTGGTTTGCGGCTGGGAAAACAAGCAGCGGGTATTTTTCATCCTTTTTTTAAATAATTTTTGAAGACAAGATAAAGATCACAAGAGTGCAAATCTGTTCTGCAGTTAGTACTATCGGATGATAATCAGGGCCTCGTGTTCTAAAGCGAAACAGAACTTTCAACCACTTGAGGTCACCAATAAGAAGAGCAGATATCCTAATTTCAGAGATGATTCATCAAAACATCTAGAAATAAAACCATCTATGATCACGATAGTATTCTAACGCACAGGCCGTTGGTCGGAGAACTTATACACTGAGAAGGTGGCCGATGAGGAAAGCAGAGAGGAAGTCCTTTAGGAAAGAATTAAAACATATAATTTTATTTTTATATAAAAGAAAAAAATTATATATAAAAATGATACATTTTTTTTCTTTTTACAGGTATTTTATATTTGAATTTATCGTAATATTCACAGCAAAATATTTACCAGCCAATATTATTGTGCAATATTAAAGGAATGCTGAAATTAAAATAACTCTAAAAGAGCTTCAAAACATTAACCATCAGGAAACTGTCTCTAACCCCATATATAAATTGATAACAAAACAACCCTGTATATATATATATACCATAAATATCCTATAACTGAAATAAGTGCATTTTATAGATAAAATTTTAATGTCCTTCACTGGTAGTAGAGATTTCATTTAAAAATGTTTATTGGAAGATTAACCGAAGACATCTGAAGGATAAATGCTTATCTGATTCATTTCCGAACTGTTACCCGTTTTATCATAAGATCCTGTCTAACCTACCAGTATTGGAGCGAAATAGCTTAATTCTTTGGTACATAGCATTTGCAACAATGGTCTCGCTGGCGTGATGCCAGACATTTATCAGGCCAGCAATGTTTTCCGTTCATCAGATGTGCTATATTCCTCCACTAAAAGGAAGAATATAGTCGGAAGATTTATACAGTTCAGGCATTATCCAAGAGGCGCTAATGTAATATGTTTTTCTTCCTAATATATTATTCAAGAGTGTTCTTCTATTTCATCATTAGGCAGGAAAAAGAAAAGCGATGTATTACGACCATCTGGCACCAAAAATTAATATATATATATATATATATATATATATATATATATATATATATATATATATATATATATATATCTTAATAGATAAAAATGGCAGCGTTCCGAAAAGTTTAAGCTCACTTTCGTACATTTGAAATATAGGATTACCATATATTTCTTGCCTTCTTTACGTTGTGTGCAAATCATGTCTGAGAAGTTTCAGCGTCACGTATTTAAAGAGCAGACGTGATTCTTTGTAATGACGACTATAGAAATGCGGTCGCAAAAAGAGAAACGAACAACTTCGAAAAATGGTGTGATTTTTGAAAATGACTTCATGACACTTCTCCAACTCACGAGGCTCGAGTTACAGACACGTCACATATAACTGCCAAAAGAGACGCGACCTTGACACAAGTTGAATACAGTAATTTTAAAGGAAGGAGCAAACGTGGGCAGAAGCACATCTTTCGGGCACGCAAAAGATGTAGACTAACCATTTGTAACTGCTTGTTGTGAAAAACCATAGCAGATTAAAGTACGCTTCATGGTTTATACATGTAAAAAATTTATACGCAATTTATCAAAAAAACTTAAATATATTTCTACCAACTTTACGTGGACATTGTCAGGGAGATAGATCGTTAAGTACATTCAAAAGATGAATTAAAATAATAAGTCATAAATCATGTGCTCTGGTTCTCGGTCCCAGCCGAAGTATATGATAATTACATTATTTGAGTTCGAAGGAATAATTGTAGTAAGTTGCGTAGATTAAAAAAATAAAAATTAAAAATAAAATAGTTATTAATTGATTTTAAAAAACAAACTTGCAAACAGTTAATAGTGATCACTTCAGGGTACTCCTCCTAAATCTAGGTAATATTATAAGGTGGAAAAAACTTTTCAGCTCTTCAAATCCATTCTCTCCAACAGAAAGATTCGGGTTCATATTGGTGGAAAAAAGAGTAAGCCCAGATTCCTTCACAACGTTCTACATGTCCGACATACCACCTCAAGTAAATACATGCACGCCGATTACCTAGCGATCCTACACCAGTCCACCTCCTTTGCCAACCTGGAAAGAAACAACCTTAAACACGGACCTCAACATCCTGGAAGAGTACTTCAAACAGTGGTATGTGAAGCCAAATCCAACAAAAACTGTGTCCACAGCAAAATGATAGAACAAAATGATAGGCAGAATGATAGAACATGAGCCTCACTCGAAATACCTTGGAGTAAGTCTGGACAGAAGCCTAACCTATAAAAGGCACATCACCAACCTGACCAACAAAATTAAAATGAGAAAAAATGTCATTTCAAAGCTTGCCAGAACAACCTGGGTTTGTGAGGCAGAAGTCCTATGATAGTCTGCACTAGCCCTCGCATTCTCTGCAGCAGAATACTGTGCCCACGTCTGGGAAAGAAGTGCGCATACAAGCATCACAGATACACAGCTAAATTCTGCCATGCGCACAATTAGTGGGGCACCCTTCTCCCCTGTTTGCCTGTCCTGTCCAACATTGTTCCACCAAATATACGAAGAAGAGAAGCTTGGATTAAAGAATTTAATAAAGTAATGAACAACCTACTGTCAGTAGCATGAAACTCCTGCCCCTGCACTGAACTCTCAAAAATCCACCTAGTCTTCGCCTAAAATCAAGAAACCCTTTCTGGTCCATGGATGAACTCTCTTCAGCTGCCTTACCATCACATCTGATTCATGAAGAGAACATTGATCCAACAAATGGCTTCCTGGTTGAATATCCCTGTGCTCCGCAGGCTGATTTTGCTCTTCCTAGGAAGATTTGGTCATCTGTCAACAGGATCGGAACTAATAAGGGCAGATGTGGCTACCTACTACAGAAATGGAAACTGTCAGACCATCCTTATTGTGACTGTCCTCACATATATACCAGACGATCACTCATATTTTGAACGATTATCCAAGGCGCCAATTTCATGATAACCTCCAACTCATCTACGAGGTAACGGATGAGGCTTTGGATTTGCTTTCTGGACTATACATTAACGTATAGCTGCATTGTATTCTTTTCACCATAAGAATAAAATAAAGTGATCACATCGCAAAACTTCGTTATTGGCATACAGGCTGATCAGTTCAGGTTCGGACGATTTCTTAGCGTTCAAATTCGATTGTCTTTTTCTTGAAACATGTTGAACGCTAAGAAATGTGAAGAAGGGGTGAAGAAGTTTTATCTAGTTCCAAATAACTCTGTGCCCAGTGTCAATAGCATGAAGAATGTATTTATTATTTATTGTTTTGGTTGTTGAAGTTATATTTATTCATGCAATTGCCATAAGACTTTAAGATCATTTCTTGGTCTGCATATTTGTTCTCTTCCTTAAAACATCGGGAACGCTAAGAAATCGTCCGAAGTTCAACCGATCAGCTTATATGCCAATAACCAAGTTTACGGAAGTGATCACTATTAATTGTTCATAAGTTTTTTAATTAATTAATAACTATTTTAATTTTTTAATCTACGCAAATTACTATAATTGTTCCTATTACCTAGAACAGTGTTTCTCAAATTCAAATTAATTTAATTTAAAATATTAATTAAAATTAAATATCTATTTTATTTGAATTTATATGTTCATGTAAATAAACAATATTATTTATTTTTAAATTTTGGTTCTCTAGAGATGTCAGACGACACACTCTTATCAATTTCATTTGATCCAGATGCAATATCAACGTTTTCTTGTTGCTTACAGCTACTTGTATTTGCTATATTGCTCTCTTTTGAGGGTTTTATAAATCCGATCTTTAACCAATGATCCATACGTAAGAATTTGAAAGTTAAAAAAATACTGTATTTACTCGAATATAACTCTAACTTTTTTCCCAAAATTAAAGCTAAAAAATCGTGTTGCGAGATACGTGCGGGAATTTTTGGAAACTAAAGTTTTCAGAAAATAACTGAAAATGGTGCGACTTACCAAGAAGCTCCTACTCGCTATCACTACTTTTGGCGTCGAGAACAGTTTCTTTGTCTGTTCTCGACGCCAAAATAGCGTCATCTTCTTTCCCATTATTTCAAGCAAAAATTACCAGTAATTTACAAGACTTGAGATACGCAGAGCAGCAAAGAACTGCATATGATTGGTGTGGTATTAAGAAAAGATCGCGCGAACCAAAGACAAATTAGCATTTCAACAGTTGAGTTGAAATGCTAATTCCCTTCAACCGAATTCCATAATATCTGAAACACATTCACTATATATTTCTTAGTTTTAACACGTTAACGACGGGGGTGGTGTCAACCAAAACCATATGTTCCACCGGCAACATATGGTTTGCTTGGTCTATACAGCAGTTTCTGTTGGAGAGGGGATGTGATTCATTAGTTAGTGCCGTTTTATCCCGGTTGTCTCTAATTGCACTGTTTGTTGAAAAATATAATGACTCCTTTAATTATGCATAGCCGAAAATTGCCACGTATCCCCTAACGACCTCTCTTTGATAACTTTTTATCAGTTAACTTGATTTATGAATTTTTTATTCATAATTCAAGTCAACTGATAAAATATACAATATCATATACTAATTCGTGACTCCAAATCAACAAATATTGCACGATGATTATATAGAATGTTAATTCAGGTAAATTTAGTTAATATAATATTAAATATCCAAACTGAATAATCTTCTGATCGAACATGTTACAACCTCAGTAATTGCCTGTTTATAGTGACTAAAAAGCAGCGTATAGACATGATAAGCACGGTATAAAAATAACTAGGAACGATATCCCAAGGTTATTTTATAATCCTCTTGCTCAGGAAGAGAGTTATATAATATCCCATTTTTATATATATATATATATATATATATATATATATATAGTGACTCAAAATATTACTCCTCTATGAGCTGAATAAAAAAAAATAACTGATTTAAGTATTTCTTGTTTTTTCACTATCACTTTCTATTGTACAGATCTTTGGGCCTTTCTTATATTATTTTCAAAGAAAAGTTGTACTCTGGGTGCTGCCATCTAGCGATTGAAATATATTCTCTTAATTACAGTAAGTAACGAAAAGTTATACCCTTTGAAATCGCAGAAATTTATAATTATTGGATCGATTTGTTTATTTAATCATTTATTTATCTGATATTCAATAAAACTTCATTAAAATAAAATACAGTAGTTATAACTATGATATGATCCATATAAACTCAACAAAAGTGTTTCTTTTTTTAAATTAATGAAGATTGAGAATTGCGATGAAGTCTGTTACACCATTGTTAAATGGTGTAACAGACTTCATCGCAGTCTGTTTGAATAGCTCATGGCATGTTTTATTTTCTTTTATTTATTTATATGTACGAACGTGTTGACTTCAAGTTGTATTGCTGCCGGTTCAATGGATCTCTTTCCTTTGGCCGGAAATTGGCCAAAGGAAAGAGATTGTTCCAAAAACCTGCAGTAAAATTGCAAACCCTCACAACATCATTACAAGAAATTTGTTAAAGAATAAGTAAAAAGCTACTAATTACTGTATTAGTAATTTAATTAATTTTAATTAATTAAAAAAGCTTCAATATTATGGACATTTCATTATACATAAATGAAAGATAAATCTTTACTGTGGTTGCTTAAATTTTCCAACTGTTAGGGCATTCTAAAAATAGATTTTCACTTGTCTTCGTGTCCACAATGGAGGGAAGAAAAATGAACTGTTGCATGATTTGTACTCCCATAGTGTCATATCTAGTGACATTTATCTGGATGGTTCTTTGTTACAAAACAGAAATGAAGTCCTTCTTTTTCCAAAAATAGAATTGTTGAACCAGATCGATTCCAGTATATCATTGGGATTGTTATGAATTTAGACTACCTCTTACAATATTTTTGTTCCTCACAAAGTTCTTTTATTCTTTTTAATATCAGACCCTAGAGATTACAATATATATATATATTCGCTTTCGAACGTACAATTCTGGAAGTACCGGGTTACTACCTGGCATCAAAAGATAACCATTGATTCCCAAACTACCATTGGGTCTGTGAAAAACACCCAAAATTCCTACTTTTCGATTATATTTATTTTTTTAACTTCCGTTATCTTTAGTAGGATTTACATGCCATGCGTAATATGATTATTACCATTGGCCAATTTCCATTGGCCAGCTAGTCGATCGCGATCTACGAGTAGATCAGAACTTGAATGTGGATCGATCTGATGAAAGTTACACAAGGATAAAACGATTTATATTTTCCTGAATTTCAAATAATTCACAAAAGAAATATATTAATCAATAATCCAAATATTAATCTATATATTTAACTTGTTACTTGAAAACGAAATTTACATTTTGATGCGATCGCTTTTTAAAAGCTATGGGAAAAATTTACAAATTAAATGAGCTTTAGAAATATTTATATGTTTGTCGAGAAATTAGTCCAAATGTAAAAAATGAAGTTTCGCATTTATTAGTTTAACTAATTGATTATATACTGATAAATAAAAGATTACACAGTAGTATAAAGAGTGCAAAGACTTATCCTGGAGCAGAGTACGTCTTAGATTAAAATCAGCTAAAAATCACAAAAGAAGAAAAAGAAAATTGATATAGAAAAACTGAAAGACTCGAACATAAATAAAAGTGCCAAGACACAGCTTAATCTGCGATTACAGCAGATTAACATAGAAGACAATAAAAGTGTGGAATCTCTTTGGAATAGCTTAAAGAATGCCATCGTAACAACAAGTATTGAAGAAGTAGGTTATGTGAATAATATAAAACAACAGGAATGGATGACAGATGAGATTCTTTCTCTTATTGATACAAGAAGAATGTACAAAAACAAAGACCTAGCCAGATATACAGAAACACATAACATCATCAAGAAAAAAATAAAAGAAGCCAAGGAAAATTGGATGAAACATTTATGTACTGAAATTGAACTGCTTCAGAAGAAACATGATAATTTCAATTTGTATAAGAAAATCAAGAAATTTCTGGAAAACTGAGGAAAAAGCAAATAGTGTCTCTAAGAGACGAAAATGGAAAAATAGTTCTAGAAGAAGAGAATAAAGCACAGATTTGGATAAAATATGTAACAGAAAACTTTTCAATGATACTAGACAGAAGCCTATAAATATAAAAGATAACATTCAAGGACCAGCAATCATGAAATGCGAAATAGAGAATGCTATACGAACAAGAAAACAGGAAAAGCCAGTGGACTAGATGGTGTGCAAACAGAATTTTTAAAATTAATAGAACCAGATAACATCAAACTTCTTGAAAAACTATTTAATAAAATATATGAAAGTGATGAATTTCCATCAGATTGGCTCAAATCTACATTTATCACTGTCCCAAAGAAACCCAAAGCGAATTCCTGTGGTGACTTCCGACTTATTAGTCTAATGAGCCAAACATTAAAAATATTTTGAAAGTAATTCAGAATCGCATTTATAGAAAAAATGAAACACAATTCGGCTTTCGGAATGGTTTTGGTACTAGAGAGGCCCTTTTCTGTACCCAAATATTGATACAAAAATGCAGAGAAAAACAGAAATCTGTCTTTATGTGTTTCATAGATTTTGAAAAAGCATTCGACAAAGTCAGACACACCAACTTAGAAATCCTTCAACAAATAAGGCTAGACGAACAAGACATAAGACTAATAACAAATCTGTATTGGAATCAGTCAGCTTCCGTTCAATTAGACAACATTACCACCAGTGATATTAACATCAAAAGAGGAGTGAGACAAGGATGTGTGCTCTCACCACTCCTGTTCAACATATATGCAGAGGTAATCTTTAAAAAAGCATTGGAAGAATGTCCAGAGGGAATCACAATAAATGGAAAGATTGTTAACAACCTACGATATGCAGATGACACCGTGCTAATTGCAGATAATATTATGGATCTCCAAAACCTCATTGACAGGGTATACATAGAAAGCCAAAGAATGGGAATAAATATAAACATCAACAAGACAAAATACATGATCATCAGCAACATCCAGCCTCATCAATGAAACTGACACTCAATGGGAAAAATATTGATCAAGTGTCAAGATATAAATATCTTGGTTGCTGGCTTAATGAACGGTGGGATTCAGAAATAGATATAAAGAAAAGGATTGAAGTTGCATTGCAGTCCTTCATGAAAATGAGAACACTATTCTGCAATAAAGACCTAAACATGGAAGTCAGATGCCGAATGCTGAAATGCTACGTGTGGTCTATTCTGCTCTATGGAGTTGAAACATGGGCATTGAAGGCGACAACCATCAAACAAATCGAAGCCTTTGAGATGTGGCTATACAGAAGAATGCTAAAGATATCATGGACAGCAAAAATTACCAATGAAAATGTCTTAAAATCCATTGGCAAAGCTAAACATCTTGTACAAATAATCAAGAAACGAAAAACATCATATCTTGGCCACATCATGAGAAACAGCAAATACCAACTTCTACAAACTATTTTGATAGAAAGATAGGAAGAATTGATGGAAAAGGAACTAGAGGAAGAAAAAGAATATCATGATTTGACAATATCAAGACGTGGACAGGAAAGAGCAGTGCACAACTGCTCAGATTAGCACAAGACCGCAGTTTGTTCGCCAAGATGGTCGCTGACCTTCGATAGAAGATAGCACAATAAGAAGAAGAAGTTTAACTTATAAAAATCGGCCTTTTTTTCATTTTTGGAACAAACGAAGACGAACAACTTGTTTCACTTCATTCTTATAGTACAGAAGAATTCAATATAGGGCTTTATCAGAGTATATCTTGGGAGTTTGGCAGATAACATGAAGACACAAACCTCTCATTAATTAATACGTACTTAAATATAAAATTAATATAATAATTTAATTATATTTATTTCAAAATAAATTAAAATACTTCACTTTTATCTGTGTTAATTTTTTTATCATGTGCAGTGAACATAAATGGTAACTTACGGTTCGTTTTCAAGATAAAAAGTAGATTGCATGGCAAAACATATGGCCGCTCTTGCTATATGCTTCGAAAAATACAAACAATAATCCGGTATTTATGATAAGTTCAGTACAAATAAAATAATAAACAAGTCAGCTTTGCATTACCAAAGAATTCGCAATATTACATTTTTCGATTAAGTCTTTTGTGAATTTTATATTTTGAATTTGTAGACTACAACAATACTGATAACATGTATTCTCAGTAAAACAAATAGCTTTTGTTCAATAAATATAAATCCTGCAGAAACCATTAAAATCATTCACTTATTCATAATAATAATTATAAAGATAGATTAACAAACGGAGTGGGATTACTCAGTCTCAATCGCCTCTGCATAACCACACTGTTTTGAGTCCACTAATTTATCAGCTAAAGATTCCAGATTACAACTAAACGACAGCTTTTAAATCTGATGGTGATCATAACAGCTGTAATTGTTTGAATTGTGCAAAGCAACTCAGTTAAATTCTGATATTTTGTATGCTTATTAATAGTCTGCGTGGACTTGAGTTTTGTGTCCAGTGAAGGAAACTACAAGATTTCTAGAAGGCAGAAGGAGAATGGAAACGTTCTTTGCTCCTCTGATGGAATATGTTTGCAGAATTTACACACTAAGAGGTGGATATATGTCAAAGGATGATGTTTTAAAAAAGCCAACATATAAGTTAAATTAAGCGTTGAATATACTTCACTGTTAATGTTATTTCTAGTTTTCTCGCGAGCTTGTTCACTTAGGTCGATAACTAATAGCTGGGGAACATCATTAATTAAAGAATCTAAGTTAAAGATTATAATAACAAAAAATTCTCGCTTAAAAGCAGATTCTCTGATGTAGTTTCTGAAATTCTGGTATTTATTCCGTTTTCTTTTATTTCTTTCAACTAAATAAGCACAAAGAAAGTCGTGGAAAGTATCATGGTTTTATTCGAAAAGTATTACCTTATTCGCTATTCGCCTGTAGGTTACGTGAGTTGCACAGTAAACTGAATACCTGTACAAGGTACTGGATTCATTTGAACAGAGTCTGTACATTTGTCTCTGTCTTAAAACATTATTCCATTTACTAAGCATTGACTTGGGATGTTCATCTTGCACACAGCTGTTCTATCTAATATTGTAGATAAAATCTATGTGTATTTTTCATTCCGAACCCGCTGTCTCGCTTGCAACTCCCAGTTTTGTTTCACGACATGGGAGCGTAATATCACCATGTAGTAAAGAGCTCATATTTCTTTTATCGTTGGCCATAATATTGAAATTGGTCTTCTGCTTTATGGTTTCCTTTTCAAAATGCATCGCATGTGAAGATATTGCCGATATCTGAGATGTAACAACAAAAATATTTCTCATAGTGGTGCTTTATCAAGAAGAAGACGTAAAGTAAGGTTACCACCTAAAATACTCTGTATAAAGTAAGATGAAACAACGACGATCTCTAGATGAAAACCTAATTCTCAAGGGAGTATTATAAATACATGAGTACATTAAGGATGCAGTAGACGATATGTTTGAGCCTGCAGCAAATCATACTTTATTTGCCTGCGTTTCTTTCCGACCGATTTAGAGTATACTAGATTTGAAAGCTTCCAAAGAAAAGTGTATGTTCTTTCATTGATATGCATGTGATATTCAAACTACTAAATTTAATATTTTGATTGTATAAATTACGTGCTCTATGAAAATAATAATAATAATAATAATAATAATAATAATAATAATAATAATAATAATAATAATAATCTGTGGTGTTTCAGGTCGATCCTGAAGCCTATGACCTGCCTTAATTGGCTTTCGTAACCATAGTTTAAAGTAAGGTAGTTAGTCTTATGTCTAATTATTATTTTGTGTGTAAACTTGCGTGAGACATGATTATCCCTTGGCTGTTCGCCCGTTTTCGAGATAAAACAAACGGAGAAACTCGAGTTTCCGGGAAACACAATCCTGTTGCTTCCATATGAGAACAATAAACGCATCTGCATTCTTCATTTCAAAAGTCCTGATAAATTTTCTCCAACCGGCTATAATATTGAATATCAGTGTTTTTTTTTTAACTTTGACAACTATCAAAGTTGTCAAAGGAAAAAAAGAAGGTGTTTTTTTGACAGCTATCAAAGTTGTCAAAAACATTATACGCCTCCTACAAGTGTTATACGTATTATTATTATTATTACAATTTATTGTGTGTGGGGGGAGGGTGCGCGTGTGTGCGTGCGTGCGTGTGCGTGTGAGTGCGCGCGCGCGCGCGAATTTCTCAATCGTAGATTCCGTAGCATCCTAACACAGCAAAAAAAAAAAAAAAACAATACATAATAACCAACTGGTGTCATCCTCAGATAAGCCTACATTTAAGCTTCGAGGATGAAAGGAAAAAAAATTAGTTCTCATCCAAGATGTATCATATGTAACCAAATGCATGTAATGTACGTATAACAAGGAAACCAATGTATGTATTATATGTAAACCAATGTACGTAATGTAAATATCACATGTAAACAAATGTAAGTAATGTATCATATGTAAACAAATGAATGTAATGTATATAATAATTGTAAAAAATGTATGTAATGTATATAATAACTGTAACAAATGTATGCAATGTAAAAAAAAAAAAATATTTTAAAAGTAAATCATGAGTTTACACCGTATGTTTGTGAAAAAAAGGACACATAATATTCAGATTGCATATGTGTAAATACTGTTGTATAATCACACCTTTTCAAACTTGAAAAAAAAATAGTAAACAACAACATGTAATACTATACAACTTATGTAACTCTAAACAATATAATTGTACATTATTATTATGATTGTTATATAAAAAAACTGTTATCATCATTACTATTCAAATCTCATTATATGTAGCACAAAGTGCTGAACCTTGTAAAATAATATACTGACTAGATGATCATTGTACATATGTAAATATTTGAAAGAACAATAAAAAAAAAAAAATATATATATATATATATATATATATAAAATTAAAAAATTGTTCTTCTTCTTCTTCTTCTTCTTCTTATTATTATTATTATTTTATTCACATATTTGATACACAGTCAAAATAAGATATCATGCAAACAACAATTTGACTAGTGATACAGAACAATTCAGATTCTACCCAAGAATCTAAGAATAGTCTGTCAGGTAGCGTCGTAAAATACGGACTGTTCCAAGTAATGCTGTTTTTTATGGCTGATATGGAGTCACTTCGTTGATGTTTATTTGCTGTATATAGTTGGATAGCTTCTTTGAAATTGCACCAAATGCATCGATAACTATTGAGATGACTTTGGTGTGTTTAACCCACATCGAACCAACTTCGATTGCCAGAACTCGATATTTAGTATTTCTAGTTATTTGTTGTTAATGTTATTATCACTGGGTACTGAGATATCAATAATCCAATCCTGTCGATGTCAGATCTATTGTGTTCTAAATGCCGATCAGTTTGTATTCTATAGTCACAGAGAATTTTTGCTATTTCGTATTCCAATACAATCTCTATTTTATGCTGCCACCAGTTATCAGAAGTAGGAAAGGAAAATTTTTCATATATGCCAATAAATTATTTTGGCCACTTGATCATGGTTGTATTTATAATCAGTTTGAGCTATCTTGTTACAGGCACTGATTTGAAGTACTATAGTCTAATCTTTCCGATCGTATAATTTGCATTTGCTCTTATTATTGATGTTCAAAATTTTTGCTTTGTAATGCCTGTTTTTGAGCTGCTAGAATAAATCCTTCTGATTCTCTTTTTTTCAACATTAAATTGGAGCCATTGCTACGTTTTGTTCAATTCAAGTTTTTCCTCAGTATCTTCAAAGAAATAACCCATGCAAGTGTTTATTTTTCCAGCGCACATATCGTTTATTTTGCTGTTACTTTTTGTAATTGTATTTTTCCCTATTGCTTTTGGAAGGCCTTCTTGTGTAATTGCTTGAAGCATTTGCTCAGAGTTATTGTCGATGAAACTTTTTAAACTAATTTCTTCTTCTTCCACAGTCTGTCTCACTTGCAGCAGACCCCGTCCGCCTATTCTCCTTGGTAGGTACAACCGGTCAACATCACTTCGTGGATATAATGCATGATGTATAGTCATTAATTTTCTAGTTTTGCGGTCCAATTTGTCCAGGTCTTCTTTTGTCCAATCTATGATGACAGCTGTGTACCGAGTCAATGTTTTCCAAGATTTCATTGCTCTAATTGTGTTTAATCGATTTAGTTTTGTTTTCAGAATATTTCTAACTCTTTCGGTGTATTCTGATGCTGCCTGTTGCTTAACGTTTGAATGGAGAATATCACTGGATTCTAATATTCCTTGGTATTTATAGTGTTCGCAGCTGAAATTGTTTTTATATATTTTCTTTATCAAAATTAAAATTGCTAGTGTCATTAATGTTTCCTCGTTTAATACATAATATTGGCCATTTATGTAAACTAAATTCCATTTTGTTGTATTGAGTGAAAATGTGAAGCGAACTGTGTTTAGTAAAGAGTCTATTTGCTAGACCGGTTTGCCATATAACTTCAAGTCATCCATATAGAACAGATGGAGAATTTTAATAGTAATTTGGGAATTTCATATCCAAGTTATGTTTTCTTCAAAATCATAGACAAAGGAATCAAAGAAATGGTGAAGGGCAATGGTGACAAGGAATCACCTTAGAAAATTTCAAGTTTAATGCTAATATCGTAGCTTTCCGTGATTTCATAGCAGCAGCCAGAAATGAAAAGCCAGTCTAAAAGCACTACAAATATTTGCAGTGCTTTTAGGATCCAGGAGTATGGAAGGGAATCTAATACTTTCTTATAGTCTATTCATGCCATGTTTAATTTAGTTTTTTCGTCTTTTTGAATTTCTTAGAATCATTTTATTAATAAGCATCTGGTCTTTTGTTCCTCTAGATTTTTGAAATTACTTGAAGTAGAAAAAGCCATCAAAGGCTTGAAATGTGGAAAGGCAGCTGAAGTAGATGATATTCGACCAGAAACGCTGAAGTATGGTGGTATAAGAGTCTTACAGTGGCTGCACTGCATAGTTCAGAAAGCCTGGACAGAGGGACAATTCCCGATAATTGGAGTAGAGCTCTCATAGTACCCATATATAAAAAGGGAAATAAAACTGAATGTGAGAATTACAGAGGTATTTCCCTACTGAGTGTTCCTGGCAAAATCTATGCAAGTATACTTGAGAAACGGTTGAGAAGAATTGTGGAAGAAAAGCCTGGTGAAGAACAAGCTGGATTCAGGCCAAACAGAGGCTGTCAGGATCAGATCTTCACTTTACGACAAATAGTCGAGAAAGCATGGGAATATAACAAAGATCTGTATTTAAGTTTAGTCGATTTGGAAAAGGCATATGATAAGGTGCCGAGAGAGAAGCTATCAAATACGCTGCAGTTATATGGTGTCAATGGGGCATTATATCAAGCAATACTTAGTCTTCATATGAGTTGTAAGTCAGCAGTTAGAATTGAAGGAAGTACAGGAAGATGGTTTAATGTTAAATCTGGTATGAGACAAGGATGTACGTTATCCCCTCTGTTATTCATTATCTATATGGATCACATTAGGAAGGAAAGTGGCATTAAACATGATATCAAAATTGGAGATGTTAATGTCAGCTCTTTGCTTTATGCGGATGATGTTATACTTCTAAATAAATCCGCTACAAGTCTGGAAGATTCTCTGACTAAATTGAATAGCTGTTGTAATAGATATGGTATGAAGGTCAGCAATAAAAAGACAAAGACAATGAAAATAGGCAGAATCATTGAAAATGTCAACTGTGTTGTGAATGGAGAACCTGTGGAACAAGTAAAACATTTCAGCTATTTAGGCCCGATTTTTACTGAAGATGGTAAATTAAATATGGAAATAGACAACAGAATCAGCAAAGCTGGTATGGTGGGAAGTCAATTGAATAAATTCATATGGAATAAGAGAGAAATTAGTCGGAACACTAAATTAGCTGTATACAAGACAGTGTTCAAACCAGTTTTAACTTATGGATCTGAGAGCTGGGTGAGAAGTAAAACACTTGACCAAAGACTAGAGACCGCAGATATGAGAGTCCTGAGAAAGATTAGAGGCGTGAACAGATGATATCAATGGCAATATCATATTAAAAATGAGGATATTAGGAAAGAACTTGACATTGTCTGCATGCAGGAATGCGTTAGCAGAGCTAATCTCAGGTGGTATGGTCACCTAAACAGAATGGGCGAGGAAAGATTAGCAAAACAAGTGTTCTCTGCCAGGTTGGCAGGAAAACGACCCAGAGGAAGACCAAGATATAGGTGGATTGATACTGTACAAAGTGCCTTAGACGATAGAAATATGAGATCTGATAATGTTGGAGTCTTGACAAGTAACAGACTGATTTGGAGGAAAATTGTAGACAGGAAGTTAGTAATGATATAATTTTTTCATGTAGTACTATCATATCCTCTACACCCCTTGTGGGTACATGGCATTAATTTGATGATGCTGATGATGATGATTTTTGAAATTGCATTTTTGTTCAAGCCGATAAATCTTATTATCTGATAAGTAGTGGTATATGGAATTTGCTATGATTCCAGTGAGCATAGTTGTCAGGCATGTTATTGGACGATAGTTACTTTTGTGCGCACCCTCATCCTTATCTTTCATGAAGATACAAGTGTGCTCAGATATCATCCAGTCTTCCACTGAACCTGACTGCAACAAATAATTAAATTGCTCTGCCATTAGATCATGTAGACTGGTTAGATGCTTTAACCAAAATTCATGTAGTTCGTCTTTGCCAGGTGAACTCCAGTTTTTTTTTTTTCGTTTTCTAGCTTGTGCACTAATAATTTTTTTAGTGATAATGACATTTTGGAATAGTTTTTATTTCGTTTCTGATTCTTTTCCTTAATAAGGCATCTCTACTATGTTCAATAGAATTAGCCCAGGTTGACTTCAAAAATTTGAGTGTTTCTTCTTTTCTGGTCAATGATTATTTCCATATGTATTTCTCTGGAGAGACTGAAAGAATTGGCGTTGTTTCTGTCAAAATTGTATATTTTGTACATATTTGTTTATTCTTGCTGTATCTTTTAATTTTCTGTGTAGTCGTTATGTCTTTGTTTTAGCTCTTCGGTAACTTCATCAATTGTTTTGTTGGCCAAATTATATGTTTTAATCGGTTTGTTTTTGATACTATTTTAGCCGCTATTCTTTAATATTCTTTAAGTCGCTCAGATCAGCTCTAAGTTTGTTGACTTTTCGTTCCAACAGGAATTTTCATGGTGCAGATTGTTTCATCCTCGGCTTTTGCTCTTGCGGTTTGCAACAACCAAGCTTCAGTGTAAAGATATAGGCTGTGCTGTATAGGAGCTGATTTATTTCCGTTATTCTGTTGGTTGTGATGGTTTCAATTACAGCATTTGCCTCTAAGAGGAGCTTGTTTAGCTAAGATTTATGTAAAGCTTTTAATGGTGAATCTCAAACAGTCATTTATCCCTGACTTCATTTCACTGGATTTCTGTGAAAACATTCTGAGGTATGTCGTCAGCTTGATGCGTACGGTGTTGAATTCCAAGTTAGATATAACTATCTCCTGCTGATTTGCTGTTATGGGAGTTGATGGTTTATTACTCTAGCAGCTAAGGTTCAGCACATATCATATTTTGTTAAGTCGAATGAAATTCTTTTGGTTCATAAGTCTTTGTTCTGTTATTGTAGATTATGGGAATTTTTCTTTCCAAATTAAATGCATGTACTTTCTAAAACCCCGTTTCTCTGGTTTTGATCTATCAAAACAGTTCATAACTTCTCTGTTTTCATCTACAGTCCATTTTAAGTTGGATTTCTTCAAGTCACTTTTCACCTTCCTATTCTGATTGCTCAGCAAGAAGAACTGAATCCTGTAGTCCACTTGTCGCCTGATGCCCGGGATTCGCAACATGTGTCGCAGTCCTTAATGACCCGGGCGTCGACTGATCCGGTATTGCTTTTCACCATTCAGATGGGGGATGGAACACTGTTACTCTAGGGCAACTCGTCGCAAAGGTGGATAAAGTTCTGATTGCTATTCTTAGTATATAAAGATTGAAACCGGTCTGGGTAGTGACCTCCCACCATACTGTATAACATCATACATCTCCAAGGAGATGGGTTTTACATTATGGTAAATACTAAGAATAGCGATCAGAACTTTCTCCACATTTGCTACGAGTTGCCCTAGTTTGTACTACGTAGTTGCACTAACTACGTGCTTCAGCTTACGCTTGTAGTCGCATACTTTTATAGTTATTATATTCGGCATGAAACTCTTTGATTCCGATCTTTGAGTTTCTTATTCGGTTTTGAAATAATGTGGGATTTAATATCTCCTTAATTTTTTTACATCGCCGAAATGAAGCCTATTGGCTCTTTATTTTAAATAATTAATGAAACACAATATATTCGTTCAGGCTTCCAATTCAGCTACGTATCAATACATTCCAAGCAAGTTATCGTGTGTGTGTGTGTGTGTGTGTGTGTGTGTGTGTGTGTGTGTGTGTGTGTGTGTGTGTGTGTGTGTGTGTGTGTGTGTGTGTGTGTGTGTGTGTGTGTGTGTGTGTGTGTGTGTGTGTGTGTGTGTGTGTGTGTGTGTGTGTGTGTGTGTGTGTGATAAATAATAACCAAAATAAGCTTCGGGGATGATAGTTGAGAAATTACATCTCATCCAAGACAAAAAAAAAAAAAGGATGTATCATATGTAACCAAATGCATGTAAAGTACGTATCACATGAAAACAAATGTATGTAATGTGTATATTATATGTAAACAAATGTACTTAATGTAAGTATAATGTGTAAACAAATGTAAATAATGTTTCATATGTAATCAAATGTATGTAATAATTGTAACAAATGTATGTAATGTAATAGAAAAAAATTATTATTATTATTATTATTATTATTATTATTATTATCTGAGACCTCCAGGGAGTCAAGGACTCATCGAGCAAGACTGTAAATTATCCAACCCAGCTATCATACTTTCCCTTAAATTCATTTACACTAGATGCACTCACTACCCCCTAAGGGCACATTATTCCACTCACTCACAGCTCTCTGAGAGAAAAACCTAGCTCTTATCCCTTTCTTGACTTAGAACAACCTTAACTTCCATGGATGCCTCCATGGAAGTTAAGGTTGTTCTCTCCCGGCCTTCCATATAACGAAACATTTCATCAGTTGAAATGCTATAACACAAATTCAAAAGTTTATAGGCCTCTCACATCGTCCCTCTTTCTCCAGTTAACCAGAGTCTGCAATCCACATACTCGCAATATGTTCTCATAATCTAAATCCCATAATCCGGATATAATATTTGTAACTCTTCTTTGCACCATTTCCACAGCTTCTTTATCCCCTTGGAACTCGGGATACCAAATCTGTGCACAGTAATTCAGGTGTGGTCTTATCGAAACTTTAAAAGAGGCAAAATTACTTCGTTATTCTTACATGTCGAGGTTCGCTTCAACATAGCAATTATCCTCTGAGTAGTATTTGCAACTTTTGCTAACCTTTGAACTTTAAATTCTTATCCATCAATACACCAAGATACCTTGTCTCTTCAGTTTCTTGTAGCATAACCCCGATAATATAATATGCCTCTGGAACTCTAATCATATCTGAAACTGATAGCCATTTTTGTTTACCCAGATTTCCAGTCTATTCAAATCATTTTGTAAATGCTGAATATCAGTAGCATCCCTGATTGCCCTATCTTCGCATCATCAGCAAACAATTGCAAATCTGATGATAGACTCTGCTTGATGTCATTAATGTATAGATTGAACAATAATGGTCTAAGCACTGAACCATGAGGTACACCACTGGTTACATTAAATCTGGCAGATTCATACCCACTGTATACCACTTTTTGATATCTGTCTGTGAACCATCCCCTGATCCAAGTCAATGGATTATATTCCAATCCCACATTCTCCAGCTTACGCAACAGCCTGTGGTGTGGTATCCTATCAAATGCCTTAGAAAAATCCAACGTTATCATAGTATATCCATTCCTTTTATCCAACTCGGCCGCAACATTGTTATAAAATATGAGTAAATTGCTAAAACAAGACCCTCCTTTAGTAAACCCATGCTGTTCCCTGCAGAGTATAGAATGCTTGTGTACCCATTTCTGTATGCGAATGTATATTATTATTATTGTTGTTGTTTTTTTGTTGAAATATTTTATGTGCAGTCAATTCACGAAAAGTTTGTAAAGCTAGAGTCCATTACTCCATGCAAGGAATATGGTTAGTTAATTGGAGGAAGTCTACTTCGGTATATTTTAATGACACTAAAAAATCCTATGTTAGACTAGCGACAGCTTCATACAGGTGACGGAAATCATTTCCAAACTAAAAACATGCACAAACATACATTATATGATGCAATTTAAATCGCCAATCTGTTAGAGAGTGAGTAAACTAAACATACTCTTAAAAACAGCTGAAACAATGCTTAGAAATATAAAAAATATATTATATATTTTTGTATACGTCGTATTTTATGGTGTAAGTTAGCTCAAAACCTCAATATATACCATGAGGATTCTGAAAATAAGAATCTCTGCTACATACCGTCTTACGTGAACTATGTGTATATATTTGTAATAAGTATTTGTAATAATTTGTGATAAGCACATTTGGAGGGCGATTTGCAAAAAAATAAATAAATAAATAAACATAGACTGTCGGTTAGAAACTTAAAATCAAAGCCCCTTTGTAGAAAAATTCTTCCAACGAATAAATGCATTTTCTCAAATCTAATAAAAAAATTTCTACTGCTTGGAACTTAGAAATTCGATCATAAGCGTAGTATATTCTCTATATAAGAGCGATTATTAGGTCACCTTGTTAATATGCTGAGACTCTTAATAACTGAGATGCTAATAATCAATAAACTGCTACGAAGTCAGATCAAGTTTCTCCAAGACGAAAACAAAAATCTCAACAGATAGCGAAACAGGATAAAATGCGAATGTAAAGAAATGTAATGAAAAATAAACAGTACACATAAATCGAATCTTTTATCAGTATAAATATGGGCTAAAGTGTGTGTGTGTGTGTGTGTGTGTGTGTGTGTGTGTGTGTGTGTGTGTGTGTGTGTGTGTGTGTGTGTGTGTGTGTGTGTGTGTGTGTGTGTGTGTGTGTGTGTGTGTGTGTGTGTGTGTGTGTGTGTGTGTGTGTGTGTGTGTGTGTGTGTGTTCATACACACAAATTCATATTTAAAATCACAGTAACTGAAGATACCCTGTAGAGAATAACAAATTCATTCAGGTAACATCGAAATGCACTTATTATGGCTCTTGTTTACAAGAAATTTCTGGACAATAATGATGGATAAACTCTAATTCGGTGATGATTAATTTATCTATCATTTTCTATCCTATAATAAAATTAAACACTAAAATTCAGTATATATTTTTTTCTTTTGGATATAATAGAATTAGACATAGTTATAAAAATCCTTAGCCCATTCACTGCACTAATGATGTAAGGTTTACAACACTTAGGGCATTGGAGATACGTTAAAATAAATTATCCAGTATGCATCGCTATACACGAATACACATGAATTGCATCGAACATTTCAATATAATTCTTGGAAAAAAAAACAAGTGACGTCGGTAAAAATTAGGTGGAGAACAGAAACATTTCTTCCTCTGATTAAAGACGAAACAATTATATTAATGGAGAGCTAAAGATGTTAAAATACAATCTTACTCTAAATAGTAAGCAAATCAAGCGAAAAATAAACAGCGAAGAAATACCTAAACAAAACAAGTGTTATTAAGATTAGTTATATGTACGATGATATAATACTCGTCCTCATCAAATACTAACTAAACATATTTTTTCCATGTTCTAAAAAATAAAATAAAGTAAAAAGCTTCATTGTTTTGGGACTCAGAAAAATCGATCGCAAGTGTGCAGTGGATTCTCTATATAAGAGCGAATATTAGGTGACCTTATTAATATGATGAGCCTATTAATAACTCGGCATTGAATAATCAATAAATTTCCGGGAACACAGGTCAACTTTCAACAAGGTAGTTACTGCTTTAAATGAGATTCTTTTTCAGTCTGTTATGTATCTTTTTAATAAGTTTATTTTAATAAGAAAACGTTCTTTTATTTTGAAGTTATCACTAATCCTGTGTTATAAAAATGGTGAGTAGAAATATCGCTGCGTAAATATTAAATTATTACACTTGAAATTATTTGAATAAGTGCGTTCTTTGAGAGCTCAGTTGAATTCTTGTGGCAGTTTGAAAGCAAGTTTGTGATAAATTTTCAAAACGATCAGCTAATCGATATCAATATGAAGATTGTGTAGTGATTCTACTGCCATCTAAGTACACATCTTCCTCAAAAGTAATTTTTATTACAATAAAATAAAACATAAACTGCGGAACACCTCCACTATTTCAAGTAATACACTCATCTCATAGCCGATAATTGTTGAGGAATATTTTAAACATATTATCAGATATTATGATTTGCATCCTTCATATCACATGGATGTAGTAGTATAAGGATAATTTAATAATAAGGAAATAGTACAATTAATTTGACTGAATTGTGCTCTGCATTAATTTCGTAAAAGTAAAATAACGTCCATGTATCAACAATGAGGTTCTGATGAGTTATACCTGTGGAATTTATGCTTGTTACGAATGGTCTTCAGAGTAGGCGTATTTGTCATATAGAACTACTGCTGCTTGATCGAAATATGTGTGTGAAAATTCTTCTTCTAGAGTTCTTGGATCCATGGAGCAGGATGTCATGATTTAATTATATCCTATCGATTTTTTCTGCTCTAGTTTGTACGTTTTAGATCTCATTCCGGTGTATTTTAAGTTTGACCGAAATATAAGATACTACTATTAATAATAATAATAACAATCCGAGATATTTTCAAGCCCGAAATATTTGCAAGATATGAATATGCACACATTCATATACGTATACGTATATGTACGTATAGGCATATATGTACTCACGTATATACGTGGGTTTGTTTTCCTGGCCAGCTTTCTCGGTTGCGAAGGACAATCCGAGTTTTCCAACACTTTATTTTTTTCGCGATTTCTAGTTTAGTGTTATAATCTTGAAATATATAACTCATAATGAGCGAGTATGTAGATGATAATTTCTATGACATTTTTTCTCTTTTTCTGGCTTTAGGTTTTCTCTCCGTTGCCCTTCTTTAGGTGTTACTACGCAAGATGACATTCTTGCTTACGATGTTTCGTAAAATATCAAACATCTCAGTATAACACTCATCATATACTAATAAAGAACAACAATTTTTAGTAGTGCATCAATATAATGGTTCTTTCGATTCATTATTTTCATTCAAAAAGTCTAACAAAAGTCCAAGAAATGATACAGAAGTATAATGGGGATAGCTGTTGGTTGCCATTTTCGGCTTTGAATGCTGTACTGATCATTTTAATCAAGTGAAAAGCCATGTTACTATTACATAGAGCATATCCAATCTTACTATTTTAAGTGACCATCCTAAGATATTTCAATTCGCACGTTTTGTCAAAAAAAATCACCAGAATTGAACAAAATACCAAAATAAAATTTAGAAAGCAATTTGAACACAGTGTTGTGAGTATTGTGTTCAGAACTGTTGCATCATTGGGAGTTTCATTAACCATGTGCGATTCTGAAATCTATAATCCTAAATATTAATATTCCTCGTTTTTCGTGAACGGAAAAGGCATTGTCTGTAGTAAAATAGCTCTCTTTACTGACTATTTTTCTAGACGAAAGAGTCTGAATTGAGAACATCTGGAAGGTGAAGAAAGGGTTCCGGTATCGGAATTCCTTTCGGCATCTTTGGGAATATGATTTTGGAATCTCTGGTTTTTGGTGGAGGTGTAATAACTGTGGCTTCATACTATCACATTACATGAAGCAGCAGTATCTGCACTAATGATTTCTATGGGATATTTCTTTCAGCGGTAAAATTCCTTCTGTTGCACATACTGATGTTGAGGATCTAGTTGAAGTGACAGCATTATATTAATCAACTGGTTCACACACTCGATAACAACAATCAGTTTAAATTTTGAAAAACAATGAATATCATCTGAGAAAAATCGTCCATATAGATTTTTTTCTGTAGTAGTTTATTAAATGATATCTTCTTAGCATGAAACTATTCTCCCAGACCATGTTCTATTTATCATGCCAGTAGTTGAACTATAGTGGTTTAAATAATTATATGTAATCATTTTTTCTAAGTTTGCATCTCATTACTTCTCATTCCCTTTGGTTTAACATGTTAAATTCATTTGCCTGTCACCGCAGTGCAACTTATCTTCATATAAACATAATTAATGTTCTGCTAGGACCGTTAATTTTATCTGCATTGTCTGTTATATCTGTCAGTTGCATGTATCATCAAGTCGGTTTGTCAGGCTTGAGAGATGAATGTCTAAATTTCATGCAGATTTCGTGGAATTTCAGATTTGTTAACTCACCTTCAGTTGTAAGGATCGAATAAAGTTTCTTCACGTCCTATATAAGATGCAAACCCAGGTTTTCCCTAATCATTTGATGTTGACTGTATAATGAGCAACAGTCTCACTGGTCTTGTAAACATAATGAATATTATTGCAAGAGAACATTTCTACGGTAAAGTGGAACAGAACGAAGGTTTGAGTTTTTTCTGGACAGATTCATTGTTTCTAGAAATACCTGGACAAGCGGACACCATGAAGTCATACTACAATGCAAGTAAAGTTTTTTTTTTCTTTTAAACACAATTGAAACAAATAACTTGTATTCAAATTGACGTATTCAATTTCTATCTCCATTATTCTTATTCAATAATTCCTGAATACTCTATTTCTATATTTAACTTCCTCCATTATTATTTTTTGCCCTCAGATTACCGCTGCCTTTCTGGAACAAATGGGATTTTTGTTTAAGTTGCTTTCTACACAGAAACAAATTGTTTATGGCAGCTGTAGGAAACTGATTTGTATAGTTCAATCGATTTAAAGCTTTCAACGAAATAATGATCGTTGAAATTTTCCATTCCACCAAACCAAGTTTCTTTGTTTTTTTTATCTACAAATAATGTAAGTATATGAGCTGCTAGTTCTCTATATTTGCAGAATTTAAGGTTTCTTACTTTGCTTTTTCTTTCCGTTTCATAGAAGTTAATAGATCTTTTGAGAATTTTCCATAGTATGAAACAAATGTAACTACAGATTTTCTTTTAAATACCTCCTTCTCTGATGACTGCATTAACTAAATTCTAGAACCCGACAATAATACTTGCATATCTACGTTTAAATATCTCCTATTTAATACTTATTAAATGACATTAAATACTTCAAATATAAACATTACCAGAATGGAAATTTTGTGTCGTTGAATTATGATCGTAATTCAATACCTTACTGAAGTAGAAAGCAAATATGATTTTAAGACATGTATTTTATGATTTTTAATGAAAGCCACCTGATATGCAACAAAAACTCAACAATGATTCTTCCATACTGACTAGCAGAACATTTCAAGAAAACTCTTAAGTTCGGCCAAACAGGTAAATCGGCCACAAGAACACACATCATTAACGGGTATAATGCACTACTGTTTATCAATACAAACATCAAATAAAATCAAGGATTCATAGGTTAAATTAATGAACTTATCTATAGCACTTACATAAAATCCTATTTGAGGGTATCAGTCGCTCAGCGGACACGTTTTACTTCAATATCGGAAGTGATCTGATGGCCTGGTAGGTTACCCTTTAACAGCAGGGAAAAAAATTGAAGAGACAAAATCGGTAAGGTCTAGACAGTATGGCGGATATTAGAACACGTTACATCGAATGTGCGGTTAGCTCATAGAGCTTATTTTCCCTGACTCTCTGCAAGAATTGTCATGCAGTAGAACACTACTCTCGGAGGGTAAAAAGGTTTTCTACAGCTAACGATAAAAATGTTTCTTCACTGCATTGTCCAATGCATATGAACAACAATTCTCTGAAGGATTAAATTAGGCAATACTCTTTTAGTGGCATTAACCAGTTTTTCAACTTGTTGTTTGGTGAGCTTATCAAAATTCATTACGAGTGCTTTCACAAGTTCACTAATAGATTAGCTAATACAGGAATTGCGGAAAAAAGAATGCATTAGTTGTTGCTTCACATATATAAACCATAACTGTGCCGAACACTTAAGAGAAAAATGAGGACATTTGCTTAGCCTTAAATTCATATGTATAAATACAAATCGTCTAACATACAGTTCTATATGAAAATAGAAGGGTATTAGTCTAAAATGTTTTAAGATTAGTGATATGTTTCGTGGAAGGTACAATCGTTTTAATTTGCATGAAAGAAAATGTAAATAGAGAACAGTGCATTTAGTTTTTCCTTTTATCGTACTAAGAGATAAAAATAGAATACGTTGTTTTCTCTCACACTAAACTAATGATAATAATAATGATCAATGGTATTTTCAGGCCCTTAAATCCCTTAATTTGTCATATTGGCTTTCGTAACCATAATTTTAAGATAGGGAGTAAGATCAGTAAGGTCTAGACGGGATGTGATGTTTATGTATAGACTATGATGTGATTCTTAAAAATGTTTATGTGTGATTTACGTTCTCCTGGCTATGAAATAAAAAAACTCGAATTTCCGGGAGAAAATAACCCGACCACGCTGTACTAGACCGATCACCTCAGCTGATAGCTTTTACGGTATAAGATCGGGATCTGTGCACCCATGGCATTTCATCGAAACTAAGATACAGGGACTCCATTCTATACTAGACTGAACCGTCATAATTCTGATCATTATTGTCAACGATTCTCACATTGAAAATTTAAGTTTTGTATTTATTACAAATTTGTGTTTAATATCTTAAACAATTTTCTTCACACACCATTAAACATTGTAACTGGAACAGAATTTACAATTTTGATGCATCAGACTACAGAAAATTACGTATCACACTTCGTAACTCGTATTTAAATCTAAATCTTGTTATACTTTTGTAATATCCATTACTGTCAATTAAACCAATTTCTAAAGTACTATTTGTAAAACAAATATACTGTAACTCATTTACAGAAATATTATAGTGCCAGCCATGTTTTGTAACCACTAATAACTGTTACACAAAAATAAAACAGAACAAACTAAAAAGTGTTTTTATGTTATTTTAATTTTAATTTTATAAAATTGTCGATATTATTTATCCTCATAAGCCAGTGCGAAATTTTACCAAAATATAATAACCGTTTCATATAAAAAAATTAACAAAGTTTTTTTTTATATAAGAAACGATAATATATCACTGTGTGAAGCATGTTTGTATATTATCAATAAAGCAAACTTTACCCATAATGGCTGATTAATTAATTTTGCCTTGAAATTAATTATTTCATTAATGATCCTAAATGAAAAACAAAAAGTTACCTGTATCTTGCATAGGAATGGATATTTTTCATCCTAAAAGGGTTCACATTTTATCAATTAATCGTTAAAATCGTTGCAATTGACGCCGACATGGTTGCTGTGATCCTTCGAAATCTCCTAAAAGAATAACGAGTATTTTAGATCTTTTAAATGGATTAAAAATAATGTATTATTTCCAAAAACAAAATTATCTCAAAATAGCTATAGTCTTCCTTTAACTCTTGGCTGGAGCTCAACAGCAATAAGGGCAACATTACGTAATTGTTTCCAGGAACAAGAGGATTAAATCTGACTTAAACCCCTACCGAATGTCTGAAGTATCCTGAATACATTTAATTACTGAAATTCCCGTTCTCTCATTGTCGATATGGCAGTTACTTGAAAAGGAAAAATATTTGAACAGTAGGCTGCTACTCTAACCCCACTACACTTGGATTAATATAAATTAAGCTAACCCTTGTGAAAGAGATGGAAGAGGGACTGATATACAGAAAAGTGATACAGAGAGAGAGAAAGAGAGAAATTTCTGAATGAAAGTCCCGAGATCTTTGTTTACTGATGTTATAGTTCTTGATTTCCATTGGCTAAGGTCCCAAAGGTAAACATGTAAGGAAGAAAGCATCCTATTGCTCAAGAGTTTACTTAAGACAGGTTTCTCCAGTCTCATCTCTTTGCCTGTGCCTTTGGGCATTGTTACAGGAAGATGAAACGTCCTACCGTTTCGTGTTTACTCAGTTACTTTTCTCTCCCCTCTCTGTCTCAAGCCTACCTGCCTCGAAGTGTTTTATACTCTTTGGCTGGTACCCTAGCGAACTGTGATGCTTTCTTTTTACTGAATGTTTGTATTCTAATTCTTGCTTCATTTTCTTAATTTTCTTGGATATCTCACTTTGATTTATACTTTGAATTTTTATTTAGTAAAATAAACATAAAGATTATTATGAAGTCTCCGAATGAAACTTAATATTAAATTAAAAACCAAAATAATTCTAACCGTAACTAAAAGAGTTTGTGTTCAGTATTACCAAAAAGTGAATGTTTTTTTTTCTAAATTCACTATTCTTTTCATTTAACTGCCAGTCTAGTATAATCCTAATATTTCGGTTATCTGCAATAAATTCGGAAATCTATTGCAGATAAATTCATTTTTCTTGTTAACAATATCAGTAATGAAGACAAAATTAATTTCTCTGTTAATACATGTAGATATGTCAGCCTCCAATTAATGTAATGTTTATTTTAATCATCAATGTATATGAATACACAGAGACTGATGTATTGGTCATTATTAAGAATATTGGTAATAACGAGCCTCTGTTAGTAACATGATGCTATTACAAAGTGTCAATTTCTTCATAACTCTTTAATACGAGACAGAAATTGGCAGCCTTATAGGGAAATAAAGAACACGAAGAAATCCACCGTGAAAGTAGTGGTTACCTACTTTTATATACGAAACGAAAACAGGAAAAGATAGAATAATAACATAACGTCCACATTACTGATATTCTTTCCACCTAAATCAAAGGAAAAGAGTAAGATTACAATTAATGATTATTTTTACCATTCCTTCAAAGTAATTTCTCTTGTACTGAAGTAGAAGACAAGATCACTATCTGGAAGTTCATTTAAATACTGCATGCCTGGAAGTAATTTTCAGGAACATTTAGAGGTCTGTATAACCCACGTGATTATC
Organism: Typopeltis vanoorti; assembly: GCF_054136105.1. Classification (NCBI taxonomy): domain Eukaryota; kingdom Metazoa; phylum Arthropoda; class Arachnida; order Uropygi; family Thelyphonidae; genus Typopeltis; species Typopeltis vanoorti. The sequence goes on along the minus strand of NC_143564.1, from coordinate 91,706,834 downwards.
GGCAGATACGGGAATTTTTAGTCCTTTTCAAACCATTGGAACAAAAATATTCCATAGATGAATCAGATAATATAGGAGAGAAAACAGCTTCACTTTTACCACACAAAGCATTAGACAAAATACTATAGTGAATGAGAACGTATTGTTATGAGGAAAAATACATCTGAGATGCACATTTTACAGAAAGGCGTAGTAATAAATATTATAGATCTCTTTTACAATAGTCTCTTAGCTACATTATTGCAGTAACCTTCTTATGAACAACTCCATTTTCATCGTCGAACAGATTACTTTTACTTTCTTTCCTTCTATGATTCACCAAAAATAGCAATCGATTTCCTCTTTCGACTCCGACGCAAGAATTTTTCGAGGGAGTGCCTGAGCTCTTCTCAATTCCTGACTCTATCGCTTGGTGGAAGGTCACAATACAAGAATCAGCCTTGAAGTTGATCAATAATAAAAGTAATGAAGGTGTTCTCGTTGCAGGAAGTTTTGAAAAGACCAGTAGAAGTTGCAGAACAATTGAAGTATTGCTCTAATTCTTGCTCTATTTTTTTCTCATCGGTACATAAAAGCAAATCAGATAACAACAAAAAATTTTATGTTCATCATAGTAATGAATGTACCAAAAATTATACACTAGGATAATCAGTCTAATTTATGCTAAGATAACAAAATCACTTTTAAAGCACCTATTTTTAAAATATTTATGGTCATTTTGATTATATAATAAAAAAAAAGAAATTAGTTCTTTAGAATGCCAATAAAAATGTCAGAAAATTCCTTATCACCACGTGTTGTGTCACTAAACAATAGTGTGTCATATTATATGGATATATTATCGTATAGTATAATGATAATAACTGAATTATATTAATTTTGCTTATTAAACATAACTATCTTATATAAGTTATCTAATATTAAACATATATATCTTATATTATTTTTTATTTTATTATTTTATTTTAGTAAATAACTCTCTTATAGTTTTTATTGCACATCCAAAAGTACTTCCAGAATCCAGGGCTTCTTCCGGCATTTCTGAAGCTAGAGGCACACGTCTAAAAGGGATGAAGAATTTCTTATCTCATCAAAACTGAAGGAATCGTTTCTCTTTCCATTTCTTGGAAACTGTACGAAACTAAAAAGAGCCATTTCACATAGCAACAGTTTCTCCTCGCATGCATATATGCTCCCCGCGTGAGAATTGCTTTATGGGCACCAACTTCACTCATATTCTAATAATAAAGGAAACCCCCCCCCACCTCTGTTATTAACTCATCACGTTCTCTCTAACTCCGCAGGCTCGCGCTCATGCGCATTCTTTCGTCAACTACCCATAGCCGTCATTCATCATGACCTGAAAGAGGGTTCATAAAAACTAGTCGAGTTTTTTTTTTTTTTCCTACGCATCAGAAGAGTACAGTGAGCTCTCATCAGTCACGCTTCACGAGGTCAAGAAATAAATTTAGCCCAGCAGGAGTTAGAGTGGTGTTCGTTGGCAAGAAAGGGAATTTTTAAAACACACTCGTTTTGGTTCTAATGGATACATTTAATTACCTTAACTTTAGTGTTTCCTAGAAAAGTGGTTCATTTTCGATGCTCTGTTTGGATTATTTATTTTTAATCTTTAGACCTCCTATGGAATGCGTGCGCGCATAAATATCGAATGTTTTTATAAATTGGGATTAATTTTCCTTCATTTTCTTTCTTTTAACTTTTCGTTTTAAATTTAGTGACGCAAGTATAGTTACGTAAGAAAATCTGGAAGTGAGTAAAACATAATTTCCAGGTTATTCTTGTAAGTACTGTAGTTGTTTTACTTGCTCCAGTAACTTCTGTACCGTTTCCGTGTTTCAAGTGATCACTGGTACATAATTAAAAATTACTGTTTTGCTGGATATGATAGAAAATACTGTTCTTATACTTTAGTATTACAATGAAGTAGTAAACGATAAGAGATAAATACATTCCAAATTGCTGTGTTCATCCTCATTTTGACTTTTTTAAGGGCAATTGTTGCTACGAATAATGGCGGACAAATATCTTGCATAGCTTAGTACGGGATATGAAAGAAAAATGGAACTGGCAATAAGAAATTATAAGAAATTTATTGAAGAAACATTTCTAGAAAAGTTTTTACTCAGCACGTCCTTTTTCATTATATGATGATATGATGCCAAAAGTTAGAAACTGGGGAAAAAATACAATAAAAAAAATAAAAAAAGAAAGTTGCACAAATTTTAAAAACTGATTATATAGACGAAGGTACTTTTGCAATAAAGGTGTTAAATAACAATTAATAGTAATTTAGATGCAGTGCACATAAAACTATACTGCACTTAAAACAGCACAATACACATGCTATTTTAATTTTAATATTCTAAAACTGTAATCGTTTTGTAATCATTATTTAAATTGTTTTTGATAATTAAATAACGAAGTTTTCAGAAACGACCAAAAAAAATAGAATTTTTCATCATTTCTGAATTTGGTTTGGAGAGTGCAACCTTCCACGATAGAGGTGGTTTGTTATGTATGAGAATTTATTTTAAAGAAGATTGCTGCCGTGTTTTTGCATATTCTGTTGTTACTTATATATTGGTTTAACGTGGGTTTATCTTTCATACAACAAGAAATATTAGAAAGCATATTAAAGAAATTTTAGGAATTAAAGGAATATTAAAAAAGCAATTTTATTATTTTATATTAAAATTATTTATATTATTTTATTTTATAATAAAGTTCTATTTTTTCTGTAGACGTATTAATGGTAAATTGATATCATTGAGAAATTTCAGATAAATATAAGAATATCTTGTATAAAATTTTGTTTATATCTGATCCCCACAACAAAGTCCTCAGACCTATTTAACATGATGGCTATGTGTGAATAAGAGGATAAGCAGAAATAAGGAATCTGATAATATTTCTTGAACAGCAAAAGGTTGTGGCATTTAGCGAATACAGAGGGAAGGATGTTGTTTCAAAGAACAGAGAGGGATGAACTTAAGAGAGGAAGAGAAGATGGTTCAGTGTTTGTATATGTGTACTTGGATGTTGACTTGTGGCTGTTCTCATTGTTATAGTCTTGGATGAAGGACGATGAGTGATAGTGACCAGTTCTACAGAAAACACTGTATCTATGAAATACTTGGAAGTATACCTACAAAAGAGACATAGAGAAGAAACCGGATGTTTATGAAAGAGTAAATAATGAATTTGTGAGAGAGGCGATTGATCGGTTAATTGGACTGCGTCTATACTGCATCGAATAATCTAAAAGTGCTCTTATGTGAACGATCCTAAATATGTGAACAGTATTCCAAGATCCAGCAGATAATCTGGAATTTATTCAGCGCTAGAAGATGTAAAGGTGAGAAGTGGTGTATTGAACCCAAATACGTACATGAAGGTTCTTAGAGAAGAAGCTATGGCAGCTTATTCAAGGAAAAGATGGAGGTTAAATCAGTGGAAACAGAGAAACCTGATCGTGTTTGGAGATCTCGGTATGATGAAGGTATGAAGTAAAGGGAAGTGATATGAGATCTTTCTTGTAAGATGTTAGAACTTTGTTTTGGTATCATTAAAGTTCACAAGGTTATTTTCAGCTCATATCAGTGTTTAGGATTGGTTGTGGAAGACCTTAAGGTTGCTATTGATAGGGCATACACGATTTGTCAAATTAAGAATATGAATAGATTGTACTCTCAACATTACGGATATAAATTGGACTGGATTTCAATGAGAGCCATTTATGTACAGAAGAAGAAACTAGATGAGAGTACAGAGCCAGTGAACTCTGGGGATACTCTTTCACAGGTGAGAAGTCTGAAGAGATGAAATCATCTACCAGAACATAGTGATCAACCAAAGAGAAATTTTGGCGATCTCCAGAGGATACATTGTAGGCCCTATGGTGGTAGTTTTTCAAGCATGTCTCTGTACTAGATCAAATCATATATCCCGAAATATGAAGAACAACAAAGTGAGTTTCTCCAAAACTTTCTATGGCTTATATCCAATGGTGAGTGGTGATCATCTTTGGATATACACTAGAGAAATCCAGCAAGGAATATTGTTCATGACAATAATTATCTGGGGACCTCCAAGTAGTGAAGGAGCTGGCTAAGTTGGCCCTTAATGTCGTTTTATATGAGTTTCTAGAGAAGTGACGCGAAGTACAATCTACTAGAGAGCAGTGAGTCTCGGTGTTTTACAACAGGCCAAACCCATGCTTTAGGATAGATCACAAGTGAGTAACTAGAAAAGGTTGAAGAGACAATATAGGATTGGTGTTAGCTCTGTTAGCAAAGTAGATGTATACCATCGTACACAGATGAATTGTTTGTGTAATGTTCTCATGTCATTCCGTATTCTTCTGATTTCTTTCTGATAAAATATTAAGAGTGGCATGAGGTGAGCAATTCTTTTTTTGGTGGAAATTTTGCCTTAGATACCTGTACAAGAGTTGGAGGGGGAAAAATTGCCATTAAATCAGACTTGTGTTTGAGGGATGTTACAATGGTGCCATCTGAATGCGAAAGCAGTTGAAACATAGACGAACAATTGTCTGGACGAGTGAACAGAATGCCAGATTACCATATGGACAAGAGACAAACTTGGGGAATTTAGCTCTGTGGAAATTGAATTTTCATTTAGTGATCTGTTTTGTTTTCGTGCTTGCGCGCGTTTGATTTGCTTTTAACTACACGAATTGCGAATTGCAATAGTGGTCAAATGTTTTTTACTCTATCCACCAATCCACGATATGCTTACTTTTTTGGTTTGTTGCATTTGGCATACTGATTGGAGTATTATGGATTGGATAATGGTCGGTAATTTGGTGGAATGAGGATGGATGCCTCCATTCTAGGCAATATTTCTGTTATTTGGGTTATTTTTCTGTTATTTCTGTTATTTGAAAAACGGAAAGCAAGAGTAGAAGTCCGGGATATGTTCTATTTATCACCCTTGAAATGACATGAGACAATAGAATAGGAATGGCTGCGTGGAGATTTTTCTGCAGTAAAAGAAACATGAACAAGATTGTTCTCTGATGTACTAAGAGGAGAACTTAAGTCTACAACGTATCCGTAAGAACAGCTATTAATAAGAGGGCTATGCTGTTACAGGATGGTAAGAGCTGCCTGGTATTGTGGAGGATAAATGGATTATCTGATTTAAGTCGTTGCTATTATCCATGGCAGGTTGTTACTAATGGTAAATACCTTGATATCACGTCCAACTTGATCGGAATTAGATAAGGAATCCAATTTGAGTTGTAGACATGTTAGTCATCTTCTTAGGGGACTAACAGTCAAAGAAGCCAAAGTGGTTGGTTATCTAAGTTTGAAGAGCAATAGAGACAGCAAATTAATGTAGCATAGCTTGGTATGGCGATATTGAACAGAACAAATTAAACAGAACGCGATTGTATATTCTCCGATATAGGATATCAGTGCTGGAATGTGCAAGAATCACTCCTGCCTGAAGGAATTATTTAAGGTGTCGTTTGGATATCTGAAATAGATGCCGATGTTTAAATCGCCAACTAGAGTTCAGTTAGGAACAATACATTGGATGACTGTGAGTTTCGAGTTGCTGTTAAGTTCGGGAATGTTATTTTAACTTTTTTATGTGCATTTTGTTGGATTTTATTGTTATTTTTGAAAAACCTTTTCTTGTGGTGGGGGATGGGGTGTTCCAATTTGCAATAAAACTATGTTTAGTAATATTATTACCAAACATAGTTTTTATTAATATTTATATTAATATTATTATATTATTATATTAATATATATTAATATTTCAATGTGGGTGTGCTTAATAATGAGCTGGAGGGAAATTATACATGTTACGCAGGCATATAGACAAAACACAGTGTTCTCTCCATGGGTGACGTCGACAGTCCCTCCAGATAACACCATACTTGGACTCCTTTCGGGCACGATATAGAGTACGTGGAAGTAGGATTTTTCATTAGCTGGTCGGGAAGCTCCTCTCTCCTTCCCTCTTATCCTTTCCGGCTATGTGTTTCATAGCCGGAAAAACAACAATACCGTGCATATGGGACGGCTGAATTAGCTGCTGCTCTCTGATTTTAAGAGCATGGACTCCTGTTTCTATCTTCTCCTCCTTTCTCCCACGAAGAGCACATGGAGGATATGCCGGATAAACTAGGGAATGTGCTCTTCGTAGGAGAAGCGACGAGATGATAGAGTCCATGTTCTAGAGACCAAACCGCAGCAAACTAACAGAGCCGTCCTATACACAGGGTGCGGGTATCTTACCGATGGCGAAATACATCCACCACCTAATGATTTAGTTAATATTTACTCAATTAAGGAAGACATATTTTTTCAGCGGCATCACTCAGGTACGCCAGAGTCCTGTTTGTCGTAACAGACTACGCCAAGTGTAGGCGGTGCTGAGTGGCTGTATGTTGTGCATCGTCAGTAAGCTAGCGCTAGCTCATTAACACGTTCATTGCCAATCACGCGATATCGCGCGATGCGAGTTCTCACCAAACTGCCGATAACGCGTTATCGCGTGGACGTCGCTAACTAAATAAAAAAATAAAAAAAATTTGGCCACCACACGAAATTCCAATTTTCAGCTTGGCAATGAAAGTGTTAATAAGCTACTTGCTAAAAGCCAAGAAAATGCTAATACAAATACATCAAGAAAATGCTGAATGTATTATTAGGCATTAAGAATTTTGTGTGGTATTTGAATAGTCTGTGCTAGACTCATATCTAATAACCCTTTTTATCGATTTCATGCTTTATGGTTTCTATCGTATTTCTTCATACAACTAATTCATAGTGAAGAAAACTAAATGTTGAAAATAAATTTTATAACTACTCGAAAATATTGATTATGAAATTTATTATGTAAATTTTTCATCAGTTAACTTCCCAATGCTGACATTTACATCACTCGGCAACGATGATTATATATTACATGGAAAGCATAGGTATTCCAGTGCTTTCTAGAATGCTAAGAATGTCTTAAAGAAGCTAAGATCGGACAACATTTAAAGATTAAGTCATTAAATCAAAGTCATTATGTATACATTAGAAATCTCTGAAATTGGTTTCACAAATGTAAACTGTGTTACCATGGTTTCACAACAGCAAGTTTCAGTTGAGTATAAACTGTTGCCCAACGCAGAGCAATTCTTCCATGATAATGCGAGTATACTAAGATCATTAATCTGCAATAAGCTTTCGGACATAAACTAGCAAATTCAATTATTCCAGATTACAAATATGTAGAAGTGAAATTTTGGAAATCCTGATTCATCAGCTAATGGACGCAAACTATTAAACTATAATTCTTAACATGTCATCTGTGGAACTCTCAAACTTCCAGAAGCTATTAAAATATTCTTAAAAAGTCCAAGGAAATAGAAAGTCGATTGAAAAAAAAGTTCAGTATTTAGACTGATTATTAGGATTCTACATTATTTAATTGGAATCATCGATATGGATTATTCATGCAGAATTATGCTCAAATGCTTCATCTGTTTTGCAAATATATGAAACATAGCTTCTAATGACATCTAAACAAGTTATAGTTTAATTTTTTTCGTTGTTCGTTGCTGAATTCATCCAAGAACCAACATAAATCTTTTACCTGCACGACTGACAGTCCTTCTAAATTAGCCATGTAAACTCGGTCATTCCCATCAGAAAAAAAGAAGCACTTGTGGTTATAGAACAGAAACGTTCATACCGATCATGAAACAACTGATGATGACATTAAAAAAATTCCACTCATTTTATTTTCGATCACAATGGAAAGAACCGTTTCGATTGAAATTAAATTGATCGGAATAAATAACTTTTTAAAACAATGCGTACTTTATTATACACCAGCAGTAAATGATCTGTGTGTGTGTGTATATATATATATATATATGCATGCGCATGCCATTCATAATCTAGTTTTGTGAAAATCCGAAATATTTCATTGTACCCAACCAAGAATGTCATAATTCTTTCTGGTTTCGAAGTTCTTATTTCTTTTCTTTACTTTTATTATTAACCAGCACTGTTTTATTCTAGTTGGAACTGTAGAATTGCCAGATTGCAGAATCAGATATGAGAAAATAGTCTGTAGAATCAGGAAGCACACAGGTTTTGATTTCTAGTATTTCCAGTTGCATTCTCTTCCTTTAACATCTACTCTTCTGTTCATTGACTACTTGATATCGTCTGAAAGTTTTCCAAAAAACTTCCCCGTCGTTGCTATCTGTTTCTTGCCTGAAGAATAAAATAACAATCAATAGAGACAACTAAACGGTACGTTTGGTTAAGAGAAGAAAAATGACGTATCTTGCTAGCTGTAGTTAATAACAAGGAGGAAATCGATCATTGAGTTTACCAGTAACCTGGAAATAATTGGACATTAAATGAAACAGTTACTTCTCATTTAGGATTTAATACTTCATGAACTCTGTATGCACTGTCGCTATAAAGCATGGAAAAACTTTAGACACGATTTCAAATATGTCTCATGATGAAATTAATAATAAACTGAGATTCTCTAAAGATAGTTATAAGGGTTTGAAGTCAAACAATATTGAAAAATACATATTCCTCATTGTAACTTTTATAAATATCAGATGGGTTTATTGCACTAATAATGATTGCTCTATATACCACTTTTCTTCCGGTTTTCTCTTAATTTCTTTTCTGAAAATAATAGAATTGCTATAAATTAACAGATTTTTAATCTCTTTCTATCAGTTAAAGAACACTATTATAAATACTGTGATATATCCTTTTTTTTAAATATAGAAATACTTATATCTGCAAGACTTTGGGAAATATAGAATGTGACAATCCCATTACGATAATATGAAAACTTATTAGTACACTGATGAGCTTGGGTAAGTATATTCGAAAACTGCTAGAGAAAAAAGACGTCTGTACTTCACGCTTCATTAAACAGGAGATGAAAATTATGTCTTAGTTATACTTTCAAAATCTTTCGTGTCCTCGCGGGATTCCAACGCGCAGTTTGCAAAGCGAAGTGCCTATAGGGAAAAAAAAAAAAAAAAAAAAACGTCGAGGTTTATATGCGACTAATACAAAAATTTAAACTTAATTTTCTATTGAAGCAAGCATTTTATGTGGATTTTATTTATTTATATGGATGCTATTAAGTGGAAGAATATTGTGATGTCTTCATTATTTCCAAACCTAGCCATTTGAAACTTAATTAGATGCTTCCAAATTGACTTATATATAACAGACACGATCCCTCTCTAACAAGGCTGATGTTAACCATTTATTAGCTTATTTGAATGGATACTTCCCTGGTCGGATAGCCGTTTAGATATGGGACCAGGCAGAAACCAGAGGACTAAAATCTACTTATCAAAACTACGGCAGTCCCATCTGAAAGTTTTTATATACGTAGAGTCTCCGTAAAGACGTACCGTAATTCAGTCTGTAACAACGATAGCCTTTGGTTGTAAAGACTTAGTTTCGAATCTCGTCTAGGAAGCAAAGAACCTTTATAAGGATTTTACAGCTGAAAGGGAGGTGATAAACACCGACCAGAGTATGCACGTAGCAGACAAACTTGCAACAAATATGTATCAATAACAAGGATATCACCAATTAGGTTTCTAGTAATTTACTTTACTACCCGGTCATTCCCCACTGCCTTCCCTCGTAAGTGGAAGATGACATGAGATGAGACAACAGCTTTCAATGCTTTCCGTTGAAGAGTACACATGCAAACGGTCTCTTCCTGGTCTCTAACGAGGACCTAATTTCGAAACCTCTGTTAGGTCATTGAAATCTAACAATCGAAAACTCTAATAAAGGGGAAACATAGCTCCGGAAGAAGAGTTCTGGTCTTTTATGCAATGTAACACCGAAGTAACTCCGCAGCTGAAGACTGCACTCTCATTAGTTCTCATGTCGATTTTTTACTCTTTTAAATACCTGGCATGTAAATAATAATAAAATTATAATAGCGTTCCATTTAACAGCATTATATCATGAAACTGAAAAGTATTAAATCTTTTTTATATCACTTTTAACCTTTAATTTTTAGCCTTTAACTTTTATGTAATTTTTTGCTTTCGCCTAATTGATGCAAGTATCAAATACGTGATCAAAACAAAAATCATTTAGATTAGAAGATCTATTTTAGAATGACATCTAGGAGACGAAAACCACTTAAGAGTTGAAACAAGAAGATAAAATAGCCATTGTGTGGTATAGAGATAGCCAGTATTGTTTCCAGAAGACATCACGTTCTTCTAAGAGGAATGTTGATAAAGATACTGACGATGAAGCGAATAATAAATGGGGAAATATTCACGTTATACTTAAAATCTTCAACATACTGTTATTATTTATTCATATCATTGATACACAGTAAAAACAAGATTTACACAACATTATTTAAACATCGAATATCAAGGAATCTAAGAATAGATTCCAGGTAGCATCGTAAAATATGGACTGTTCCAAGCAATGCTGTTTTTTTTGTAGGTTATATGGAGCCACTTCGTTGGCGTTTAATTGCTTTAAATAGTTGGATAGCTTCTTTGAAATTACGCCAATTGCACCAATAACTATTGGGGTAACGTTGGCGTGTTTAAGTCACAGTCTGCCAACTTCGATTGCCAGATCTCGATATTTAGTAATTTTTCCACTTCTTTGTTGTTAATTTTGTTATCACTGGGTATAGGGTATTGCGATATCAATAATCCGAACCTGTCGATGTCAGGTCTATTGTGTTCCAAGTGCCGTCAGTTTGCATTCGAAAGTCCCAAATACGTTTTGCTGTTTCGTTTTCTAATACTGTCTCTATTTTATGCTGCCACCAGTTATCAGAAGTAGGAAAGCGATATTTTTTGCATATATGCAAATGAATTAATTTAACCACTTGATCATGGCGGTATTTATAGTCAGTTGAGCTATTTTGCTGCAGGTACTGATTGGATGTTCTACAGTCTCATCTTTCTGATCGCATAAGCTGCATTTACTGTTATTATTGATGTTCAAAATTTTTTGCATTGATTGCGCTAGTTTGTAATGCCTGTTCTTGAGCTGCTAGAATAAATCCTTCTCTTTTTTTTTTCTAATATATCCATATTGTAGCCATTGCCAACTTCGTTAATTTTATCCTCAGTATCTCTTAGAAATTGACCATGCAAAGGTTTATTTATTATTATTATTGTTGTTGTTGTTGTTGTTGTTGTTGTAGTGTGACTGTACGACTGTAGTGCGACTTTTTAAAAGTCGCACTACAGTGGCTAAAGGGAAGAAAAGCCAAAGGTCACTGAGACAAAGAAGGTCAAGCACAATGAGCTGTAACAAGTGCAATAAGCCATTAGGCGACGAAAGGGACGGGCTGCATTGTTCTGGATGTGGCCGAAGACAATACTACTTCTTGGATCTCCGAAAGCACGTGAAAAGCAAAAAAACAGCCGCAAAAGGACCGAATGGCGTTGTCTACAATGCCGTGAGAAAATGAAGAAAAAGAACAGACACCAAAGAAAAGCAACGGCACACATCCAAATAAACACTTCCTGATCCTGAAATTACAGATAACTTAGATTCATTCAAGCGTATGGTTAAAGTTTTGCTAAATACACACATGGAACAAATTAACAAAAAATTCTAGGAGTGTGAACATTACCTACAGTACAATAACATGACGATTGAAGGAATGGTAGAAACCGTGCGAGAAATAAAGAAAAAATTAACGGTAGCGATAGAAACGCAAGAAATACTCAAGCGAGAAAATGAAGAATTGCGTAAAGTGTCAAATGGAGCACATGCTACAAAAAGAAAGAAAGAAAACTTTAAATTGAGGAATACCAAATGAAAAGACAGAAGATTTAAGCAACATAATTCAACGGATCGGCAGCAAAATGGGCACTCAAGTCGCAACCACAGACGTCGTCTCTATTAACTGAGGCACACAAAAAAACAAAGAGAGACCTCCACCAATCATAGCTCGTTTTACCAGCAGAAGTCTGAGAGACTCCATTCTTGCAGCAAGCAAGAAAATAAGGCCGACAACATCGATTCTAACTGACAAGAAACTCCCAACACCAATATTTTTATCTGAACACTGGACCCCATACTTTAAAAATCTTTTATACCAAGCAAGGAAGACAAAAACAGAAAAACTAAAAGTTCCTATGGACTATGGATTGACAGATATTTATGAGAAAGAACGAAAACACTCGAGTTTATATAATTGCAAGAGAATCCAAACTACACAGCCTACCAATATAAAACACTAACTCATAACATCCTTAAGAACAAGATTAGAAATCATTTAAAAACTATAATGGAGATCTCAAACACAGGCGAACATATCCAGTCAGACAATAGAAACTTCAAAGTCTTTGACTCTTTGAAGAAATGGTCAGATAACATTTCTACCAATACCGACTTCACTATCATACACACAAGCATAAGAAGTATAAAATACACTGGCTTACATTGATAAAACTGCTCAACTACACCATGACAAACACAGATGTGCTACTACAGACTGAAGATGCAATAAACGACACAGAACTTTACGTATACAACATTAATAATTACCAAACTTAGACCAAACAAAAGAGGAGGTGGCATCGGGACACACATTGTATCAAAAAATACAATGCGACTGAAACACAAACTCATTTCGAACACGCGAAAACACTAATTTTGGAAATCACAAATAGCGGTAAACATAGTATCAAATACACAGTAAACATAATATACAGAACGCCAGATAATAATCCGCTCAGCTTTCTGCACGAGTTACGAACATGGATAAGCGGCATCGAACCCCATACAACACATAGGCTCATCCGAATAAGAGACATTAATATAAATGCTAATGACAACGTTTCTTCAACCACTAACACATACCTTGATATACTAAGTCAGTACAACATAAACCCTACCATTAACTCCCCAACAAGAGAAGAAATACTCAACAATTCACTTACACAATCATGCGCATTGATCATATCAACATACGGGCTCGCATCCATACATATACATCATCATAAATTAATCAAAATTGCCGATCACTACTTTGTCTCAACATCGTTCTATTACGTTACCTACCCCCCTCCCACCACCACAAAAGTCGACAAAACTCGATCATATTAAAGAGCATTATCGACAACCTTGTAAAAAATACAGACTGGAATTTCCTACTCAAAATAAATTACCTGTAACATTATATGAGAATTTCCAACTAAAGTTCACATAAATATACAAAAAGCAACAAAGCCTAAACAAACGAGGCGACAAACAGATAATATTCCATGGATAAATGGCGATATACTAATAGTATTACTGTAAAAGAAAATCTATGGAATAAACTAAAAAAGCCACCCAAAAAGACACATTTACAAACATTATACAAATACACAAGAAATCAACTAACAACAAAAATTCGTAGGGAAAAAGGACACTATACTACTTCCAAAAATTCATGGAATATAACGGAAACATGAAGCAAACATGGGCTACACTTAATGAATTAATAACTCGGAAAACGAAAATTTCAGCACAAGATTTTATTGGGTAAAGGTTCGGTAAAGATACAAACCAAGAGGAACTAGCGCACTCATTCAACTATGCCTTCACAAACAATATCACACAACTCAAAAAAGACAAACTACCAACGATCAACAAAAAAGCTACCGACACAAAGTCAACAACAAACTATGTGTATTCCACCTGTAACAAAACTGGAACTGAAAGAAGCACTCTTACAACTAAAAAAAGACCACTCCAGGAATAGACAAAATAAGACTCACAGACCTTATAACAAACTTTGAACAAATAAATCCAATACGTTTGAGACTCGTCAACAATATTCGACACTGGCATTATTTCATAACAACTAAAAACTGCAATCATTACGCCAATTTACAAACATGGTAAAAGAAACGATACGCAGAACTACAGACCAATAGCTACCCTACCAGTCATTTCAAAAATTCTACAAAAAATAACACACACACCAGACTACAGAACTATTTACAGAAGTACAACATCATCTCACAAAACCAATACGGCTTTCAGAAAACAAAAAGCACCATCACTTTATTAGAAGACATCGCCGACGCAATAAACAAAGCTGTCGATAAAAACCTTATACTGTCGTCCTTATATTGCTTGACTTAATCAAAGCACTTCATACACTTGAACATGACATACTACTCACCAAACTATACTCAGTAGGTATAAGAGGAAAACTGCATACATGGTTCAGGAACTATCTCTCAAACAGAACACAAGTAATAAAAATAGGTACATATCACAGCCGGGGTATACAAATAAAACACGGTGTTCTTCAAGGCGCCATATTATCACCCACTCTATTCAACATATACATTAACGATGTCCATAGCATATCCATAAGAAGTCAAATATTTCATTACGCAGATCACACTGCACTACTAGCAATCCACACAGACATCAACACTGCTCTCTGCAAAGCACAGTAAGACCTAAATGAAATCATAACATACTTCTACCAAAACGCAATTGTAATCAACGGCGACAAAACACAGATGTTAATAATACACAACCCTAGAATCATGCGCCACGCTCCACTATCGAATTAACAAAAAAAGCCTGCCAGTGTTCCGAAATCAAACCTGTAACACGTGCAAAATACCTTGTTCTCTACATAGATTTCCACCTTAAATGGACAAAACATATAGAATACCTACATGCTAAACACCGCATCATCGCAGCGAAACTCTTTCAAAAAAAAGACATTATTCCATCTAACATACAAAACTCCTATATCACGGTATTTGCGAATCCCTACTCAGATATGGTATAACAGTCTATGCAAACACATCAAACAGCCACTTAACAAAATGAGAAACATTACATAGCAAAATTGTGTCGATAGTGATTTGGACATGTTGTACGCAACAACTGGTATGTGACCAGCACATGGCGATACACAGAATCCTGAGCATTAAAAACCTGAAACACTACATAACAATAATAAGGAATTATTTCAACATCACCTATCGAAACAACAGAGACACATATCGTATAACACGACCTAAAACAACTCTCTACATCCCTACACACTTCAATAACTCATACGGTTCTTTTGTGAGATTACATCAGATACCCACAACTCAACAAATTACCAAGAAATTTAAAACAAATAGACAACTACAGACCATTAAACACGAACTCTGGAAAATATACTAACAAAGTTAATACACCATTAACACTAATATACACATCACAAATCACCAGCATTCAATGCCAACATCCCATCATCCATAAACAGTAACAATGATATAGATAGTGAAGGCTAATCCCACTCTTTTCATATTTATAACAATATATATATATATATATATATATATATATATATATATATATATATATATATATATATATATATATATATATATATATATATATATATATATATATATATATATATATATATATATTTATATTATATATAAATATATATATATGGTTATATATATATATATACGATGTACGTGCACGTATCTGTTATGAACAATTGTATTCGTGTAATGTATTATAAATATTATATACATATAAATTATTATTATTACTATTAATATATGTATGTAATTTATCTGAGACATTATCATAGTATTATTATGATTATCCATTATTAAAAAATTTCGTGTAATCTTCATTGTTAATATTACAATAACACGTGTTTCAAATATAGATGCAAAAAAAGTATTATTATCAAAAATTTAATTGAAATGCGTAAATGAATCACATATGCAGCACTTTGTGCTGAATGTTGTAAAAATTACAACCTGGAATGCCACTAAAGATGATTATTGTAATTGCGTAAATATTTTAGAAATCAAAAAAAAAATATATATATATTATTATTATTATCGTTATCCGAGACCTGCAAGGACTCAAGGATTCATCAATGGAGAACGTAGAGACACGCCCACACACACCCACACATACACTCTGCGATACCTTCTTTGAAACGCATTCACACTGGATGCACTCATTACCTCAACTCACTTGCTATTCTGTGAGAGAAAAATCTAGCTCTCTCACCTGTATCTTAACCCCTCAGATATTTAACTTCCACAGATGTCCCCATATCCTCTCCTCACTTTCCATATAACGAAAAATTTGATTTGTTGATAACCTTTGCACTCTATCCACAGCTTTTTTCTTCCCTGCTAGCCAAGGAAACCAACTCCATGCACTGTAATCCATGTGGAGCAGTATCAGTGCCTTGAAAAGAAGCAAAATGACTTCCTTATCCCTTACAGGTCGAAGTTCGTTTCGACATCTCAATTATCCTCTGACTTGTGTTTGTAATGTAACCTTTGAACTTCAGTTTCCTATCCATTATAACTTCAAGATCCCTAGCCACATTAATTTCTTGTAACATAATTCCTACTTTAATATGCAGTCGGAAAAATCTCATATTAAAGCTATAATTTCATCATAAAGCTATAATTCATCATAAAGCTATAATTGCAATGCACTTACATTGAAATTATAGCTGCTATTATATGCCCATTTTTCCAGATTATTCGAATCATTCTGTAAGTGCTGCATATAATATCATATCTGCTTGCCCTACATATATTTGCATCATCAGAAAATAATCGAACATCTCCTATCAGGCCCTTCCCAATATCATGAATGTATAGATTGAAGAAAATGATCCAAGGACTGTTCACTGAAGCACAACACTAGTCACCTTAAATTTGGTAGATTCGGACCACCATACACCACTTTCTGATACCTGTTCGTCAGCAACCCACTTATTCTAGTCAACAGGATATATTCCAATGCAATATTCTCCAGTTTATGCAATAGGCTTCAATGTAATATTTTATCAAATGCCTTAGCAGTCTAACAGTCATAATGTATCTATTCCCTTTATCCAGCTCATCCATAACATTATCATGAAACATGAGTAAATTACTAAAACATTACCTCTCTTTAGTAAATCCATGCTATTCATTAGAAAATATAGGTTGCCTGTCAAGCCATTTCTGTATGCAATTTCTTAAGAATGTCTCTAAAATCTTAAAAATCACTCTTGAAATACTTATAGGTCGATAGTTACATACATCGGTTTTTGCACCACTCGTTTATAACCTAACTGTCATACTTTATTTCCAATTCTGTGTGACTTTTTTGAGCGCGGATCAAGTAAAACAAATATGTCAAACGCTAAGCTCTTTCGGCTCCACGTTCCTTTAGCATACGTGCTGATCTCATCTGGCCCTATTGCTGATTTGATATTCAGGCTCTTGAACCTCGTTCTTCATCCAGTCTAGTGGTAGCATCGAACACCATGTTACATACACCTTGTTGATAGATCTTAGCGAATTGAGCACTCATTATTTGAAAAATCACATTGCCTTCTGACACAAGGGAACCGTCCGCATCAACTAAAGTTATGCTTCCGTCTGCCCTATTGGTGCTTCTAATTTTAAGAACACATTCAGATATAATTACCATTTAAGCACCTTTTCAAAGAATGTGTCCCATGCATTATTGATATTCTTTCTATTCAGTAACTGATCCCATTTTACTAAAGATAATAATTATGTGAATTTGTCACAGTTTTCAGCTTTGTATTTCAGCATTCTGCCTGCCCTAACTGGAATATCCATATAGTTGTCTACTTCCCAGGACAGTACTGTATGATCATTGACACTCCCCTTCTAAAGATATGATCAAATCTAAAACTCTTTAACTCGAGTTTCTTGTTTCATATGCTGCTTGAAAAGATTGTCTCGCAACAGTTCAATAAATTCTCCTTCAATCTTACCATAAGATTTCTCTTCCACCCAATCAATGTTTGGAATATTTAAGTAATCAATAATGATTACTCGCTTAGTACCTGTGAAGGAAATTTGGGGATCGTCTCAGATACTTAAACATTTTACTTTAAAAATAATCAAAATGGATAACAAGCAATCTGATGCATCCCACAATAAAAGGAAATATAAAGCAGCGGAAAACCTTTAGACTTCTGGAATATTCACTTAATTTTGATAATTAGAATTTATTATGTTTTAAATTTATGATTTGCTAACACAGTAAGTGACAAGCTTTTAACTAGAAGTTCCAAGGAAAGAATGCACATTTGTAACATCAAAAAAGAAATCTGAAAATTATTATGGTTCTTACGAAGAAAACAGAGCAGGAAACATTACTGAGAAAACAGGTAAGATGGTTAACGCATTATTTTTTTTCATTACGTTCACACAAGAGCAATGCTGAGTTTAACTCTAGCCAGTAATCCAATTTAAAGACTTAATGAGCTTAACGATAGTTTAATAACTGAGAATGAACTTTAATAAAAAAAAATGTAAGAAACGTAATAACACACTAGCAGTAGAAGGGATATATCCCATCATATTATATTAAGTAAGAAGATAGCCAGATATATATATACAGGGTGTTCGGGATAAATTTGACAGTTTCGTAAGGAAAAAGAAAATCTTCTTTGTATCTATTAAATTTAATGAATTGACAAAAAAACATTACAGGCAGAGTTAATTACAATACTATCAACAAGATTTACTCAAAATAACCACCATTAGCATCGATCACAGCTTCAATTCTGCTTCGGAACCTCGAACAAGCTGATGCTACAGTCTCCCTGGGAAGGGCCGCAAAAACTGTTTTAATTTTATCCATTAACTGGGCTTTTGTATTACTGGAAGTGCGATTGGTGTCTTTTTCAACTGCGCCCCATACAAAATAATCCATGGGGTTAAGGTCTGGGGAGTTTGGAGGCCAAACATTTGGACTGGTGAAGTCGTAGAAATTTTCAGACAACCATTTTTGACTTTTCCCAGAGGTGTGGCAAGGGGCCGAATCCTGCTGCCATACATACGGCCTACCATTGGCTACCCTTGTTATCCAGGGCTTGACTACAGTTAGCAACTCCACGAACAAAGCCCGAATTCCAATGCCAGGGTTCTTCAACACCTGTTCCTGCAGATTTGCGAGGAATTCTGCTGTACGAACGCAATCAGATCGTCTGCTAGGGATCTTTCTTCTTGCTACATCCTCGTAGTCACCATTGCAAGTCTCTAGTTCATGCCTGATTGCTTTTACTGTATTCAGGGAGCATTGGGCAGCAGTCGTAATATCCTTATTTTGATGGCGGGCACGAATCATCATGATACAAGTTATTCTCTTCCATGATTCAGGTGGGTTCCAGCTATCCATCCTTTCTGACATCTTGTATATGAATGAAGCAGGGTCTAAACTTTTAAATGAAGAGAAGTGTGTGTTAATACATGTTAACACACACTTACGGAAAAATATAATTAATTATAAATATGTCAAATTTATCCCGAACACCCTGTATATATATATATATATATATATATTTATATATATAATTGGGAGTTTAAAAACCGTCTGGTTACCATGTGGTTAACTTTACTCGCTCACTAGCCAACAGACTGTGGGTTCGAATGCCGCCATACAAATGGATGTTTGCAATTGTCTTTAAATGTAAAATGAATTTCCTCTTCCCGAATGAGATTACCGTCCGATTTTTTGGTGGATCTAAGTGGATTGATAAAGAAAAGAAACGTGATTGAAACATGATTAGAAAACAAAAATTCAGAAAAGGGATAAATATTGCTTAACCTTCCACAGTACTAATGTATTCCAGATTTACAACATTTCATGGACGGTATACAAATAAATAGGCATTCCATAAATCACCACACAATCGTCTTATTTCCATACTGGTATATGACATTTATGATAAGGAGCTGAACTGAACTAAAGAAAGCCTGTAGGATAGATGTCTGAGAATAGTCATGTCTGTTTGAATGGTTATGTCTATTTTTGTTCTTTAGCTAATTGTGTTTCCACCGCGGTACACGTTACATCAGGCATCGCTCCCATTGAATCAAAAGATATCCAGTCAGTACATCGGTTACCACAAAAAAGGAAAAGAGAATATCATTCCCATCCTCTTCCCCTCGTGGTGCTACTCACCAACATCCCAACAAAAATTACACTTATACAAGCTAGCAGGATTAAAAAACGAGTAGTCATGGATTTGAAAGCCCACGACAATACCCCAATATACTTGTCCGAATCATTAACGCCTTATTACCAGAAATTAGTCTACCAAACAAGGAAAGTAAAATTAGAAAACAATTACCAGTTTATATGGATAAGAGACAGCAAAATATTTCTTAAAGAGACACAAGACGCAAACCCAACCCAAATAAAATCCGCAGAAGACCTCAACAGGCTGCCACATTAAGAGATATTGACGACTCGTAAAGAACGGAACAGCACACCAACCTAATGGAAACAAGTGACTATACCCAAGAAAAGACTATCTACTCTCCACATCAACATCAGAAGCATTCAAAAATACTGACTGACCCTGCAAGCTTATCTGAACTAAGATATAGACAACATACACAATTCAATACTGACTGACGTATCTACGACAAACAAAGAGGCAACCAACTACCAAATGCCACACTTCCAACAACACAAACACTGAAGACAAACTAAACGAGGATGTGGTATAATAATATTTACCAAACATAAACTAGAAGTAACAGAAATAAACTTTAAACTAGAATACTCAGAAAACATATGCATCGAAATTAAAAACATCAAAGAAGAAAACTCCCTGAGATTAAACGCAATATACAGACCACCAAATTTAAGCACCACAAATTTCCTAGATGAACTAAACAAATGGCTATCAGCCACAAAATAAGGCACTTGAGAATACTTCATAATAATACAAGACATGAATATAAATATTAGGAACATAAATAACAACACAGAACAATACCTTGACCTCTTATCAGCATATAACATAATCCCATCCATACAGTCGTACAAACCAGAAGAGATAGTCGGAAATACAACAACCTCATCCTGTATTGACCATATTAATATACGGATCCTCCAAACAGACACAGCTGCCGTCATAACGTGCAAACTGGCAGACCACTATTTCACAGCATTACAGTTACACACTGGACCAGAACCCATAAAACTCACTGAAACTACAAAACAGTATTATAGCATTCTAATCGAAACAATAGCAAACGATGAAATCAGAAAACCATACTGGATTCAAATAGTATCTTTAGACTCTGCTGAAGCTGTATATAATAATCTTAAACTTGCCTTTAAAAAAATATATATAACAAAGCATTAACAAAAATAAAAATACGCACCCAAACAAAACAGAATGCATGGATAACAGACAACATATTAACAGACATACAAAGAAAATATACCCTATGGAAACAATTTAAGAAGTCACCAAACAATATCGCTTTACAAGCTGAATACAAAAGAAAACGGAATCTCCTAACAACACAGATTAGAACGGCAAAAAGAAACTGCTACAGCAACAAATTAACAACAGCTCAGAACGACATAAAGGAAACCTGGCACCAGATTAATGAAGTGCTGGACAATATACACAAAACCACTGCCTGAGAAACAATAAAACACAGCTTTGCTTGCGACCCCAAATCCCTCAAACAGTTGGCAAACAATTTTAATCTGCTCTTCGTGAACTCTGTCAAAAAACTACAAGAAATAAGCTTTCCTCACATAAACGAATATTCTTCACTAGGTCCACGGGCAACCCAGTCGATGTGGTTCCACACAGTAACAAAAGAAGAACTATCACTGGCAATTCAACAAATTAACCCTGACAAAAGACCGGGGATAGACGGAATCTGGCCAAAAGACAACAAGAAATACTGAACCAACCTAAGTCCAGTTATACAAAAACTGTTAAATAAAACTTCGAAACGGGACACATACCTGAAACAATAACGACTGCATTAATCACACCCATGCACAAACGTGGAAAAAGAAACATTATAAGTAATTACAGACCCATCTCCACGTTGTCTGTAATCAAACAAATCATGGAGCGCATCGTGCTCTGCAAACTCTCCACATACGTTGAAAAATTTCAAATCATACCCAAAACACAATATGGCTTTCAAAATAATAAAGTAACAGCAACACTCCTGGAAGATTTCACAGACCTAATAAACGCTGCATTGGATAAAAACAGAATAATATTAGGCGTATTCATTGACCTAACAAAAGCATTTGACACACTAACACACAAAACCTTATTAACAAAACTAACGCATATCGGAATCGGACGTCGTCTACTCCAGTGGTTTAAAGCATACATGGAAAACAGGAAGCACATCACACGTATAGGATCAGCGTACAGCAAAGAGATACCGGTAATGGAGTACCGCAAGGAGCTGTCCTATCACCCATTCTATTTATCACACACACACACACACACACACACACACACACACACACACACACACACACACACACACACACACACACGCACGACATAAGCCATCTTCCCTTAAAAAGTAAAAACATACGCAGACGACACTGCCATAGTATCCATTCACAACAACGCAAATATCGCTTACACAAATGTGCAACACGACATCAATCAAATCACTAACCGGTTAACCGAAAACGGCATATATATAAACCCCGGAAAAACAAAGCTAATGATATTCAAAAACCCCCAAACCCTGCCCATAGAAACAAAATATCTCACTCACTCACTCACCTATACACAAAGAGCTAAACCTAAAACCACAAACAATACAGAGGTGAAAACAACAAGCTAAATCGGACTTTACTTCGATGCTGATCAAAGTTGGAATAGTCATATAAATTACCTACCCACCAAGCTTAGGATAATAGCAAGCAATCTATACCGATTAAAAGACATAGCTCCGACACACATAAAAATACTAATCTATAAAGCATTATGTGAAAGCATTTTAAGATATGCAATCACATCATATGCATTCTGTGCAGACTACAGACTTAACAGGTTACGACGGTTGCAAGATAAAATGGTAAAACTGATATTCTCTGAACAACCCACACTTATGCAGGCAGCACGGACACAACACAAAATATTTAACATGAAACACTTACGCCACTACACAGTCATGTTAAAACATTACTACAGCCCAACCAATAGAATAACCAGAACAACATATCAGATAACAAGACTACAGTCAACAAACTACATAATATATAAGTACAATAATCACAATGGCAATGCCACCCGAAACTTCGACGTACCTGACATGATAAACAAACTGCGGTTCGACGACAGAAACCTAGGAACATACAGAGAGCTGAAACAGGCACTATATAAATATTATAGCGAGAATGAAAATTAGAGAAATTCCTCTTTCTCTCTCTCTCTCTCTCTCTCTCTCTCTCTCTCTCACACACACACACACACACACACACACACACACACACATAAAAAAAACCTATTACAAACCCCCTCTCAAAAAACACCATTAGAAGGACACAAACAAACACACCATGTCTAAATCCAACCCTACTTGCAAAAAAAAAAAAAAAGAAAAAAAAAGTTCAACTGTGTAATAGCAGTTGAAGCCTTCCAAGCACGTACCAACAAACAGTAAAATCAACACCTGTCTTGCGACCAGTACAGAAACATAGAAATCAGAATAAACATAGAAGAAATCAGAAATTCCTCCCAAAATGCCTCCCAAACTATTATTATTATTATGTTAGTTATAAATTCAAAAAGAATTCCGTATAATCATCACTGTTAATAACAGAACATACATGCGTTGTAGTTGTAAATGCACAATACAAAGGCAAAGAGTGTTATTAAAATTCTTAACTTAAATCCAATGTAGAAAAATTTTGTAAAATTATATTTTAAAAAATTTACAACTATTATTGTATCTATGTATGTAATTTATCTAAGACATAATAAAATATTAAAAAAATCTTTAAAAAATCTGCTATAAAATATTTGTATTATATGCGGAACCTATAAAAAATATTGAAAGAAAAATAGAAACAATAAAATGCAGAATAATTGTTTATTTATATAAAATTATTCCATTATTATTATTACCATTGAACTGTTTATTGTATTACTGCATTGTGCAGCGAATTCTATGCACATTCGTGCCAATTAATATGTAAATACGACGGATAAATGTTTCGTTAGTTTAAAAAATGTACAATTATACTTATAAATAATTATGTACTCTGCATCTTGTACTGAATCTTTCTACTCTACAGAAAATATAATAATATGTCTCATTGTAAAAAACAAAACTTATTATTATTAATATTATTAATAACACAGAGGCAAAGAGTGTTATTATATTTTAACTGAAATCCAATGTAGAAGAATTTTGTAAAATTATACTCAAGATAACTATTGTATACATATGTGTAAATATCTTAGCAATGAATAAAAATATTATTTATTTAAAAAATAATAATAAATAAATATTATTATTATTATCTAAGACCTCCAGGGAGTCAAGGGCTAATCGAGAGAGGCTATGAGTCACTCTAACCAGCTGTCAGACCTTCGCTTAAATTCGTTCACAGTAGATGCACTCACTATCCCTAAAGGCAAACCATACCACTCACTGCTCTTTGGGAGAATCTCTTACCCCTTTCTTGACTGTAAACAAACTTAACATCTATGGATGCCCGCGTGTTCTCTTCCCACCTTCCATATAAAGAAAACTTTCATCAGATGATAACTATAACACCCATCCAAAAGTGTATAGACCTCTATTCCCCTCTCCTCCTCTTAACCAGAGTCTGCAATTCACATACTTGCAATCTCTTCATAATCTGTATCTCATAATCCGGATTTTACCTTTGTAATTCTTCTTAACAGCCTTTCCACATTTTCTTTATCCCCATGGAACCCATTAGACCAAATCTGCGCACACTAATCCAGGTGTGGTCTTATCAAACCCTTATGAAGAGGCAAAATGACTTCTTTATGCTTACATGTCAAGATTTGCTTCAACATGGCAATTATCGTTTGAGTTTTATTTGCAACTTTGCTATCTGACCTGTGAACTTCAAATTCATATCCAATAATACAAAAGGATCCTTTACCTCAGTTTCTTGTAGCTTTACCCTACTAATATAATATGCCGCTGGAACTCTAATTATTATCGATGTTATTTAATT
Source organism: Typopeltis vanoorti (assembly GCF_054136105.1). Taxonomy (NCBI): domain Eukaryota; kingdom Metazoa; phylum Arthropoda; class Arachnida; order Uropygi; family Thelyphonidae; genus Typopeltis; species Typopeltis vanoorti. The sequence goes on along the minus strand of NC_143564.1, from coordinate 91,681,761 downwards.
TGCATTTTATTAAATTTGTAGAAACATAAAAATGGAAATAAGAGCAAAATAACATTCCTTTTACATAATCCAATACTATCTTTCATAACGTCTCCCAAACTTATTCTCATGGTATTCCTTCCAGCGTGGTAGCAGATGTCCTTAAAATTTAAGAAGCCTTTGTCAAGTATTAATTGGACATTAATTTTTCCAGTTGTATTTCTTGGGATTTGTACCTAATTAATTATTGTTTTATTTACATAGTATAATACTTTCTTGTTAATGCTTGATAATAGTAAATACATTAATAAAATTATGGCAATTTGCTCTTGAGAGCGGATTCTGTTTGTGTTGAACAATTGATTCTTTCATTGGATTTATTATTATCTGTGTATAATCTCCAGTAATTAATGATGCATCACGCACTTCTGCTATGCTATAAAAATACTATCTGCTGATCTTCGCCTGAGCCGGTCTACTTTCCTTTCGCTATTATACTGTTCTTTCAAGCTTGGAAGAAATTGAAAACTTAGCAAGTGCCAACATGAATACTGAAGAAAACAGAACCATCCAAGAGGACAAGTGTCGTTCTAAAAAAAATGACATGTTACTGATATAATTAGTGAGCAAAATGAGTATCGACAAAATTGTGAAAGTGTTCGGAATATGATTCTAGGACAGACTAATCATGGTGGACATGTGCAATCTGTTAGTCGTTGCGGCACTGTCTAGAAGCAAACAGAATGACAATACCGACTCACCAGAAATTGGTCACCTAACCAAGCAGCGTGGACATTGTCGCCATTAATTTTTCACAGTGAAAGTGGACAATCACAGCTGCTATCGTAACAACCAAAATAGTGAAGTTACTGGGGTAGTTTTAATAATCTTAAACGCCATATCTGAAATATTCACAAAACAGCAGAATAAAGATTATCCAGTTAATAATTTGTCACATTATTTTTTTTTCTCAGATAAATTACATACATTATATGAACACAATAATGCATAACAAATACTTTCTCGTACATAAAGTTTTTTTTTAAATAATAATAATAACAATAACTGTTTACAACGTATATTATTATAACATTATAGAATATTCAGTTCACAGAAATATACAAAAAAGAAACAAAGCCTACACAAACGAGGCGAAAAACAGACAACCATCCATGGATAAATGACGACATACTAAATAGTATTACTGTAAAAGAACATCTAGGGAAAAAACTTAACAAGTCACCCAGTAACACACATTTACAAACCTTATACAAAAACACAAGAAATCAACTAACAACAAAACTTCGTAGTGCAAAAAGTCGCTACTATTTCCAAACATTTATGGAATATAACGACAACATTAAGCAAACATGGACTACACTCAACGAATTAGTAACTCGAAAAAAGAAAACTTCAGCACAAGATTTTATTGCAAAAAGCTTCGGTCAGGACACAAACTCAGAGGAACTAGCAGACTCATTCAACCATGCTTTCACAAACAATATCACACAACTTAAAAAATGCAAACTACCAACGATCAACAAACAACTACCGGCACAAAGTCAAAAACAAAGGATGTATTTTCCACCCGTAAAAAAACAGGAACTGACAGAAGCAATCCTCCAACTAAAACCAAAGACCACTCAAGGAATAGACAAAATAAGACACACAGACCTTATAACACACTTTGAACAAATAAATCCAATACTTTTGAAACTCGTGAACATAATATTCGACACAGGCATTATTCCACACCAACTAAAAACTGCAGTAATTACGCCAATATAAAAACACGGCAAAAGAAACGATACTCAGAACTACAGACCAATAGCTACACTACCAGTCATCTCAAAAATTCTAGAAAAAATAACACACACCAGACTACAGAACTATTTACAGAAGTACAACATCATCTCACAAAACCAATACGGCTTTCAAAAAACAGAAAGCACCATCACTTTATTATAAGACATCGCCGACCCAATAAACAAAGCTCTCGACAAAAACAAGTACGCCGTCCTTATGCCGCTTGACTTAACCAAAGCATTTTATACACTTGAACATGACATACGACTCACCAAACTATACTCAATAGGTATAAGAGGAACACTGCATACATGGTTCAGGAACTACCTCTCAAACCGAACACAAGTAACAAAAATAGGTACATGTCACCATCGGGGTATACAAATAAAATACGGTGTACCTCAAGGTGTCATATTATCACCCACTCTATTCAACATATACATTAACGATGTTCATAGCATATCCATAAGAAGTCAAATATTTCATTACGCAGATCACACTGCACTACTAGCAATCCACACAAACATCAACACTGCTCTCTGCAAAGCACAGTAAGACCTAAATGAAATCATAACATACTTCCACCAAAACGCAATTCTAATCAATGGCACCAATACACACATGTTGATAATACACAACCCAAGAATCACACACCCCGCATCGATACACTCTCACACATACCGCTGCATTAACACCAAAAATACCTGCCAATGTTCCGAAATCAAACCTGTAACACATGCAAAATACCTTGGTCTCTATATAGATTTCTACCTTAAATGGACAAAACATATAGAATACCTACATACCAAACTCCGGATCATCACAGAAAAACTCTTCCAAGTTAAAGACATTATTCCATCCAACATAAAAAAATTTCTATATCACGGTATCTGCGAATCCCTACTCAGATAGGGAATAACAGTCTATGCAAACACATCAAACAGCCACCTAACAAAGTTAGAAATATTACACAGGAATATCGTGTCAACAGTGATCTGGACACCTTACACCCAACAACCAATATCCGACAAGCACATGGCGATACACAGAATTCTGAGCATTAAAAACCTGAAACACTACATGATATTAACAAGGAATTACTTCTCCATCACCTATCGAAACAACACAGACACATATCGTATAACACGACCTACAACAACTCTGTACATCTCTACACCCTTCAACAATTCATACGGTTCTTTTGTGAGATCACATCAGATACCCACATAACTCAACAACCTACCCAGAAATTTAAAATAATAGATAACTACAGAACATTAAAACACGCACTCTGGAAAATGGTAGATTTCCAGAGCTTTTATGAAGAGAGTGGGGTTTAGCCTACACTATTTGTGTTGTTGCTACTGTTTATGTATGGGATGTAGGCATTAGATGCTAGTGATTTGTGGTGTGTATATTACTTGTTAATGTTAATGATTTCTAAACTTTGTTGGTATATTTTCCAGAGTTCGTGTTTTAATGTTCTGTAGTTATCTACGTGTTTTAACTTTCTTGGTAGGTTGTTGAATTGCGTGGGTATCTGATGTGATCTCACAAAAGAACCGTGCGAGTTGTTGAAGGGTATGGAGATGTAGAGAGTTGTTGTAGGTCGTGTTATACGATATGTGTCTCTGTTGTTTCGATAGGTGATGTTGAAGTAATTCCTTGTTAATGGCGTGTAGTGTTTCAGGTTTTTAATGCTGAGAATTCTGTGTATCGCCATGTACTTGTCGGATATTGGTTGTTGGGTGTAGGTTGTCTCCAGATCATTGTTGACACGATATTCCTGTGTAATGTTTCTAATTTTGTTAGGTGGCTGTTTGATGTGTTTGCATAGACTGTTATTCCCTATCTGAATAGAGATTCGCAGATACCGTGATATAGGAATTTTATAAAATTTTATAGGAATGGTATAAAGTTAATATACCATTAACACTAATATCTACATCACAAATCTCCAGGATTCAATGCCAACATCCCACACATAAACAGTAGCAACAACATAAATAGTGAAACCTAAATCCCACTCTCTTCACAAAAGCTTACCCAAGTTTCGAAGTAGGTGAGATTAACTCGCTTCACTCAACCACACGTAATCCTTATAACCAAAGAAGCAGATTATGTAATAAAACAATCAGTAAAGTATACAACAATAAAGAAGATACTGAAGATACTGATTATTTTGTGATAATATCATTAATATAATATCCTTATGTAACATGAAAAAATAATGTAATAAATTATTCTTATAATTAAAAAATTATTATACAAAAAATTCTGAATAATCTTCATTGTTAACATTACAAGAACACGTGTTGTAAATACATAATATAAAGGCAAAAAAGTATTATTAAACATTTTAATTGAAATCCAATGTAGAAAATGCAGCACTAAGTGCTGAATTCTGTAAAATTATAAGGTGCAATGTCACTCAAGATGTTTGTTAGTAGTATGGGAGCCTCTAGTGACAAAATATGAAATATGAATAAAAATATATGAAAGATGACGTGCGTGTTTTGCGAGAGAGTTGCAACACTTTTCATACTCTCTTCATACAGCTCACCCAGATTGATCCCTTTCTCCATGACATTACAATTGCAGGAGTATGTTTGAGAGTATTTCTCCAAAACTTTTTGAAACCTAATACATTGGCCATACTTCCTGCTCGGGGTTACATAGGGGCAAACATACAAAGTCGAAAGGCTTTGGCTTGGCTCAAATGGCAAGAAGAACAGAACAACATAACCATACAACATGCACTTTCTGTGGGGGAGGGAAGTCCGCATCGGACCTTATTTTGTCGATGGGAAATGTGGAAGCATTTTATATGATTTCTACGGTTGCTTCTTCCACGGTTGTCAAAAGTGTTACAGGCCAAATACATTCCAACCATACAGAAATACAAACATGATAACCCTTTTTTAGCAAACAAAGGATCGCGAAAACTGTTTTCGTAGCCAAGGATTCAATGTGATCTCAATTTCGGAATGTCAGTTTAATGCAGAAATTTCTGAAAACACAGCCTTGAAAACCTTTATTGCTGCTCTTAATATTCCAGATCCCCTATTACCTCATAGTGCTCTGCATGGTGGCAGAACCGACTGCTACAAAATGTATCACAAAATTCAGTCAGAAGGGGAAGTTATTCACTATTTGGACTTCAATAGCCTTTATCCATGGGTAATGAAATACCAGGTATTTCCTATGGGGAATCCCGAAGTTATTATCGATAATTTCGATTATTCTCCTGGGGTATACTTTGGTATTTGCCATGCAAAAGTGGAAGCACCTACCGATCTCTTTTTACCGGTTTTGCCCATCACAGTTAACGAAAAATTAATCTTCCCCCTGTGTGGAAAGTGTGCTTACGAAATGACCCCATTATGCTCTCATACAGACCGATCATTTACAGGTTATTGGTGCAGTCCTGAATTAGATTTAGCACGTTCTCGCGGTTATAAAGTTATTGAATTTTACGAGGTGTGGCATTTTTCTCAAAAATTTGAAGGGGAAGAAAACTTCTTTGCTCACTATATTGATACCTTTCTGAAGCTGAAACAGAAAGCATCTGGATGGCCTGAAGGTCAAAACCAACAGGCTTATCTGGACGAGTTTTTTCTAAGGGAAGGTGTTATGTTAAATAGTGAACACATTAGCAAAAACCCTGGTAAACGTTCACTTGCTAAGCTTTGTTTCAATTCTCTATGGGGAAGGCTTGGCATGAGAATGTTAAGAACTCAGACCCAGGTGATTTCCTCTTATAAAGACCTCGTAGAACTTTTTTAGATAACAGTAAAGTTATCCAAGATGCCAGGTTAGTTTCAGAAGAGCAGATGATGGTTGCCTACTCTCCTATTGAAGGCACTGAGCCTGAAAATAGGAGAGTAGGGAATGCTGTCATCTCCTCATTTGTAGCTGCCTACGGTAGGATAAAGTTATATGAAGTCATGAAACCTTTGCAAAGACGGCTTTTATACACAGATACTGATTCTGTCGTTTTCATTGAAAAACCCGGCGATTACTCACCGTCCATTGGTCACTACCTTGGGGAGCTAGGTGACGAACTCGACGGTGACTTTATTGTTGGGTATGTTACCACAGGCCCCAAATCTTATTCCTACAGAACGCGGGGGTAAGATTGTGACCAAATGCAAAGGCATTACTTTAAATTCTCGTGCGGCCACTGAGATTAATCTGGAATCTATGATTGCAGCAGTAAGGGGTGAGCCACACAACATCCAAATTCCTGTACCATTTTCTGTCCATAGAGACAAATGGAGCTATCAACTCAAAACGACCTCCGTAACAAAAAGATTTGGATACACTTTTGCGAAGCGCATAGTGTCAACAGACACATGCACTTTTCCCTATGGGTATTTTAAAGGATAATTCCTTACACTCACATACCCCATAAGCAAAAGATGCCATCTATAGGACAGAAAACTAAACAACATTCTAACTGGTAGGTAAAAATCCATAGTTGTTTCCCAACACGATGATTTGCAGTGTCGCCCTTCTCTTTTACATTTTTTACATCAATGTTATTGTTACTATTATTCCACAATAGCTTTTTTTTTTCTTAGAATTAAAAAAGAAAATTTCGTCTTGGCATGATTACATGGTGACTGTGATAAAAAAAAAAAAAATGTTGACAAGGAAATTTTTTGATATTAAAAACAAGTATCTATTTGTTTTTACATGATCTCTGATTATATAAAAATAATCACAGTCTCATTATGTTATCATTTCCGATATGTTCATACATCCATTTACATGTATAATTTCGGGAGCTACTCAGTCAGGAAAAACAACATTCGTGTTGTCTCTCATAGAACATTGTAATCAACTAATCAAACCACCACCGGAAAGAATCGTTTACTTACAGTGAAAATCAAGATAAATGTAAAACATTTACCAATATAGAATTCATGAATGGTTTGAAGTTACCTGAATTTGATTCGAATGTGAGAAATTTACTCATAATCGATGATTTGGTTCACCAGGCTAAGGACAGCACGGAAATAGCTGATGTATTCATAAAAGGTTCACATCACCGTAACCTTAGTGTCCTTCTACTGACACAAAATTTATTCTGTAAAGGTACACATTTTCGTACAATTTCTCTCAATAGCCATTATGTTATTGCTTTTAAAAATCCCCGAGACTCTTTACAGTTTTCTCGTTTAGCTTCCCAAGTATTTCCAGGACAAACGAACGTTTTAGTTCAGATTTATAAAGATGCAACACGGGAACCCCACTCATATTTAGTTTTAGACTTTAGACAGGAAACACCTGATATTTTACGCTTGAGGTCACGGATTTTGCCAGGAGAAGAACCCAATACAGTATTTATCCCTGAATGGCTGATAGACTCAAACGCTATGAATATCTCATCAAGTAGTTATCTCATTCCTCTCCCAAACAAGCAAATGATGCTTTAAAACATTGCACCTCCAGCCAAATCACCACACTCTGTGAAATCTGCAAAAATGTTTTATGTGGAAATATTCCACAACAAAAAAATCAGAAGTCACGCCTACGAAGGAAAAAAAAATTATAAGAGCACTAAGTAACAAATCGCTTCCCTTCATAACCAGAAGAAAACTGGTTTTACAGCACGGAGGAGCACTGTTCCCATTATTAGGCAGTATGATTGTTCCTTTATTGACTTCGCTTATTAGAAAATGAATATGTTTAAAAATTTTACGCTTCTTCAATCACCAGAGGAGCGTGAATTGTACACACTCGATGACGAAATGAGTGCCATTTTAAAAATAAGAAATAAACATGCAGATGAAAAATTAAAAGCATATTTAAATGTTCTGCAAAAGTATTTAGGGTTGAAAAACCAATTGGCTCACACAGAAGGAGAGCAACAGGAACATAGAATACCACGTCCAGAACCTTTACTGAACAAACCAAATACCCAGAACCATTCCCATCAACGTCATCCAGTCCCAGTGAAGAAAATGCTTCCACTCCAATCCCTCCCCGCAAGAGAGCTCGAAGAAGGAGTACCAAATTCATCTCTCTATCTCCCCGAGAGCTGCGTGGGAATAAGAAACTGGTTTGGAAAAAATGGTAAGTGAAAAAACAATTTTTTTTTAAATTATTTTTTTATTTTCAGTAAATGATCTGTAACAGCATTAGTTACTACAATATCATTTAACCACAAATCCTTAGAATGACATTTGCTAATAATATTTTGCATAGAAAGACCACGACATCTCAATATTAAAATATATATCAACTGGATATTTCCCTGTGATTGTACCTTTCAGTTTAACACCAATCTGATTAAAACCGAGTAGAAGACCCAAACCCGAGACCTCCTTGGGAAACAAAAGGTTGTAATCTTTCGGGACTGTCAGAGAAATAGTATTATTTGGGTTCTTTTTTTTAGTAATCACAGAACTCACATCAAACATTGCTTGAAGAAGTTCAGAGGGTGAATTGTAACTGCCATGGGGAATCTTGTACACTTTGTAAAATCCTTCTTTAGACTTTTCGAAAACTTTATTTCCTGTGATATTTTTGTTGTCAATATTGTTGACACCTCCTCCAATTGCACGTATCATATGAAACTCATCGTAACCGGAATCTATGTTATTAAATTCTCCCGGAAGATGAATTTCGGCAAGTGCAACTTCCCATTTACCTTTAAGTCTGATCTCGTGTGGTAATTCCACTTGAAATTTCGTTTGCGTGTTTGTAGGAAACATTTTCATACTGGCATTACTGGGAAGGGTTAAGTAAAACATCTTCGCTAAGAACCCAAGAATTATACGATTAGGGATAACCGAGCCACTTAACAAAATACTGAAGCTTTCCTTTCTGTTTTCGCTGCTTAAGTACTTGTTCGATTAGATACACGCTTACGGAAGTTCATTGGGAATATTAGCCTTTTGCAGTTGAGGTTCATAGAAAGTTCCTTCCACTATCTCTCTGTCCCGACTGCGAACTCTATGTACTACAGGGTTTCTATTAATAACCTGAGCAATAGTGAACAATTCTCGTGTCCAATTACCCCAATACCTTTTTCTGAATTTGTGGGTATCATCACTTCAAACCACACTATCACCTACTTGAAATTTTGGTTTGGTAGTCTCCTCTTGGGTTCCGTACAAATATTTCCAAACACGATCCTCGTTGGGTTACAGGCAAATTCATCAAAAAACAGTTAATCGAAAGACAATTCTTCGAATGCAATTCATCGAAAAAGCAATTCGCCGAATAAACAATTCACCGAATGACAATTTAACGAATGGCAATTCGTCGAAAAGGCAATTCATCGAATGACCAGTTCCTCGAATGACAATTCATCGAACGACAATTCGTCGAAAATGCAATTCATCGAAAAAACAATTCACCGAAATTTTTTCGATGAATTCTTTCATAATTCATCGAAAAGTCATTTTTCTTGCAAACTATTGTTTAGAAAATATTCAGTAACAATGTGGAACGTTACTCATGATACAGACAACATATCGAAGGGGTCATTGAAACGTAATAATTATTTTCTTGCATTTTAGAGCATTTAATGTAAGTGTACATCCTGCTTCATTGTACAGTTAGTGATTTATCTGTAGGGAAGACAGGAGTACCACATGCACTTATCTCCCGAATAACCTCGAAAACATGTAAATGCAGTTAATAAGGGGAGGAATAGGCTAAGAAATTCGTTCTACCAAATTTTGTCACAATAAGTCTAGTCGATTGAAATTAAAAATATCATTAAATTTCATCCAGCCAGAGCGGAGTTGCTAATATCATTTCGGAACTTCTTTACGGAAATGTCATGATAAAAGTGATCCATTACGAACTAAAACTGTACCGTGCATTCAGCTTCTTGTTCTGAAAACTTCTGGCAATTTATTCTTACAATTCATTTGTAAATATATAGGCTGTGTATTTTTAATGCCTGGAAAAGAAACTTTTTTCCCCCCTGGAATCATTCATTCATTATTTGGTGCCACAAGTAAACATGTGGAGAGCAATTAACTTTTCTTAACAATTAAATAGAATCTACACAACTCTTAGTGACTGATCTTCAGGGCCGTTCCGTGGGTTTGCGCCGCCTGAGTGCAAAAGTTTCGGGCCCCCCTTCCATTAAAAATTAAAAGATCCCGAAGTACAATAACACGTTACGAATCATTTTATTATACTGCACATTAAGAGGAAATCTCTCTCTCTCTCTCTGTAAAAAATATAGTTTATGATCCTTTTTCATTAACGTATGAATTTTTATTAGCTAATGCTGCTATTTAGAATTTATGATCAGAGATGTTGAAGCCTAGATTGATATCATGGCTTTTAAGACGTCATTAAAATATTTTTTTTAAGGGGAAGGGGCGGAAAAATATGCTACTGCACGTGGCGACAAAATTTCTAGGGCCGACCCTGGGCCAGTCCTGGTGAATATGGTGTTTGAGGTAGATATTGAAATCCCAAGTCGTATATTGTCTGTTGGATTTCATAAGCAGGTGTATTGTCCTGCAACAGCAACACGCCTCTGTTTAGTTTCTCGAACCGATTTTCCTTCAGTACCTCCTTCAATTCCTTCAGAGCTGCTGTAACAGTTTCACCTTTCTTGAGGTAAGGTAAGGATTACACCATCCTTGTCCTAAAAGACAATGGCAAGAACTTTCCTTGCTGACTGTTTGGTTCGAAACTTCTTTGGCCATGGAGAACCTTTGTGTCTCCACTCCATTGACTGTTGTTTGTTCTCTGGGTCATAGTGACGAAGCAATGTTTCATCAACAGTTAGAATATGAGCTAAAAAATTTCACGAGGATGAAATCCCTTGATGAAATGTTCTTTTAACATCTCAACTATATCCGCCTCAGTGGATATCATTCACTGCAACCAGTATGCCCCGCCAAAAAATCGCTTTCCGAACGAAGTAGGATAAATAGTAGTTATAAATAGTAGGATAATAAAAAGATATATACCTCTCAAAATAATCCAAAACAAAAAAAAATAAAATAAAATAAAAAATTGCACACACATCTTCGCCCCCACACGCCTTATAATTCATTTTTCGGTGAGCTGTATTTTCGATGAATTGTGATTTTTCGATGAATTGTTGTTTTTCGATCAATTGCGTTTCGATGAATTGTCTTTTCGATTAACTGTTCGTCGGTGAATTGCTTTTTCGGGGAATTGTCTTTAGATGAATTGCTTTTTCGATTAATTGTTGTTCGATAAACTGACTTTCGATGAATTGTTTATTCGGTGAATTGCTTTTTCGATGAACTGTTGTTCGATAAATTGCCTTCGATGAATTGTCTTTCGGTAAACTGTTTTTCGATGAACTCTCCGGATACCCCTCGTTGTGAAGGTTAACTTGCGAAGCAGCCATACCGATAGTGCGCTGTGGTGTGAGGTTATAAGTATGTACAAGGGTCGGCAAAACTTTCGTATAACGTTTACTTTTAGTATACGTCATCCATTTGTAGATCTTTGTTTTCAATGTTCTGATAAATCTTTCTGCAATGGGTGCTTTCATTTCACTCCTGGTCGTGTAGAAATGAATATTATGGTTTTTAAACATTGTACGAACTTTCTTGTTGCAAAACTCTTTTCCTTGATCAGTGTTTATGTAACATGGCACTTCCTCTTTAAAAATAGACTCGAAAGCATTAACAACATCGTCTGCTGATTTCTTCTTCAGTGTTCGAACCCACGCAAATCGGGAAAAACAATCAATGCATACAAGAAGGAAACACACACCCCCATTCTCTTTTGCAAGGGATGACATATCTGCCAAATCACATTGAAAAGTGTGTAAAAGTGTCGGGACTTTGATTTGATTGCGTTTGTTTAAACTTTCTTCTAATAGGTTTATGTCTCACATAAGTAGGTTGTGTTGCTAACCAACTTTTCACGGTTTCATGTGACAAATTTGTATGTTTCTGTAAAGCTTTGATACTTCCAAAACTAACTACTGTACTAGGATTGTAGTAATCTGCTAACTTTTCCATTACTATCAATGATTTTTTTTTCTTTGCAGGTGAAAATCAAGAAACATCGCAAAAGTGCCAGATACTTGCTTTTATAGCAGTACTGGTAATATTAGTGACCGGAGAAATCGCCATAATCATTTGGGAAGTAGTATCAAAATCAGGCAATCAAACATGCCTCATCAAAGAAATGTTACGCCAAGAAAAACATCATTTGCATTGGTGATATATGTAAATTCAATTCCTATTTCTGCATATTGCAATGTAAATAATATCTGTGAAATAAATATGTAAACTTAAAAGAACAAACAGTGTCTTTGATGTGTTATGTATGTTTAAGTAAGAATACGTTGGAAATCACCGTGAATTCACACACGATTTGTTTATTTATTTATTGAACTTAATGATCTTAATTTAGACAAATCAAAATATTCGGATGAATTATGAATAAAATATGAACTTGATTAGAATATGAATATAGAAAAAATACAGATGAGCTATGGAAAAAAAAACTGTCTGTGTGTTTGAGTGACACCAGTATATAATTAATTATTCAGAAAAGTTCGAAAGACTGTCGCCATCACGACTTACTCTAAGAATTTCTACCCTTTAACAGTAAAGAAATACCCCAAATTGTATTGGAAAAATTAGTACAACCATCTATAGAAGAAGAAAAAAAAACTGTATGTTTGAGTGACATAGCATATAATTAAATTATTCAGAAAACCTCGAAACTGTGAATTTCCAAACACATAACGTCACGATTCTTATCTCTAAATATCACCCACAAGGCAATAAACGAACCCAAAACATCACGTGATTTCCCCAACAGACGAGAGGCCCCAGCGAAATTCCAAACATTCAAAACTCAATAACAACAAACATTCACGTCACGATTCCTTATCTTATCTTGATCTTCATCTGGTCAGAAGTGTTCACCAATCACGGCACGTTTCCTTATACACTAATATATCTCCCTTTTCCATTCAAAACAACAACGTCACTTATTTACAACTAACAAATGACGTCACTGATATTCATCTGACAACAACAAACATTCACGTCACGATTCCTTATCTTATCTTGATCTCCATCTTGTCAGTAGTGTCCACCAATCACGACACGATTCCTTATCTCTAATATATCCCCCCTCTCCATTCAAAACAATAATGTCACTTATTTACAACTAACAAATGATGTCACTTATCTACATCTCATAACAACACACACCCACGACACGATTCCTTATCTTATCTTGATCTTCATCTTGTCACTAGGGCACCACCAATCACAACACGAATCCTTATCTCTACCATCACCCATAATGCCATACGCGAACCAAAACACAGCAACTGAAGCCATTGACACATATGCCCACAGGGAAATTCCAAACATTCCAAACCCATGAAGCCACGCCCACAATGACGTCAACCAACACGTCACGATTCCTTATCTTATCTTGATCTTGATCTTGTTCAAACCGTCACCCCTACTACTTTTGTTGTATGTGTAAATATTTTAGCAATCAATAAAAAAATATTATCATTATTAGTAGTCAAGGATCTGGATGGAGCCTACGACAATACCATAATATACGTTTCCGAATACTTAACGACGTATTATCAGAAAATATTCTACCAAACAAGGAAAGTAAAAACAGAAAACAATTACCAGTTTATATGGATAAGAGACAGCAAAATATTCCTTAAAAAGACACATGGAGCAAAGCCAATCCAAAGAAAATCAGTATAAGACCTCAATAGGCTGACACATTAAAAAGAACACTGATGAGTCGTAAAGAAGGGAATAACAAACCAACCCACATGGACGCAGACCACCACGCAGATGTAATCACCGCGGAACATGACAACTGCCACATTCTGAAATCGATAACATAATGGAAACAAGTGACTATCCCCCCAAAAGGACTATCTATTCTCCACATCAACATCAGGAGCATTCAAAAATACTGGTTGACCCTGCAAGCTTATCTGAAGGAAGATATAGACAACATAGACATTTTAATACTGACTGAAATATCTACGACAAAAGAAGAGATAACCATCTACCAAATGCGAAATTTCTAACAACAAATGCACTGCAGACAAACTAACCGAGGCGGTGGTATACTAATATTTACCAAATATAAACTATAAGTAACAGATATAAACTCTAAACTAGAATACTCAGAAAACATATGCATCGAAATTAAAAACATCAAACAAGAAAACACCTTGATATTAAGCGCAATATACAACTTAAGCACCACAAATTTCTTAGATAAACTAAACAAATGGCTATCAGCCACGAAATACGGCACCTGAGAATACTTCATAATAATAGAAGACATGAATATAAACATTAAGAACATAAATAACAACACAGAAAACTACCTAGACCTCTTATTAACATATAAGATAATCCTATCCATACAGTCGTACACACGAGAAGAGAGATAGTCGGAAATACAACAACCTCATCCTGTATTGACCATATTAATATACGGGAACCTCCAAATAACCACACAGAAGCCGTCATAACGTGCAACCTGGCAGACCATTATTTCCCAGCATTACAGTTACACTCAGAACTAGAATCCATAAAACTCACTGAGACTACAAAACCTTATAATTGCATCCTAAATGAAACAATAATAAACGACGAAATCAGAAAAACAGACGGATGCAGAAAGCATCTTTAGACTCTGCTGAAACTGTATATAATAGTCTTAAACTTGCGTTTAACAAAATATATAACAAAGCATTATCAAAAATAAAAATACGCCCCCACACGAGACAGAATTCATACATAACAGACAACATATTAACAGACATACAAAGAAAAGATGCCCTATGGAAACAATTTAAGAAGTCACCAAACAATATCGCTTTACAAGCTGAATACAAAAGAAAACGGAATCTCCTAACAACACAGATTAGAACGGCAAAAAGAAACTGCTACAGCAACAAATTACCAACAGCTCAGAACGACAGAAAGAAAACCTTGCACATGATTTCTGTTTGTATTGTCCAGTATTTCATTAATCATGTGCAAGATTTCCTTTATGTCGTTCTTGAGGTCGCAATAAAACATAGGTTTGCTTGCGACCTCAAATCCCTCAAACGGTTGGCAAATAATTTTAATCTGCACTTCGTGAACTCTGTCCAAAATCTACAAGAAACAACCTTTCCTCACACAAAGAAACATTCTCCACTAAATCCACGAGCAACCAGGTCGATGTGGTTCCCCACAATAACAAAAGAAGAACTATCACTTACAATTCAACAAATTAACCCTAACAAAAGACCGGGGACAGACGGAATTAGACCAAACGACATCAAGAAACACTCGACCAACCTAAGTCCAGTTATACAAAAACTGTTAAATAAAATCTTCGAAACGGGACACATACCTGAAACACTAACGACTGCATTAATCACACCCATACATAAACATGGAAAAAGAAACATTATAGGTAATCACAGACCCATCGCCGCATTTTCTGTAATCAACCAAATCATGGAGCGCATCGTACACTGCAAACTCTCCACATACTTTGAAAATTTTCAAATCATACCCACAACCCAATACGGTTTTCGAAATAATAAGGAACAGCAACACTCCTTGAAGATTTCACAGACCTAATAATCGCTGCATTGGAAAAAACTGAATAGAATTAGTCGTTTTCATTGACCTAACAAAAGCATTTGACACACTAACACACAAAACCTTGTTAACGAAACAAACACATATCGGAATCGGAGGTCGCCAACTCCAGTGGTTTAAAGCATACGTGGAAAACAGGAAGCACATCTCATGTATAGGATCAGCGCAGAGCAAAGAAGTACCGGTAACCTGTGGCGTACCGCAAGGAGCTGTCCTATCTCCCATTCTATTTAACATATACACACACGACATAAGCCATCTTCCCCTAAAAAGTAAAATCTTCCAGTACCCAGGGGACACGTCCATGGTATCCATTCACAATAACGCAAATATCCCTTACACAAATACGCAGCACGACATCAATCAAATCACTAAGTGGCTAACAGAAATCGGCATATATATATATAAACCCTGAAAAAAAAGAAAAGCTAATGGTAATCAAAAACCCACAAACCCTACCCATAGAAGCTAAATATCGCACTATTCGACATCCATCCCCCAATACGCAAAGCGCCGATCCTAAAACCACAACCATTACACAGGTGAAACCAACACTCTATCTCGGACTTAATTTCGATGCTGATCAAAGTTGGAATAGCCATATAAACTACCTACACAACGAACTCAGCATAATAGCAAGCAAACTATATCGATTGAAAGATATTGCCCCGAAACACACAAAAATACTAATCTATAAAGCATTATGTGAAAACATTTTAAGATATGCAATCACATCATACACATTCTGCACAGAATACAAACATAACAGTTTACAATGGTTACAAAATAAAATGGCAAAACTGATGTTCTAGGTAAAACCTACGCTTATGTGGGCAGGATGGACAGAACACAAAATATTTAAGATGAAAAACTCATACCACTACACAGTCATATTAAAATACTACTTCAGTCCAACCTACAGAGTAACCATAACAACATATCAGATAACAAGACCACAGTCAACAAACTACATAACATATGAGTACAGTAATCACTACGTAAAAGCCACCCGAAACTTCTACGTACCTGACATGATAAACAAACTGCAGTTCGACGACAGAAACCTAAGGACCTTCGAAATTCCCCTCTCTCTCTCTCTCTCTCTCTCTCTCTCTCTCTCTCTCTCTCTCTCAGTCACACACACACACACACACACACACACACACACACACACACACACACACACACACACACACACACACACACACACACACACACACACACACACACACACACACACACACACACACACACACACACACACTATAACAAACCCCCTCTCAAAAAACACCATTATTACAAGGACGCAAACGTACCATACTCAAATTCAACCCCACTTGCAAAAATAGTTAAACCGTGCACAAACAGTAGTAGTCTTCTAAGCACCTACCTAAAAACAGTAAAATCAATACCTGGCTTCCGACGGGTATAGAAACAAAACCACGAAACCTTCGCTATCTATTATCTTCCTCAGATAAGTTATGCAAAGCTTCAAGGAAGAAATCAGAAATGCCACCCAAAGAAACAAGTAAATATTATAATCGATGTAATAAAAAGTGAATCATTGTAAATTTAAAGGGATCATTGTAAAGATGTATGTGAAAAAAAGAAGTAAAACACATTGTTAAAATCATTACCGATGCAATTTAAATAAGATATTTTCCTAGCATTCTGTACAGGAAAAAAATTATATAGATAGATATATAATCGTGTAATTTATCCTGTGTAACTGAACTATAACTGATTGTAAACTATTTCAAAAATCGTTATTACTACTAATAACACACAAATTGTTGTGCTACATGACTTGCGCACTGTACAAAGTATGAGATAAATTGGATTCTGAATTGAACCACATGTGAAAAATTGTAGTATTACCTCTTAAATTGTATGCAATCATATTAAATTATATGTATTATTTAAATATGAGTAGTCCTTATAAGGACTGGCTTAAAGGGGCGAAGCAAGAATGCTTTTCATCTTACCCGTTATCTGAAGAGGACAGTGTAGGGATAAGGTGTTATTGAGCTATTAAAGCTCTGATCATGGCAGGAGGGTAACAGCAATAGCCGAGCCTTAGTTAGAACTTCATTGGCTACATCATTGCCATCCATTACCCTCCAAGGGTATTAATCACCGCATCTCACGGTCGATTAAATTTCCATCTATTAAATATGAGTATTATATGTATACATAAATTATAGTTATAATCAAATTGTATGAATGCGCATGTAATTTATTAGACAGATAATAAGTATTATTTGACATTGAAACAAATATTATTATTAATTGAATAATTGAAGAATAATTTAAATGCAAAGTAGAAAATGAATCACCTAGTGCTGAATTTCGTAAAAATTGCAAGTTGGAATGTCAATAAAGATGATTATTGAAATTGCGTAAATATTTTAGAAATCAATGAAAAAATATTTTAAAACATTAATAATAATAATATTATTATGCTAACATTGCTATTAAAATATAAATGTATGAGAGAAAGAAAATTTATCTATTTCGAGAGAGAGTTTTTATTACATGCAATGAAGAGGAGGAGGAATGATTGGAGCCCTATAACAGTAGAGACAGTTCTGCAAAATCTCAAAAAGAAAGTCATTGTGAAATGCACAAAAACAAAATTCATTAATATAGATGTCTGATACCTCTTTAACATTTATTTGAACTTCTGAAAATTTTAAAGGTTACTTGGTCCACTATTTCTGCAAAATCTCAAAAAGAAAGTCATTGTGAAATGCACAAAAACAAAATTCATTAATATAGATGTCTGATACCTCTTTAACATTTATTTGAACTTCTGAAAATTTTAAAGGTTACTTGGTCCACTATTTCTGCATTGTTTTTGGTAACTCATAATGTTGCCATTATGATATCTAAAATATTACGCTAATATTACTCCGAATGCATATCAAAATCCAACCTGAATATTCATATCAACTTTCCATTGCAATGTTTCTATTTCTAAAGAATAATATAGTATATATCATCATTCATAATACATAATTCATTGTTTACTGATGCGCGATTTTGAAAATTGCAATATCATTTTCTATGTTGAATAAATTTAGGTTTAAACGGAAGTTTGAAAAATGTGATGTAGAGATTTTAGGTTTAAGTGTATTAAGACTAAAATCATCTATCACGATAAAGCACATTCAATGAAATGATTATTCCTTCACTTTCAAAGCAACTGAAGATGGCGCTGATCTTGGCATTGATTCTAATGATTTTATTGTAAGTAATTTTCCCACAACAATTCTGTTTGATATAGATTCTACATGTCAAATTTCGTTAAATTCTGCATAGCCAGATTTATTAATATTAATTGGAATCGTTTTACTACTGTGTGTGTGTGTGTGTGTGTGTGTGTGTGTGTGTGTGTGTGTGTGTGTGTGTGTGTGTGTGTGTGTGTGTGTGTGTGTGTGTGTGTGTGTGTGTGTGTGTGTGTGTGTGTGTGTGTGTGTGTGTAATTATTTGGATAATCTCTGATCTGTAATGGGCATTTGGTTATCTCTCTATGTAATAATACAGGCTTGTCGTTCGAACGAATAAAGGGATGTGATACATGATATGTTTCTATGTTTCCATGGTTCAGTGTGCGTAACAATCAGCTAATATGAAATAATATCTACCTGACCTTAATTATGTCTACTATTATATCTGAATGAATACAAATGATGTTATGGATTTCAGAAATATTTTAATATTGCTTGTTTCAAAGAATGTTATATATTTACTCTGAAGACGGTGGCAGACTGATAATGACAACCTACCTTTTATTGTATCAGATCTATATGTGGATGATTTGAGGAATATAACTAGGAATTGAGTTGTATCCAGCAATTCATTTGCAGATTAGTGCATTGTTCTGACGCTGGCTAAGTTTTTTTAGGACACGTAATATATATCTTTGGTTAAATCATAGAAATGAATGATCCAAAGTTAAAATCAAACAACAGATCTTGCACATAGCGATTCTGTTCGTCGGTGAAATATCAATTTGCTCTGAAATTAGTCGAGATATCAATTTCGTTGTCCCTCATTCAAGTTCTATAATACGTCTGTCAAGTTCACTGCTCTCATTATAGTCACATCCTAAGAACTCTCAAGCAGAGCGGTAAGATGAACTGATGCTTGTTTAGTGTTCATGAGTGTCATCTATATACTAAACCCTAACATTGGAAAAGCAGATGTAATATGAAGATTGTTACTTACATATCCTTCGTTCTCTATAGCTGTACTAATTACTTTGGCTATAGCAAAGGGACATACGATCGCTTTGAAACTAAGATCTTTTCTCTTTAAGCATATTATAACCTCAAAATTAACTAATCTGGAATAGAGTCCTGAAACAATATAGTAAAATACGCTATAATTCAAATGGTTACATATGTGATATTTTAAGAATTTTTCTATAAGCTTCTGATACTGTTGCCTTTTATGATAATCTTATATATCAGGAGTTCAATCTGCAATATAATACAGTATTGCAAGGCACACAGAGGAAGTGAACGAAGAATAAGAACATTTTGTTCAGTAATTTTATATTGAACTGCAAAGAGGAAAGTTAAATCAGATGCAGTGTTTAAACACTCCGTATGTGTTTTAACAGATTTGGAAAGGATGAGAATACTGATTCGAATTCTGACGAATCATGATTATAGAATGGAGAGTAAAAAGCAAATTACTGTTACTTTTTTCTACCTTATAGGATCGCATTTCACAAAAGAATTCTCTGTTTTTTGACTTATTCTTCTTCCTATCGTCTCAAATGTTTAATTTCGGGTATTTCTTTCTTGTTGTTTATCATTAGATCATATTCAATCTGCCTGTTTTCTTTTTTTCTTACTCCTCCAATCTGTTATTTTCCTTTGATTATTCTCTCTCTCTCTCTCTCTCTCTCTCTCTCTCTCTCTCAGTATTACGGTCTATCAGTTTATAATTTGTTTAATAATGTCATAATAAAGAAATGGGTGAAGGGTATTATAATAATAATAACCATTAATAATCATGAAAAGAAATGTTAAGAAAAAATGGAGAAGGCGGAGAAGAAGGCAGGGTTCACTTTTCATTAAAGAAATAAAAATAATAAGAAGCTATTCTTCTCATAGATGAGATATACTTAATAAAGTTACTATAATGATCTCCTCGATTACAATACAAATATTATTAAAGAGGAAAGCTATTTTCTTGATTAGATTACAGGAGAGAGAAGTGATCAATATTTCAGGAATGATTTTGTTCTATTAAAGAAACCTATTTATTAAATTCCACTCATTTCTTTATCTATAAAACATAAGACAGAAAAGTACGTAATATGATAGTTCATGTTTCTAATCTTCTGTTCATTATATATTTCAAAAGCATCTACGTTATTGTCAATTAAAATGTAAGAATCGGCAATTTGGACTATTTAATGTTAACTAAGGCAGTGAGCTCTGTGTGGGTGTATTACTGATGTCAACCGTTGTTATTTTTTTCAGCGGTTTGTCAGTTCTGTTACAAAAAAAATAAAAATAAAAAACATTACTGAAAAGTCACCCTCCCTTTAAAAAATACTTCATATTTTCGGGTCCTAGAAGGGGGGTTCTAATGTGTAACTTTCTAACCGAATTTCTAACCAATATTTTTTCATTAGACTGAGAGAATTTTGAAGGAATATTAATATACCAATTCCATCCGTTCTACAAACTCATTAAAATTGTAATACTTATAAAAATACTCTAGGAATAAGGATGATTAGATCATCTTAAGCTGTAGAATACAAGCTTGTAACGTTTGCAAATTCAGGTCTCTAGAATTATCTACCACCTAAAGACTCACAAACATTCATACAGCTGGGACATTCGGATTTATTGCTTGATTTAGACTGGTAAAGTTGCCCATTGAACCAATCAGATGACAAAGACGATATGCATGTTGAATTAACGAAATTAATTTTCTTTTAAACACCCAGTTTGCATAAAATATATATATATAACAAAAATAGTAGAACACAATTCGTTTTACTTTTAATCATTATCGTGAAGTAACGTGTTTTAGAAGTAGAATACGATCACAATTAAGCGAGAACAACGCATTATTTCTTAAAAAATATTATTATTGGTTTTGATGATAAAATTCAAAACTTAAAAGAAATAATAAATATTCAATAATTACATAACGACTGAGATGTCTTTCTGTCATTATTCAACATTCACTGATTAGTAGATAAATCGCCTACTAAACATAATGGATAGTGTCCATTCTATGGACTTACAGGCCTGTAAGTAGGCAAACGTAGAAAAATGAGGATGTACATTTATCCATAGATATCTGGAAACGTTAAAAACAGATGTATGTTCAGTTCACTCTTTCACATAATTTATCGCCTGACGTTTTAATAATTTTAATGAATGTACAAGAGATCCGTCCTGAGAGGTCTAACTAATTGCACCAAAGTAGGAAAGGAATCTCGGGAATTTCATATGATATGCTTGCTTTCACAGTTAATTCCCGAAATATTCAAAGTAAACAAACACACTCGGTTATAATTTGTAAGGATCTACATTTTTCTTTTCATATGAAATGACACCAGTGCTGATATCCTTGCTATTCTTTGGTAGGAAGTGAGCATTGCATCACCTTAAACATTTAAAACGTTCAGCCTCCTGTTAAAATATCTAGCTCGCCAGACAAGCATTTGTCTTTGGCTGTTGTTCCCCTTTTTCAGGTAAAATGCCAATCACATTCTCCTTCGGAATAAGGCTACATGTTTCTCCAGAAAATCTTGCTGTTCAGAAAAACTGCAAATTCGTTAATGATGAGCTAAACATTCTGCACATATCCTATATATTTTAATGCTGGTCCCATATACGAGAGGTTGGCTGGACAACCTATTGTATGTTAGTACTGTATATGGGTAATGGGTTAGGAAAGGAAAAACTTGTTTACATTTGATTTAACGGCCTCTATGTTGTATTCCTTGGGAAGACTGTTCCAGAGTACAGCAGTAGCAGGGATGAAGGGGGGGGGAACGAAACTTGTTCTGTGGGTCTCAAGGTGTACTGTGAAAGGATGTTGGGCAGCAGCTGTACGTGTTCCAATGGGCTTAGTACAGAGTGGGGGAATTATTGAGGCTGTTTCAGCTGAATATTTCCCATGGAAATATTTATAGAATACACAAATTGCAGAGACCAAACGTCTATGTGAGAGTGAGGGGAGCGATATGGTAAGAGATAGGTCATTTATCAGTCTAATTGCTCTCCTCTGTATTGAGTCAAGCATTTTGAGGGAGCTTTTTGGATTTGATTAAAATGAACGAATATCTCGTTTTGATTTTTGTTGGACTAGACGCGCCTACTGACTGTTAGTATTAGTGCACTATGAGCTTGTAAACTTCCTATCTTTTGGAATACGAGTACACAGAGTGCACATAATTCGAATGTTTGAAAACACTTAAAGAGATTTAACGTTATTTAGAATGTTTAAGCAATCCAATGAATGTCCTCCACTATCTGATCATAATATCCCTACATCTCTTCGTAGTAGGTGGATATAGCTTTATACATTACAACCATGGTTAATAGATATGAAAGAATCCCATGGTCTTGCAATCTTAATAGACAGTAATATTGGCCGTACTGTTCATGTTTCGTCAGATGGTGTATTTCCAATGCTGGATTTGGATATTTAGTTTTAATATTTGCTACTTACTTCTGTTTTCCTGCATGCTGTTTTAATGGTTATTAATTATAAATATATTTAGCATATTTTGATGATACATGGAAAAGTAAACGGCAGATTACATCAGCAATACTTTTAATAACTGAGATGCACTGAGATTCTGTTATAATACTGAATTTCAAGTGGAGTATTCATAATATGTAATTTGCTTTACTGGTAATGGTGTTCTTGTCTGAATCCTTCTTTTCAATAATGTGTACATATAATTACTTCCTTCGGTCACGTAGGCATCACTACATCTCCATGCTACTTCAAACAATTAGCATATATACATATTCACGTACAAGCATAATTGAATTCATTACTTAATTAATATACATAGCTTCACCAGTTGCACAAGCACCTAATTTATGCGTCATTATATATGCAGAATGACAACGTGGTCATTAGGTTGTGCTATCAATCACAATTAATATATCAGTAATATAAGGCTTTCCAACCTACTGTAAACTAAAATAATTCGTGTGAACTCGACTATAACTATTTTAAATTAATTATAATTATAATTATTTTAAATTAATGCAATTCTATTAAATGAAATTATAGTGATTATAGTAATGAACATCTACGTACAAGATACTAATAAAGAAACATGTTTCAGTGGCTAATTTATTGAATGATTTTTAGTAAAAAGCCCTTATATCAACTCTAGTCCTATGTGTAAAACCTCTATATCACTAAGGATTCTATATTAAAATCTTTATTTCAAAATGGGTCCTATGTGGAATATATGAAACTTCTGAATATTTGAAACGTTATGTTTACTTAGCATCTCAAATTACGCGGTTTTATTATTACCTTAAACTGACTTTTAAAATGAGAAATCAAATATTTTAAGAATTGAACATTAAAAATATCTTATATTAGTTGCTAGAAATTCTGTCGTCAACTTAGAGTTTTTATGTGATCCTCCCATATGGTTGTAAACTTATGTATACGTTAGTACAGCGGATGGATTAGGGGGTCAATAGTCCAAAAACTTCTCTAGAACCAAACATTTTTCTTAATCAAGCCGCTTCAAGTCTATAAGAGATAGTGGTACTTTTACTTGGGTGGTTTGAAAGGTCTTGGCCTCAACCATAAATAGCAATACTATCGGTAAGATTTTTTTCGAAGTTCGTGCATCTGTCATAAACATCGATGTGAAATTGCAAGTCATTTTATCAAGTAGTTTTTTATACACGTGGGAGAAGCCAAATTGTTGTCTGTATCCCTTGAAATGGATAAAATTGAGTATCGTGCGGTTATAAAATTCTTTGTAAAAGAAAGTTTAACGCCAAAAAAATTCATTCAAGAAGTTCATAAAAGTTTATGGGCACTCTTCTTCGTTTTCGAGAAACGGGCTGCCGAGTTTAAACGTGGCCGTACCAGCCCTGAAGGTGATCCACGTGAAGGACGTCCAAAAAGTGTAACAACACCAGAAATCATTGATGAATGCACGATATGGTATTGGATGGCTTACGACTCAAAGTGCGTGAAATTCTGAGAATATAGGTATTTCAAAAGAACATGTAAGATACATTTTGTAGGAAATGCAAATCAAAAAGCTTTGCGCAAGATGGATGCTGCTCAGATCAAAAACGCAATCGCATGAAAACCTCAAAACATTGCTTGGAAGTTTTAACAATAAAATAAAACTGATTTTGTGCATCGATTTATTACTATGGATGAGACTTAGATTGACCAGTACACACCAGAATCTAAACAGTAGTCAAATTAGTGGACAGAAGCCGGTTGTTCACCGCCAAAGAAGACAAGATGATGGCATCGGTGTTTTGGGCAGCTAAAGACATTTTATTTATTAATAACCCTGGAATATTATTCCGATCTTTTAATCAGACTACATGAAAAAATTCGTGAGAAAAGACCCGGTTTGCAGAAGAAAAAAATTATCTTTCATCAGGACAATGCACCTGCCATAAAGGTGTTTTGGCAATGGCAAAATTAAGGGATCTGCACTATGAATTGTTAGGACAACTACCCTATCAGTGGCTCCCTCTGACTCCTATCTCTTCCCAAAACTGAAACTCTTCCTCGATGGTCAGCGTTTTTCTTCGAATCAAGAGGTGATTGCAGCTGTAGAGGGGGTATTTTGCAGGTCTTACTGAGGACTACTACAGCGACGAGATAATGGCGCTGGAGCATTGCTGGAATAAATATATTAGTCTCAAGAGAGATTATGTTGAAAAATAAAAATAATTTTGTAATTATAAATTCGTTTTTTGATTATTAGGCAGAAAACTTTTCAGCCCATCCACGTACACACGTAATGAAATTCATCTGCCATCCAAGTTTGTTTTCCTGCAAAATAATCTGCGATACATCCTCTATCGATATAATTTTGGGATAATAATGATTGAAATAATCGAAACTTGGATCTCTCTCTAGTGGCAATAATTTATATTCCTAGCAATCGATATATTAACCTACTGGGCTAAATTAATTGGCCATTTAATTTCTAAATTAATTTCATGT
This sequence comes from Typopeltis vanoorti, assembly GCF_054136105.1. Classification (NCBI taxonomy): domain Eukaryota; kingdom Metazoa; phylum Arthropoda; class Arachnida; order Uropygi; family Thelyphonidae; genus Typopeltis; species Typopeltis vanoorti. The sequence goes on along the minus strand of NC_143564.1, from coordinate 91,656,133 downwards.
TTATTTACCCAAAATACTTCAACAAGTGTATTTATCAAAAACTTTCGCAGGTTTTCATCACCGCTCATTATAAGTCGTTAGTCTAATCAAGAAACGTCGCTTCATCGGAATAAAATTCTTTGGACGCTCACAAATTCTGCACGTATTCTGAGCGCTTCCAAAGATAAGTTTTAGTCGCAGCACATCTGTTTCTTGGATGTACTGTACTTCGTAAAATGATGTGAATGTAAACATTATTTATTATATTATTCAAACAGCCTCTTAAGAAACTCCAAGCTATCCGTATATTCGCGAAGAACAGTACAGAAATTCAGTGGAGAAAATTCAGTTCTCCACTGAATTTTAAACACTGTACACTACACTACACTGCATTTTTAACTTTCAATTAGTATCATTAATTAAGTGACACCTTCAGGTCCCCGAGGTTAGCCTGGTGGCTATGCGCGTCGCAACCATATGCCTGGGAAAGGGGTGTCCTGGATTCGATTCCTGTTCTCGACGTGAATCAAACGAAGATTAGGTTAATTTAAAATTTGTGAGAAAATCTCAGCCATAGCCAAGTGGCTGATCTTGGGCATGTACAGCAGGGATTTTCTCTCCAGTTTATCTGGGGTTTTCCGTCCTAGGCAAACCGGTCCCGTGAACACACACGGATTACAGTCATGAGTACTTCCCTTAGGGGATGCAGCAGAGGAGTGATGATCCGGCTACATTAATTCGTCTTGAGCCCCGTCATTGGGGGGCGCTTAACTCGTCCTAGGTCTATCTGTCTCATCCGATCTCATCCGATCTATCCTATCCTAATCGATTCTATCCGATCTATCTCATCCGTCCTAGGATGAGATAGATCGGATAGGATAGGACACTTCCAGGGAATCCAATTACTCATCGAGGAAGGGCACCTACTCTACAACTCTCCGTCTCCACCACTGAATCCACCAACTACAACGAAGCGCAACTACCATCATCTACACTAACGCCATCTACCGCCCATCACCATTAGTATTTTCACAGACAATCACAAGCATCCATGCCTACAGCGGATTAGAACCCACATCCTTATGGCTGGAGAGCGGATACGCTAACCACTAGGCCAACCAGACCAATTTAATTAGTGTATTAAATTCAGATTGTCGTAGACTTGGGTGATTATGAATAACACTTGGTGACTCGGAGCAAATAAGGTCGAAAATCACGATTAAGAACACTCAACTGCATCTTCCAATTTGTTGTTATGAATACCATCAATGAAAGAGATGTGAAAGCCTTCCTCAATTTAAAATTAAATCGGCAAAGCTTTCAGTAAAAGTATATTAAAATACGTTTAACCTATTAACACACATATAGTCGTAGCAGAACTGTAAAATCACGCAATAATTTCATTCAATCAGTTTTATTCACATGTTATGAACTTCCTTTTTTTTTTACGTATAGTCATTAAAGAGATCTACAAATAAAGTCGACAGTTTCACATGGACCATCCTGTGTATATTGCTTCTTGTGAATTCTCTGCTATGTGATTAAGTATTAAAGAAAATTATAGAAAGATAGGGAAGTGTTTACATTTCGTGTAAACTAACTGAGAATTTAAATATCCAGTTGTTAAATATCTAGCCATCCAGTATACAGTATCCAGTTGACGATGTTTCTGATCCCACTGTAGACGAACTTTCGTGTTCTTCACAGAAATACTGCCAGTACCGATCCTCTTCGCGCATAGTTCGAAGAACATAGTTCGATATGATATGGGTTAAGGAATACTCTGCATTAAATGCTTCGGTTAATTGCTTCTCACGGGAAGTTTGTTGGCCAAACAAGCCTTCTCAGACGACGCGATCTTGTTCGTGACAGACTATCATAAGACAGCAGTTTTTCCACTGATTAACACCCGGGATATCTCACCTTTTCAAGAAACAGTCAGCTCTGCTGTTTTCAAATTCGTGGCTCCAGTCAAACGTGTACCCACAATAAACCCTTTTTGGAACTCCGAAAGATCCATATTTTTTCCCATCGTTATCAACACTATTAACTATTACTGACCAGCAGCATTCTTAAATTGTTGCCTATAGTATTTCGCATATATGCTGCTTAAGTGACATTTACGTACATTATCTACTAATAACACTCCGGACATTTTAGCAATTTATAACTGATACCAGCAGGCTAACCCTAATATCGGATATGTCCACCTTTGGCTCTGATTACCACCTGCAGCCTTTGAGGGAGTCTTTCCACTAATGTGCATGTGCGACAGACATCAGGTGGAATTTGTCTCCATTCCTTCATCCGCAGCACTGAGTTCAGCGACTGATCTAGGACCTGCTGCTCTGAACCTCAATCGCCGCTCCAAGTTGTCCCACAGGTGTTCGATGGGGTTGAGATCAGGACTCTGCTTAGGCCAGGGCAGCCGTTTATCATCCATCTCTTCATACCATTCCATACCAGCTGCAGTTTGTGGCATGGGACATTGTCGTCTTGATAGTAACACGGTCCGTTCCATAAAAAGAAACTCCACAGTGTAGGTAACACCTGATTATTCAGAATATCAAGATACTGAGCTGCCTTCGTAGAACCGCTGCACTTCGTAGAACAAAGTGCAGTGGTCTCACTCCAAACCAGCTGAAAGCACCCTCACTCCATTACTCCTCCACCACCAAACTTTAATGTGGGTAAAAATCACTGTGGTAACAAGTGTTCACCAGCCTGCCTCCACACCCACACCCTGTCATCAGACCGGAAGCAGGTGAATCTTGATTCATCGCTCTAGAGTACCGTTTTCCACTGATCAATTGTCCAGTTGACATGCTCTTTGCACCAGGCCAGACGAGCCTCCTTGTTCGTCGTTGTGATGTTCGGCTGGTGTGCCGCTGTTTCTTCCGAGGAAATCCAGTAAATGGAATTCTTTTCGTACAGTATTAATGCTCACCATGGTGTTACTGGAGCTCTCTAACTCATCACGAATGGTCTATGTCGATTATAGCAGGTTTTTGCGTGCCAAACATTTTAACACCCCTTGTTCTTGTCAGCCATTTTCGGCTGCAGCCATGGGCGTTTTCTTGCACTACTGATGCCAAAAAGTTTCCATTTGTTGATCACATCGCATACCGTTGATTTCGGATGCTCCAGCTGAGCGGAATGGCATGTATGGAAATGCCACCAATGTGACAGCCCACGATCACACCTTTCTGGAAGTCACCGAGTTCACGTTGTGTTGTCATTCCACAACACGAATATCTATACATCGATTTTTATGTTATTAACAAACCTGGAATGTTCCATCATTTTAAATAATAGGGGTGTCTGAACAATATTGGTAAATAGTGTATTTCTGTATAAAAGTTTGGAATTCAGTATAGTCGGTATATGTATAAGCACTCGGCGAAACACCTACAATATTGTCAGTTTTCTGAATGCTGCCATCCCTTGCTAAGTTGATCAGCGATTTCAATTGAACATTGCGCCATACACCTCCAGTGTCATATATACGGGCTTCGAAAGAAACAAGTGCCAACTGCTGGGGATTTGGAATGATATATCGTAAAATAATGGACGGGGGGTAACAATATTTTGACTGCACTCTGTAAGCTCCTGTAAGTGTTGGCGAAGTAAGCAACAGTTTTAAATTTTCTTTCAGTAAATTTAAAATATGAAGTCTAATTATTTATTCTTCCAAAGCAGGAGCAGTGTTTAATGACTGTCATACGATTAAAAGCATAGCAATTCAAGTTCAGTTGAAACTCAACGTAAATTGCATTTAATTGTGAATAAAATGTAGGACGTCAAATTTAGTGCAATATAGTTGATTATTCTTGCATCTGATGTTGTCCTAAACGGCATAAGTGCATAAAGTTAGGATGATATCTTAAAAAAAAAAAAAAAAAAACACGATTGGGATCACATGTGATATTTGACATTAATTCTGTGATATCATGGGATTCTTGGTATAAGGTTAGGCGAATATTGGTAACTTCCTATTCAAGCACAAATGCACGGAATCTTTCAAGTCTCAAGGCAACTCATGCAGACGAAGAAAAATACTTTGTGATTACGGTTAGAGTGTTTAAGTTATTATTTTATGTCTTCACTTACAAACAATGTTGGTTCTAGTCATAGAAGTTCAGCGGATCTCAACATTTTTAATTAAATTTAGTAATTTAATTAATTAATTCTAAAGTAATTAATTCAAGCAATGAACGGAGTATATAAATAATCCAACTCATTAATAAAGACCTAGATCGCAACTAGACCGGAAATGTATGTATAGAGTCTAAAACTCTTTTTTTTAAAAAAACAAATACAAGTACATTCATCAAAGATGTTACAAAAAAATCATTCCTGTTTGCAAAAAAGAAAAAAAAAGTTATCTTCTTAACACAATGGTGATATATTCCTTTCGGGTGTATTTAATGGATCAGGTTTAGTGCGAGGTCTATTTACAAAGATGATTACAACTTTGAAAATCATTAGCAGAAGAAAATGAAACTCTAAAAACCTTGGGATCTAATAACAGATCGCATTTTGTGATAATCATTGGAAGAAAATGCTTATTCACATAAGCTGTAAATTCCAAAGGAAAACTCCACATAGTAGTGGCATTAGCGAACATTCGGAATAAAAAGAACTCTCATTAACCAAACGCGCTGCATGCATGCATCTTCTACCAAAGTGCTGTATGCTACACAAAAACGTGGCTGTGGGCATTTCATTCTGGCTCTAGTTAATCTCAGATAACTCCTCGCTAGCTACACAAAGAAATATTGTAATCTATTTATGGCAACAAAAAGCTTTCAACAATGACTGTCTTTTAAGTGTAAGCTCATTAGCGTGTTGGGAAGAAAGCAGCATTTGGATATCATAAAATAGGAACAGAAAGTACATTTTCTCAACTTGATATTCAGAGAAGGAAAATGTTGCTAATAAAGAATGCAGTATTATATTCCCTGAAATGCGGAACATCTGAATGAAATGTTTCTTATTATACAGAATATTTTGATGGCAAATAATTTACAGACATCCAATATAAAGATTATGAAATGAATTATAATTTTTAAAATAAAAATAAATTACGTTTTCCTGTATTTCTGAATGAAATATTCTATGCTTCGGCATTCTGGGTTTAAAATTTAAATACTCATTAAAGTGCAACAAAAAATTATACTGATATTCGAACTTTTGGGAAATTTAATGAGAATATAGACATAAAGAAGATTTAAGTTTTTAGATTTAGTTATTCCGTTAATTAAAAAGCGAGGTATGAGTTATGAACCTCCATAACTCATAACGTATCGACGACATTCTTCATTTGCAAAAACTTGGTTCGAATCCCGTCCACGAAGCGAAGAAATTTATAGGCTTTTTTATCTTAAAGCGAGTTATTCGTTCTCATACGCAGTTTGCTGACTATTTTAATTTCTCATGACAGACAAACCAACCAGTAGAAAACACACCAGTTTACAGGCATAATAAGCAGGTATCACATAAGTATGTGTTTCTGCTGTAAATCTAAAACAATCATAAAAATTACGAATATTTCTATGATCTCTATGGATATTGGATATTTCCTCTAACTTGTATTGGAATTTTAGTGTCTTTAGTCAATCCTAATAAAATAATCCAATAAAAATAAGTAATTTTTATAAATTTCATTATTTTCGAAATCCTAAAACATAACTGATGAGCACTCCACTCAACATATTTTTACAATAAATTTTAATGCATTCTTCTCGAGCAGCCGATCCGTGCGCAGTTACAAAATATCAGAGTTGTGTTTCTTTGTCAAAAGAATGTAATATGAAAGGAAAGTTAACCTCTTAGTTTTTTTTTTTACTTATGGGCATCGTATATTTTCTGTCCCCCAAAAAGCCGTTCCTTCTCTCTATTTCGCTCTTCCGTCTGGGTGTGACGAATACCTCTTTCTTTACTCGCTAACTTGCGATAATTCAGAGAAAGAAGACATAAAAATAAATCACTTTCAATGACCTGATTAAGCTAAAATACCGTTTCTTCCAACAAAGAGGCGGTAACGATTTGTACCAGTTTTCGTACTAAAGCTAAGAGGTCGTAATTTTAAAAGGGGAAAATCAATGATTCATTTCTCCCGATATATTAATGAACTGGCTGGGATCAACAAAAAAATATCTTTTATGAACAAAAAATATATCTACGGAGTGGCTGTCGAAAATAATTACCGTGGCTTATCGTCAATTTTAATGACTACGGGAAATATTGATCTTGGGAAACACTAATTAAACCTTCCCGCTCATTTTGCAGAAAGCAAAATACACCCTTACTTTTTCTTTCCAAAAAATAAATATAAAAATAAAAATTGAAATTTTATCCCAAATCTTTCCCTTCGTGTGCAAAGATTGGATATGTTAAAGAAAAAAAAACTCGAATTTTAATGAAGTGTCCAGTTTTTCTCAAATATGTGAAATTTGATTTGTGAAACACTAGATGGAATTCTTTAAGCTATAAAAGGAAAACAATGATTGAAGTCAAACATTGGAAAAACTCATATTTCCATATTTGATATTAACTACAAGTTCATATAATAAATAATAGTAAAAACATATTTCCATCTGTACAAACCTTTTGCTATAATCCGAATTTGCTGAATTCTTCTGAAGACAGGAGAAAAAGGAACCCGAATTATGTTTATGACAATTTCCTTGGACAGCTGGAGGTTGTAGTCTCTGGGAAAACAATATGAGAAATGGCTTTCCAGAGAACAAACAGCACACGAAGAGGAACACAAGATATTGGTTACGTAAGATCCAAAGTTGAACTGCGTGTAGATCGTGAATGAATTGGAGATAAATGGAAAAATGAGAGTGGTGTGGTCAGAACAGAACAGAACTCACAATATATATATATACATGAGTTTATTCCAGATGCTTTATCTGATAGATTAAAATCCAGAAGACCTGCCATAAACACCACCTGTAATCTTCTCACTGAGAATGCCAGCTTGATTATTAAGTGGTATGCACTGTGGACTCAAGCAGTATCACTTGAAGTACGTAGCTACATAAATATTCTTCAAACACCATTTGGATTTGACCTGCCCAGGAATATATGGAAGATATATTCCTGGGGCAGTAATGGTTTGACTAATGGTTTGGGTATCGGAATACGGTTTGAGGAATGGTTTGGGTATCGGAATACGGTTTGAGGAATGGTTTGGGTATCGGCTCCATAAGGGCAGTGGGGATTCGATATCTTTCCCCATTTTGATACTAAATCTCCGCATACATCATGATCTGTACGGATCGCATTAGCATCAAAATGGGGTAAGATATCGAATCCTCACTGCCCTTGTGGAGCAGTGGGGATTCGACAAACCATTCGTCAAACCGTTCAGGAATGTGTTATCGGCATATCCAGTTGAACTATGGACATTTTTGACTTATCTCCAGAGGCGATCGATTGGATTAAAAATCTAAATGTAAAAAATGTGACTAAATGTTTGCTTGATGCTTGTCATACATTTAATACATGTATTTTATCTGCTTATTTATGTTTTACTTCTTATTTATAATTCTATATATTGTACCTTATCTGTATTCATATGCGTTTTATTTTTTTTTCCTTTTAACCATGTGTATATGCCATACGATAAACAAATAAAATCTATATATAGTACTCACAAATTGGATAACACCCATTCTGGAACTGAATCTGAAAGGATTTTGCAAGTGCATTTCATTAATCTAATTATTTTAATTCATAGTAAGCACTACTTAGCGTACTTCTATAGAATACACATCGTTATGTCTTGAAAATTGGAATCTAAAATTTACATTTAAATCTCCAATTCGTATAGTTTCATTGAAGTGTGTAACATCATTTAGAGAAATGCATCATAATCAAATATAATATACTTTCAAAAGCGAACTTTATGCCTTGTGGGAATTTGAAAAACTGGAATCATTCGTATAACAATAATTATTTCATATGTTCTATCGAATTCCCAAAAGTTCTTGTCCGATATCAGAAAGAATGGATAAAATATTGTTAACAGGAAATACAATTTTTTAATAAGTGTGGTCTGCGTTCAGAACTTGGCAACAAGTGACAATGTTCCAACACGCATACAGTAATGAATATACCATTTGGGTTTCTAAGTTATTTGACAGTTGTGAAATTATAAAAAAAAACATCTAATGTGTAATTAATTGTCAATAAACGTTTGTTGTGTTAAGCCTTTATATACCATTATCCCTGATGATACCATTACCCCTGATAAGTCTTATGAAACGAAACCTGTCGGGTTTTTTAATTGTTTATTTTTTATTAAACTTTTTATATTTATATGTGGTCTCAATACCGAAAACTGCCTACAGAACTGCTTAGGCAGAGAAACCAAAGTCTACAAATTATACACTTAATAATTGTTGTGTTTTCGTAGTGACATTGTTGTATTCATTATCATAACAACTGAATCTAAAGCGCATTTTCTCTTGGGAAAATTTTGCAACTAAACATAGTTTAGTTTTAAACTAAACTATGTTTAGTTTTGCAGCTAAACATAGTTTAGTTGCAAAACTAAAAACAAATTTATTTTAAACACTTTTAAACAAATTTTAGTGAAATATTTTGATATAACTTAGCAGAGACCTAATTAAATTTTACTCAAAACTGTCATCCAATGAAAGAATATTATATTATTCTTCCCCTGAATGATCGAAGAATAACAGAAAGAGTAACATGTTTACCAACTGAAAGATAAAGAAAAAGCATTTAATAATAAAACTTTCCTACGATGATAAAAATGAACAAAACATATTCAACAAAACCACTAAATGACAAATCTAATGAAAATATTTTTTGTATCCATACCGCTAGGTTGCCGGAAAGAGACCGTTATAGGCTCGATTCTAGTCATCCAGTAGATAAACGTTTTTGAAGCCTTTCTTCCTTCCACCAGTTCCCGAGTTGGTGTAACTTTGGCATGGCAAGTAAAGTTTCATCCTCCAGGAAACTATCCCATCCTATACTCTCCCGTAGTTTTTAATGCACCGTTGGGTCACTCATGGCTGAGCCATGAATGTCTAATGGACGGTCAATTAAGACAGATGACGCTCAACTACTCTTCTGTCTTCGTCTATATGTTTTGTATGTGCACGGGTCCGGCGGTTTGCCAGTTAGCGGGATGAAAAACCCCAGGATAAACAGGAAAAACCCTACTGTCCACGCTTAAGACCGGCTAACTTGGCTATGGCTACTAACAGCCACTAGGCTAACCGCGCCGACTCCAGGAAAACTACAGTTCTTAATTTCCAACTCAAGAAAATCGATCTTAGAACGCACACTATTTCAGACTATTAATAATATATAATGTTATGGTTAGGGACCATGAATTGGAGGCAGTTATTCGCCGTACTCTCCTACTAGATGCCTATTAAAATTAATCGATAACTTTGAGTCAGCCTTCTGTGATGGCTAATGGTGAAGTTTGGCTGCCCACTATTTTCAAAAAAAAGGTAGTTAGGGCTACATAACCTCGCCTACTCCCCTTGGGTAATAAATGGTATTAGCCTATTATGCTATGGATACATGATTAAAAGTATGTAGCCCCAAGCGATAAAAAACCTTTTGCAAAATATAAGCAGCTGTTAGATATATCATATTTTGGCCATCTTTGCGTGTCCGTTAATCCATCGGCACCTGAATGTATCAAAGCAGCTCCTTCTCAGCTTTATAGAATTTAATTAAACTTAGCATTTCAGCTATTTTCTAAAATATGTCAAGACCGTCACTTTCAATATAACTGTAACTTTGAATTAACAATAATAAATGAATGAATAATAACAAATAAACTAATTGATCAATAATTGATTATTTTTCTATTTTCAAGATATTGGCAGTTAAAATGCATATAATATCAACCCATCCCGATGTTATATTGTATGTGACATACCTATTAAATCAACTTGGATGCAACTAAAAAGAATTAAAATATAAATTAAAAAAATACAATTAACACACAAAAAAAGAAAGAAAACATTGGACCTATATGTTTGCGATTAACTTGAGGCGGTTTATGAATTTCTTCTCGTGATGTGAAATCACCGCCACGCTTGTTGAAGGTATGAAGCTCAAATAGTTCCATGTTTGATCGTTCCAGAACAGGATTTCTGAATAAGAAAAATAATTCCAACTTTGATCAGTATCGAAGTGAACTCCAAGATTACGTGTTGTTTTCACCTGTGTGATGGTTGTGATTTTAGGATCAGCGTTTTGTGTATAGGAGGATCGATGTCGGATATTGAGATATTTAGTTTCTATGGGTAGGATCTGGGGTTTTTTGAATAACATTAGCTTTGTTTTTTCAGGATTTATATATATGTGCCGTGTTCAATTAGCCAGTTAGTGATTTAATTGATGTCGTGTTGCATATTTGTGTAAGCGATATTTGCGTTGCTGTGAATGGATACTCTATAATAATAATGTGTTTCTTTAGTTCACATCCATCTTCTAGTTATTTCAGTTGATTTTTTTCGTTCGTATTATCTATTAAAATCTATGTAAAGGAAAATATATTATGTTTGCATAATAATCCAACACGTTTTTCTGTAGCATACAACATTCCTATTAATGTTAAGACTACTGTTAATGGAATCGGAGAAGCAGAAAGATCGACTGATGACGAATGTTATCCGCTTTTCGTTAGTGTTTGTCCGTAACGTAGCAAACCTGCTATCTGGATAAGTGAAATGAGGCATGGATAGTGATCGGTTGTGTTGCGAAAAAATAAAAACATGTATCTTTGTTCCTCTCTCTCTCTCTTTCTCTACATGCATTATATCAGCACAATGAAAGAGTAAAATCATCTATTCTAAGAATAAAGGTGAAGGCCATAGCCGACAAGAAGAAAAAATTATCATAAATTATATTATATAATTTAAATTATATATATATATATATATATATATATTACTGTATTTCTAATGTTTGTCAACGATATATGTACGGTATATATAAATATCGTCAGCAAACGTCTATTGATAGCAAGATTGCAATTATATTCCTATTTGCGTGATAAGAAATCATTGCAAATTATTGAAGCTATGATTGTGGCGTTAAGCATGCTTAAATCCTAATAAACTATGCAACAACAAAATTCCAAACAATAACAACTCATCCACTCGAAGTTCTGCTAAATAGCAGTCCGGAATTTTGACCCTACATCTATCGCAGTACAGTCTACGGTGGGGGAGATTTTATTTGAGACCATTTATATATTTATATGTTTCACACCATATGTGTTTGTGCGTGTGCTTGCGTGTAGGTTGGTGTTGAACTCACCGGTAGATGAACTTCATCTTTAACTGAAAAATATTCCCAAACATCCATTTGTACAGCGGGATTCTAATCTTCGTCATATGGGGAAGGGAGGGGGGAAGCGCTATCCTTTTGGTCATCCAGCCCTGTAGGATAATTGAATAAGTGAGAAAGGTTATGTAAGATGAGAGAAAACTCTTATTTTCTGATAAACTTCCAAATAAGGAAAAATATGAAACCAAAGTTTTCAACTCGTATAACAGTGGTGTTCAACCATTTTTACTTCGCGAGCTACTTTTGTATGAAAAGTTATTCGGCGATCTACTCTCTTATATAGATCACGTTCCCCCAACCTGATATCTGATTACGCACAAATAAACAACCAAAGATAAACAACTAAATAAATAAAAAAATACACAACTAAAAACTTTATTTGTGTATTTAAAAATTGATTTATCACTTTTAATTATTTTAACACAACAAAAAAAACAAATATATTGGAATAAAATATTTATTTCTCTATTTTGAAAAATCAAAGTTAGAAAAAACAACAGATTGATTACAAACTCACAAGTTACAGGAAATGTTGGTTGATTAAAAAAAAAGTTAATCAATTTGGCATTGTTTGAACCTCGCAATATTTTCATAGTCAAGTTGATATGAAGAAGTGGCCAATCGCAGACAGTCATCCAAGTGATCATTTGTAATTTGGTTTCTTAATTGATTTTTTATGACGGTCATATTTGAAAAAGCGGATTCTGACAAGTATGTCGATCCGAAACACGAACAGGATGTTTTGCGCAATATCAGTTAATATTGGGAATTTTTCATGTGTATACTTCCAAATAACGTCATTGTTTATTGATTTCAAATGTATAAACTATTCTGAATGTTTATTATCTCAAGTTCTACTTCAGCTTGGTTTATATCAAACAGTCCACTAATTTTATTTGAAATTTCTGTGATATTCAAGTTTTCTTGAAATGGATTATTGACAAAAGATACAATCATTTCAGTTTTATTAAAATCTTTAAATCTTGAATTTATTTCTTCCTCAACTAATTCTATTTCACGAATAAATTATTTTAAATCATAGCGAAGCATTTCTTGATTTTGTTCAAAAAAGTTTAATAAATATGGGAAATGTCTAAATTTGGGTTATTTATATTTTTCTTTAATAAAAGTAAGTATTATTGGAAAGTTTTTATTGAACTAAACATGCCAATTAAATTTTTATCTCTACCTTCTAACTCTAAATTTAAATTGCTTAATTTCGTACAGAAATCTACTAAAAATGATAAGTGTAACATCCGTCTTTTATGACTCAATTGTGGATAAATATCTCCTTTTTCATCAAGAAAAATTTTTATGTCGTTAATTAATACAAGACAACATCTTTCTACAAATTGACTTCTGCTGAGCCAGCGAACATTATTGTACAACAGAAGTTCCCTATCATCATCTGCATGAAATTTAAATAACCGCCGTTGCAGGGCTTTTCCTCGAAGAGAATTTACAATTTTTAATAATACCCAAAACATCTTTTGTGTTTAATCTTTTACAACACAGTACTTGTTGGTGAAGAATACAGTGGTAGTTAAAAAATCTGGATATTTGTCATCGTTTTTACATAATGAAATGAAGCCTGATTTATTACCTATCATTGCAGGAGCACCATCAGTAGTAACAGACACAAGTTTAAAAAGCAGAAGTTTGAGTTTTTTCACAAATTCATCAAATGCCGAAAACATTCATCAAATGTCTTCTCCCTTAGTCCTTCCCAATAATGGTATAATTTTCAAAAGTTCTTCTTTACTTGAATAATCTTGAAATACCGTGCGAATAAATACCATTAACTGAGCAATATCAGTGAAGTCGTTTGATTCATCAAATTGTAATGAAAACGCAACAAACTAGTGAATGTCTGACATTAACCTGGCGTGGAAACTTTTCTCTGGCAATTGGAACTCTTCCTTTCGGCAATTTGAAACCTTGTCTGCGGCATAGAAGTAGTCTCTCTCTGTAGCGACGTCTCGAACCGAGAAGCTCCTTTCTGGAAGTGGGAAACTCCTCTCTCAAGCAACGTGGATCTGGAAAGTCTCTCTGACGGCGACTTTGCACCGGGCGACCGCCTCTTTGACAGCAATTTTAGAACCGAGATCCCTTCTGCTTGCTTCAGTCCCTTTTTATTAGGCCCCTTCTCTGAGACCTCGCATGAAGCCTGGCAACCCCCAAAGAATCGGTATGAGTCTTTCATCTTAAGTTTCAAATTCAGCACGCCTTTTGTTCTTCTCCGCTTTCTTTTTTTGGACACGTTATTTCTTTGTCGCCCCAAATATAGCTGAACTGAAAACTGAAACGATTCGACAGTTTCTTGTAAAAGTTTTAAATAGCGAATCTCAGTAAAATTCATCCCATGAACAGACATGAAACAGTTATCGGACAAGAAAGACTTTATAAGAAACCATATTGTTCTATAATTATTCCCTATTCAAGTAGCATTGCTATCTCACTCTACACAGTTCAGTTTTAGTTCTAAATGGATCAATTTTCTCATAACATTTTCGAAAACTTCAAATTTTCGGTGAATTGTTTTTTCGATGAATTGCATTTTCAACGAATTGTCGTTCGATGAATTGTTCATTCGATGAATTGCCTTTTCGATGAACTCTCCGGATACCTTAGGTTTAAGCTGAAATTCGTCGAAATGTTAAATATTAAGTGAATTATTATTCATAAAACTACAAATTTATGAATTTTCATTCGGTGTTGTGGGAATTCACGAATTATGATATTGACTAAGGCTACAGGAACACTCTAAAAGCATAACAAACAATACAGCTTGAAATGTTATTTGGTGAAATGTATCTGTGTACAAAACATTTTAAATTATACACCACGTGGAAGTAACTATATGGGTATTAATTAAACCAGCAATATCACTAAGAATGATTAAATTAATCAACTGGCTAGTGGGTAATTATTGCTAGTCAGACCTGGATTGTGGAGAAACCGGAGTAAATTTACTCACAAGTCTTTTATCATTAATTTTAATGTCTCCAACGTCTTTGAGCCCATCCAGGTTAATAAGATGTCTAACAATGCAATGTTTTTGAAGCAATGCAATGCAATGTTGGTAGAGGACACTTAGTAAGGATTAACGAGTCTTCAATGAAGTTTCATCCACACAGAGCTAGTAATCCGAACATCACCTGCACAAGAGTTTCCGATTCACCAACATCCTGTCTTATCCACCTAGTGTATCACATCCCACTGGAAACCAGTTTGATTGGTTCCCACAATTCCTGAATAACAATTTATGGTAACATGTTTAACATTACGCCAAGGGTTAAAGTTTTCATATCCTGCCAAATGCAGACTGAGCTTTTCGTTATTGATATAACTCTGGAATCTTCCCTAATCTAACAATATTCGGTTATGCTAGCATGATATGCAATGTCAGTTTCGTAACCGCAAAGTATATTTAATACAACTGTATCTTCCCGGCATTAAGAAAGATTGGAAAGTTCCATTGGTTTAAACTTAAGAAAAGTATTTACGACACTGCACTGTTTGTAGCTTATGCATTTTGGCCACCTTTGACCTTTACTTTTCTTCCGAGTTTGTACTAGTTACGACACAATCATTTACTCTGTTGCCCTTATCGTGAATCAGAGATTTTACGTAGTACTATCATCACATACACACTTCCCCTGTTTGGTCCGTTTCTTCATAGTGTCCGTTGGGATATCGTTATTGATCTTTTTCTTTTTTTTTCCGTACAGCAAGCACAGCTGACAGATAACAGCACGACTTTCACGAGTCTGTCAGGGATGGAAGTAGAACGAGAATGCAACGGAGCACATCAACGCAACTGAAGTGTGGAGAGTGAGCAAAATCTGACTCCCCTGTCTCTGCATTCCAATGACGGCGCATCTTTATTTGACTTCAAATATATGAAGCTTGGAAGGAAAGTGAAACAGCACGAAATAGTTTTCCACTTCGATGTACGTTGCCAGTTCCAGTTTTATACATTAAATGGAGGCATGCGAAAAATTATGTTTTTTTTTGTTCTTTACATCAACGCAATTTGAACATTAAGAAACCAGTAAAGTATTTACTTGAACTCCAAGATCTGATCTTCCACTTGAAGTAACCTAATATAGTGAACTTTATGAAAATTTTCCTCTTGTGCATAATTGTTGAATAAATATATGGAATGGCAACGTTGGCATGCAGTAAGTTTGTACTTGATGAATTTTACATGAAACAACAATTTCGATCAACGCCGACAAGTTTAAATTGAAATATTTTGCTTCATGCTGAATTCCCAAATGCAATAAAGATGACATCTGTTGAAATTGGTTAAATCATCCTGTCAATTTAAATATCTTGTAGGTGAGAATAAATAAATTATAGACAATTGTTACATTAAAATAGGATATAAAATGCAACCTAAATAGATTTCCTATGTCAAAATGCATTATTGATGATGGTAAAGGGTATTTCACTGAAATTAATTATCTTAATATTAAAAGAAGGATACAATGACAGCTTAAACTTTTAAGGATATATAGTGAATAGAATTATCGGAACTCTTTGGTACGGCGATTGTTTTCTTTTTAAATTTAAATTTTTAACTCAATGAAGCAATTAGTTGTTATATCAAAAGTGATGATTCTTGTAGCCTAAGTTCCGTTATTTTTATTTAGCAATAAATATAATTGGTTACGGAAGTACATATATGATTGTACAGTACAAGGAATCCTTAAACTAAACATTTCCAGACATATATACTAAAATATATAAATGGATATTTGCAACTTTCTTCCAACCAAATATCTGTTATTTTTGGTAATTACCTTGAACGTGTTGGTCTCAGTTTCGATTGATATTCCAAGTGTCTCATTTCTTGAAATTATGTAGCCAACAGCCTTTGTTGGACAGACAGACAGAGAGAGAGAGAGAGAGAGAGAGTTAAAATGTGAATTATCATGCTATGTTGAGACGGTATTAAATCAGTTTTTCATAGAACAACTACCACAGCATATCAAAATAAAATTGTCCACAGTGTTGTTAATATGACGTTCACTGCAGCGTAGGGGCCTAGTTTAACGTAGGAGAGCAATATCCACGCCATAATTCCGCAGTCATTCCATCTTAAGATGGGGCAATACACTCTATTGAAAAGAAAGTACAAGAAAAATACAGTATCCTGTAAGAAGCTATAGAGTTGGTTATGAATGTGGTGAACTTTGATTATAACCACAGCGCTCTAAATATTTTCACTTATAATCTTGGTATATTTCAATTTAGTTTTTACTAAATGTCTCGTTTGACTTTCAGTTTACTGTATTTGCGTGTATTTTTACTGCAGGTTACTTAAATCAACACTCTTCAAAAAAAAAAAAAAAAATAAATAAGAAGAAGAAGAAGAAGAAGAAGAATGGAAAAATGTATGTCTATTATAATAACGGCTTGTTATGTAATACTATATAAGGTAAATTTCGCCAGCTTCGAAGGTTTCCCAATATGCTGTTACATCTTATTAATCTTCTGAAGTTCTAAAATAGCTTAATGTTCTATTAAATTGCAGACGTGGCAATATATTTAGAACTTTCCTATATCGGTAAAAAATATTTCTAATTTATTCCATACGCTTGTCTAATCTCCGTTAATCAGAACACAAGTTTTTTGAAGTACTGAAAACCAAGTGGTCTTTCATTGCTTCTTATATCAGCTTAACAAAACTCTGAAATTTTTCATAATTAAAAAAAGAATATCCCTAAATTAGCGTCTACTTATAAAGCAATAACGACAATAGCAAGACTATAAGGAAATACCGCCTTGTTCACCATTAACAGATCCCATAAGATGAAGCCACCCCTCTGTTCTAGCTCATTATCTTCATTTATGATTTACGTAATTAGGACGGTAGAGTGATTTATGACTGCTGGTTGAGGACTCGATAAGGCCCCGAAGAGATAATGTCTTCCATCATCTGAATTATTAAATGTTTATAAAGTCGTTACAGACCCAAGACTATTAAGTTTTTCTTAACTCACTGCCAACGTGCTGTTGAAGACCGGAGATAAATTTTCTTTAAACGATGCTATATACATATGATGCTTAGTGGATTAAATAACCAACTTACAATTTAATTTTCTCGAGTACTTTATGAAAACTGTACTCAAAAAATTTAAAAGAAATAAATGATGGATTAATAAGTAAATAATGGAGCTAAGTACATTTTATGTTATTGATATACCGTGTAATAGTTTATAAAACTTCTCTTAATTTGAATATCTGAAATACGTTGCATAATATATGAATGAATGAATTCAGGCATAAAGACACAATTTAAAATGATAATAATAAAAATTTAAGAAGAGGAAGTGTACTGAAATAATAAAATACCGCCATAAAAGACACATTTTAATGTAGTTTATTTTCTGATAAGTGCATTACAATAATACTCAGTATAATACATTGGAACTAACTGCGCATTATTGCTTACAGAGAAGGTATTGTTATTGCACATTCCACCCTCTGAAAAAGTTAAATCGGATCCCGAAAAGCAGACAATGTTTCCATTAAATACTACATGTATTTTTCAAAAATCGGCATGAAGTTGCACTGCATACTTCCGATAGTCTATTGTTTTTTGAACAAACTGAATCATATCTCATACCATTATCACATGAGGCGTACAAAATATAAAGTTTTTGATCTCCAATAAAGATAGCAAACGTTTCATTCATTTCTAACCTTTCTTATGGGTCAAAGTGTCATGAAATATACTCTATCTTCCATATTTTCAATACAGAATCCTGTTAAACGGGGTCTGATGGACTGAGCATTTCAAGATACATTCTCTGCCGTGTTTATGTGAGAATCAAGGTTTAAACAGAGTGCCGCGAGTGTGCATTGGAAAAGGTGAATGAAATCAACATTCCAGTAAGAATTATTTAAATTCTTTGGTTTGAGCAGGTTTTGGGATCAGGAAAACGCAAGCAGTAGTGAGACCATAGAAAAAAAGTGTAGAAATACTGGTATAATACTGGTATAAATACCTGGTATAATAGGTTATACCAGCTCCTTCGTAGTGTCATGGAATAAGTTTTAATAGTTTTAATGAAAAATTGGGCAAAAATAGAATGATTCATTTAGTACATATACAAAACCATATCTAGCCTAACGAAGTATATTAATATACAAGAATCTATTAGGAATTAGAATTCTATTAGGAAATAGATTGTGTGAAATCACGGTTTACTTCTTTTTTATTAGTTCTGTTAGTTGTACGATGGTTTACAATGTTTGTAAACATCCGCATTATTTTATGGCGAATTTACAATTTTTTTTTTATTTTTGTTTTATATATATATATATATATATATATATATATATCTAATAATATAGCGAAGCAAAGGGCATCGTGTCTGCACATGTAATTGGATACTTCGTTCTATACCGGCACAAAATGCCACACCTAATTGGACTGGATTGGTTCATTTACAAGGGATGCCCTCACGATACATTACTTACAGCTTAACCGATTAGTTCCTGAAGAGTAAGATCAATACTTCTCCGGGTTCTCTAAGGATTGCCTGTTGTACATCTGACCACACTGGCGATTAGATACAAAATAATAATAATAGAAAAGCATCTGTAAAATGCGGCTTTCTGAAAAGGTATATACACAGAGCCCGATACTAAGAAACAGTTCTACCATAACAAATACAAGGAATAGAATAGCATGTGTTTATTTGACTGTTAGATCCAATCTGTTGTCATAACTGACCACTGAAGGTATGTTCTACTGGTTGAATATCTGTTTTTGTAGAAATATTATCTCAAAAACGAAAGCATACTAATGTCTTTGAGATAGATTGAATCTATTTGTTTACATTTTAGAGGAGTCATATGGAATATATGCAGAAAGTCTAGAATATTCGTTTTAGTTAAGATGATCAGTACAGTTAACAACGAGAACACAACGAAAAAAAAGTGCATCGCATTGTGCTGCACATTTTTGAAAATACGATATATCATTAGAGGAATATCGAAAAGCCTATAAGGATAACAATGACGATACGCTTATGATTATTATCGAATTTCCCTTTTCTTTTTTCCAGTATGTTATGAAGACTGTTTTTTTTTTTTTTTTTTTTTTTTCAGTTTAGCTGGTGTTTTTCCAGGCTGGTGTTATTGTGCAGAAAAAAAAAAAAAAAAAAAAAAAAACAGAAGAAACAGAAGGAAATTCCATTATCTACAAGTATTCCTTGTACATAAATACTTTTCTTGTACAAATAATTATACTAGGAATTCTAAAAACTCTAGTCGGAAGTTTCTATAAACCGTTATTTTTTAATTACGTTTAAAACTTCTTCAATTAATATAATTAATGATTGCTTATCGTTTTATATGTCTAATTCACTCTTATAAAGCATTTCAATGTTAAATTTTAAAATGTTATCTTTATCGTACATTGTTTATTGCGTACCTGAAATTGTTAATTTATAATGTTCATTTTCGTACACCTTTTTTTGATTAAGCAACTGCTGATTTAGTTGGGCTTTTATTTTTAATTTCAACCGGTTATAAATGAATACAGGAGTGATTGAAGAAGTCTCATTTTTTTTATTGTTTTCTTCCAGATAACACTGCGTTGAGTACCTCTCTCTCTTTCTCTCAGATGGAGAATTTTGTCTTAATCTCTTCATCTGCAGCTTGAATACGAACCTGCAGTATCGGATTTTTGGAGTACGAAGAGCAATTTAATTAATTGTTATACCGATTTTATTATAGAAATTGCTGACATAGATCAGCGGTCCATCACATGTTCAAATATTGTAACAATCCTTCAGTGATATTGTCTGCATTTTCATCATTTTAAATTCTCATTAGACGGTACGAAATTTCGACAACACGAAACGAATACAATCAACGGTATTTCACTCTACTTTATAATCTTGAAAAAACCAAACATATAGTTCAATTATACTCAATGTTCCTTCTCCCAGAGGCAAGTTTATGACATCGCAAAGGTTTGTTTCTGTTTTCAAGCAGAATTCGATTCGCCATTACAATTTCAAGATGATCATCATTTCTAGAAAATGGGAGTTACAAGCGACGCAACCTACTGTATATAATCAGTGGCGGCTCGTGGCTTGAAATGGTGGGGGTGCTACAACTTTATAAACATGCATACATAAATATACATACATATTTAGACATCGTGTACCTATACCCTCTGTCCAAAAAGAAACCGAAGTTTTCGAAAATAGAAGAAACTAGTGGCGCCACCTGTTGCATCTTTTTGTTGTCGAAAGCGGCAACCTTCATTAGTGTTGTGTCAACTGTTTATGACATTTGTTTCATTAGAAGCCGAGTTATAGTGCCAAGAGTGACAGTGTGTTTTGACGAACGGTCGATCGTTCACGATATTCATGCCGTATACACAACGAATTGTCGATATCAATCGCTTCAAAACTTCGAGATAAAACTCACCATTGATCGCGTGGCCAGGCGGAAGGAATTTTTTGTGGATAATGCCCTTGGAATCGTAGAAACAAATCAGCATTGTTTTACTTTTGACTTCTCCAAGCGACTTTTTTTTCGGATGCCCCTCTTCTGGTGGTCTCCACTCAGCACTCTGGCCCTTTGTTTCCGGCTGATACTCAAAACACCACATTTTGTTACCAATAAAGATCGTCTCAAGGAAGTTCGAGTCCTTACGAGCAGTTTTAATGAGGTCCTTGCAGTATTCAATTCGATACATTTTTTGGTCATTGGTCAACTTGTGGGGAACAAATCACGAATTCAATTTACGAAGGCCCAAACTCTCGGTACAAATGTTGTGCACAGTTGATTTTTGAATCCCCAATTTACCTTCGATCATTATCCTGCACGATTTCGGCCTTTCGTTGATGAAATCACACACTTTTTGTGTGTTAACTTCGCTCAGCCCAGTTTTTAGACTGCCCAGCTTTTCGTAGTCCTCAAGCGTCTCACGACCACTTTGAAATCGCTTAAACCACTCGCAAACTTGAGTATGGGATAAGCATTCATGATTATATGCTTTTTGAAGCATTTGACACGTTTCGGTAAAACTTTATTGAGTTTAACACAAAAGTCAATCGCAGCTCTCTGTTTGAAACTCATTTTCCGACAGTTCGTCAAAACACACTGTCACTCTTGGCATTATAACTCGGCTTTTCTAATGAAACAAACGTCATAAACAGTTGACACAACACTAATGAAGGTTGCTGCTTTCGACAACAAAAAGAGACAACAGGTACCGCCACTAGTTTCTTCTATTTTATAAAAGTTCGATTTCTTTTTGAACAGAGGGTGTATATAGTTTACCCTTAAAAAAATAGAAACATACATTACTGTTCTACATTTTAAAACTATTGAAGAAAGTAGATATTCTAGAGTCAAATGAATGGTGAATTAATGGGAATTAATGTCATATTACCACAAAGTCACAAATGTTATAATTTTATTGATGTGCGTTTATTGAAGGCGGCATTGGTTTGGAGATACAGTCTCATAATTTTCTCCAGCGCTGTTTCATTTGCCTAGAAATGAATGTATTAGAACACAGAACTTTGGTCAATAATTATCAGCACCGTATCTCAGTAAATGGAATGCTATAAATCATTTATAATTGCTATTTCTGTCTATACTGTGTTGTGTTCAAAGTTTTCCCCAAAATCTTTCATCGTACCTTTAATTCGGCCCCTGCAGCAATTCATCACTGGCTGCTTAATGATGTGTTCACTGACTAACGACATTTTAATATTCTTTTGCGAGGGTAGACAAACCACACCACACAAGATGAAAGTGCCGATAAATCAAAAGCCCTACGTTTATCGTTAACACTACCCTAACATAAAAAGACGACATCGGCACTATAATAATATTCTTGTTGTTACTTCTAACTTATACTGATAACTTCGGCTTCACCTCTTCCCATTACCAAACAGTAGGTAAGTGAACCTTTTCGTTCTATAACTTAGGAAATGAAGCGTTCACTCCTTTTTTGGAGTCTTTTATTTTCTTATAGTATAATTTAAACTTTTCACAGTCAATTCGTTAAAGGAACTTCTATAATAAAAATAAAAATTCTGCTGCTATTATCAAAGGTCGATTATGGAACTTTGCAAAGTAAGAGAATATAATGGAAGGTCCTAATGGGAAAACTATTTGGTGGATAACACAATGTGAATTCTCTAATGTTTGAAGCTAAAACTCAGCTATGAGAATCATCAACTATTTCTGGTAAATTCTGAAAGATTTATGTGAGTAGTCATTGCATCCCATTGTTTATATATATTAGATGTTCTTCTAGCTCAGTTACAGGATGAAGAAAACAAAGTTTCAGGAAGGAAAATCGTCAGTTCAACAGCCCTGATGGAAGTTCTTCGCGTTGTAGACAGGATGACATTTCTTTATTTCTCTACATACTTGTTCTACTGCTTTATCAGTCCTTCAAAAGCAGTATTATTGATTTATTTTGTCTGTTATTTCAGCCAACTCGATACTCCATTTTCAACCACTTGATCATCCCAAAATGTTTGGACAAGTTCTGTGCTGTAAGGTGGATGTTGAAAGAATTCCCTCTGAAGTTCTTAAATTCTCTCCAGGGTTCCGGTAGCTGGCATCACCTTGCGTGCACTTTCCGAAAATTTCAACGATTATGTAATTTGTTCTAGGCTACTACGCGAGAAGAATCCATTGTGCACTCGCTACGCTGGCTGTCGTTATCCTCCTGCCATATCGGATCATTTGTTATACCCTTCTCACAGTTACTTCTATTGCAATCAGATCAGATCAGATCGATCTTCATCGTAAAGTGTTGAGTGTCCCTCCGAAAATTTCTGGATCCAGCAGTGAACCGATGCACACGTCACAAACAGTTATCGTCATAAGAAACGCACCATAGCATGCAGTTCGACAGTTACAGGCTGCTTGAGTACTTTCGCCATTTTAGAACAGCTTCAAGACATGCAAATGAGCACTTACGAATACATGTACTGCCATCTTCCTAGACTAGATTGTGCTGCTACCTAGTAATGCATACTGAAAATCATTCACTTTCAATTCATTCGTTCTGGTTTTGTTTATAACTACTGACTTTCCCTCGTATAGTAAATTTTAAATTGCGGAATTAACTGAAATTAAAATTTAACTATATTGAAAGAGAGAGAGATTATAGTTTTCAGGAACATCATGTTTTAAATTATATTCATTTATTTATAGCTACTTCTGCTTATCCGATCTGTAGCCGATATTATCCTTATCAATGTTTTGAACACATTTAGGTTGCTAGTACCGTTCATTCAATCTCTAAATAACCACAGTTATGTATGAATTTTTTATAAAATGCACGCAGAAATAAAGTTTATTTAGTTGCTTTTGATTAGGATAACTTTCTGAAGATTATTTTTACAGTGAAGAGTTGACACATCATAATACTTAACGAAGACAGATATTGCTACATTTTTTACCACATCTGCTCTTTTCTACAGAGGCATAATTTGATATTCTAGTTGAAGATAATGCCAGATTTCTTCACTTTACTAAACATTTCATAATTCAAAGGCAACCCTGAGATTATTATATGTTCATTGACTAAAATGTTAACAGCATCTCTGTTTTAAATGAAATTCACAAGTAACACGTGATCGTCAACACGTGTCAATCATCGACATGAGCTAGCATTAAATTATCTGTGAAAGACGATGTATGCCAATTAACTACACGGTCATCCAAAATGTAAGGAATCTGCAGGAACCATACCTCGTAAACAGCGCATGACAATTAAGGACACAAAGATTCCCTAAAGCAAGTCATTAAGGAAGTAGATACGACGTCAATATCGATGTGCAGAAGACTAGAGAAGGGTTCTGTGAACCAATCAGTTCCGACTCCTCTTATCTTATTTATATCATACAGAAGAACCAGCGAGAGTATGGAACAACAGTAAGAAGTCATCAGTACATCATAACTAAGGTGTGTTTTTCTGATATCACGATGGTTCTTAATACTATCCAAGTAAGGACCGTAATACTATCCATCTGCATGAACACCGTTGCCAATCAGTTAAGTCCATTTATTTCGCAATTTATTCTTTAATCTTACGGAATAATTCGCCATGTCGCAGGCATATGACCTCCAAGAGTGGCTACAGCAACATGGCCGCAGTTTCCCCCATACGGATTTACCTGCTTAATTTGTGAATCTCAATATCATCGTGTGCAGCTTTGGGATGTGCGGTACCAGATGCTTTTGACAAGCTCACAAAGTAAATCTGCTGAAATCTGATCTAATATATTTCGCTACTGTGTATAGTAAGCTGAGATGCTTAACTAATAAGAATGCGGTCGTTTTCAGTACCGCTACGTGGAGAAAGCATAGTTA
Source organism: Typopeltis vanoorti (assembly GCF_054136105.1). Taxonomy (NCBI): domain Eukaryota; kingdom Metazoa; phylum Arthropoda; class Arachnida; order Uropygi; family Thelyphonidae; genus Typopeltis; species Typopeltis vanoorti. Next base: position 91,631,419 of record NC_143564.1, on the reverse strand, counting down.
TGTTACAAATTAAAAATAACAATAAAATGAATTTCCAAGTTACATATTAAATTAATGAGAAAATGAATTCCAAACCTATGAGCTGTTGTCAATTATTTGGTTCCTTAGGTAATGACAAACGTGTAATAAGAATTTAAGAAGAATATTTTTTTTTAAATGGGAATATTAAAATTAACTAGCACTTAATTTGATGATCATTAGTTATTTTCAAGCAGTTAGACTGATAATCTAGTAAAGAGCTTTAATATATGTTTATCGTCATTAAATGTTTCATACATCGTTTAATAAAATGCAGCTGGAATTAAATGCAGAATTATCCGGCTATTTGACAACGGTGCGTGCATTGAAACATGAAGTTATGCCTTACGAACATAATTTAAAAGCGAAGGCATATTTTTCGAATAAGTTAAATAGACGAATAAGATGAACGATAAATCTCTCAAGATACCAGCTGATCATAATCCACTGATAAATATTCCAGAATCAGGCTGAAATGCGGACCTAATATATGAAACATAAATTCAGAATATGATTTGAGTTCTTTATATATAATTTTATTTTGCCATTCTATTTTTCATTCTGAAATGCGAAGGAGGAATTCAATGAATCCTAATAAATAGATTTTAAAATACAAACCCAAAATAAGTCTGACCTACGAAAAAATAATATTCCTTTAGTTTTCATATCACAATTTCGTTGACGTTAAACAGAACTTGAAATATGTACACAATACAATGATTTTGTATTATTTCAAAATACTCTCGCATGTTTTCCTGACATCCGAAAGAAAACAGGAGGGGAAAAGAATTTCAAAAATTTGTTATAGATGGAAATTCGTGGAATTTCAAGCGATAAAATATGTTTAAAGTGGGATTTGGAGAACGGCGGCGTCGTATAAGCGACGTGTTATGGGCGTTAAAGAGAAAAGCCGCTTCCATGTTCGAACGAATTCTGTTTTATTTATAGCCATGTGCGGTGCAGATGGGAGGATTAACGAGAAACAAAGTGAAAAAAAAAAGTAAATGTTGGATAAACTATAAAGATCTTAAGCTCAAATAGAAACTTTATTTATTTCTTGTTCGAGAACGATCTGAATTGCTAATGAATTTTGGTTCTGAATAATATCGTTTCTAAACCCTCTGAATGGAGATAATAAAATTATTCTTTCTCAGATAAAATTATTATTCCATTTAAAAGATTATATATTGCGCTCAGTCAACGTATATGGTACTAATAGTCATTGACTTTTGAAAATATTGCTAAGTGCTTTCAGAATGAGAAAAATGTCATAACTTTATTTTCTATATAATATTTTATCACTATTAACTGCATTTCTTAAAAATATTATATTTATTACTTGTATGTATTTTTATTGTATTTTTAATATTATTATATTATGTTTAGACATTTAAAATGAGGAAACATATGGTAATTTATTTTTATGCAACATGTTAGATTTCCATCAATAATACTCTTATTTTATTATTAGTACTGTTTTCATTTCTAGTCAAAACGTATATCTCGGCTAATGCCTTTCATTTCCCAAAGAGAGTAGGCGAGGCCATTTAGGCCTATTTTGGAAAATAGGGGAGCATCTCCACCCTTAGCCGATCATGAATAGCTGGACTAAGATTATCAAAAGATATTAATTGGCATCCGGATAAGAGTGTATGGCAGACAACTGCATTTATCTGCATCTCGTTGGCTCTAACACTATATATATCCGAAATAGTGTAAGTTCTGCAGTCGATTTTCTTGAGTTGCGGAATTAAAGACTGGAGTTTATGGTAGGGAAAAGTCTACCTTCCCTTTCCAGAGATAAGTTAATTCAGAAACCCGTCGAAAAAAAAATCTAGAAAAAGTTACTGTAGTAGGAGACTGAAATTGAGCAGTCTTTCTTCAGGCAGCCTTGATTTTTGGATTCAAAATCATTCCCAGAGAGATACATAGGCTTTAGTATACCAGACTAATTATTATAAACTTATTCCAAACTAATTATTATTATAGTCTAACAGTATATATCATATGCTGCTAGACTTTGAATATACTTCAAAATTAAAAAAAAAACCTTACAAAATGAAAACAAAGAAAACATCAATTTATAATTGTTTTTTGGAGGGATGAATGCATTGTTAGAAATTATTACTATTGAAACCTCTATGAAAGTTTCAATAGCAATAATCTCAAAAAACTCATGCAAGACGGGAAGTCACAATTCCACACATACAATTTATCATACGACGTTTAAAAAAAATAAATAAATAAATATATATATATATATATATATATATATATATATATATATATATATATATATATATATATATATATATATATATTCATCATCTCCTCACCATTCTCTTGGACAACGCATTCCAATCATTTGCTATGGAAAAAATCTGCTTCTGATTCCATTGCTCACACCTTCCTTTACAGCTTCCTGGCTTGATCGCTCGTTCCCCCCCCCATCTTCCTCATTCTAAAAACCACTGACTCTATGTTAATCTGGTAATAACTCCTAAACACCTTATATGTCTCAATGATATCCTTCTGCTCATCCTGTCCATCAGTTTCTGCAAATTGCATTTTCTCAATCTGTGTTTTTATATGCAGCACTCCAGAAATTGCTTTTATAAATCGTCTCTAGATACTTTTAATACATCTTCATCTTTTTGTAAACCAGGCGAATAAATCTCTGGACAGCATATATGCATCCATATATGGTCTGATCAAAGCGCTATACATTGTATCCATAACATTCTTAGTTCTACAGGTCCGCCCCCTCTGCACCATTCCCATAATCCGCTTTAATCTACTTACAATTTTAGCTATGTATTCCAGAAATTTTCCGTATTTTCCATAATCACTCCCAAATCTCTCATCTTGTTTACTTTTTCCAAAATATTTCATCCAATGTGTATTCTACATCCCATCTTTGCTTCCAATAATTTCAAAATCTTAGTCTTTGCAACACCTGACTAACAACCTCTTTATATGTCCATTCTTCCAATGCATTCTAGTTCTCTTGTAAAGCCAAAACATTCGCTGTATGTCTCATAGTTCTCCTCAAATATCATCTGCAAACAACTGCGTATTACCATTCGGACCTCTCCCAATATCATTAATATAAACGTTGAAGAGTTGCAGTCCCAAAACAGACTCTTGGGACACACCACTAGTGACTTTTGTCTTCTGAGATAACGCTTTCTACAGACAACTCGCTGATACCTGTCAGACAGCCAATCTCCAATCCAGCAAGCTGATCTACTGTTTAGTCCCATCCGTTCCAATTTAATTACTAGTTTGTCATGGTGGTGATTTATCAAAAGCTGTTTCAAAATCTAAATATACCACCACATAGTCAATTGAATTCTGAATCTTTTTCCTAACTACTTCTTTGGTTTACATCAACTCCAGACACAGAGGCTGCCCAATAATTCAAAGCCTTGTTCTTATGACGTGGAACAATTTTACTTTCTTTCCACACCTTTAGAACTAGACCGTGCAAGACTCATGTTAAAAGATATATCATCAAAGATGTTGTTAAATCCTTGGAACATTCCCTCAACAGACATGAAATGCCATCAGGTCCAAGCCTTAGTACTTTATAATGTAGGTGGTTCTTTATAATACTTACACTTTTTACATTTTGTATTTTTTGTATTTATAATTTATTTTTACTTGGCCCGGAAAACCTGCCGTAGCGAGTTAACATGAAACTTTTTCAAGCCAATTCAGGTCTCCAATAAGCAGGGAGGTGGTCTCACACTAGTGATGGAATTCATCTTCTACCTAAAGACAATCGAAAACATCCATGCCCACGGCGGTTTTCGATCCTCTAACTTCTTTATTGGATTGCTGGTATCCAAACCACCCTGGCCAAACAGACCAGTCATTCTTCATTATTCGCCAAAATCACAACAATGCATTTTGTTGTTCTCGAAGTCTAAGCAGAAAAAATACATTGTTATCATACGTGATATCGTGAATAAACATGCACTGTTTCGCAGGTGTAGTATATGTAGCAGTCAAGTTACTTTTTACAGAATTAACCCATTCGACAGAAAGAGTTAATTTCCTGAAATTACAAAAAATATCAAAATTCGTTCTGGATTAAACATGAGAAAACAATAATAAGGAAAATAAAATTACATCATCTGCATTAGCAGATGATGCAAATTATTGTAATTTTTAGATTCGTATGTCAGTGGAAGAAAACAATGCATTTCGGGTTAGACCTTTTAAACAGATGTATGGTTTCCAATTGATTTTGTTTCATTATAAAGCAGAGGAATTCCCTTTCATAGCCTTTAAAATAATGATGTCTCTATTTTTTCTGCATGCACAATTTTCCTTCCGTTTTTGCTATGTTTCTTTTTGATTGTCTGAAGCAAGTTTTTTTTTTCGGAATGACATCATTCGAACTGTTTTGAGATAAATAATGTTTCCTATTCTGTGTTAGCTGATATCAATCTCCTTATGTTGCATAGCAAAACAGTGATATATGAATGATATATATATGAAAAAGCTTTAATGACTGATACCGAGAGAAAAAAGATGACATGGTATATTTGAAAAGATACTACTAGTTTACCAGTTTCGTTGAATTGATCAACATCATATATATATAATGTATTTCACGTAATCTATATATTTCAGCACAAAAACAATAGTAACTGCTCCCTGAAACCTAGATGTATCCAAACAGTTACAGTGAAATGCATTCGAAAACATGTAACGTAATTTCTTTGTTCTAAAATCTAACGTTTGCATATTTTCATCGGAAGCAGACCAATACAGTTAAAGATTGTTTAAACTCATTAAATATTTATTGTTTTTCATGAAAAATGTACTGCAGCTTTCGAAAGATCTGTTTTTTTCTATTATCATAAATAAATAAAAATTACTTTCAATGGTTTTGAAATATTTGTGAATAAACAAAAAGGTTTGTTTACAGTATAACACGCTATTCAGAAGTTTTATTTCCATACAAATAGGAATAACACGTACAGTGTTATTTCAAACAAAAAAAGTCAACTATCACTACATCTACCATGAAAACTCCTCGTTCGCCGCAGGGTTTGCATAGGTGTTGAGAACGTCCGTATGGTCTGTGTTTTTTTTTACTTTTCCACCATGAGACGGCATGAAGTGGGTATCTTCCGTCCCACCATCAGGTGAAAGCCGAATAGAAACAGCATGGTTATACTTAAGAGCTCTTTTGCGTGATCGAATTTATGTGCATTAAGGATAAATATTACACGGAAAGAAATTTTCATCACCAGTATGTAGCAAACATATAGAGAAAGTTCATCCACTGAAAATAAAAATTCAAAGCACGACACAACAAATAACATGGCGACAATATCAGAGGTTTGTTGTTCTTCTTCCTGATGGATTAAGAGTAACAAGCGAATGCTTAGTGCAGCACTAGTATGCTGGAATAGTTGTAGCTGGCAAATCTAGTGAATTAATTTTAGCTGGTAAATCATGCAGCAAATCTTGAATTCACCAGATTTGCTGCATGACATTTTCATCACTATATTATAATATTTTTTACACAACCTCATTGCCAAAGGTTCTTGCACCAACTGATTTCTATCTGTTTAGACCATTAAAGCACACGTCAGTAGCAAGAAAGTCGCACTCAATGCTTTATTCAGCATTCTGTGGTTTCCTGGTTAAAAAAATATGGGATTGCTTTTACATTAGTGCACAAAAGCATTGCTGAAATAGTGAGCCAAATTTATAACAATCTTTTAGGACTATGCGCAAAACTGATATGTATTAAAACGCATCTATCTACTTAAGAGGCGTCTATCTATATCGGAACAGGTTCTTATATAAAAGCGCGTATTAACTTGTTTTTTAAAGACCTCCGCATGCACGACGAGCTTTGTACATCCTAATGTAACATTTTATGAATATATGTAAAAGTGGAGCATTTAAAATTCGCTATTAATATTACATGAAAAGATGTTATAATCTTCAACTATGTTTATATCTTTCAGATCTATGATGAATGTTATCCAGAATTATTTGACTTTGTATTGATACATTAGGAACACGTCAATAACGCGAAAGGGTTCATTACTATTTACGCACAAATAATTTATATCTCACAGGTAATTTTATATAATAGATGCTCATTTCTCTTCTCTTCTCTTTTCCCTTCAATGCTCGATCTCTAGGCAAGGGTATTAAGAGTCTCCTGATAAGAAATTGAATTATTAAATAAAACGGAAATATAATATTTTCTGATGAACAGCTTTTGAAACAGCCGTTTTCTTATTTCCTAATGGTTGAAAAACCCGATGCATTTCTTACTGTTATGATATATCCATCGCAATCTGCTGAATTGCTGAAGAGTTCTTTTAGATTCCCTTATGTAATGTTTTATAAAAATGCAATAACATGCTATCAGTATATGAAATAAAAGTGAGTTGCATCTGCAATATAGTGCACTTTCTTCTCATCTAGATAAATAAAGCATTTGTAACGTTTTATTTCCTTTTTAGACATATGAATCTTCGCAATAGGAATTTAATATATGAATAAACACGAAAAGGAACAAATATCTTAATCAGCAGAACCTTTTCACCATCCGATGGGAAATTATGCACTGCTTGTCGGCAGCGCCACCTCAGGCGCTGCCGACAAGAAATGAAAATTGACAATGAAAATTTCCATGCTTGCTCTCTACAGAAAGATTTCCCAACTCAACTCACCAAAGCTCATCCAGTGTAATAAATGTAGCATACATTTTCTTCATGCCGTTAATGTAAAGAAAATGAAAACGCTATTGCTATGTTATACATACCAGCCACTGAATTAGAAACTTCGTAGAAATTAGCGAAGTTTCTAATTCAGTGTTTCTAATTCGAAGTTAAGACAGTCTGTCAAAAACCTATTCTTTTTCAGTTCACTGCGCATAGTTCGTTATGATATGGGTCGGGAACAGCCTTCATTAAAGGTTTCAGTCAATTGCTGCACAAAGGAAGGTCTGTTTGTCGTTTCTCAGATGATTGCGATCTTGTTCCTGACAGACTTAGGACCACGGTTACGCCTCTCAGACAAGCAATGTGCGTTATTTTTCCACTGATCAAACACCCGAGATATCTCTCTTTTTAAAAAACCAATCAGCTCACAATCAGATCAATTCAAATATTTTAATACAACTCTGTAACTCAGCAACAAAACAAATCGAAAATATACTTTACATATATTGATGGAAATCTCATCCACAAAAGTTATGAAGTTCATAGCACAAATATGAGCCGACTAAGGGATTAAGTAAGCCAACTATCTTTCTCTTAATAGCAAACAATGACCTCCACTGTGCCACTTCACATTGGCATTGGCTCTAACACTTTATATTAATAGCCTTTGAACTGCAAAGCCTTTGCAAATAAGCAGCTAAGCCACTGAAGCCAGTCATATCTGTCAATTGCATGTTTTCTTTTGTCTGGTTTGCTTATTTTGCGTCATGAAAAATCCAAGATTCTGGAAAGAACAGCCCTGCCTTATTTGTATGAGATACCTAACTTATCATCAACTGAAAAGCCCTTATAAAGGTTCTCAGTACCCCTAGATGAGATTTGATATATCAAGGGCATCGTCAATGTCGATGTATCAATAGAGGCTCCTGCTACTAAGGGTAATGCAGATTTTAAGCCACATGTTCTTAATGTAATGTAGATTTTTAGATGCAGTCCTAGACGCATGGATGAACTAACACAGATTACATGTATATTTATTTCAATGTACTATTTTTTCTAAACGTTCACGGATCACTTCATACCTATTTTACAAGAATAGAGGATTTTCTCTGTTCTCAACTATGGAATGGCCTTACATACTTGACAAATAATCCCTTCTTCTTGAATTAATTAAAAATATAATGTTGCTATTAAAAATCACAAACATAAATTCCTTACTGAATGTCCTCTTAGCAGTAGTAATGACTGCATTTCAATTTTAATTCATGTTGATACATCGTAATGAATGAACATCCAATGCTGAAGAGTTGGATGGTAATTTACCACACAATAGATACTTAAAAAAACGAAATTATTAGTTTTCGAAATATGATATAAAATATCATTTAATATCATATTCTGTTTCTGTCCATCTTTAACACTATAACGTACACTATACAAAACTGCTTACAAAACTGTTTATTCAGCTTATTCCGTAGATTATTTATATAGATATTGTGTCAGATATTAACATCGAGTATACTTTAAGACACTCTATTTGTTTCTCCCTATCTGAGAGCTGCATTTTAATATTTTCAATCTTATTGATGGGAAAATACATACATCGTAAGAGGGATATAGTTATAAAATTACTTCAGATTATTTAGATATATTGCTTTTGAGTAATATTAGTTTCATCTTATCTAACTTTGATTTCTAACTGGTGAGTAAATTGAATTTGTAGAATGTTCTCGTCAGTAGTGTTTACAAGCTTCATCATACCTGCGACAACTACCAGAAGACTTTTTCCTTTTGATCAAAGTTGATTAATGCACAAATGTTAAACACTTCTAAAAGAGCTATGCTTGGGATTTCCATAAGTTTCCAGTAACTTAGGCTTTAAATTACTCCAATATGTCGGTCATGCTTTCTGTTTATAGAAGAGCTTCAACTAATGTAGCTTTCTGAAGTCAGTTATGACTTTTCTGTTGAAAAATTACTTTGTTACGTTAATAATGAATTAATTGCTGTTGGGCTAAATATCTGTCTTTTCTGACCTTTTCAGACAAAGAATTATTCCAAGTTAACCAACTGATTAGGGATTCATGCTGTGTATCATTTAATTACAGCACACAATTTATATAAATATATTCCTCTTACATCACTATTTATTGAGAATTTTAAAGAAGAATAAAAACTGCCTTCTGTGATGCGTCCATCTAATTAATCTGGGAGGAACGACATATGCTTTTGGCTGGGAAGATAAGGTCTGAATGATGTCTGGGATACGCGGATTTCTGATATTTAATCAGTTGCTATGACATAACTGAAATAACTTCTAAATAATCTAACCAATATCAACCCACTTACCAAACAACAACCCCAAGGAAATCGCAGACAGCTTATTAGAACGTGGAATAAAACTAGCCAGAACAAAGTTCTGCGCTAATATGAATTATTTCAGCCAGTCAAACTTCGCAGCCCAGTGCATTATATAGCTTCAAAAAAGTCCACAATAAATGAGTATAGTTGGGTATTTCCTTTAAACATTTATAACGTACAATGCTGAAAACGGGACTAGGTATAGAATTGCTTAGGTTCAAAGCAGCCAAGATAAACTACGGCAAACGCCATTAAAAGAATGAAAGCTTGTTGGTGAAATAAAAAAGGACATCACAAACGACAAAAGCTTATGTAGAACCATTAGAAAGAATCGCACCTTATGTGTTTTGGTTGTTTCTCTCAGCTAGAAGTTCAGATCATCATCACCATCTGCAGTGGTTTGTGCTATACATTTACGTAATGAAATCCGGTTTTTTAAAAAAGCTGTGAAATGAATTTTTCATATAGAGTAACCAGTTATGCAGTTCTGAAGATCTGAAGAACATGGGAACATCATAAATTCTCTAATCGACGTTATTTGTCAGAAAGCATCACTCTATCTATTAAGTTAATTGGGAGTAGTGTTATCGTGTAAGGGTGATTCTTCAGGTTTATATTTTTACTTCCGATCATAGTTCCGTAAAAATTATTACCGACAATTATTTTATAGAATCACTTTAGTGATTCTATAAAACTAACCAATTAAGCGTCAGATGTTAATACATATCATATTATGAGGATTTATGCACATGATTTGAGGTAAATTTGAAACAGAAAATGAGAATACATTAATTCGAGCAGCATTGGGACGATATATTGTGCGATATATTAACGTACAATATATTGCCTTTCTCAGACAAGTGAATCCCATGTTCTTATGTTATTTCCTATTTTCACAAAAGGCTCTGGAGAGAAGAGTATTGCAGCCTAAAAAAGCATACTCTCCTGATTAGAGGAAATGCAAGCTAGACTTATAGGCAATAGCTTTCAGGGAAATGGGAAACACCACCATCCTGCTTATGTGAAGTTCGAAGTGGCTACTACTAGGTTTCGTCTCAGGAATACTATAGACCTTTCCATTTCTTCCTAACCACAATGCGGATGGTGGTCTTCCTGAGCACGCTCTCCACATTGTAATTATTCAACTGGGTAACCAGCACCTTACCCTTTCCAGAATACGGAAATTCAAATTAATTTCAATCCCCTACTGCATGCCCTTATGCTATCAATTCTCCCAAATTCTGGTGACTACATTAATCTTTTTGATTCAGCCTATTTGAGAGCATAGACTGGATCAAATCTATTGATAAAACTTCGGGAAACTTTCCAATCATGTAGTAAATAATCTTACTGCATCCTCTGCCAGATTGTGGCTGGAGGAAGTTAAAGTATAGCAGCATGTTATGGCATTATCAAAGCCACAGTTCGAATAGGATATGGACACTTCCTCTTTGGAAACGTGTTCAGTAGCCCTTCATATCTATTGCATGGCCCTCATAAGAACTTCAATAATAATATAACTGCAATCACAAATTCATAAAAATCAATTTAAAAAATTGAAACCAATTTTAAAATATACAACAAAATTTGAAATAAAACAATAAAATTATACCCCAGACTTTCAAAAAGCAACAAAGAACATTAAAAAAACTTACAGACTTTACCAACATCCAAGCTTCATTCCAACATTAACGATGTGCACTACTGCTCACAACATCCTAGTCTCCATCTCTTATCACTGAACCCCAATTGGCATCCTTCAGGACCCAGATCACTGAAACCTTCAACAGCACGTTATTCGCTGCGCTTTACACAAGAATGGCAAGAGGAAGGCATGAGCTTTTGTTAAGTCACGCTAAAAGTTATTAGACATGGAATATCCTTCATATGATCCGCCCCAAATGAATCATAAGTTATAAGATCCAAATAAGCTTGCCTCTTGCTCAAACAGAAGTTGAGGCTTCGGTTCCCTTGGGCATGACTTTGCCCTACGATGTTTCCAGCCTTCCCTAATACTGATGGAAAATGGCATTTCCTAAATATGACAGCCCTCTTAGCATCACTCTTCCTCCATCTCTTGTTTAGATGACAGAGACAAGTGTCTCCTACATACTCACTAACCTCCCTCAATATGCTCCTCTGATCCTTCATGAGAAGAACAGCAGGAAAGTATGCTCAATAGCCGTGATGCTGATAACTCCACTACCGTAGATTGTATCTCTGCTGTGTTATTATGCTTTTAATCACCGTCTTTCTAACAATAGACGTACAAGTCAGCCAAGAATTGATCGTTCCATTGTCGCCTCCTGAATACAATTAAAACGATTGAGAAAGTCATCAGCGACCAGCTTCTTCATTACCTAGATATCCATCTGTTAATGGGTGATCACCGACACGAGTTCCGCCGTTCTGTAAAGGTTTCTCAAGTCCCAGAATGCAAATTCAAGTCTTTTATGCTAATGAGGATCGTACTTTTTTAGTGTACTTCGGACAGCTATCCATTCCTTAAAACTAAAATATATTAGCTTGGATTTAATTTGTAAATTCTGTGTCCTTAATTAATATCCAGTAATCTGTCTACTCCTGCTGGCCTGGTTAGCCAAGTAGTCAGTGTATCCCCTCTCAAGTTAAAAGGCAGCTGGTTCGAATGCCGCCGTGGGTATTGATGTTTGTGATTGTCCAGCTAACTCTGTGTGGAAAGGGAATCCACGACGCTACCACTTCTCGTAACTGAAGACTTCACTCCCAATACCCTACGAGGTACAGGAATGACCATACGGCATCACGATGGCGTCACATGTGAATAACTAACTGTCTAGCATAAAAATGATTATATTGTCACGGTCCGCGCGGTTAGATTAGTGGTAATGCGCTTCCCAACCATATGCCTGAGGAAGGAGTGTCCTAGGTTCGATTCCCGTTGACGACATGAGGAACTCAAGGATCTTCCTCAGCTGTTAGCCGGTCTTGGGCGTGGACAGCAGGGTTTTTCCCCCAGTTTATCTGGGGTTTTTCATCCCGCAAACAGGCAAACTGGCCCCGTAAACACACACGTATGACAGTCAGGAATATCGCCCTTAGAGGAGGCAACAGAGGAATAGCGAACCGGCTGCATTAATACGCCAGTAACCCCCCTCATTAGGAGGAGACGTCGAGAACGGACGAGAAGGATAGGATATTGTCACGATACAGTTTTTGTTGCATATATCTTTATTGAAAACTTCCTCGTTCATTGTTGAAAAAGCGGATGACAGTTGATATTATTATAGTCACCTTTCAGAGCATTCATTGTTTTTTTATTTCCTAAAAAGTTTTTCTTTATTATGCATAAAGTTAATAGGTAATAATTAAATATTAAATATTATGCACGAAATCTGTACATATAAGCAGATAACATATATAGACAACACAGAATTAGATCGTTGTGGTAGAATATTATATTGACAATTTTACTTAATTATATCCTCTCATTAAGAAAATTAACATGACGATTTAATCAAAAATTCTAAGGAAACAAAATAGAAGACAGCAGTTCATATTGAACTATGCAAATGGCATTGTTCTTTTGACACACTCATTTATGAAGTCTCCTTAATACATCAGCCTTATTATAGTTTTAACACTAAAATAAAGAATTTCAGAATCCCATCTAATGTCAAATTTGATACCATACTCACAAACTGCATCGTAATTATTTATCTTTTGTTTCTTAAAGCTTTTCTATTTATATATGTACTAGGGAGCGCCTCCCTCCTGTCGCCTACGGGGCCCAACCCTCCGAGTTCTGGGCTGGTAAGCCGGTAAGTATCGGTAAGCTGGTAAGACAAACAACGTGACATGAAAACGTTTCAAATTTCGGCTTATCTTTATATATATATACTGGGGGGGGGGGTATTCCCCTTAACGCCTACGGTGCCCAATACCCCAGAATTCTGGACTGGTAGGCCGACTCTCCTTGAATTCTCATGACTCGAATTTTGAAAAATCAAAAGGAGTGTCCTCCCCCTGGCGCCTACGGCGCCCAAACCCCCAAGTTCCGGACTACCAGGGCGGTTCTCCTTGAATTCTGATGACTCGAAAGGGGTTTCCTCTCCCCCCCCCCCCGAGTTGCAGACTGCTAGGCCAGTTGTCCTTGAATTCTCAGGACTCGAAGTTTTAAGATTCGACACTCAGGGTAACCCCTGAATTTCAAAACGTTTCAAATAACTTGACAAAAAACGTGACACAAAAACCTTACAAAAAAGGCTTATCGTTTTATATTATAGAGTAGATAGAGTAGATATCAGCCACGAGTTTAGTTTCTTACGTTTGATTTTTTTTTTTTTTTTTTTTTTTTGCTTCTGGTGTTTTCTTTTCTCCTCGTGAAACTTTATAAAATAAAATATTATATAAGAAAAAATTTATAATATAATATAATATAATATAATATAATATTACAACAACTTATTTTCTGCTATATCTGTACTCACATAAAGTGGCATATAAAGTACAAACAAGAAACTGGCCAAGAATTTTTAAGAAAAGTCCTGTCCTAAAAATTCTAATAATTAATTCCCTCATTTTCCCATTTATGGTAATCTAATATTTTCTCTCTCTCTCTCTCTCTCTCTCTCTCTCTCTCTATGAAATGGAAGTACGCATTCACTTATGTCTTATGGTTACCTTATGTTGAGCAACTACTTACTTAATATTTATGCTCCTCAGAAACGCATTCGAACCCGACGGCGCCGTTTGGTTCGAAAGTCATGTATTCAATTCCCATCACATTAAGAAAGGAACATTTATAATGGATTTTAACTAATTTTAAACATTTCATTGTGAGGTGGAAATGCTCTCGTCAACTTACTAGGAATTTCGGATATTTCTGGTCTCACAAAATATGCACACTGGTCCGACCGGAATACACACTCAATTTAACAACTTAATGCGATCCTCTAATGACACTAGTTGTGTTCGCATAATCTAAACAATCCGGCAAGGGAACATATTAATTTATAATTCTAATTAATTTATAACTATCCAATGCATTAAGAGATTGTGTGACAAGTAAAGAGTCAACCTCCTTAGAGCATTCCGAGCACCACTTGTTTTCTAATAAGTGGTGTCAATTATGCGTCGAGCTCTTGAAAGATTGACGTTGCTAGAGTTTTCCTGAATGAAGATATACAGGACACATCCTATGATGTTTTGATTATATTTTACTTACAATTTTCAAAGTCATTGATGTTTTGATTGCAATATAATATTTTAAAAATGTTTTTTTTTTCTGTTCACTCAAACAAAAGCTTTATCGTATTATACATATGAATTATACATATCGTATTATCCATTTGTGCAATTCATATTGCAAAAAAAATTTCCATTGTTTCTTACCGACAGTATTACTGCTTGATTCTAGTTTTGTTCATCGATACACTTCATAAACTAACCACTGTTTATATCTCTCAGAACAGCATTAAGTCATCGGGATACGACTTGATGAAATGTCGATAATCTTCCAGGGTGATGTTAAGCAATGATTTGATCACATTTCTCGGTTATCTCCATTTGATCGGAGCAGGTTTCATATTATATGAACAGCTTATCAGAAATGAGATGCCGAAATGAGATGCCAAAATGAGATGGCTCAGCAGGCTAACTAATTAAAATCATTTTTTGGCTTTTGGAACCATTCTCTCTGGATCACAGTCATGTGTCATGTCGGATGTAAGCGTTACCAGAGGAAAAATAGACACAGGAGAGAACATCTAATAGGACAACAACATTTAATGTCTTCAGCCACTTTCAGTAAATTTATTTATAAGAATTTTTTCCAACTACTTTTCGGCAAAAAATCTCCGTGATCCCCTTGAAACAGCTGTCAGGTCAGTGAAACCTTATCAAAATGGACCAATGGGAGGCGAACATATGGACGATTGGGAAAAGCGATCATCTCTCCTATGAGGTGCGGCTAGGGCAACTCGTAAATGCGGACGAGTGTATTCCCGTAGGCTCTCTGGTCAAATTTCGTACGAAACCTTTATAGTTTCTTGTATTTGTATTCGGCTTTGAAATAATGTTGGATTTAATATCCACTAGATTTATATACTTTTGCATCGCCGAAATGAAACCTTTTGGGTCTTTATTTTAGTAACTACCTTAACTACCATTCCTGATATATTTGCTTCCCATAATTTGCTACTTCTGTCTTGGAGCCTCTTTATTTAGTGGAATTATTCCCCTCTCTTTTGGAACCTTACCAGAGCTGAGACTTATATTAAAAAACTTGGTCAGAGGAGTGTGTCATAATTGCCCATCGATAACGCTTGCGTTCTGTTACAACTCTGTTAAGATACTTCCAGTGTCTAATAATCTGTTCTCACTTGCTTCCAAGCTCACAGAACAACTCTTCTCTCGTTCGAGTCATTCATTTACTCTGATGCTGTTCCTTGAAACAACTTTCCGTCTTATGCATTTTCTAAAACGTACAATCCACAAGTGTTCAAATCCATCGATATTTCTTTCTTTCTTTCTTCACAAGTATTCGTCGTTCATATTTCTAAAATAATAATGATTAAACAACCTTCTGTTACGTAGAACCTTAAAACAAAAAATAAAATTTATCTTGGGAATAGCAAGAAATAACTGTCTAAGCATTTTGTAATAGGTTGGTCAAACGACACGCTATAAGTTTTCATTCTCTGTTTACTATAAACATCCAGAATGTATATTTATTCGCATATCACGGGTAGAGAGAAATGAATGGATCCTTTTCAATTGAAATAATGATGTAGTGATCCTTTAGAATGGCATTGGTGCTATGGTGATTTGGCCATGATTTGGCTCCTCGATCTGAAATGTGCCCTCGCAAATAACCATTACACTGTGCTGATATTTTTCGATTGCATTCCATCCGTAAGATGTGTTATTCCCTTAACCCTCCGTTTTTCGTTCATATGATGTCTCTTACCATATGAAACATCATATTTGTTTTTGCGATTGCTCGTTTTTTCGTAATACTATTTCATAATGTCTCTGCAATAGGATTACTTTTGTTGTCAATCGAGGTTTCTTCTATAATTTGCCCCTGTTTGACTCTTTTAATTCGCTGCTCTTTCATTTCTTTAACACTTTCATTGCCAAGCTGAAAATTGGAATTTCGTGTGGTGGCCAATTTTTTATTTTTTTTTATTTAGTTAGCGACGTCAACGCGATAACGCGTGATCGGCCGTTTGGTGAGAACTCGCGTCGCGCGATATCGCGTGATTGTCAATGAACATGTTAACCCCCTTACCGGACAACGTTATTTCCGCTTTTCAACCATACAAATGTATAACCGTTTTGTGGATGAAATTAAATATTTAAAATTAAATTAAATTATTAAATGTTTATTTGAGAGATGATATTCATCGTTTGAGGATGTGCTGCAGCTATTTGGAAACGTCCCATTCGCGCATTTTGGACTGGGATGATCATTAAAGGTATGCCCCAGCTGCAGTATGGACTCCCCAAATCCACGTCAATCCATGTCACTGTGCAGTAGATACCTTGAATCTACTGCACAGCTGAATTTTCGCTATCAGTATGGTCTGAATACTGAAACATATTACTTCTGAATCATTCAATAAATAGCCAGTTTATAATTTAATCTATATTATCCGCTTTTCACAAAAACGGATGTACAATATGTTGATGTCAAACAACCGCTCTCTCATGCATGTCACACATACCAGTTGAATTTCTAGATTTGGCAGTTTACACCTATTGGTATTACTTTTTTCTCAACCCATTCATGTACAACATAGGATACAATTCAAAACACACTTTAAATTAGGTTTAATTCTCTTCCAAATGAAATACAGTGGAACTTCGATTGTCGAACGCCTCTGTTCTCGAACAATTCGGTTCTCGAACATATTTTCCGAACAAAAAAAAAATGCCCCGGTTTCCGACCAGAATTTCGGTTCCCGAACAGACAAACGGCAACCACGTGCTCCACGTCTGAGCTGTAAGGCGGGAAAGCATCAGTTAGGCGGCAGCCTTCGTTCAATGCAGACACCTGCTCGAATTTGCCGTGAGATTTTTTGATTTTATTTATGTTTTTTTTCCTAACTTGTTATTAATTACGCCTCCGTGGGGCCGCAGAAGAATAGGAATACCAGCAAAGCGATACGAAAGGTTGTTAGAACCACGATAGAGATGAAAAAAGAAATCATATCCAAACATGAAAATGGCGTTTGTGTCTCGGATCTTGCTATGCAGTTCGGTATGGCGAAATCAATATAGACGAACATTGATCGCCTCTTTATTTTTGAGTATTATTTGATCTGTATAATACTCAAAAATAAAGAGGCGATCAATGTTCGTCTATATTTTATCTATTTGTTGTATTTATTCTTTTTATGTAAGATTTTATGCATTTCCATTATGTTTGTATACGCTCTTATGCATGGAGTACTGTTGTAAAGTTTAAATGAACAATCATCTAGGGTTCGAGAACGGATTAATCCATTTTGCATTAATTCTTATGGGAAAATGGTTTCCGTTTTCGAACAATTCGGTTTCCGAACAGCCTTCGAGAACGAATAAGTTCGACAACCGAGGTCCTACTGTATTTAGTAATTTAATTATATTTTGATATTTATTATAATTTTCTAGTTTGAGTTCCAAAAAACATTTCTACCTCCCATCTTCCATTTCGTGTTAGGCTCAATGCCCTGTGACGGCTAAGTAACTTAGCCCCTCTCTCTCTTTCTTAGAAACCTGCTTACTGCTTATGATAGTATAGGACGATTAATCCTATCCACGTTGTCTACAATGTGTGTGTGTGTGTGTGTGTGTGTGTGTGTGTGTGTGTGTGTGTGTGTGTGTGTGTGTGTGTGTGTGTGTGTGTGTGTGTGTGTGTGTGTGTGTGTGTGTGTGTGTGTTCTTCGGTAGCTTGATGGGGTTCCGGGATTAAAAACATACATCCGTATGAGTATTAAAGTGCATTATATCAGCTTTAGTGATTATATGGCATTTAATTAGCTATACTTCCAGTTAAAAATAAGCTACGTGTAATCGCCAGCTATGCCTACCGTACGAAGCAAACATGGACGCAACAATAGTCAAACGAGCACCTCGTGTCTCCACAGCGCTTCGCCGTCGATCACCGATAAACCCACAAAGTGCTGCAGGTGGAAAATTGATGTCACTAATAAAAAAAAAGGTATATTGTGCGAGTTCTGTTGCCACTGGCTACACGCTTCCTTCGTAAAAATAGATGAATCGGGGCACAAGCTATTTATCGACCTCAACCAGCCCTTTTTCTTTTCGCTGTGTCTCCCTTCTGTAAAACAGCTCCTGAACTTGGGCAAAGCCTCTAGCAGCAAACCACCCACATGAACGAAACTTTTTCCTCCAAAATAATAACATTGGAAGCAAAGCTCGAGCTAATTGACAATCAGCGCGGCAAAGCAAGTTTACCCTTGCCCGCGAATGAACTCGGCGACCCAATTGCATCTACGGTACAGGACTCGATGGAGGCAAAAAAAACATCCAACGCCGTTATTTTGAACTTTCCGACAGAAAAATGGAAAATCACTAAAAGAAGACATCATCAGATTAACAGAAGAATACAACATCGATTCTAAAAATATCGTCAGGTGCCATAGTTTCGGACCCATACCTCAAAGGAGAGAAAGAACTTTACATGCCTCATAAAAGTGACTTGTAACACGCCAACAAGCACATCTAAATTAATAACAGCGATCAACAACAAGTTCAAAAGAGGCATTGCCCCATAGAGAATACTGGCTCGACGGACTTAACACATTCCCAGAGGGAATAAAGTGGTCAACTTCGAAAACAAATAGAAGAGAAACTCCATAATGGAGAAAACAATTGCATGATAGACTACAAACAAGCTAATCTATTGCGAAGTGGCAAAAATCAAATGACGGCACTAGTAGCCACCATGGAGACCAGTATGCAGGCACTACATGTAGGCAGAGATGCTGAAATATTTGCCGTCGCTAACGACCTTAAACAACTTGTTCAGATGCCAATCAGAATAGCAGATAACCTTCCAACAACGACCCTACCAAATACACAGTGAATGTAGTGGGCCCTATAGTTAATTCTGACCACATTCTGGTGCTAATCTCCTCACCCATGCAACAACAACAGTACTTACTCAGCCACTCATATACAAGGGTAGTTTGGCATTATAACAGTACCAAGTGGGTCAGACTCCGTAACTTCTATGCCTCATTCCCATGGTTGGACTCTTGCTTCCTACCTTCCAAGCCAAACATATGCACCAAACTTCTCAACATACAGATGCCAATCAGAATAGCAGATAACCTTCCAACAACGACCCTGCCAAATACACAGTGAATGTAGTGGGCCCTATAGTTAATTCTGACCACATTCTAGTGCTAATCTCCTCACCCATGCAACAACAACAGTACTTACTCAGCCACTCATATACAAGGGTAGTTTGGCATTATAACAGTACCAAGTGGGTCAGACTCCGTAACTTCTATGCCTCATTCCCATGGTTGGACTCTTGCTTCCTACCTTCCAAGCCAAACATATGCACCAAACTTCTCACCAAAGTAATTCTCACCGGAAATATACATCCCACACACACACAAAGATGTGCCAAGGTAGCACAAATGAAAAATCAAACATACCAACCGGCTCAAATCAAGACCTCCATCCTCCTTTAGAGCTTATACCCAAGCTTGAAATAGATGCAAAAAATAATTGATACTTCTAAAACAGAGTTCGAAAGAGTGAAAATCATGAAATTAGCAGCCTGAGCATACAGAAGCTGAGCCTTTTGGTTACTCGGCAAAGCAATTGGCCACAACTTCTGCCCAACACTATTCCCACCCTATCATACACAGATGGCTCCATTTCATCATCATCCACAGAAAAAGCCAATCAACTGGCTTCACACTTTGCTTCCAATGCATGAATAACTGACAATGGTAAATCCCCTCCCCCAACCATTCCAGATGCCCAACATACAATGGGCACTATATCCATCTGCCAGAAAGAAATCAGAAAATACTGTCCAAATCAGACGCAAAAAAGCCTCCTGGCCCTGATGACATTCCTCCGGTTGTCCTGAAAATTGTCCCCCAGAACTGACTCCTGTCCTATGTCGCCTGTATATACTCTCTTACTCCACTCCTATTTATTCCCAAGCCTGAAAATTGGCCTATTTTCAACCCATTCCCAAGAAAGGCGATACGTCACTGCCATCCAAATACCGCCATATAACGCTCACCTATGTCCTGCCTAAAGTAATGCAGAAAATCATCAATTCCCAAATCTTACACTACCTTGAAGGTACCTACCTAATAAACGGCAGCTAGTATGGATTTCATCGCTGCCGATCAACAGGAGATCTGCTCACATATGTCACCCATCTCCGGATAAATGCCATGGAGACGTTTGGCGAAACTTGAGTAGTTGCACTTGATAACTCTACAGCTTTTGACCAGATCTGACACAGAGGTTTATTAGGCAAACTACCATCGTTTGGTCTGTCCGGACATCTGTGACTTCTGTAGTTGGATTGCCAGCGTTCTATCTGCACGCTCGCTATGTGTGGTGGTGAATGAAACCTTATTTTCCCGCCATCCAACTAATTTCCGGATTCCACAAGATTCTGTCCTGTCACCAACCCTCTTCCTATGACCTACTTCAGTTGACCTCCAACACAATACACAGTTTTGCAGATGGAGGCACATTGCACTCCTCCCTTTCATTTGACAAACCTTACCCTACACAACTCACTTCAACTTACAGAACATCAACTACCACTGTCATCAATTCTGATCTCCAAGCCATCCTCCAATGATTCTGAGATAACCTCGTTAACTGCAATGCTAATAAAATCCAATTCTATCTTATTTCTGAAATTTGACAGCACTCAAATTTCAAGACAAGGTGAGATTTCTCTTCTTGGAATTACCCTGACATCAGCCCTCTCATGGCATAAATACATCACAACCGTTGCTTCCTCAGCTGTCAAAAAACTTCCAGAAACTTTCAAACAAGAAGTTACTTCAACTCTAAGCAGCTGTTAATCTTATAAAAATCACAAATCACCAGCTATCGAATACTGCTCTCACATTTGAAGTGGGACTCCTGAAAGCTCAATCAAAAAGCTTGATTCAATACAGAGAAAAGCAATTAGATTGATAAATGATCCATCTCTTACTAACCCGACTCACTCCCCTCACTTTCACACAGACGTTTGGTATCTGCAATATGTGTATTCTACAAATATTTCCATGGGAAATGGTTATCTGAAATAGCATCAATAATTTCCCCACTTAGCTTTGGAATAAACGGCTGCTGCTCAACATCCCTTCACAGTGCTCCTTGAAACCCACAGAAGGTTTCTTTTCTTCCTCCTTCATTCCCCTGCAACTACGTTATTGTGGAATAGTCTTCCCCTTGATGTGTTTCCCAAGGAATACAACATATAGGCTTTCAAATCAAACGTAAACAAGTTTCTCCTTTCCCAGCCCACTACCCATATACGGTACTGATGTACTATAGATTGATCAACCAACTCTCGTGTATTGGCTCAACATATAATAATAATAATAATATAAAATATGATACCAGCTAACGTATCTTTAGCTGAAGATTCCTGATATAGGTTCTTCGTATCCTAGACAGGATTTGAACCTAGGTCTTTCCACCCAAAAGACATTTCCGATACCGACTGAGTTATGGAGACTTACCGAGAAATATTTACTAATTCTAAATTCCTTTATTCTGGAACACATTTCAAAACAATAAAATTTTTAGGATTATTTTTTTAGTTTATGATTCAGCTTGCGTTTTCTCGGAAGAAGAAGAAGCATTTGCTTTATTTCATTTTTGAATAACGTCTGTATTATAGCAAAGAATTTTTACAATTCCAAAACCTAACTCAGTAAACAGAAATAATTATGTAGGACAGTAGTGCATTTATCTCCTAGTTTTTTTTTAATATTTACCATTACTTACAGCAAATGTTCAATAAAGAAGACAGGGGAAAGATTATTAGAAGCAACCTGTCATTTGAGAAAGAGTGAAAACCAATGAATTAAACCTAATTATGTTAACCTAATCAGACGTTGTCTTAAAATAATCAGAAAACACAATCATGAATGATAAAGTAAATAGCTTTAACTAAAAGATATTAGACGACCTTTCCGTGGATCGCCTTAAAATGTTCATTATAAGTAAATAAATGGGGATGAAAATAGCATCAGAAATTTATCTTAAATAGTTCTTTTAAAGTTAGGCTTTCGGGTTTCTGTATACTAACTAAAATATTCAACACACATTTAGCAAGTCTAGACCGATTCAATTTTTATAGGTGAACTACTTGATAAAAAGAAAGAATAATCTCTCCGAAAATGCAAAAGAAATTACTTCTAAGTTTTTCCACGTTTTATAAATATTTCTGTTATAGCATGAGCAGACTTCAGATTAATCTCGAAACCTAGTAGAGCTTACCCAAATTAGCATTGCTATCACTGGATTTACCAAGATATATTCAGTGATATTATTTCATCATCAAGCTAAGACTATGCAAGAACGATGTTTATATTTTTAGCTGAAATTGTCTTAGACGTGTTAATTAATTTTTACACCGATTAATATCCCCGGATTTGGGGGTATTAACTAATCTAAAAAATCCTTTAGAAGTTTCCTACACGTAACCAAGAATTTAAAAGTTTCAAATTAAAAAATAATCAGAGAATCAGAGACAATAGATTAACAAATTCCTTTCTTCATTTTAATCGCATGCTCATCCACAGCGCTGTCATGTTATAGGTCTTTAGACCTCTAGGGTGTGAGAGTTAAAAATAATAATAATAATAAATAAAAAACAAATGCCATTTAGTTTCAGTTATAACCTGGAAACATGTTTTATCCTTTGTCTGTTGACATAGCGAATAGCCAGTATATATATATATATATATATATATATATATATATATATATACGAATTACAGAATAATATACGAGGAGAGAATGCCTTAGTTTACTTGGTATAATAGCACAAGCTGTAGAGGCTGCGCTGTATAAAAAATGAATTTCTTTAAGCAATAATATTTACTGGAAATTTTTCATGTCAATCTTTACATCGATGTTTTGTTTATTCCCTAGACAACTATTTGGCTTCTTTCCTTCCTTTTTTTTAATATTTTGACCAAATTCAAAATTAAATCCAATTTTTTTACAAATCAAAATTTGATCTAGTTAATAAACTGGTACGTAAATCATCTTCTAAATGAAAAATGAAATACATATAAAATGTATATTTCTTTTTCATTTAATTGAGAGAGAGAGAGAGAGAAAGAGAGAGAGAGAGAGAGAGAGAGAGAGAAGAGAGAGAGAGAGAGAGAGAGAGCATTAAGATAAGTAGCAAAACAGATGGAATAATATATGCAATTGGATGCTTACAGCGAAGGGTCCCCTTGTGCATATTTGAATTATCCCATTAAAGGAATTAGTTTCGATTTTCCACCAGCTGGTTCGCAAACACAAAATCTGTCTTTAAGGGTTTTTGCTTAACTATTTTCTACTCTACTTTGACACCGTCTGGATTTTTAACTAGCAGTCTAGACTTGCTAAATGTGTGTTGAATATTTTAGTTAGTAAATCTATTACTATGCTGTTTATTCTGACTAGTTAAGTTAATCGAAATCGTTTTTACACAGCTTATTTCAACTAAAAATGTTCTGTTGTTTTAAATATTTGAATAGATTTGTTAAAGTAATTTTTTATCAACTATACCTTAGTGCCAACTTTAGCTTTATAGCAACGATAGTAATTTTTTATATTTAATTAGTTATGCTCTCTCGCTTTTAAAGAACTCGAGACGAATAAAAATACGCTGTTGGTTTAGTAGACCTTAAAGGCACTTATTGATGGAGCTTCTAGATAGTTTTTTCCTTCAACCTGTTTCAGAGGCTCTGAAATTTATTTTAACAAGATTTCAAATATTTCCTTTATTTTTATCACTACACCTTTTTTTAATTTAATGTGATTCCTTCTGTGTGTCCATGTATTGTGGTCTCGAATGATAATGGCAGGGTCTTTCCACACCGACGTTTAGCACTTTCCAAAAGAAAAGGATAAAAATGTGCCCAAGAACACACGCAGTTACAATCATAATATACTAACTTCGTGGTTTTAGTTTCTTCTGCAGCCAACTAGAGATATTCTGAGGAAATTATTGCAACAGTAATTGGAATGGAGGGAATAAAACCTAGTAAGAATACATCAGTTTAATTAATAAGTAAGACATTTATTTTTGTAACTGAATGAGGTATCAAAGACTAGACAAGAGCACATCAAAAGTAGACAGATTTCACTTTTGAGCAAACATAAAAAAACAGACAGAGAGAGAGAGAGAGAGAGAGAGAGAGAGGATGTTCAAACAAAACTAAAAGTTATTCTGAACGGATATTTCCTTACCAGAAAATTATTACATTCATTCTTCAGCATCTATAAAAGTAATGAAAATAATGCATGTATAATTAATGTTCTCATGATGGAGCAGTTAATCATATCTCTAAAGGCGGCTGCATCTGTCTTTTTTTTTTATGTTCAGCCCATACACGAGAAGTTGGTAGATCAACCTATAGTACATTAGTACCGTGTATGAGTTGGGGAAGAAGGTACTTGTTCACATTGGATTTGAATGACTCAAGGGGAAGGCTGTTCCATAGGATGGCAGTTGCAGAAATGCAGGAGGAGAAGAAACTTGTTCTGTGGGTTTCGAGGTGTACTGTGTAAGGATGTTCATCAGCAGCAGCTGCACGTGTTCCAACAAGATTAGTACTAAGTGGGGGAATTATTGATGCTATTTCTGATGAACATTTTCTATGGAAATATTTGTAGAAAACACATAGTGCAGAGACCGATACTGCATATTCTTTGCAAAGTTTGTTTTATGGAAGGGAAAATCCAATTGGTTATTGATTTTCATTCCCTTTATGGAAGAAAACAATGATAATTCCATAAAAGACGAACTAAATCACTTTCAACTGAAAAATGGGCGTGTAAGGAAATGCATACATACATAAATCCAATTGTCGAAGTACATTATCATTCTTGGTGTGTGTGTGTGTGTGTGTGTGTGTGTGTGTGTGTGTGTGTGTGTGTGTGTGTGTGTGTGTGTGTGTGTGTGTGTGTGTGTGTGTGTGTGTGTGTGTGTGTGTGTGTGTGTGTGTGTGCATATGGAAAAATCACTGTCCTAATACAGTACTCTTATTCTCTTTTTTCTCCACGAGATTTACAACATAGGATGGCGATACAGTGTTGTAAACTTCAATGCAGAATGTACATCTCTACAGAAATTGTTTACTGTGATTGTTTAATGGATATCTTATAAACTTTCTTGAGAATTGACAGAAAGGCTCCCAGTGTTTGTCGACAAACATTCAAACAGTGGTCCTTATGCTTTCGAAAAAAGACTCTGTTCACGCAGAGGAACATATCACCATCTAGTTCATAGCCGAACAGTTGTGAAAGCAGATGTCTAAGTTAATGTCCAGACAACTGATGTTGACTTTTGAATTCTTTCTGTTAGAGATCTTTGCTGGATTTGGGATTTTCGGATATTAGTTAACCTTTAATAGAATTGAAGAGCTTTGCACTTTCTTTTCACTTTGTTACTTATAGTATCAATGTAGGAAACATAGTCTTAAAAGTCTTTTACTTCTTGAAGAGTTGTCATTTAGATCAATGTTTCCTTCTATTCTATTTTTAGGATGTTAGTTTTACTACTGTTGGCTGCCAACTCAATCAGTGTTGCATTGTCCATAGCTTATGCAGTTGTAATTTTGGACAGACTGAATGTGAGAGTTGATTACCATTACGTCATCTGCAAATGAGATCGTTTATGTGGTATGGCTTATGGAATCGACAGGCGTTATTACGTACTCATGTTATGTAAGACGGAATAGTCAAATATAATAATAATAATAATAATAATAATAATAATAATAATAATAATAATAATAATAATAATAATAATAATAATAATAATAATAATAATAATAATAATAATAATAATAATAATGCAGATGACCAAGTTCTGCTTGGCTCTTCCACAGATGACCTCCAGCGGACCCTGGATAGGTTTGTAGCTGTTTCTACAGAAGCTGGAATGAAGATCAGTGTGGCCAAAACTGAAACATTTATTTAAGTATAAAGAGCTAATAAGCTCTTTTTTAAAACTAGGTGGGATTTAATATCCCCTTAATTTAAGTAACTGAAACATTTATGGTCTCAAGACAACCATCCCAGTGCACTCTACATGTGAGTGGAGTCCCACTGAGGTAGGTGGAGAAGTTTAAATACCTTGGGTCCATATTCACGAGTAATGGAAAGTGGGACGTAGAGCGAGATACTCTGATTGGCTCAACAAGCGCAATATTGCGGGAGCTTGGCTGTTCGGTAGTATTGAAGCGGGAGTTAAGCCAGAAGGCAAAGCGGGCTGTTTTCAATACAGTCTATGTCCCAATCCTCACCTATGGTCATTAGAGTTGGGTAATAACTGAAAGAATGCGGACACGAATCCAAGCGGCTGAAATGAGATTCCTTCTAGGGGTTGCGGGGCTGACAAGACTCGACAGAGTCAGAAGCTCTGCAATTCGGGAAACCCTCAATACTCAACCGCTGCTTCTCCATTTTGAGAGATCACAGTTACGTTGGTACGGGCTGGATAGATTACATCCAAAACCTTGGGTGGACACGTTTGGGAGTCCCACCAGAACACCTGAGCTTGGTGGCGGAGGATTGTGACTATTGGAAGTTCCCTTGCAGCTGCTGCCCCCACAATCCAATTAGGAAAGGTGGGCCTTGAAGATGTATGTATGTATAATAATAATACGGTGGCGCATAGTCTCCGTGAAGAGCACCAATAGAAATAGTAGAGCACTCAAATTACTATCATTTCGATATCATTCTTCTTTGTCAGTAATTCAGTTAAAGGCTTTGGTGAAATCTGTAGAGTTTAGGGAAGACTTTCATCTGTTTTATCTTTCGCTCCTTCTAGCTGACTATCTTCGACAACCCTTCTGTATTTCAAGAAACCAGCTTGATTTTGCGGACAGGGTCTAATAATAATAATGTCTTGATTTGGTGTTTTTTTTCAATCAACTTTCCTCCATATTTAATAGCCTTTGCACTTAAATTATCCAGTCCGATTTCTCATATTTTTGGAATACATTTCGCAAACATATTTGGACATAAATGTTTGAAAATAACATTACTGTATAAAGATAAAATATCATAGAATAATAATATCCAAATGAATATGTTTTGCTAAGGTAATATACTATATTTGTTCTGAAACATTAATATATCAATTCTAGAAGAATTTTCTTGTGTTCTGGATATTACTCTTCAGTATGTCATATTTTAGTTATTCTTTTCATAAGATCTATATTATCTTTTAACTAGATCTTCTTTCTGAAGATCGATAACTTAATATCTTGCAAATGAAGCAAATTTCTGATTCAAAACCATTTGGTTCTTCCGGTATCATGGTGAATCTGCTAGTGATTATTGTGGCTGGCATTATGATAAAAATCATAATATCATCCACATTCTTGTGGTTAATTATACTTCTCTATTTGAATTTCTATGTAATTCGATTAGTTACTGTAATTTAAACACTCATAAGTTGTGACTGTTTACTTATAATTGATGAGATTTTAAAATTGTTACTCTTTCTGTTTTCTGAATATTCACTGGACAGCTCATGCGTATTTGTTACTATTAACGAACAAGGTACTCCAAGAACTCAAAACATTAACTCTTAGTAATAGGTAGATAAAACATAATGTCTTTATTTTCCGAATAAGGTCAAGGCGATCTGGAACGAACTTGCATTGAGAAATGCACGCAAAATATCCATAAAGTATTAGAAGAAAGTCCCAGCGTAATTAAGCTAAGTGTTAAGGAGTGCATTAGAAAACCAGTTGTTTCATAATCTCACATTACTTTTGTCGTATACGAATCTAAACATTAAGATGATAAATTCTTGAAATAAATTCAGCTCGTCATTGCGCAGTTGACCGAATAAATATGTGTTCGAATTCAACTTTATGTATATACACAGAGTGCCCGTTAGATAATAATACAAAATTCATATAAAAATAAAGAGCATCTACAGGTAAAGGAAAATCATTTATTGGCTTTCCATATAATCTTCCCTTAACTCAAGACAATGTTTGCGTTGTTTATACAAATTTTTCAAAACACTGTTGATAGGCGTCTAAAGTTATATCGTTCAGCTTAGCGGTAACACCCTTCTGGATGACCTTCACTGACTCAAATCGATCTCATTTGAATTTTTGTTTTCTGTTTTAGAAATAAACAAACAAAAAAAAATTCGCAGTTACCAAATGGAGCGAAATATAGCGGATATTCGAACACCGTGGTAGGTTTGGAAGCGAGAAACTATTTCTCGTTTAATGCACAATGTGCAGGGACATTGACGCGCAACAACAGCCAACTGGCTCTTTGGTATTGCTCCCCTCTCACTCGTCTCATGACTTAAAACCGGAACAAATTCTTATTAACAATTCCGTGAATGTCGAAGAAAACCATCGGCATTGGTTCGATTCGTGACCTTCTGCAGTCCAACCTTTCGCTGTCTTGGAGACGTCTGCTATCGTCATTCCACGCTTTGCCGTCTTGTTTCTGAGTGGTAATGGAGGCTCCACGATTCATCACTAATCAAGCTGCTTTATAAAATGGTACGATCTTGATCAACCATTTCAACGAAATTTTCACATCAAGCAACATCATGCTCCTCTCTCTCTCTCTCTCTCTCTCTCTGTTGAGTCAAAGAATGTGCTAATAATCCGAACAAATCTTAATTTTCTCGACATTTTCCAGAAGAATTCGCCAGCTGCTTCCTGTCCGATATTTAGCCTCTGCATAATCATAAGAGTGGTGATTTCACTATTGCTGTTGACTAGCGCGCTACTTCTTCCATATTTTCATCGAGGTCTGTTTAGGACTGGATCCTAAACACACCTTTCATCTCAAAATCCCATACACCCAATATGCATTCATGGTTTCCTCATTAAATGCTTCTGAGGTGGATTTTCCTAGTTTAAAATAAAAATACATCACATCTTATAGTTCCCTTTTCGTTTTACGCGAAGTAGGGAGTGTATTATATATATATATATATATATATTATGTGCGTGTGTGTGTGTGTGTGTAATAAATTTTTTAACTTGGGGATATTGTATATTAGGATAACCAAGTTATTTTATAAACTTGGTTATTTTAACTCCTAATCCCAAGTATGCAAACAATTAAGTTTGCGCCTGAAACAATTTTCAAGTCTAAAGATGGTGCAACACCAGGGCAACTCATTATAAAGGTGGGTAAAGATCTGATCACTATTCTTAGTACTAGAAGATGTATACTGCAATGCATTATGGGTGAGGTCACTACCTAGACCGGATTCAACCTTTTAAGTGACCCCACCCATAATGCATTGCAGTATACATCTTCTAGTGAGATGTGCTTTACATTATGGGAAAATAGTGATCAGAGTTTTACCCACCTTTACAATGAGTTGCCCTGGTGTTACACCATCTTTAGACTCGAACTTTGTTTCAGGCGCAAACTTAATTGTTTGTATACTTGGGATTAGGAGTTAAAATAACCAAGTTTATAAAATAACTTCTTCTTCTTCGTCTATGATCTCTTATGCTTTTAAGCGTCGAGATTTTGCCAAAGAGATTTCCATGCCGTCCTGTCCAAGGTTTGTTGTTTTGCTTCTTTCCAGTTAATTCCCTTCTTTTCCAATTTTTCTTTAATTTCCTTTTGCCAACCTTTCCTGGGTCTGCCTATGTTTCTTTTTCCTATTTTCTGGCTTTCGTATACAGTTTTTGCTATTCTTCCTTCTTCCATTCGATTGAGATGTCCAAACCATCTCATTTGGGCTTGTGTTATGAATTGATTCAGAGGTGCAACTTGAAGGCTGTCTCTTATGGTTTGATTTCTTATTCGGTCTAGTCTTGTTTTTTGTGCCACTTTCCTTAGATATTTCATTTCAATTGTTTGTAGTTTATTTGTGTTTCCTGTTGTTAAACACCAAGACTCACAACTGTATGTTAATGTTGGTAGAAACACTGAACGGTACACTGCCATTTTGGTATTTTGCGTGACTTCTTTCTTATCTAGGAGTGGGCCTTTCATTGCATAGAATAGCTTTGTTCCCCCTCTTATCCTGTTGTTAATTTCTGTGTCTAGTCTACCATCTTCTTGTATATATGATCCCAAGTATTTAAAGGAGTGGACTTGTTCCAGTTGGTGATTCTCTATTTTTATTGTGTGTTTTTGTTGGTTTCTAGATATGATCATTGTTTTAGTTTTATTTATATTTATGGTCATATTCCTTTTCTTTGTTTCTTCATGCCAAATGTTGATATTGTACTGCAGATCTTCAGCTGTATTTGCTAGAATCACTACATCATCTGCAAAAGCCATGTGTGAAATCCTGGTTTCTTTCAGTTTCCTGTATCCTAAGTGGAACTTTTTTGTTTTTGTTTGGCATGCCTTTAAAATTTCATCCATTACTACGATGAAGAGAAGAGGGCTGAGGATACAGCCTTGCCTCACTCCTACATTTGTTTCAAATTCTTTTGATCTATTATTACAGGTTCTTACATAATTTCTATTACTTTTGTAGAGGCTTTGTATGGCTGCTGTTAAGTTATCTTGTATCTTGTTTTTCTTTAATGTTTGCCATATGGAGTGTCTGGGAATTCGGACAAAGGCCTTTTCAAAATCTATAAAACATGAATGTAGTTCTTTTCCATATTCCAATGTTTTCTCTGATATTTGTCTAAGACTGAAGATAAGATCCTGTGTGCTTCTATTTTTTCGAAAGCCATATTGCATTTCATCCAGCGTGTCCTCTATTTGATTCCTAAGCCTCGCTTCTAAAATGCGGGTATATAATTTTCCTGGAACGCTTAAAAGCGAAATTCCTCTATGGTTTTCACATTTGCGGTTGTCTCCTTTCTTAAATATAGGGATTATTATAGCTACTTCCCAGTCTTTGGGAATAATTTTCTTTTTCCATACAACATTGAATAGGTGTAAAAGAAATTTTATGGCTTTCGTTCCTAAATTCTTTACCATTTCTGGTGTTATTTGGTCATGGCCTGCTGATTTGACCAGTTTTATTTTATTTATTACTGCTAACAGTTCATTTGCATGAATTTCTTCACTCTGATCTTCTATTTTGCTTGTGTGTCTTGCTCTTAGGGTTCTATTTTTTCCATGTCCTGCATCTTCCAATAATTCTTGAAAGTACTGTTTCCATCTTTCCATGATGTCTTCGGAATTTGTGAGTAACTTTCCATCCTTATTTTTGATAAACTTTATGGGGCATTCTTTCTCTGACCTCATTCTTCTTAAAACATTATAGAAGAGTTTTTGGTTTCCTTTAAAATTTTGTTCTAAAGTATGTCCGAAGTCTTCCCAGCATTTTCTTTTCTCTGCTTTCACTAAGGTTTTAACTTTATTTC
The DNA here is from genome assembly GCF_054136105.1 of Typopeltis vanoorti. Classification (NCBI taxonomy): domain Eukaryota; kingdom Metazoa; phylum Arthropoda; class Arachnida; order Uropygi; family Thelyphonidae; genus Typopeltis; species Typopeltis vanoorti. The sequence continues at coordinate 91,599,783 of NC_143564.1, read as the reverse complement.
TTTGGTTGTTGTATAGTTCTCTATCAACCTGCAGCTTTGATGTTATATATCTCTTCCATAATTGATTTTTCTTTTTAATTTCTTCTTTTAGTTCTTCAGCCCACCAGGGTGTTATATGTTTCTTATGTTTATTATTTAATGATACACCACAAATTTCTTTGCTTGTTTCTAGAAGAAGTGTTTTGAACCTGTACATAGGTTTTCTACATCTTGGTCTTCATATATCTCTTTTTCTACTTCTTTCATCTTCTCTTCTATTTTACTTTTATACTCAATGGCTGTTTTTTCTTTCTTTAGTTTGTAGTTCTTTATCTTAACATTTATTTCCTTGCTACTTTTGCTACATTTTTCAACTTTTATTTTATGGATTGTTTCCAATACTAATAAGTAGTGGTCACTGCCTATTTCAGGACCTCTGTAGACTCTTGCATTTTTTGTATACTTCCAGTACGATCTGCTTACGATGGCGTAGTCGATTATAGATTTTTCGTTTCTATTGGGCTCTTCCCTGGTAAACTTATGGATTTCTTTATGCTTGAACATAGTATTCGCTATCACTAAATTATTTGTAAGGCAAAGATTTATTATTCTTTCTCCATTATTATTCCGGGTTATTTCTCCTTGTGATCCCAACACTTGTTTCGTTTCTTCATCTACTTGATTCCCTACCCGGCCATTAAGGTCTCCTAGTAGTATGATATGCCCTTGAACTTCTTCAATTGTTTTTTGTAAGAGTTCGAAGAATTCATCTTTAATTTCTTTATTGGCATTATCGTTTGGGCCATATGCAACAATTACAGTGAATACTTGGTTGTCTGATTTAAAATCTATAGTAATTGTCAACAACCTTTCGTTTATTAGTTGCCATTTAGTAATATATTCTTTGAGATCTGGTTTAATTATGCAAGCTACCCCTTGTTTTCCCCATTCTCTTGGGTTTACCCCTGAATAGAAAAGTATATACCCATCTTTCATTTTCTGGCAACCTTGACTTTTCTTTTTTGTTTCTGTGACTGCTAGCAAATCCAATCTTGATTTTTTAAATTCATCAATTAGTTCGTTTTCTTTTCCATGTAGACTTTTAATGTTCCATGTTCCATATCTCATGTACCTTTTTCCTCGCTTTGTCGTTAACCATTTAGGCAGTTCGGCTATCTCTTTGTTATTTCTTTTAATGAGTGAAATTTTAAGGTGTGCAGCGGATTAGCCTTCAGCACCCGAGTCTGGTGGTGGGGCTGCCACCTTCGAGGCCCCCAGACCGGCCTATGAGGGAAGTGCTATCCTGTTGGTCAGCGGGAGGTATTTTATTTCCCTCCTACCCTTCATAGTAACCTATGACGAGCATTCCCCGATCCGCCACCAGGGGCCGCGCCCGATGGGGGTTACAGGTGTCCACACACGAGATAAAATAACTTGGTTATCCTAATATATATATATATATATATATCAGGATGAGAGTAAGATGTAGAAAGTTTTTTACCTTTGATAAAAACGTGGTTAAAAAAACGTTTTTTTGACTGACTAAAACCGAGAAAATAGATAACAAGTTAATTTAATGATGAAGCACACAACGTGTTTCGTCAAAATGACTTCTTCAGGTGTGGTAACACTTAATAATTCCCCAGTGTTTTTATCGTTTTTTGAATTTGCTTTGAGTGTTACCGCACCTGAAGAAGTCGTTTTGACGAAACATGTGTGCTCCATTAAATTAACTTATCTATTTTATCGGTTTCAGTCAGTCAAAAAAGATGAACATATGCCAATATAAAGAGAATCATTATACAGTTACCCAATGCTTAACTAAATCAAACATCACAATAATATTGGAAGCTGCTACCCGCATTATGATTTAAATATACGATCATAGGCATCAATAAGTTTCTCATCTAAATAGCATACATTGGAAAGTATCTTATCTCTGGGAAACTGGTGCTTTCCCAGGGATTTTGCAAGAAATAAGCGAAACAGGAACGAGAAATTAATAAAAATAATTATCTCAAGTATTGTTTATGATGTTTGAAACATCATTCATTTTTATGTGACAAAAGTAATTTTGTCATATAAAGTTTCCTTCTAGTATCACATTTGTTTCTTCTCTTAAAAAAGAGAAGAATTTAGAATGAAGTCAGTTTTATAAGAAATTTTATTGACAATATTGCGTACAGTAAATATATAATTTAATCTTCTAATAATGGCATCTAATTATTTTGTAAAAACAGAAACCTATATTGATATGGAATATATTAAGGTTCGTATTTTATTTCATTTGTTGGGACTTGATTATTTTTAATTGGATGCAGATAGTTTGAAAGAAATTAATTATTTACCCAAACTCTGCTTCACTTAAAAAATTGTCTTATCAAAGAATTTGGCTCATTACAGTGAATATCGACAGAACTTTAATTTTATTTCATGTCTGAGAATCTGTATCAAACTAGATATTTCTTTAACCACATTTTATTACGTTTCAAATAATAACACGTTACAGAATGCATTAAGTATTTCATACTTTAGTTCCTTATTTGTTTGTTATATCACATTTTCAAGATTGATAAATACTGAAAGAATTGGGATCTGTTTATTGTTCAACGTACGTTTTCTGTAACTGTGAAACAATTAACTAATCTCTAAGAGAAACTTTATCCAAACAATGACATTGATCTGTCTCTAACTTTTCCAGAGATTTTATCTTCTGTTTCTCATTACTTTATGCATTTGTTTGAATTAAACACGATAAGGCATATGACATCCACGTGATCACCAGAGTTTTCAGCAATCACTCTCAAGTCAGAACCTAATGAAAACTCTTGAGCATTTCTCCTTACGATGAGAAGCAATAGGTAAAGACAGTCATGTCATGCGTCGGCATGCAGCTGGCGGTAAATAATAAAGATCATCTGTCAGGACCCAACTCATTTGACAGAGACTCTCAGTTGTTCAGAACAGCGGAACAATTCTTCGGAGTTCAACACATTCTAAACATTCTTGGAATGCGTCCAAGGAATTTCGTGTAGTCACGAATACCTCGAGAAAGAAGTGCCTTCAGACAAGGCGCGCGCGCTGCTCGTCCAACCGACTCAGTTCTAGCTCCATTACGTAAACGTGGCAAGAAGCGTCACAACACTTCGCCCAACTTCTCTCTGGACTTTCATTCGGTGCCGCCGATGTAAATTACAGCGCCCTCTAGGGTTAGCTTCTACTTAACTTTGAATTATCGCTTGGCTAGAAATGATTCCTCATAGTTTGGGGTCCAGCATGGCACGCGGGAAATGTCCAGCGTTCCAAGTGGTTGGACAATTTAACATCATAGTTGTTAAACTATCATTTGTTCTGAAAACTCGATATTGACAGATGCAACGAGACAATATGCGGTTGATTATTCTCTGATGGTAATAATTATAGCTCACTAGTATCCGATTTAACTTCTGTCTGTATTGGGTGCACTAAATGGATAAAACTAAGCGAGGATGAAACAGTAGTAAACATGATGTTGGCCACAAATAAAATATAACTTAAAGGATACGTCATCTGTCTATTTTATAACAAAACGGAAGGTAACAGAAAGTCAAAAGTGTTGTTTTTGTAATAATCAAACATAGGTGCAAATTGCGGGTTTCATTTCTATTGTTAAAAGAACATTACTTTGACGATCTTCATTGAATAAAGTCTGATTATTAAGAATTACCTTAATTCATATCCTTTAGGAATGTTAATATACTTGATATGAAAGTATGGTAAACCGTTCTTAAAGTATTAAGCATAGATAAACGTGATAATTATTTTAATTGTAGTTCTAATAACCGGCAGTTTAGATACAAAATGAGATAAACTTATCCTACAAGACTATAATGCCCGTCCTCATCAAGTGAAGAGCGTGAACCAATATCTTCAAGAAGAGAGTATCATACGTGTGGATTGCCCAGCCAGTCTCCATCTTAATCGTATTGAGCATGTCTACTGTAGGATGCTCGAGGTAAACATGTTACTACTCTTATTCCCTTCCCAAAATCTTGAGGAACTTAGGAAAGCCTTGAAGGAGTAATGGTTGAATTACCAACTCAGGTCCTGGACTGTTTATAATGGATTACTATCGTTTTGCACTGTTTATAATGGAGCTTCTGAGCTCGATTAGAAACTAAACATCGTTGTGAGCACTGAAATGCTCTGATGGGTGAAAACATTCCTTACTGAAGTACTTTTGACACTCTCATTTTGATCACTTGTTTTTGATATCTGTTTTTTTGATAGGGGATGCTGAAGTAATTCCTTATGTAGTGTTTCAGATTTTTAATGCTCAGGATTCTGTGAATCGCCGTAAGCGTTTCGGATATTGGCTGTGGTATATAAGGTCTCCAAATCACTGTTGACACAATTTACCTATGTAATGTTTCTAATTTGTTAGGTGCTGTTTGATGTGTTTGCGTAGACCAGCGATGTTTTTGCGTAGACCCCAAAAGGAGGGGGGGTTGTGTCCCATGAGCAAAAGGGGATGTCGAATTGAACTAAGGAGCGGTGAAAGCATAAAGCTCAAAAATTAGGTGCTAAAAAAATTAATCATCAAAACTTTTGATGATATAATTGTTGTTATATTGTATTCACTGTACACTGTGTGATTCATCATCAACATTTAGTTGCCAAATACCTGAGTGATCACCTACATAGGTCATTACATTATGTAATTACAGCAGTCAGCAAAATCAAAAGTCATCCATTGAATAACAGATTGTTTGGACAACTTTGTATTGAAAACGATGAAGAATTCAATCTCTTGCTGTTCCATGCAGAAGTCCGTTGGCTATCAAAGGATGTCTGTTCGAATCGATTTTATAAACTCCTTGATTCAGTGCTACAGTTTTTAGAAAACAGAGATAATTCTTTACGAGCCAGCTTGATTAATTTCAAAAGTGACATAGCTCATTTGACGGACTTGTTTAATAAATTTAATGAAACAAATCTACAGCTCCATGGAGATTGAACTAAATTTAATAAAAACCAAAACTGTTATTTCTGAGTTTTCGTCAAAACTTTTCCTATACAAACGAAATTTAGGACGAGAAAAATTCAGCCAGTTTCCAAATTTATCAAGAGTAGAAAAGTGTGGTGAAGACGTGCTCAGCTATTGTCAGCACATGGAGACTCTCCATTGTGATTTCAACCAATGATTTAAAGATATTCTTGAAACGAAAATACCCGATTGGGTTTTGGACCCGTTTTCAAGTACAAACACACAAGAATCTTTACAATTACAAGAAGAACCTATAAAAGTAACGACAAATGACGAATTGAAATTAAAATTCAAAAACGGATACCAACAGTTCTGGTTTCAAAAGCAGACATCCATACTTCATCCTGGATTGTGAACTGCAGTAAAAATGTTTTTAACCCTTCAGAGGTAGCGTGAAAATTTTTGGCATCAAGGGTCGCTCGCGACCCTTCATGCCAAAGTTGAATTGAATATGAATAATAATAAATAAGCATATTGTAGAAAAAAGATTATTGTTCAAATTACGACATATTTGTGAGAGAAAACAAAATAAAAAAATAATTAAATGTCTTAGAAATAGAACTGCATATGCTACATGCTACATGTGCAATCAATGTGTAGAACTGCATTAACATTCTTTTACTTAAGTTCTACATTCATTGCACATGATTGTAGCATGTTCAAGACACATAAATTTGTAACATATCTTACAATAATGTTTAGATGCACGGTTTTTTTCTATCACAATAATAGCATCTTCCTTTTTCTGGATGCGCAACTGCAGTTTCGTTCTCAATTCTTCTCGAGTGATCCACAAATGTCTGTGAGTCTTAGTTTTATATTTTATATTTCTTGGTAAACTTTGAATTGATACCCTTTCTTGCAAATGTGCTTGTAGTAGAGATAATCCAAGATCTTGCAGAAATTTAGTCACAATATTTTTTGTCAATGTTATTCGCATGGTAAATAACTTGAGAATTAATTCTAGCAATGTTGATGCAAGAGTACAAAAAACTACCGTAGGCCATCTTCTTGTTGATCTAGTACAATTGTATGTTGAACCCAATTGATCTACAACATCTACTCCTCCTTTTGTATGGTTATAGGTAGTCAGAATATCAGGTTTGTATAAAGCTCCACTCTCTGTATCAATGCCATCATCGTCATGCAAACTTGATGCTAACAAAACAAATTTCTTTTTTTTGGGGGGGGGGAGAGACTATGATACAAGTGTGCATTTATCTTTGAAAGCAAACATACTCGATTTTATAGAACGATTTGCTTGCAATAATTCAGGAGGTAGCTCTCTTTTATTCTTTCGAACTGTTCCTATTACAGTAAGTCTATATTTCTTTAGCAAGTTTTCACTCAAAGGAAAAGAAGTGAACCAATTATCTAAAGTAATATTTCTCCCAGAATTTTTGATTGGTTCTACTAGACTCTCAACAACGTCACCTGGCGAATTGCTCATGAAGTACGGCCCTTTCGGTTGTCGTCCAACAAATACCTCAATATTAGCCGTATAGTACATTCTGGCATCACATAATGCAAAAATTTTAATACCGTATTTATTCGGTTTACTTGGTATGTATTGTCGAAATTAAAATTTTTCTGTAAAACCTTCCAAATTTTCATTAATGCACCTATATTGTATCCATTTTTGCACTTTGTAACAAATAGATCAAAACCTTCACGAATATCTGCCAATTTGTCTAGCTTTTTTTCTTTCTTCACGTGTACTCTTATCATTAAATCTCAAACATCTCAAAAGGAATTTGAATCTCCTCACCGACATTGTTAGTCGACATATTTCAATGCCTTTACCATTACTTCCAAAAAGATCTTCTAAATTCAAACGGTTTGCTTTATATGTGCCAGCAATATATAGAAGTCCAACTAAACCCGTATTTCATTCATAGTTGTAAACTTGGCGTCTCGTTCTCGAGTGTAATTACTAGCTAAACTTTCAATATACTTGTTCGTGTTTTCCAAAATAATCGATAAAATAGAATCGCCTATAAAATAATTCCAAATATCAAGAGGTGACTGCAAATTTTGAGTGTCGTTTTTAGGGCCAGATGATTCTTTGATTATATTGTATCTCTCAGTCCTAATACGTTTGTTAGTTCTTGGTACTGCTCTCCATAAAGTTCCGTCTTTTCCCTGATAGAATCTATCCTCCAAACACTCCGGGTTATCTTCATACCTCATTCGCTTCTTGCTCGGTTTCGCTGCCACTCATTTCTTCAACATTGTCTTCCTCCTCTGAACTAACGTCATTGTCTGAAACATCTTCATCCTCGTCATTAAAGAAGCATTCATTCATCAGCTTCTGTAATCGTTCTTGCTCCTTCTAATAGTCACCCATTTTATTTTACCTAAAGACAATATAATTTACCATATTGCAATTATATATAAACATATATAAAATCGATATACAGTATATGTATATAAAAAATATATTTCCCATGTAAATATATAAGCCTGTATGTAAAAATATAAATAATTTACAAGTACTTACCGTTTTAAAAATTTTGATGACTGCTTATTCTTATAACACTAAAGGTCGCGTGGGATCTGTGATTGCGCAAGGTCTCAGTGGGAACAGTTTTTATCACATAAGCGTAATATTCTACACTAACATATGTCCTGCCTATATACGAAGCTACATAAACGCACAACCGGATTTAACCAGCCGCTTTAGAAATATACCTAAAAAAGCAAACGTGCAGACTCCCAGTCCGCGGGCGACCTCTGGAGGGTTCCATGCAAATGATGGAAATGAGGTATTTCCATCATTTGCATCATATCAAAAGATATATGATCACACTGAACGTGATCATATATCTTTTGATATATGATTTCACGTTTGATATTTGATGTCACGTAAAACATATGTGCCTATGCGGTCACATATGTTTTACCTAAAAAAGAAACCACTCCCAATAGCGATGGCAGTGATTTAAGAATGCTTCTGAAAATTATAGAGCCAAATACCCGTAAATTGGTAGCAGCACACCAGGCACATCCTTCTCATTAGGATTGTTTTTAATATTACTGATCGCTATTTACTATTTTATGTGCGATATTTACATATGTGAAATTTATGTTTGTTTATTTAACATTAATAGTGTTATTAAAATTTCAGCTAGAACTTGTTCTATGTTTACGTGCAAGTTATGTTTCTTTTTTTTATTTTAATAAATAGTTTCTCTATCTAATAAGCATCTCTATTAGATGCATAATAAAACGGAAATTTGTTTCTTTATCTATCTGTATGTTCTTAAATCTCGAGAACTGCTGATCCGATATTCATATGATTTTCTTTTGCAAGTATCAGGCAGAGCTGGTCAGATCTCAGAAAGTAGTTTCCAGGAGAATGCTGAATATATATATATATTTTTTGGAAAAGGTGGCCGTAAGCCAAATAAGTTTGAGAACCACCGCCGTAGACAGTTATACCGTACCTGAGTAGAGATTCGCAAATATCCGATATAGAAGTCTATGTAACGGCCAAGGTATTTTGCATGTGTTACGGGTTTCATTTCGGGACATTAACAGGTATTTTTGTTGTTAATGCAGCGGTATATCTGACTGTATAGCGATAATAGTGCGGGGTGCATGATTGTTGGATTATGAATAATTAATATCTCTGTCTTGGTGCCACTGATTACACTTGCGTTTTGGTAGACGTACGTTGTCATTTCGTTTAAGTCTTGTTTGGAGAGAGCCATGTTGGTGTCGGTGTGGACTGCTATTAGTGCGGTGTCATCTGCGTACTGATATATTTGACTTCGTGTGGTGAGGTTATGAACGTCAGTAGGGGTGCAGTCATTTCTCACCAGATCAAGATCAAGATAAGATAAGGAATTGTGACGTGATTGGTTGTTCAGATGATGACGTCATTGTGTGTGTGACATCATGAGTTTAGAATGTTTGGAATTTCCCAGGGCCATATGTGTCAGTGACGTCTGTTCTTGTGTTTTGGTTCGTGTATGAAATTATGGGTGATGGTAGAGATAAGGACTCGTGTAGTGTTTGGTGGGACCGTTTAAACTAAATAGGGATAGAATGAATGGGGGAAGCGATGTCTGTGTCCTGGATGTGTGTTGTTATCAGTTGTAGATAAGTGACGTAATTTGTTAGTTGTAAATAAGTGACGTTATTGTTTTGAATGGAAAAGGAAGATATACTAGTGGATAAGGAATCGTGTCGTGATTGGTAGGGCACTTTAAACCAAGTAGGGATAGGGTGAATGGGGGAAGCAACGTCCGAGTCGTGGATGTGTTTTGTTATCAGATGTAGACAAGTGATGCAATTTGTTAGTTGTAAATTAGTGACGTTATTGTTTTGAATGGAAAAGGAAGATATATTACTGGATAAGGATTCATGTCGTGATTGGTGGGACACTTTAAACCAAACAGGGGTAGGGTGAATGGGGGAAGCAACGTCCGAGTCGTGGATGTGTTTTGTTATCAGATGTAGACAAGTGATGCAATTTGTTAGTTGTAAATTAGTGACGTTATTGTTTTGAATGGAAAAGGAAGATATATTACTGGATAAGGATTCATGTCGTGATTGGTGGGACACTTTAAACCAAACAGGGGTAGGGTGAATGGGGATATTCACTGTCATCGATGTGTGATGTTATGAGTTGTAGATAAGTAAATGGATTACATATGGCATTATGGGTGTTGGATAGAAATAAGATAGAGTTTGGAATGTCGCTGGGCCCCTCCCTTCTGTAAGGGACATCATATGGTGTGTTTGGTTCACGTAAGGCATTGTGGGTTATTTTAGAAATAAAGAATTGAGAATTGTAACGTTATGTGTTTGGAAATTTCTGGTGAACATATGGCTTTGTAACATCACGTGGTGGTTTGGTTTGCCTATGGAATTGTGGGTGATGTTTTTGAGATAAGATATCTTGGAATTTTTCCAGGGTGACAAACATCCATTATTATCATCAAGGCTTGTCTTTGGTTGTATATAGATGGCAGTACTAATTTTCCAATACAGTTTGAGGTATTTCTTATTCATATGACTATGGGAATTCATAGAATAGAGTAGAGTCTAGATGACAGCAGCGTTTATGCTTTTCTGAATAATTTTATAATATGCTGGTGTCCCTCAAACACACAATTTTTTTCCATAGCTCATTCATATTTTATTTTATATTCATATTCTAATTCTAATTCATATTTTATTAATAATTCATCCGAATATTGTGATTTGTCTAAATTAAGAACTTAAAGTTCATTAACTAAACAAATCGTGTGTGAATTAACTGTGATTTCAAAAGTAATCTTTCTTAAATTTGCATAACACATCAACGACACCACTTGTTCATTTACATTTACACATTTATTTCACAGATAACCAAATATTTTGATTTGTCTACATTAAGATCTGAAACTTCATTACTTTTGCTAAGCAAAGTTAACTTTTTTTACAAAATGTTTTACCTATTGGTATTTTTTGTTTACAGTCAAGATAAAAACCAATTTTAAAAAAATAAATTAAACTAAACAGTCTTAAATGTATTTTAAGACTACATACAACTTTTGTATGTAGTCTAGAAATTCTATTGATAATTTAAATTACTTACAGTCTATCCAGAATGGCTCCTCTAAATGTGAATATTCCAAAAATGATATTCCAAAATAGTTGAATTTTATATCCACAGCACAACACACACTCACACGTGAGTTGAAAGAACAATATTTCTGCAAATAACCAGAAAATATAGTAGCCTACATCGTTTAGATTTCCTTCCCAAGGTGCTCATGTTTTCCGAAGTTATCTGTCCCCAATGACATCATAGTATTGAGCCTACCTGTGACTTCTGTTTTTGGAATTTTGATAGATTTGTTATTAGGACTCTTAATTTTTTTCTCTATTTTACTTTAAAAATCAGTTAACTACATTTTTTAGCCAATATAACTGATGAATACAAAAATAAATAAATAAATAACTGAGTGTGAATTGAATTTTTTCTCTCCACACTGCTTATATTTTCGGTCCTCTTTCAGTTTCCCACAGTGACTAAGTGATTTTAGCATTCACATGAGTTGAACAATGGTTTTTAGAATAGAGGCAACAATTTTCCATTACCTCAACCTGTCTTATCCTGACTATTATCAGCCAGTGACTGACAACTTCGCATCTCTAGAAGCATAGAGATGCGATTTTTTTACAATAATTAAACAGAATTGCATTAAGGTATAATGTTATGAATTTATATATCAATTTGTAATCAGAATAACTGACTAAAGTTTCACTGTGGAAAACGCAAAAACAGCACATAACCTTGTTAATTAAGTTACAAATGCATATTTTATATTTTATATTACTCAAATATTAAATCACCAAATGTTAACAGTTGCACTTTAATTCCAAAGCTCTGAACTTACTTTTATAACTGAAATTTATTTATTTTTCTTTCTTTCTTTCTTCAAGGATTTTTTCGCATTCCTAACAAAATAAAAATTAAGACATTAAACTTAACACATGTCTGAAAGCAGGGTTACCATATTTGTTGAAAACAATATGCAGCAATGCCAACCATCAAAAAAAAGAAAGAAAGAAAGAAAGGGAGAAAGGAAGAAAAATGTACAGTAAAATAAAATGTTTACCTTCAAATAAATATTTATGAACACAGCAAACAAGAAATTCATCAGCTTTTCAAAATTTTGAAATTCCTACCCATATTGTTTTCATCATTTGGTATCATTTAAATGAAGAACTGGTCTGGCTATTAAGTACGTTAATGCTTTTTGATTTTTCTCTTCCAATGGCGAGTATTATTTGATATATGCATCCTGATTCACTTGTGATCTGCATGCTACGGTGCCTTTTTATATTCTACAACAAACTTTTTAAGAGTTTAGTAACTTGATGGGTTAAAATATCTAATGTCTCTCTCTGTAAATAACCAAATTCTAACAGTTGTATTGTTAGAATTTGGTTATTTAATTCTAACATTGTCACTTTTGAAAAGTGACAATTGAAAATTGTCACTTTTCAGTTCATTTGTAATTTATTCTCAAAACTACAATTCTGTTATTTGCTTTGGTCTCTGTTTTTAATCCCCCAACACTAGAATGCATTGGTCGTAATGTTGTGAAATAGGTTTCGACTCGCACTCAAATCACTCGATTTTATCTGCACACTATGATACTTTTTTTCTACAGCAATCTTTTAACAGTTTTAGTAACATGTTGGGTTAAAATATCTGTCTCTCTGTAAAATAACGAAATTCTAACAGTCATACTTTAAGTACGACTGTTTTTTTAGTGTGTTGGAGGTATCTGCAGATATAATTAGAAAATTGCCAATTTTCAGGTGAAATATTCTCCACTAAAATTCTGGCTATTAATTAAATACCCGATTCTTTTTGCTTCCAAGTGTTGACACAGTTTCCTCAAATATTTGATGGCTTGCATGAAAAGAAAAATGTGTTTTTTTCCCTCCACAGTTATCAGTATTAGTTGGAGGTGATATCACTAAAAGATATCCGCAAATGATGAGCTCGCTCATCACCACTAGGCTATCCAGACATCTTCTGGAGGAGAGGGCAGAGAAGAAGGGGATGAGGGGGGGGGTTAAGGGATGGGGGGGGGAGCATTGCAGGGAAGACCCTCGTCATCCCCTTCACTACCCTTTCACTTCCCCCACCTTATGCTATTTTTCCCCATCCCAACAATTTCGGACATATGAGTGAGAGAACTAGTCACATGGTCTAACATCAAAAACGCTGTTTGAGGATAAAATATTTAACATAATAAGGACAAATAATA